>NC_138305.1:110215000-110837500 GCF_965601325.2 Salmo salar
TGCACAACTTCCAATCCCCCATATATTAGTCTAATACTGCTGAACTAGTCTAGTCTAATACTGCTGCACAAGTCTACTACTGCTGCACTAGTCTAGTCTAACACTGCTGCACTAGTCTAGTCTAATACTGCTGCACTAGTCTAGTCTAATACTGCTGCACTAGTCTAGTCTAATACTGCTGCACTAGTCTAGTCTACTACTGCTGCACTAGTCTAGTCTAATACTGCTGTACTAGTCTAGTCTAATACTGCTGCACTAGTCTAGTCTAATACTGCTGCACTAGTCTAGTCTAATACTGCTGCACTAGTCTAGTATAATACTGCTAAACTAGTCTAGCCTAATACTGCTGCACTAGTCTAGTCTAGTCTACTACTGCTGCACTAGTCTAGTCTACTACTGCTGCATTAGTCTAGTCTAATACTGCTGCACTAGTCTAGTCTAGTCTAATACTGCTGCACTAGTCTAGTCTACTACTGCTGCACTAGTCTAGTCTACTACTGCTGCACTAGTCTAGTCTAGTATAATACTGCTGCACTCGTCTAGTCTACTACTGCTGCACTAGTCTAATCTAGTCTAATACTGCTGCACTAGTCTAGTCTAATACTGCTGCACTAGTCTAGTCTAGTCTAATACTGCTGCACTAGTCTAGTCTAGTCTAATACTGCTGCACTAATCTAGTCTAGTCTAATACTGATGCACTAGTTTAGTCTAGTCTAGTCTAGTCTAATACTGCTGCACTAGTCTAGTCTAATACTGCTGCACTAGTCTAGTTTAATACTGCTGCACTAGTCTAGTCTAGTCTAATACTGCTGCACTCGTCGTGTCTAGTCTAATACTGCTGTACTAGTCTAGTCTGGCCTACTACTGCTGCACTAGTCTAGTCTAATACTGCTGCACTAGTCTAGTCTAGTCTAATACTGCTGCACTAGTCTAATCTAGTCTAATACTGCTGCACTAGTCTAGTCTAATACTGATGCACTAGTCTAGTCTAATACTGCTGCACTAGTCTAGTCTAGTCTACTACTGCTGCACTACTCTAGTCTAATACTGCTGCACTCGTCGTGTCTAGTCTAATACTGCTGTACTAGTCTAGTCTAGTCTACTACTGCTGCACTAGTCTAGTCTGGTCTACTACTGCTGCACTAGACTAGTCTAGTCTAATACTGCTGCAATAGTCTAGTCTAGTCTAATACTGCTGCACGAGTCTAGTCTAGTCTAATACTGCTGCACTAGTCTAGTCTAATACTGCTGCACTAGTCTAGTCTAATACTGCTGCACTAGTCTAGTCTAATACTGCTGCACTAGTCTAGTCTAATACTGCTGCACTAGTATAGTCTACTACTGCTGCACTAGTCTAGACTAGTCTACTACTGCTGCACTAGTCTAATCTAGTCTAATACTGCTGCACTAGTCTAGTCTAATACTGCTGCACTAGTCTAGTCTAATACTGCTGCACTAGTCTAGTCTAATAATGCTGCACTAGTCTAGTCTAGTCTAATACTGCTGCACTAGTCTAGTCTAATTCTGCTGCACTAGTCTAGTCTAATACTGCTGCACTAGTCTAGTCTAGCACTGCTGCACTAGTCTAGTCTAGCACTGCTGCACTAGTCTAGTCTAATACTGCTGCACTAGTCTAGTCTAGTCTAATACTGCTGCACTAATCTAGTCTAATACTGATGCACTAGTCTAGTCTAGTCTAATACTGCTGCACTAGTCTAGTCTAATACTGCTGCACTAGTCTAGTTTAATACTGCTGCACTAGTCTAGTCTAGTCTAATACTGCTGCACTCGTCGTGTCTAGTCTAATACTGCTGCACTAGTCTAGTCTACTACTGCTGCACTAGTCTAGTCTAGTCTAATACTGCTGTACTAGTCAAGTCTGGCCTACTACTGCTGCACTAGTCTAGTCTAATACTGCTGCACTAGTCTAGTCTAGTCTAATACTGCTGCACTAGTCTAGTCTAGTCTAATACTGATGCACTAGTCTAGTCTAATACTGCTGCACTAGTCTAGTATAATACTGGTGCACTCGTCTAGTCTACTACTGCTGCACTAGTCTAATCTACTCTAATACTGCTGCACTAGTCTAGTCTAATACTGCTGCACTAGTCTAGTCTGGTCTAATACTGCTGCACTAGACTAGTCTAGTCTAATACTGCTGCAATAGTCTAGTCTAGTCTAATACTGCTGCACTAGTCTAGTCTAGTCTAATACTGCTGCACTCGTCTAGTCTAATACTGCTGCACTAGTCTAGTATAATACTGCTGCACTAGTCTAGTCTACTACTGCTGCACTAGTCTAGACTAGTCTAATACTGCTGCACTAGTCTAGTCAAATACTGCTGCACTAGTCTAGTCTACTACTGCTGCACTAGTCTAATCTAGTCTAATACTGCTGCACTCGTCGTGTCTAGTCTAATACTGCTGCACTAGTCTAGTCTAATACTGCTGCACTAGTCTAGTCTAGTCTAATACTGCTGCACTAGTCTAGTCTAATACTGCTGCACTAGTCTAGTCTAATACTGCTGCACTAGTCTAGTCTAATACTGCTGCACTATTCTAGTCTAATACTGCTACACTAGTCTAGTCTAATACTGCTGCACTAGTCTAGTGTAATACTGCTGTACTAGTCTAGTCTACTACTGCTGCACTAGTCTAGTCTAGTCTAATACTGCTGCACTAGTCTAGTCTAATACTGCTGCACTAGTCTAGTCTAGTCTAATACTGCTGCACTGGTCTAATACTGCTGCACTAGTCTAGTATAATACTGCTGCACTCGTCTAGTCTACTACTGCTGCACTAGTCTAATCTAGTCTAATACTGCTGCACTAGTCTAGTCTAATACTGCTGCACTAGTCTAGTCTGGTCTACTACTGCTGCACTAGACTAGTCTGGTCTAATACTGCTGCACTAGACTAGTCTAGTCTAATACTGCTGCAATAGTCTAGTCTAGTCTAATACTGCTGCACTAGTCTAGTCTAGTCTAATACTGCTGCACTCGTCTAGTCTAATACTGCTGCACTAGTCTAGTATAATACTGCTGCACTAGTCTAGTCTACTACTGCTGCACTAGTCTAGACTAGTCTAATACTGCTGCAGTAGTCTAGTCTAATACTGCTGCACTAGTCTAGTCTAATACTGCTGCACTAGTCTAGTCTACTACTGCTGCACTAGTCTAATCTAGTCTAATACTGCTGCACTCGTCATGTCTAGTCTAACACTGCTGCACTAGTCTAGTCTAGTCTAATACTGCTGCACTAGTCTAGTCTAATACTGCTGCACTAGTCTAGTCTAGTCTAATACTGCTGCACTAGTCTAGTCTAATACTGCTGCACTAGTCTAGTCTAGCCTAATACTGCTGCACTAGTCAAGTCTAATTCTGCTGCACTAGTCTTGTCTAATACTGCTGCACTAGTCTAGTCTAATACTGCTGCACTAGTCTAGTCTAATACTGCTGCACTAGTCTAGCCTAATACTGCTGCACTAGTCTAGTCTAATACTGCTGCACTAGTCTAGTCTAATACTGCTGCACTAGTCTAGTCTAGTCTAATACTGCTGCACTAGTCTAGTCTAGTCTAATACTGCTGCACTAGTCTAGTCTAGTCTAATACTGCTGCACTAATCTAGTCTAGTCTAATACTGATGCACTAGTCAAGTCTAGTCTAATACTGCTGCACTAGTCTAGTCCAATACTGTTTCACTAGTCTAGTCTAATACTGCTGCACTATTCTAGTCTAATACTGCTACACTAGTCTAGTCTAATACTGCTGCACTAGTCTAGTGTAATACTGCTGTACTAGTCTAGTCTACTACTGCTGCACTAGTCTAGTCTAGTCTAATACTGCTGCACTGGTCTAATACTGCTGCACAAGTCTAGTCTAGTCTAATACTGCTGCACTAGTCTAGTCTAGTCTAATACTGCTGCACTAGTCTAGTCTAGTCTAATACTGCTGCACTAGTCTAGTCTAATACTGCTGCACTAGTCTAGTCTAGTCTAATACTGCTGCACTAGTCTAGTCTAGTCTAATACTGCTGCACTAGTCTTCTCTAATACTGCTGCACTAGTCTAGTCTAATACTGCTGCACTAGTCTAGTCTAGTCTAATACTGCTGCACTAGTCTAGTCTAATACTGCTGCACTAGTCTAGTCTAGTCTAATACCGCTGCACTAGTCTAGTCTAGTCTAATACTGCTGCACTAGTCTAGTCTAATACTGCTGCACTAGTCTAGTCTAATACTGCTGCACTAGTCTAGTCTAATACTGCTGCACTAATCTAGTCTAGTCTAATACTGATGCACTAGTCTAGTCTAGTCTAATACTGCTGCACTACTCTAGTCTAATACTGCTGCACTAGTCTAGTCTAATACTGCTGCACTATTCTAGTCTAATACTGCTACACTAGTCTAGTCTAATACTGCTGCACTAGTCTAGTGTAATACTGCTGTACTAGTCTAGTCTACTACTGCTGCACTAGTCTAGTCTAGTCTAATACTGCTGCACTAGTCTAGTCTAATACTGCTGCACTAGTCTAGTCTAGTCTAATACTGCTGCACTGGTCTAATACTGCTGCACAAGTCTAGTCTAGTTTAATACTGCTGCACTAGTCTAGTTTAGTCTAATACTGCTGCACTAGTCTAGTCTAGTCTAATACTGCTGCACTAGTCTAGTCTAATACTGCTGCACTAGTTTAGTCTAGTATAATACTGCTGCAATAGTCTAATACTGCTGCACTAGTCTAGTCTAGTCTAATACTGCTGCACTAGTCTAGTCTAGTCTAATACTGCTGCACAAGTCTAGTCTAGTCTAATACTGCTGCACTAGTCTTCTCTAATACTGCTTCACTAGTCTAGTCTAATACTGCTGCACTAGTCTAGTCTAGTCTAATACTGCTGCACTAGTCTAGTCTAATACTGCTGCACTAGTCTAGTCTAATACTGCTGCACTAGTCTAGTCTAGTCTAATACTGCTGCACTAGTCTAGTCTAGTCTAATACTGCTGCACTAGTCTAGTCTAATACTGCTGCACTAGTCTAATACTGCTGCTCTAGTCTAGTCTACTACTGCTGCACTAGTCTAGTCTAGTCTACTACTGCTGCAGTAGTCTAGCCTAATAATGCTGCACTAGTCTAGTCTAATACTGCTGCACTAGACTAGTCTAATACTGCTGCACTAGTATAGTCTAATACCGCTGCAATAGTCTAGTCTAGTCTAATACTGCTGCACTAGTCTAGTCTAATACTGCTGCAATAGTCTAGTCTAGTCTAATACTGCTGCACTAGTCTAGTCTAGTCTAATACCGCTGCACTAATCTAGTCTACTTCTGCTGCACTAGTCTAGTCTAATACTGCTGCACTAGTCTAGTCTAATACTGCTGCACTAGTCTAGTCTAGTCTAATACTGCTGCACAAGTCTAGTCAAAAACTGCTGCACTTGTCTAGTCTAGTCTAATACTGCTGCACTAGTCTAGTCTAGTCTAATACTGCTGCACTAGTCTAGTCTAGTCTAATACTGCTGCACTAATCTAGCCTAGTCTAATACTGATGCACTAGTCTAGTCTAGTCTAATACTGCTGCACTAGTCTAGTCTAATACTGCTGCACTAGTCTAGTCTAATACTGCTGCACTAGTCTAGTCTAGTCTAATACTGCTGCACAAGTCTAGTCAAAAACTGCTGCACTTGTCTAGTCTAGTCTAATACTGCTGCACTAGTCTAGTCTAGTCTAATACTGCTGCACTAGTCTAGTCTAGTCTAATACTGCTGCACTAATCTAGCCTAGTCTAATACTGATGCACTAGTCTAGTCTAGTCTAATACTGCTGCACTAGTCTAGTCTAATACTGCTGCACTAGTCTAGTCTAATACCACTGCACTAGTCTAGTCTACTTCTGCTGCACTAGTCTAGTCTAATACTGCTGCACTAGTCTAGTCTAATACTGCTGCACTAGTCTAGTCTAGTCTAATACTGCACTAGTCTAGTCAAATACTGCTGCACTTGTCTAGTCTAGTCTAATACTGCTGCACTAGTCTAGTCTAATACTGCTGCACTAGTCTAGTCTAGTCTAATACTGCTGCACTAATCTAGTCTAGTCTAATACTGATGCACTAGTCTAGTCTAGTCTAATACTGCTGCACTAGTCTAGTCTAATACTGCTGCACTAGTCTAGTTTAATACTACTGCACTAGTCTAGTCTAATACTGCTGCACTAGTCTAGTCTAATACTGCTGCACTAGTCTAGGCTAATACTGCTGCACTAGTCTAGTCTAGTCTAATACTGCTGCACTAGTCTAGTCTAATACTGCTGCACTAGTCTAGTCTAGTCTAATACTGCTGCACTAGTCTAGTCTAGTCTAATACTGCTGCACTAGTCTAGTCTAATACTGCTGCACTAGTCTAGTCTAATACCGCTGCACTAGTCTAGTCTAATACTGCTGCACTAGTCTAGTCTAGTCTAATACTGCTGCACTAGTCTAGTCTAATACTGCTGCACTAGTCTAGTCTAATACAGCTGCACTAGTCTAGTCTAGTCTAATACTGCTGCAATAGTCTAGTCTAGTCTAATACTGCTGCACTAGTCTAGTCTAGTCTAATACTGCTGCACTAGTCTAGTCTAATACTGCTGCACTAGTCTAGTCTAGTCTAATACTGCTGCACTAGTCTAGTCTAATACTGCTGCACTAGTCTAGTCTAGTCTAGTCTAATACTGCTGCACTAGTCTAGTCTAATACTGCTGCACTAGTCTAGTCTAATACTGCTGCACTAGTCTAGTCTAATACTGCTGCACTAGTCTAGTCTAATACTGCTGCACTAGTCTAGTTTAATACTGCTGCACTAGTCTAGTTTAATACTGCTGCACTAGTCTAGTCTAATACTGCTGCACTAGTCTAGTCTAATACTGCTGCACTAGTCTAGTCTAGTCTAATACTGCTGCACTAGTCTAGTCTAGTCTAATACTGCTGCACTAGTCTAGTCTAGTCTAATACCACTGCACTAGTCTAGTCTACTTCTGCTGCACTAGTCTAGTCTAATACTGCTGCACTAGTCTAGTCTAATACTGCTGCACTAGTCTAGTCTAGTCTAATACTGCTGCACTAGTCTAGTCAAATACTGCTGCACTTGTCTAGTCTAGTCTAATACTGCTGCACTAGTCTAGTCTAATAATGCTGCACTAGTCTAGTCTAGTCTAATACTGCTGCACTAATCTAGTCTAGTCTAATACTGATGCACTAGTCTAGTCTAGTCTAATACTGCTGCACTAGTCTAGTCTACTACTGCTGCACTAGTCTAGTTTAATACTACTGCAATAGTCTAGTCTAGTCTAATACTGCTGCACTAGTCTAGTCTAGTCTAATACTGCTGCACTAGTCTAGTCTAATACTGCTGCACTAGTCTAGGCTAATACTGCTGCACTAGTCTAGTCTAGTCTAATACTGCTGCACTAGTCTAGTCTAATACTGCTGCACTAGTCTAGTCTAGTCTAATACTGCTGCACTAGTCTAGTCTAGTCTAATACTGCTGCACTAGTCTAGTCTAATACTGCTGCACTAGTCTAGTCTAATATCGCTGCACTAGTCTAGTCTAATACTGCTGCACTAGTCTAGTCTAGTCTAATACTGCTGCACTAGTCTAGTCTAGTCTAATACTGCTGCACTAGTCTAGTCTAATACTGCTGCACTAGTCTAGTCTAATACTGCTGCACTAGTCTAGTCTAGTCTAATACTGCTGCACTAGTCTAGTCTAATACAGCTGCACTAGTCTAGTCTAGTCTAATACTGCTGCAATAGTCTAGTCTAGTCTAATACTGCTGCACTAGTCTAGTCTAGTCTAATACTGCTGCACTAGTCTAGTCTAATACTGCTGCTCTAGTCTAGTCTAATACTGCTGCACTAGTCTAGTCTAGTCTAGTCTAATACTGCTGCACTAGTCTAGTCTAATACTGCTGCACTAGTCTAGTCTAATACTGCTGCACTAGTCTAGTCTAGTCTAATACTGCTGCACTAGTCTAGTCTAATACTGCTGCACTAGTCTAGTCTAATACTGCTGCACTAGTCTAGTCTAATACTGCTGCACTAGTCTAGTCTAATACTGCTGCACTAGTCTAGTCTAATACTGCTGCACTAGTCTAGTCTACTACTGCTGCACTAGTCTAGTCTAATACTGCTGCACTAGTCTAGTCTAATACTGCTGCACTAGTCTAGTCTAGTCTAATACTGCTGCAATAGTCTAGTCTAATACTGCTGCACTAGTCTAGTCTACTACTGCTGCACTAGTCTAGTCTAATACTGCTGCACTAGTCTAGTCTAATACTGCTGCACTAGTCTAGTCTAATACCGCTGCACTAGTCTAGTCTAATACTGCTGCACTAGTCTAGTCTAGTCTAATACTGCTGCACTAGTCTAGTCTAGTCTAATACTGCTGCACTAGTCTAGTCTAGTCTAATACTGCTGCACTAGTCTAGTCTAGTCTAATACTGCTGCACTAGTCTAGTCTAATACTGCTGCTGCACTAATCTAGTCTAGTCTAATACTGCTGCACTAGTCTAGTCTAATACTGCTGCACTAGTCTAGTCTAATACTGCTGCACTATTCTAGTCTAATACTGCTACACTAGTCTAGTCTAATACTGCTGCACTAGTCTAGTGTAATACTGCTGTACTAGTCTAGTCTACTACTGCTGCACTAGTCTAGTCTAGTCTAATACTGCTGCACTAGTCTAGTCTAATACTGCTGCACTAGTCTAGTCTAGTCTAATACTGCTGCACTGGTCTAATACTGCTGCACTAGTCTAGTATAATACTGCTGCACTCGTCTAGTCTACTACTGCTGCACTAGTCTAATCTAGTCTAATACTGCTGCACTAGTCTAGTCTAATACTGCTGCACTAGTCTAGTCTGGTCTACTACTGCTGCACTAGACTAGTCTGGTCTAATACTGCTGCACTAGACTAGTCTAGTCTAATACTGCTGCAATAGTCTAGTCTAGTCTAATACTGCTGCACTAGTCTAGTCTAGTCTAATACTGCTGCACTCGTCTAGTCTAATACTGCTGCACTAGTCTAGTATAATACTGCTGCACTAGTCTAGTCTACTACTGCTGCACTAGTCTAGACTAGTCTAATACTGCTGCACTAGTCTAGTCTAATACTGCTGCACTAGTCTAGTCTAATACTGCTGCACTAGTCTAGTCTACTACTGCTGCACTAGTCTAATCTAGTCTAATACTGCTGCACTCGTCGTGTCTAGTCTAACACTGCTGCACTAGTCTAGTCTAGTCTAATACTGCTGCACTAGTCTAGTCTAATACTGCTGCACTAGTCTAGTCTAGTCTAATACTGCTGCACTAGTCTAGTCTAATACTGCTGCACTAGTCTAGTCTAGCCTAATACTGCTGCACTAGTCAAGTCTAATTCTGCTGCACTAGTCTTGTCTAATACTGCTGCACTAGTCTAGTCTAATACTGCTGCACTAGTCTAGTCTAATACTGCTGCACTAGTCTAGCCTAATACTGCTGCACTAGTCTAGTCTAATACTGCTGCACTAGTCTAGTCTAATACTGCTGCACTAGTCTAGTCTAGTCTAATACTGCTGCACTAGTCTAGTCTAGTCTAATACTGCTGCACTTGTCTAGTCTAGTCTAATACTGCTGCACTAATCTAGTCTAGTCTAATACTGATGCACTAGTCTAGTCTAGTCTAATACTGCTGCACTAGTCTAGTCCAATACTGTTTCACTAGTCTAGTCTAATACTGCTGCACTATTCTAGTCTAATACTGCTACACTAGTCTAGTCTAATACTGCTGCACTAGTCTAGTGTAATACTGCTGTACTAGTCTAGTCTACTACTGCTGCACTAGTCTAGTCTAGTCTAATACTGCTGCACTGGTCTAATACTGCTGCACAAGTCTAGTCTAGTCTAATACTGCTGCACTAGTCTAGTCTAGTCTAATACTGCTGCACTAGTCTAGTCTAGTCTAATACTGCTGCACTAGTCTAGTCTAATACTGCTGCACTAGTCTAGTCTAGTCTAATACTGCTGCACTAGTCTAGTCTAGTCTAATACTGCTGCACAAGTCTAGTCTAGTCTAATACTGCTGCACTAGTCTTCTCTAATACTGCTTCACTAGTCTAGTCTAATACTGCTGCACTAGTCTAGTCTAGTCTAATACTGCTGCACTAGTCTAGTCTAATACTGCTGCACTAGTCTAGTCTAATACTGCTGCACTAGTCTAGTCTAGTCTAATACTGCTGCACTAGTCTAGTCTAATACTGCTGCACTAGTCTAGTCTAATACTGCTGCACTAGTCTAATACTGCTGCTCTAGTCTAGTCTACTACTGCTGCACTAGTCTAGTCTAGTCTACTACTGCTGCAGTAGTCTAGCCTAATACTGCTGCACTAGTCTAGTCTAATACTGCTGCACTAGACTAGTCTAATACTGCTGCACTAGTATAGTCTAATACCGCTGCAATAGTCTAGTCTAGTCTAATACTGCTGCACTAGTCTAGTCTAATACTGCTGCAATAGTCTAGTCTAGTCTAATACTGCTGCACTTGTCTAGTCTAGTCTAATACCGCTGCACTAATCTAGTCTACTTCTGCTGCACTAGTCTAGTCTAATACTGCTGCACTAGTCTAGTCTAATACTGCTGCACTAGTCTAGTCTAGTCTAATACTGCTGCACTAGTCTAGTCAAAAACTGCTGCACTTGTCTAGTCTAGTCTAATACTGCTGCACTAGTCTAGTCTAGTCTAATACTGCTGCACTAGTCTAGTCTAGTCTAATACTGCTGCACTAATCTAGTCTAGTCTAATACTGATGCACTAGTCTAGTCTAGTCTAATACTGCTGCACTAGTCTAGTCTAATACTGCTGCACTAGTCTAGTTTAATACTGCTGCACTAGTCTAGTCTAATACTGCTGCACTAGTCTAGTCTAATACTGCTGCACTAGTCTAGTCTAGTCTAATACTGCTGCACTAGTCTAGTCTAGTCTAATACCACTGCACTAGTCTAGTCTACTTCTGCTGCACTAGTCTAGTCTAATACTGCTGCACTAGTCTAGTCTAATACTGCTGCACTAGTCTAGTCTAGTCTAATACTGCTGCACTAGTCTAGTCAAATACTGCTGCACTTGTCTAGTCTAGTCTAATACTGCTGCACTAGTCTAGTCTAATACTGCTGCACTAGTCTAGTCTAGTCTAATACTGCTGCACTAATCTAGTCTAGTCTAATACTGATGCACTAGTCTAGTCTAGTCTAATACTGCTGCACTAGTCTAGTCTAATACTGCTGCACTAGTCTAGTTTAATACTACTGCACTAGTCTAGTCTAATACTGCTGCACTAGTCTAGTCTAATACTGCTGCACTAGTCTAGGCTAATACTGCTGCACTAGTCTAGTCTAGTCTAATACTGCTGCACTAGTCTAGTCTAATACTGCTGCACTAGTCTAGTCTAGTCTAATACTGCTGCACTAGTCTAGTCTAGTCTAATACTGCTGCACTAGTCTAGTCTAATACTGCTGCACTAGTCTAGTCTAATACCGCTGCACTAGTCTAGTCTAATACTGCTGCACTAGTCTAGTCTAGTCTAATACTGCTGCACTAGTCTAGTCTAGTCTAATACTGCTGCACTAGTCTAGTCTAATACTGCTGCACTAGTCTAGTCTAATACTGCTGCACTAGTCTAGTCTAATACTGCTGCACTAGTCTAGTCTAGTCTAATACTGCTGCACTAGTCTAGTCTAATACAGCTGCACTAGTCTAGTCTAGTCTAATACTGCTGCAATAGTCTAGTCTAGTCTAATACTGCTGCACTAGTCTAGTCTAGTCTAATACTGCTGCACTAGTCTAGTCTAATACTGCTGCACTAGTCTAGTTTAATACTGCTGCACTAGTCTAGTCTAATACTGCTGCACTAGTCTAGTCTAATACTGCTGCACTAGTCTAGTCTAGTCTAATACTGCTGCACTAGTCTAGTCTAGTCTAATACCACTGCACTAGTCTAGTCTACTTCTGCTGCACTAGTCTAGTCTAATACTGCTGCACTAGTCTAGTCTAATACTGCTGCACTAGTCTAGTCTAGTCTAATACTGCTGCACTAGTCTAGTCAAATACTGCTGCACTTGTCTAGTCTAGTCTAATACTGCTGCACTAGTCTAGTCTAATACTGCTGCACTAGTCTAGTCTAGTCTAATACTGCTGCACTAATCTAGTCTAGTCTAATACTGATGCACTAGTCTAGTCTAGTCTAATACTGCTGCACTAGTCTAGTCTAATACTGCTGCACTAGTCTAGTTTAATACTACTGCACTAGTCTAGTCTAATACTGCTGCACTAGTCTAGTCTAATACTGCTGCACTAGTCTAGGCTAATACTGCTGCACTAGTCTAGTCTAGTCTAATACTGCTGCACTAGTCTAGTCTAATACTGCTGCACTAGTCTAGTCTAGTCTAATACTGCTGCACTAGTCTAGTCTAGTCTAATACTGCTGCACTAGTCTAGTCTAATACTGCTGCACTAGTCTAGTCTAATACTGCTGCACTAGTCTAGTCTAGTCTAATACTGCTGCACTAGTCTAGTCTAATACAGCTGCACTAGTCTAGTCTAGTCTAATACTGCTGCAATAGTCTAGTCTAGTCTAATACTGCTGCACTAGTCTAGTCTAGTCTAATACTGCTGCACTAGTCTAGTCTAATACTGCTGCACTAGTCTAGTCTAGTCTAATACTGCTGCACTAGTCTAGTCTAGTCTAGTCTAATACTGCTGCACTAGTCTAGTCTAATACTGCTGCACTAGTCTAGTCTAATACTGCTGCACTAGTCTAGTCTAATACTGCTGCACTAGTCTAGTCTAATACTGCTGCACTAGTCTAGTCTAATACTGCTGCACTAGTCTAGTCTAATACTGCTGCACTAGTCTAATACTGCTGCACTAGTCTAGTCTAATACTGCTGCACTAGTCTAGTCTAATACTGCTGCACTAGTCTAGTCTACTACTGCTGCACTAGTCTAGTCTAATACTGCTGCAATAGTCTAGTCTAGTCTAATACTGCTGCACTAGTCTAGTCAAATACTGCTGCACTAGTCTAGTCTAATACTGCTGCACTAGTCTAGTCTAATACTGCTGCACTAGTCTAGTCTAGTCTAATACTGCTGCACTAGTCTAGTCTAATACTGCTGCACTAGTCTAGTCTAATACTGCTGCACTAGTCTAGTCTAATACTGCTGCACTAGTCTAGTCTAATACTGCTGCACTAGTCTAGTCTACTACTGCTGCACTAGTCTAGTCTAATACTGCTGCACTAGTCTAGTCTAATACTGCTGCACTAGTCTAGTCTAGTCTAATACTGCTGCAATAGTCTAGTCTAATACTGCTGCACTAGTCTAGTCTACTACTGCTGCACTAGTCTAGTCTAATACTGCTGCACTAGTCTAGTCTAATACCGCTGCACTAGTCTAGTCTAATACTGCTGCACTAGTCTAGTCTAGTCTAATACTGCTGCACTAGTCTAGTCTAGTCTAATACCGCTGCACTAGTCTAGTCTAATACTGCTGCAATAGTCTAGTCTAGTCTAATACTGCTGCACTAGTCTAGTCAAATACTGCTGCACTAGTCTAGTCTAATACTGCTGCACTAGTCTAGTCTAATACTGCTGCACTAGTCTAGTCTAGTCTAATACTGCTGCACTAGTCTAGTCTAATACTGCTGCACTAGTCTAGTCTAATACCGCTGCACTAGTCTAGTCTAATACTGCTGCACTAGTCTAGTCTAGTCTAATACTGCTGCACTAGTCTAGTCTAGTCTAATACTGCTGCACTAGTCTAGTCTAGTCTAATACTGCTGCACTAGTCTAGTCTAATACTGCTGCACTAGTCTACACTAGTCTAATACTGCTGCAATAGTCTAGTCTAATACTGCTGCACTAGTCTAGTCTACTACTGCTGCACTAGTCTAGTCTAATACTGCTGCACTAGTCTAGTCTAATACTGCTGCACTAGTCTAGTCTAATACCACTGCACTAGTCTAGTCTAATACTGCTGCACTAGTCTAGTCTAGTCTAATACTGCTGCACTAGTCTAGTCTAGTCTAATACTGCTGCACTAGTCTAGTCTAGTCTAATACTGCTGCACTAGTCTAGTCTAGTCTAATACTGCTGCACTAGTCTAGTCTAATACTGCTGCACTAGTCTAGTCTAATACTGCTGCACTAGTCTAGTCTAGTCTAATACTGCTGCACTAGTCTAGTCTAGTCTAGTCTAATACTGCTGCACTAGTCTAGTCTAATACTGCTGCACTAGTCTAGTCTAATACTGCTGCACTAGTCTAGTCTAATACTGCTGCACTAGTCTAGTCTAATACTGCTGCACTAGTCTAATACTGCTGCACTAGTCTAGTCTAATACTGCTGCACTAGTCTAGTCTAATACTGCTGCACTAGTCTAGTCTAGTCTAATACTGCTGCACTAGTCTAGTCTACTACTGCTGCACTAGTCTAGTCTAATACTGCTGCAATAGTCTAGTCTAGTCTAATACTGCTGCACTAGTCTAGTCAAATACTGCTGCACTAGTCTAGTCTAATACTGCTGCACTAGTCTAGTCTAATACTGCTGCACTAGTCTAGTCTAGTCTAATACTGCTGCACTAGTCTAGTCTAATACTGCTGCACTAGTCTAGTCTAATACTGCTGCACTAGTCTAGTCTAATACTGCTGCACTAGTCTAGTCTAATACTGCTGCACTAGTCTAGTCTAATACTGCTGCACTAGTCTAGTCTAATACTGCTGCACTAGTCTAGTCTACTACTGCTGCACTAGTCTAGTCTAATACTGCTGCACTAGTCTAGTCTAATACTGCTGCACTAGTCTAGTCTAGTCTAATACTGCTGCAATAGTCTAGTCTAATACTGCTGCACTAGTCTAGTCTACTACTGCTGCACTAGTCTAGTCTAATACTGCTGCACTAGTCTAGTCTAATACTGCTGCACTAGTCTAGTCTAATACCGCTGCACTAGTCTAGTCTAATACTGCTGCACTAGTCTAGTCTAATACTGCTGCACTAGTCTAGTCTAGTCTAATACTGCTGCACTAGTCTAGTCTAGTCTAATACTGCTGCACTAGTCTAGTCTAATACTGCTGCACTAGTCTAGTCTAATACTGCTGCACTAGTCTAGTCTAGTCTAATACTGCTGCACTAGTCTAGTCTAGTCTAATACTGCTGCACTAGTCTAGTCTAGTCTAATACTGCTGCACTAGTCTAGTCTAGTCTAATACTGCTGCACTAGTCTAGTCTAATACTGCAGCACTAGTTTTGTCTAGTCTAATACTGCTGCACTAGTCTAGTCTAGTCTACTACTGCTGCACTAGTCTAGTCTAATACTGCTGCACTAGTCTAGTCTAGTCTAATACTGCTGCACTAGTCTAGTCTAGTCTAATACTGCTGCACTAGTCTAGTCTAATACTGCTGCACTAGTCTAGTCTAATACTGCTGCACTAGTCTAGTCTAGTCTAATACTGCTGCACTAGTCTAATACTGCTGCACTAGTCTAGTCTAATACTGCTGCTATAGTCTAGTCTAATACTGCTGCACTAGTCTAGTCTAGTCTAATACTGATGCACTAGTCTAGTCTAGTCTAATACTGCTGCACTAGTCTAGTCTAATACTGCTGCACTAGTCTAGTCTAATACTGCTGCACTAGTCTAGTCTGGTCTACTACTGCTGCAGTAGTCTAGTCTAGTCTAATACTGCTGCACTAGTCTAGTCTAGTCTAATACTCCTGCACTAGTCTAGTCTAGTCTAATACTGCTGCTATAGTCTAGTCTAGTCTAGTCTAATACTGCTGCACTAGTCTAGTCTAGTCTAGTCTAATACAGTCTAGTCTAGTCTGGTCTAATACTGTCTAGTCTCGTCTAGTCTGGTCCTTCAAGTTTAAAATAAAAAAAGTACACGTTCACACATTCAACAGTTAATTTATGGTATTTATCACCTCTCATCACACACACACACACACACACACACACACACACACACACACACACACACACACACACATACACACACACACACACACACACACACACACACACACACACACACACACACACACATTCAGAAACACGCAGGTACGCACACACACACACACACACTTGCAAACACAGAAACATAAGTCCTACCTGTTGTTTGACTGCAGTTGCAACCCTCTTGTCTGCCTTTAGTACAGAAGCCAACATTGTGTTATACTGCTCCCCCCTGGTGGTAATATTGAGTATAGCATGTTATACTGCTCCCTGGTGGTAGTACTGAGTACTCTATGGTGGTAGTACTGACTACTGTATAGTGGTAGTACTGACTACTGTATGGTGGTAGTACTGACTACTGTATAGTGATAGTAATGTGATGTATGGTGGTAGTACTGAGTACTGTATGGTGGTAGTACTGAGTACTGTATTGTGGTAGTACTGAGTACTGTATAGTGGTAGTACTGAGTACTGTATGGTGGTAATAACTGAGTACTGTACAGTGGTAGTAATGTGATGTATGGTGGTAGTACTGAGTAATGTATAGTGGTAGTACTGTGTACTGTATGGTGGTAGTACTGACTACTGTATGGTGGCAATACTGAGTACTCTGTTGTGGTAGTACTGAGTACTGTATTGTGGTAGTACTGAGTACTGTATTGTGGTAGTACTGAGTACTGTATAGTGGTAGTACTGAGTACTGTATAGTGGTAGTACTGACTACTGTATGGTGGTAGTACTGACTACTGTATGGTGGTAGTACTGACTACTGTATAGTGGTAGTAATGTGATGTATGGTGGTAGTACTGAGTAATGTATAGTGGTAGTACTGAGTACTGTATAGTGGTAGTACTGAGTAATGTATAGTGGTAGTACTGAGTACTGTATGGTGGTAGTACTGAGTAATGTATCGTGGTAGTACTGAGTACTGTATGGTGGTTGTACTGACTACTGTATGGTGGTAGTACTGACTACTGTATGGTGGTAGTACTGACTACTGTATGGTGGTAGTACTGACTACTGTATGGTGGTAGTAATGTGCTGTATGGTGGTAGTAATGTGCTGTATTGTGGCAGTGCTGAGTACTGTGGTAGTGCTGAGTACTGAGTACTGTGCTGTTTAGTAGTATTAATGTGCTGTACGGTGGTAGTAATGTCATGTATGGTGGTAGTAATATGCTGTATAGTGGTAGTACTGAGTACCTTATGGTGGTAGTAATGTGCTGTATTGTGGTAGTGATATGCTGTATAGTAGTATTAATGTGTTGTACGGTGGTAGTAATGTGCTGTATAGATTTTGTACTGTGATGTTTAGTGGTAGTAATGTGCTGTTTAGTGGTAGTAATATGCTGTGTGGTGGTAGTACTGAGGACTGTATGGTGGTAGTAGTGTTCTGTATTGTGGTAGTACTGACTACTGTATGGTGGTAGTACTGACTACTGTATGGTGGTAGTACTGAGTACTGTATGGTGGTAGTACTGCCTACTGTATGGTGGTAGTACTGACTACTGTATGGTGGTAGTACTGCCTACTGTATGGTGGTAGTAGTGTTCTGTATGGTGGTAGTACTGACTACTGTATGGTGGTAGTACTGACTACTGTATGGTGGTAGTACTGACTACTGTATGGTGGTAGTAGTGTTCTGTATGGTGGTAGTACTGACTACTGTATGGTGGTAGTAGTGTTCTGTATGGTGGTAGTACTGACTACTGTATGGTGGTAGTAGTGTTCTGTATGGTGGTAGTACTGACTACTGTATGGTGGTAGTACTGAGTAATGTATAGTGGTAGCACTGAGTAATGTATAGTGGTAGTAGTGTTCTGTATGGTGGTAGTACTGACTACTGTATGGTGGTAGTACTGAGTAATGTATAGTGGTAGCACTGAGTAATGTATAGTGGTAGTACTGAGTAATGTATAGTGGTAGTACTGACTACTGTATGGTGGTAGTACTGAGTAATGTATAGTGGTAGCACTGAGTAATGTATAGTGGTAGTACTGACTACTGTATGGTGGTAGTACTGAGTAATGTATAGTGGTAGCACTGAGTAATGTATAGTGGTAGTACTGACTACTGTATGGTGGTAGTACTGAGTAATGTATAGTGGTAGCACTGAGTAATGTATAGTGGTAGTACTGACTACTGTATGGTGGTAGTACTGACTGGAGTATTTCTCTTGTCTTTTCCGGTGTGTATGTTACAATTGGTTGGTGAAACTGGGGATATATATGTGTGTGTGTGTTTTTAATATAAAATAACTAAAGATGACTTCAAAAAGATCATGGTGAGTTCATCTTTGAGTTTAATATCTAATCAATATCCACAAGGCCTGTCTCCAACTGTGTTCCTGAATGGAACATAGTAGAATAGAATAGAAGTCTATTAATCTGTGTGAAATCTACGTATATAACAAATGGGTAGAAATAACTTCTGGATAGAACTCAACATTTAGCCTGTCAGTATTCTGTTCCTAAAAACGGGTCTGTACATATATAGCTGCACAACATCTACCTGAAGCAGATCAGTAAGTTATGCTTCAGGGATTTACAGTAATCATGACTCTGTGGAAATATGATTTTTTTTTTCAAACAGTGGAGAACAGTAAACAAAATATGCTGTGCTCACTGTCTTTCCAAGACAAACTCAAATAACTCTACCGTAGTGTTTTAACATAAATTAGAATCTATTGCACTGGCCTCATAAATGAGTTTACCAGTCACATTGCCAGGTTTAGAGGTTCCAAGGTCTTTCTATATATTATATTTATATGGTTTAAACCATGTCCTTGTTTTAACTTGGCAGTTAGACTAGAATGCCCTGAGTGGAGTTCACAGACCATGGCCTTTCCAAGATGGATACTAAACTAAAAGAACAAAGTAGTTAACATTGGCCTATGTGTGTATATTCAAGTTGGAAATAGACAGGACAGACTGAGACCTAATCATTTAATGAAATATGTAGGGCCTATTTATAATGTGATGATGGATATAAGTCATATGTCTGAATAAAGTTTGTCAAATAATATAAATCAATCAGATCAACCGTAGTTCCCTATATTAGCCACTGGGTGGGGCACTTTCACTATATGCCTGTTAAATCTATGAAAATCTAACAAAGGCTGTGGCCGAAATACCTCCGTTTGCTCTCAACTTTGCTGCTAAAAAACATGAATTAAAACTTAAATAATATTTTAGTGAAGTGCAGGGTTTTTTTTTATTTTTTACTACTTTCTACTGTATATCTTTTGAACCCAGGACACCCAAATACTCCTTGTTACTACAAACGGTTGAGTTGAGCACGCCATTTCCTCATTCTAAGTGTAAACCATGACCATGATGTTATGTTCTTACATATTTTTAACTGTCACACGTCCCATAGACGCCGCTGCTAACACTTGATGAGGTGTCTTCATTATTTTGTGACCTACATGTAACATGACGGGAACATCACTCCGTCCCACTCTACCTCTCCCTTCTCAGTGTCACTTTTAGGACACCATGGACATTTGTGAGAGAGAGTGAGAGAGTGAGTGAGTGAGTGAGAGAGTGAGAGAGTGAGTGAGTGAGTGAGTGAGTGAGTGAGTGAGTGAGTGAGTGAGTGAGTGAGTGAGTGAGTGAGTGAGTGAGTGAGTGAGTGAGTGAGTGAGTGAGTGAGTGAGTGAGTGAGTGAGTGAGTGAGTGAGTGAGTGTGTGAGAGAGACTGAGAGACTGAGAGACTGACTGAGAGAGTGAGAGAGTGACTGAGAGACTGAGACAAACAATCAATCAATCACAAGCTTATCTTTGTTTTCACAACGCTGTATTATGAGGAGGTGGGAGGAGAGTACGCTGTATTATGAGGAGGTGGGAGGAGAGTACGCTGTATTATGAGGAGGTGGGAGGAGAGTACGCTGTATTATGAGGAGGTGGGAGGAGAGTACGCTGTATTATGAGGAGGTGGGAGGAGAGTACGCTGTATTATGAGGAGGTGGGAGGAGAGTACGCTGTATTATGAGCAGGTGGGAGGAGAGTACGCTGTATTATGAGGAGGTGGGAGGAGAGTACGCTGTATTATGAGGAGGTGGGAGGAGAGTAGGCTGTATTATGAGGAGGTGGGAGGAGAGTACATGTTGTAATATCTGCTATTCCAGTTATGCTTTTCAGAAATAACACTACTAGTACAGATACTGGACGTGGATTAGTGGTCATTTCTATCTCCAACTCTGGAGATGTCCAGAGCCATATATTTACGGAGTCGGGACATTGGGGTTTCCTCATTATAATGGATTTACATGACACTACAACATTCTACGGCGGCCATGTTAGATACCAATTACCATTACATGGGGGGATATTTAAATCATAGAAAATTATATTATTTCTATTATTTAATTAATGCTATGTAACTGAATGTCTGGAAATAGAAAATTTTTTCTAAATTCTAAATTTTAAATTTCTAAATTCTAAATTCTAAACATTGGCCCAACTAGGCTCTGGAGGTATTTAGGTTAGCACAATGTATTGGACATGATTATTTATTTATTTTCATAAAGAATTTTGCATATTGAACAGTGGTAATATTTATTTGAACATAGTTACTATATATTTTTTGTTGTATTTAAGTATATGTGACAGTCAGCACATCATTACTGTATGATACATCATATCCAAGGAATAAGTAAAGATAAATACAGCCATTTAAAAAAAAAAAATGAAATTAGACATCGCCAATATATCACATTCGATTTATTTGGTATTGATGCATTTAGCTGGACGTACACAGCAGCAGATGAGATGTAGGCTCATATGCTTTGTATGGTCCGTTATGAATGAGAGTCTATATTGCCGTCCTACAAATAAAACACACAGTTATTTGCTTATATTTTATTTGTCTGCAGATATAAAAATCAATGTATTTATGTTTGGATGATACAGTATAGAAGTGTTACAGTAACTGTGATTAGGTACCAGGTGGACTCTCTTGGCATCGGAAAACGCTAAAAGTTATTTTCAAAGTGTGTCATGTCAACACAAAATTAATACTTGAACACGGTAATATGTTGTAATTATTATTCTCCATAACATAGACTTGAGGAAATGTAGAATGAGTTATCATATTTAGATCATGTAGATTAGCCTGGATACATTATGACTATGCATCATTTGACACCACTGACTATAGTTGACAATGACATAGGCCTTTTAAGTGAACAAGTATTTACAGCAAAAGTTCATAAGCTACGTCATTGTCTTGAGTCGGTGTGGTCACTGCAGAGGACTTGTTACAGTCCTGACTTTGAAGGCCCTTAGCTTCACTACAGTGTAGGCTACCTGCCCTCTCGGGACAGAAGAGGGAGACAAAAGTCCATGAAAAAATAAAGTGACATAAGGAGAAGAAACTTCATAATAACAGAAAGGCAGGCTTGCCAGAATAAATATTAGTTTTTCCATATCATATACACCATGTTAAATATTTAAGTCATACCATGGCAACAATGAACAGCCCCTAACACAGATTCAAGCAAACATAAATAATATAATCATAGTTTGTTTTGATTGATATCAATATTAACATACCATCTTATTAAACATGTTTCCACTAGCCCCTAGGTCATTGTAGGCAACTACATTCCTGCCGGTCTACATTCTAGCATCTTCTTGAAAGCTTTCCTGAAGCTGTCATCCAGGAAGGCATAAAGAAAAGGGTTAAGACAAGAGTTGGCGTAGCTGAGGCTGGTGATGAAGTAGGACAACCCGATGAGCAGCGGAGTGGTCCTCAGGTCGGTGGTGAGAGCCACTATGGTGCTGAGGTGAAACGGGGTCCAACAGAACAGACACACCGCTAAGACTATAAACACCATAATAGTTACTTTCTTTTTAGCCTTGTCCAGCGCCTTGGCGTTGGAGTTGAGGCGCATGTTCCGTAGTTTGTACAACATCATGGTGTAGAGAATACAGATGGTCGACACCGGGATGGCGAAGCCAAGGATCAGGGTGTATATCCGGCTCGCCTTGAACCACAAACTCTCTGGGCTTGGGAAGCTGAGAACGCAGCTTTTCCTGTCCGAGTCGTCCGGACTGATGTAGACCCCAGCGAATACCGTGAACGGCATTACGATTAGAATCACGAGGATCCAGACGCACAGACTCACTATCTTGGCCGCTCGGTAGGTACGGTAGGGCATGCGCTTGGAACGCACCGTCGCAAGGACGACCAGATAACGGTCCACACTCATGACCGTCAGGAAGTAGATACTGGAGAAGATGTTATAGTGGTCTATGCTCAGGATGATCTTACACAGCACCTCTCCAAAGGGCCAGTAGTGGAGCAAGTGCTCGGCGATGTTGATGGGTAGGACCAGGGTAAACAGGTCGTCGGCTATCGCCAAGTTTAGGATAAACATATTGGTCACGGTTTTCATTTTGGGCGCTTTGAGGATAACGTAGATAACCGCCGTGTTCCCCGTTAACCCCACGGCGCATATCACCGAATATATCACCGGCAGGACCACGTAGAGGTCAGCATAAAAGTATAACTCTGATTGCGGTGTGCAGTTCAGATCTGTCCGGTTACTCAGATAATAGTAGTCCACGGATTCGTTACACACAACCGGAGCTCCGCTGCGGGAGTTCGCAATAGATATATTCTCCATCTTCAACGTCTTCTAAAGTATTATATCACATAAGTATAGAGGAAAGCACGTCGTTCAGAATGCATGTTTGTTCAGAGTTAAAACAGGCGCCCGTGAAGTGTCACGTTGGCTGCTGTGTAGGTCGGCTCTGTCTGGTTTTACGCACGCGTTGCGCATCACGAAATCTATGGAGAACAGAAATATTGAATACAAATTAAAAAACAATACATAATAACAAACCTGTTCTGACATTAATATATTATTCAAAACACTTTTTTATAGCCTATCATAATGTAACCCTGCGTCGTAATGGATTGGAACACCACAACATCCACATGCACAAATAGACTCACTCTCATTTGAATTATAACCTGCAATAGGACCACAATTATAAATGTTATTTTTAACGGATCAAGTACCGAAAGTGCAGAAGTACATATTCAGCAATAATAATAATAATATTTATGTTTTTATATATCATGCGGAATCATGGTCGTGCCATTATTTCTATACACAATCAAAAGTAACGGTGAATTTCATGTTTAAAAAAAAAAAAAAAGAAAAGCTAATTTAGGAGCTTACCGTGCTAGAGGAGGCTTGCTCCTTTTCCCCTCTGCCTTCTGTTTGACAGTGAGCAGGAGCAACGCGAGCTGGAGCTGTCCACGTCCCAACTAGTTGGATTAGGGGGAAGCGGACAGGTGACGTCAGTCCACAGCATAGCCCAGTGCCCCGTTCCATTCAGCCATCAAGGCCTGAGGCACTCACCTTGCTGTCGGTAGCCTAAAGTGTTCCTATAATGTATATACTGTAGACATAAATAGCCATATTACTCCACATAGTCCCATTTTAAAATGTATTGTACAGATCAACTGATGGTCATATTGCTGTGTGGTACATGGCTGCTATGTGATGCTATCTTTCTCTCCTGTAGGGATGAAGATCCAACACGTTGTTGTTCCTCGACATATAACTGTATGTAAACAATATAATGTTACCTTGATTGCCTTACTGTTAGGCTTTGTGTTGTTACAGTGTGACCATTACAGTGGTCTATGATGGGAACATTACAGTGGTCTATGATGGGAACATTACAGTGGTCTATGATGGGAACATTACAGTAGTCTATGATGGGAACATTAGAGTGGTCTATGATGGGAACATTACAATGGTCTATGATGGGAACATTAGAGTGGTCTATGATGGGAACACTGCAGTGGTCTATGATGGGAACATTACAGTAGTCTATGATGGGAACATTACAGTGGTCTATGATGGGAACATTACAGTGGTCTATGATGGGAACATTAGAGTGGTCTATGATGGGAACATTAGAGTGGTCTATGATGGGAACATTACAATGGTCTATGATGGGAACACTGCAGTGGTCTCTGATGGTAACATTACAGTGGTCTATGATGGGAACATTACAGTGGTCTATGATGGGAACATTACAGTGGTCTATGATGGGAACATTACAGTGGTCTATGATGGGAACATTAGAGTGGTCTATGATGGGAACATTAGAGTGGTCTATGATGGGAACATTACAGTGGTCTATGATGGGAACGTTACAATGGTCTATGATGGGAACACTGCAGTGGTCTATGATGGGAACATTAAAGTGGTCTATGATGGGAACATTACAGTGGTCTATGATGGGAACATTACAGTGGTCTATGATGGGAACATTACAGTGGTCTATGATGGGAACATTACAGTGGTCTATGATGGGAACATTACAATGGTCTATGATGGGAACACTGCAGTGGTCTATGATGGGAACATTACAGTGGTCTATGATGGGAACATTACAGTGGTCTATGATGGGAACACTACAGTGGTCTATGATGGGAACACTGCAGTGGTCTATGATGGGAACATTACAGTGGTCTATGATGGGAACATTACAGTGGTCTATGATGGGAACATTACAGTGGTCTATGATGGGAACATTACAGTGGTCTATGATGGGAACACTGCAGTGGTCTATGATGGGAACATTACAGTGGTCTATGATGGGAACATTACAATGGTCTATGATGGGGACATTACAGTGGTATATGATGGCAACATTACAGTGGTCTATGATGGGAACATTACAGTGGTCTATGATGGGAACATTACAGTGGTCTATGATGGTAACATTACAATGGTCTATGATGGGGACATTACAGTGGTATATGATGGCAACATTACAGTGGTCTATGATGGGAACACTGCAGTGATCTATGATGGGAACATTAGACTGGTCTATGATGGGAACAAAAAGTGGTCTATGATGGGAACACTACAATGGTCTATTATGGGAACACTACAGTGGTCTATGATGGGATGATACAAGTCATGACCAGTCTGTAATGTAGACTCTGTCAGTTACAGTACATTTTAATTTGACCTTTTTTTTGAGTAGGCATTGAGACCATGGTCTCTTTTACAAGGGAGCCCTGTATATACAATTTCATCAGACACATTCTAAAATATATTACAATATAAAACCACTGAAATACAGAAAACCACAACACACAAAAAAAAAGCCATGGTCCTGTGTGGCTCAGTTGGTAGAGCATGGTGTTTGCAACACCAGGGTTGTGGGTTTGATTCCCACGGGGGACCAGTAGTATGAAAAAAAAAAAAATGAAAAAAAATGAAATGTACACTGCTGTAAGTCGCTCTGGATAAGAGTGTCTGCTAAATGACAAAAATGTAAATTCTTTAATTCCTCAATACGAAGGCTCCCAATCAATGTTTTTAAATGCCCTGTGAGGAACTAAGACATCACATTTTAATGGTATTTTGTAGTTGGTTCCATCAATGAGGTGCTTTAAAACTAAAAGAAGATTTACCTAGTTCGGTGGAGACCCGAGGAACCTCAAGATGTAACCAACCTTGTGACCTGGTTTGGTATCTCATGTTTTAATATTTTAACGGGAAAGTTAGGTAAATCAGAGACTTGTGTAGTACAGTTTTCTAAACAAATGAAGAATAATCAAGTGATCTACGGGACTTTCATGCGGACCAGCCAACATTTTTGACACATGCAGAATAAATTCCCTGGTTTTCCCGAAATCCCGGTTGGAGGATCCTGGAATCAGGAAGGAATAAGCAGGAAATCCGAAACCATCCAACCACGATTTCTCGAAAACCATGGAATTTATTGAAAGTTCCCAGAATTTGCAACCCTAGTGGTGAACTGTCACCTCTGATAGCACCTGTGATAAAGCAAAGGGCACTATGGTAGACAACATCCAAAGGTTTAAAAATAGTGGCTGCTGCAAGCTGGTAAGTAGTGACACCATAGTCTAGAACGGGCAGGAAGTTCACTGTACAATCCGCTTCCTGGTATTTAGGGAGAAAAAATATCTGTTTCTAAAAAAAGAAGGCCACTTTAAATCTTAGCTTTTTAGCTAGCTCATCAGTATGTTTTTTTTTAAACATTAAAGACTTCATTCTAATCTTTAGCCCAGTGGGCTAACAACACAGTCTTGTAGGATTTAGCTCAGTGGGCTAACAACACAGTCTTGTAGGATTTAGCTCAGTGGGCTAACAACACAGTCTTGTAGGATTTAGCTCAGTGGGCTAACAACACAGTCTTGTAGGATTTAGCTCAGCCAGCTAACAACACAGTCTTGTAGGATTTAGCTCAGTGGGCTAACAACACAGTCTTGTAGGATTTAGCTCAGTGGGCTAACAACACAGTCTTGTAGGATTTAGCTCAGTGGGCTAACAACACAGTCTTGTAGGATTTAGCTCAGTGGGCTAACAACACAGTCTTGTAGGATTTAGCTCAGTGGGCTAACAACACAGTCTTGTGGGATTTAGCTCAGTGGGCTAACAACACAGTCTTGTGGGATTTAGCTCAGCCGGCTAACAACACAGTCTTGTAGGATTTAGCTCAGTGGGCTAACAACACAGTCTTGTGGGATTTAGCTCAGTGGGCTAACAACACAGTCTTGTAGGATTTAGCTCAGTGGGCTAACAACACAGTCTTGTAGGATTTAGCTCAGCCGGCTAACAACACAGTCTTGTGGGATTTAGCTCAGCCGGCTAACAACACAGTCTTGTAGGATTTAGCTCAGCGGGCTAACAACACAGTCTTGTGGGATTTAGCTCAGTGGGCTAACAACACAGTCTTGTAGGATTTAGCTCAGCGGGCTAACAACACAGTCTTGTGGGATTTAGCTCAGTGGGCTAACAACACAGTCTTGTAGGATTTAGCTCAGTGGGCTAACAACACAGTCTTGTAGAATTTAGCACAGCTGGCTAACAACACAGTCTTGTGGGATTTAGCTCAGTGGGCTAACAACACAGTCTTGTGGGATTTAGCTCAGTGGGCTAACAACACAGTCTTGTAGGATTTAGCTCAGCCGGCTAACAACACAGTCTTGTAGGATTTAGCTCAGTGGGCTAACAACACAGTCTTGTAGGATTTAGCTCAGTGGGCTAACAACACAGTCTTGTAGGATTTAGCTCAGTGGGCTAACAACACAGTCTTGTAGGATTTAGCTCAGCCGGCTAACAACACAGTCTTGTAGGATTTAGCTCAGTGGGCTAACAACACAGTCTTGTAGGATTTAGCTCAGTGGGCTAACAACACAGTCTTGTAGTATTTAGCTCAGTGGGCTAACAACACAGTCTTGTAGTATTTAGCTCAGTGGGCTAACACCATCTTGTGATGCACAGATGAGCCATAGCCAGTTGGGTGTTCAGACCCTGAAACAGTGATAATTCTATCCATTTCAGATGCTACAGTACACATGTCTCTACTCTCTATTTGTTTAAATGTTTGTCAAGCAGGGAGTTAAAGCCGCTTAAAAACCACTAGGAGTAATCTTTCTGAGGGAAATTTAAATTGTCTTTTTGACAAATATAATTGTATCTTTCCCCTGTTCCTAAATATTCCTCTCATGATTCCTCTCCTCCCTTCCTTCCCTCTCCAATCTCTTTCTTCACCTCTGTGACAGTCATATGAAATCCACTTTTCTAAAATCTAGATAATGTTTTCAATTACCTCCATATCCGTAACCTCTTCCTCCGCTCATCTTCTCATCTTTTCCCGCCAGCATCCATAACAAGTCACAAACTCACGTTTAGCGGATGGCCAAGTGCACCGCTGCTGCCTTCCTGACACGTACAAGTACTGTTACTGTACTGTTACCCCGGATACTCTTCAGCAGGACTGTTACCCTGGATACTCTTCAGCAGGACTGTTACCCTGGATACTCTTCAGCAGGACTGTTACCATGGATACTATTCAGCAGGACTGTTACCCTGGATACTCTTCAGCAGGACTGTTACCCTGGATACTCTTCAGCAGGACTGTTACCCTGGATACTCTTCAGCAGGACTGTTACCCTGGATACTCTTCATCAGGACTGTTACCCTGGATACTCTTCAGCAGGACTGTTACCCTGGATACTCTTCAGCAGGACTGTTGCCCTGGATACTCTTCATCAGGACTGTTACCCTGGATACTCTTCAGCAGGACTGTTACCCTGGATACTCTTCAGCAGGACCGTTACCCTGGATACTATTCAGCAGTACTGTTACTGTACTGTTACCCTGGATACTCTTCAGCAGGACTGTTACCCTGGATACTCTTCAGCAGGACTGTTACCCTGGATACTCTTCAGCAGGACTGTTACCCTGGATACTCTTCAGCAGGACTGTTACCCTGGATACTCTTCAGCAGGACTGTTACCTTGGATACTATTCAGCAGGACTGTTACCTTGGATACTATTCAGCAGGACTGTTACCCTGGATACTCTTCAGCAGGACTGTTACCCTGGATACTCTTCAGCAGGACTGTTACCTTGGATACTATTCAGCAGGACTGTTACCCTGGATACTATTCAGCAGGACTGTTACCATGGATACGCTTCAGCAGTACTGTTACCCTGGATACTCTTCAGCAGGACTGTTACCATGGATATGCTTCAGCGGGACTGTTGTCCTGGATACTCTTCAGCAAGACCGTTACCCTGGATACTATTCAGCAGTACTGTTACTGTACTGTTACCCTGGATACTCTTCAGCAGGACTGTTACCCTGGATACTATTCAGCAGGACTGTTACCCTGGATACGCTTCAGCAGGACTGTTACCCTGGATACGCTTCAGCAGGACTGTTACCCTGGATACTCTTCAGCAGGACTGTTACCCTGGATACTCTTCAGCAGGACTGCTACCCTGGATACTCTTCAGCAGGACTGTTACCCTGGATACTCTTCAGCAGGACTGTTACCTTGGATACTCTTCAGCAGGACTGTTACCCTGGATAATCTTCAGCAGGACTGTTACCCTGGATACTATTCAGCAGAACTGTTACCCTGGATACTCTTCATCAGGACTGTTACCCTGGATACTCTTCAGCAGGACTGTTACCCTGGATACTCTTCATCAGGACTGTTACCCTGGATACGCTTCAGCAGGACTGTTACCCTGGATACTATTCAGCAGGACTGTTACCCTGGATACTCTTCAGCAGGACTGTTACCCTGGATACTCTTCAGCAGGACTGTTACCCTGGATACGCTTCAGCAGGACTGTTACCCTGGATACTCTTCATCAGGACTGTTACCCTGGATACTCTTCAGCAGGACTGTTACCCTGGATACTCTTCAGTTTTCCACCTGACAGGTTTAGGCTTTTAGTTACGATGCCCAAACCAGCAGGTGTCAGTATTCTTAGAGTCATCAGGCTTGGGCCTAGTTGTTAGAGTGTTGGACTAGTAACTAGAACGGTTGCAAGTTCGAATCAAGGTACAAGGTACAAATCTGTCGTTCTGTCCCTGAACAAGGCAATTAACCCACTGTTCGTAGGCTGTCATTGAAAATGAGAATTTGTTCTTTACTGACTTGCCTAGTTAAATAATGGTAATATAAAGGTAATATAAAAATGTGTGACACGTCTTCTACCAAGAAAGCACTATCTATATTGCATATGCTGGAATTAACGCAGCTGAACGTTGAGGTTGACAGCATTCACTGTTTGTTCAGACTAGAGAATAAGCTGCCATTAAACGCTTTAGCTTCTCAGCCCAGGAGTATAACTTTGTGTGTGTGTGTGTGTGTGTGTGTGTGTGTGTGTGTGTGTGAGTGAGTGAGTGAGTGTGTGAGTTGTAGGTAAATTGTCTGTCTGCCACATTAAAGTTTGGAGTCAGCCTCTACTCTAGCCCCATGGGTCACAAAACATGAAGCCTGTTTCCTTGAAATATAATCAGTATTTTCACAGTTTAGCTTGTAAAACCATCCATGCGTACCATCCCACATTAAAAACATACTACAGTTCATTTATATACTATAGTAGTTACTATAAAAATTTTTTGCTGGCTTTCTGTAGTATTTGTTTATAGTGTTTTGTGTTTTATGACATAGAAGTGGGGGCTTTCTCCTTGAGGAAACCTATTGGTAGGTAGGTAGATAGGTAGGTCGGTTGGTAGGTAGGTAGGTAGGTAGGTAAACCTGTAGGTAGGTAGGTAGGTAGGTAGGTAGGACTGGGGTCTGAACGGATAGGTCAGAGCTTCTCCTCTTTACTATAACCTATAGGGAACACAATTTGGTCTCTACTTAGCATGACATTGGTACATGGGGAGGGGAATGGGTGAGGTATATACCATTAAGTACCTGAGTATTACTATAGTTAATTAACAAACTGTGTTTTTGCAGACATTCATAAAGTATTACAATGTTCTCTGGCAGATAATACTGTAGTATTTACTATAGTATTCTACAGTATACTACACAATTGTGTAGTAAGTACTACACATGATTGAAGGAATACAATAGTGTGTACTATAGTATTCTACAGTATACTACAGTTTACTACAGAATTCTACAGTAATTACTGCAGTATTCTATAGTAAACTGTAGTATTTTGTTTTTCATGTGGGATCAATCTCAATGTTTTCCATTAAATGTATCATGTGTTCCTTATCGCGGGGATTACCGTTAAAGCTTGGTCCCAAATGGGTCTTCCAAAGGGACAATGACCCAAAACATACTTCCAAAGTTGTGGCAAAATGGCTTAAGGACAACAAAGTCAAGGTATTGGAGTGGCCATCACAAAGCCCTGACCTCAATCCTATAGAAAATGTATGTGCAGGTTCCATATTTAATGGTACCCTATACAGTGCTATAGGCTCTGGTCAGAAGTAGTGTGCAGTCATTCTACCCCCTGTGGCTAGCCATAGGCTATCTCTAAACTCCGAAAAAAATAAGGAATAGAACTTATAAAAATAGTTTGAGAAGTAAATATATATATATTTTTGTTGTTGTTGTTGTTGTCCGTCAGCCAGTTAGCCTAGGTTTTATCGTCTCTCAGTGTTGTCGTTCGTTTCCTCTCTGTGTGTGTGTGTGTGTGTGCGTGCGTGCGTGCGTGTGTGTGTGCGTGCGTGCGTGTGTGAGAGAGAGAGAGTATTCATCTCCCAGGGTCTCATTATGTTCTGTGTAGTAATATTTACTGAGTCATGTAGAGCTGCAGTAAGAAATGACTGAAATGGAAATGTCAATAAGTATATCAATCAGAGCATGCCTTGGGTTCAAATACTATTTGAAATCTTTCGAAGACTTCACCTGTGCCTGCTTGATCTTTCCTGGCATGATGGAAAATATTTTATAGCAGAGAATACACAAAACCAAGCCTCTGGCACTCTAGAAAGGCTAAAGCAAAATGTCAGAGTTTTATTTTAATGAATTAGAATAATATTTGAATCCATGTCTGTCGGAGTCTGTTCTTGATGTTTTTATAGAGGATATCGGCTCTCTGTACTGATGTTGCAACAACACAGTCAAGTAATTAAAAACAGCTCTGTGTGTGTGTGTGTGTGTGGTGTGTGTGTGTGTGTGTGTGTGTGTGTGTGTGTGTGTGTGTGTGTGTGTGTGTGTGTGTTGTCGTTGGTTTCCAGGTTTGTCTCATTCCAGGATCTGCCAAAGTCACTGAAATGGAAATGTCATCACCGGCAGGTCTATCCGTCTCAGACTAGGTTCACATACACTACATGACCAGAAGTATGTGGACACCTGCTAGTCGAACATCTCATTTCAAAATCATGGGCATTAATATGGAGTTGGTTCCCCCTGTGCTCCATTTCAGTATGGACCTCGCTTTGTGCTCGGGGGCATTGTCATGCAAAATCAGGAAATAGCTTCCCCAAACTATTGCCACAAAGTTGGAAGCACAGAATTGTCTAGAATGTCATTGTATGCTTTCCCTTCGCTAGAACTAAGGGGCCTTAACCATGAAAAACCAGACCCTTATTCCTCCTCCACCAAACTTTACAGTTGGCACAATCGAGCAGGTAGTGTTCTCCTGGCAGTCCAATGGTCGAGAGCTTTACACCACTCCAGCGAGAGCTTTACACCACTCCAGCCGATGCTTGTCATTGCGCATGGTGACTTAGGCTTGTGTGTGGCTGCCCGGCTATGGAAACCCATTTCATTAAGCTCCAGATAAAGAGTTATTGTGCTGACGTTGCTTCCAGAAGTAGACGATTTTTATGCGTTACTCGCTTCAGCAACCAGTGATCCCTTTTTCTGTGAGCTTGTGTTGCCTACCACTTCGCGGCTGAGCCGTTGTTGCTCCTAGACGTTTCCACTTCACAATTAACAGCCCACACAGTTGACTGGGGAAGCTCTAGCAGGGCAGCCATTTTGAAAGTCAATGAGGTCTTCAGTAAGGCCATTCTACTGCCAATGTTTTGACTATGGAGATTGCACGGCTGTCAGCAACGGGTGTGGCTGAAATAGCTGAATCCACTAATTTGAATGGGTGTCCACATACTTTTGTATACATGTACAGTATATAGTGTATTATTTGGTAGGGCCGGGATGATACTAGTATCACAATACTTGTTAGTATCATGGCAAGGAAACAAAACCCAAGCAGATTTAACTTAATTAGGAATACAGCCCTAATGTTGGAAACAAACATCGTTATGTTGTCATCTAGAGGCACAGATTTCTATTCCAAGCTACAGCTGACAATGTTTTACTTACAGCAGGTTAATATTAAAGGACCAAAGAGTTGGTCTGCTTCGTGTTTTAATTCTTGCCCTGGAAAAAAAAAATTGTGATACTGGTATCGTCCCGGCCCTACTGCCTAGTCTCCGACCTCCTCCCTGTAGGCTGTGTAAATATTGGGATACTGGTATCGTCCCGGCCCTACTGCCAAGTCTCCGACCTCCTCCCTGTAGGCTGTGTAAATATTGGGATACTGGTATCGTCCCGGCCCTACTGTCAAGTCTCTGACCTTTGGGACTATTTCATTGGTTCATTGCACCAGGAAAGCTAGTATTTTGAATACTATTTCTAATGTAATGCATTTACAAACAGCACACTCGCATGAGTGTGTGTGTGTGTGTGTGTGTTTGTGCGTGCGTGAGTGTGTGTGTGTGCGTGCGTGCGTACGTGTGTGTTTGTGTGTGTGTTTGTGCGTGCGTGCGTGCGTGTGTGTGTCTGCGTGTGTGTGTGTGTTTGTGTGTGTGTTTGTGTGTGTGTGTGTGTGTGTTTGTGCGTGTGTGTGCGTGTGTGTGTCTGTGTGCGTGCGCGTGTGCGTGCGTTTGTGCGTGCGTTTGTGCGTGCGTGCGTGCGCGTGTGCATGTGTGTGCGTGCGTGCGTGCGTGTGCGTGTGTGTGTGTGTGTGTGTGTATTTGTCTGCATAATCACACCGCATCACAAACGTGTCGGTCCATAATGACGACTGCTCAGCCTGTTGCTTCTGATGTTAATATTTCAATCTGCAATCTGCAATATGCTGTTCAAAGGCCATTTCAATGATACCCATTCATTATTTTGGTGGGCTGCCTGTTTGGCCTAAGGAAACAAATGACAGATTGTGCCTTTAGTCTGTCTTTCCAGAGAAGGTTTTTCCTCTCAGACAACACATATATTACAACTGGCATTCTCTATGCATGTAGGAGCATAATTAATCATTCATTTACAGATATTTCCCTCTAAAAAATGTGGGGGGTTTTTTTATCTTCAAGGGACGTTACGCTGGTTATGCAACACGTGTTAATAAGGCAGTAAGTCTGTGTGTCGACTCAGTCTTCTTCACCTTTCATTTAACACATTAATAACCTCTTCATATATTTTATAAACGACATGTCGGCTACATGTCAGATAACAGTATTTTTCCTCGCTGGACCCTCAAGTTACCATGGCAGCCTGCTGTGAAGAATGAGCCAATTATCAAGTGACGATTCATTGTACTGAGTGTTTAGTCGTAATTCGATCATTTTAAATTCAGTACAATTCAATACATTTCTATTCCAGTCAGTTCAATACGACTTCATTTTTTCCTCTCGGTGACGATTAAGGAAGGGATCATCAGATCAAAAAGAGTAACGTCTTCCACAGATAATACATGTAAACCAAAGTACTCCTATGTCTCCCCCTTAGTCCCCTACCGTACCATGCAAAAATTCTATGGTATACAATGATAATCAATGATATTGGTATTCTTCACAATCCTCCCGTTACCCCTAAACAATACAATACAATAGAATACAATACAATACATAATGAAAATACGTTCTTCAGTATTGTGTTGCTTGATCTACTGTGTGGCCCAACTGAAGTAAGACACTGAAGGTCGACAAGCAATTAATAGAGAAACCATTCGATCGGTTTGAGATATATTCATGTCCAAATTCGCAGACAGCAGTGCCAGTTTGTTAGGACAAGACATATAGTATATAGAATATGTAGCTTGGATGAGGATGTGGCTTGGATGAGGATGTGGCTTGGATGAGGATATGGCTTGGATGAGGATGTGGCTTGGATGAGGATGTGGCTTGGATGAGGATGTGGCTTGGATGAGGATGTGGCTTGGATGAGGATATGGCTTGGATGAGGATATGGCTTCACCTGTGTGGCTTCACCTGTGTGGCTTCACTACTTGGATGTGGCTTTACTGAAGTAAGAAACTGAAGTAAGAAACTGAAGTAAGACAAGGAATTCAAACGGATACACAATTCTGTGTGTCTTTCAGTGTATTAGGACGTAGGCCAAAAATACCACCTGAGCCACTGCCTGTTCACCCCGCTATCATCCAGAAGGCGAGGTCAGTACAGGTGCCTCAAAGCTGGGACCGAGAGACTGAAAAACAGCTCCTATCTCAAGGCCATCAGACTGTTAATCAGCCATCACTAACACAGAGAGGCTGCTGCCAACATACAGACTCATATCACTGGCCACTTTAATAATAAAACATTGGATGTGGTAAATATATCCTTAGTCACTTTAAACAATGCCACTTTATATAATGTTTACATACCCTACATTACTCATCTCATATGTATATACTGTACTCTATACCATCTACTGCATCTTGCCTATGCCGTTCGGCCATCGCTCATCCATATATTTATATGTACACATTTGTATTAATTCCTTTAAACTTGTGTGTATAAGGTAGTTGTTGTGAAATTGTTAGACTACTTGTTAGATATTACTGCACGGTCGGAACTAGAAGCACAAGCATTTCGCTACACTCACATTAACATCTGCTAACCACGTGTATATGTGACCAATAACATTAGATTCATAAGGTGAATGCACCAATTTGTAAGTCGCTCTGGATAAGAGCGTCTGCTAAATGACATAAATGTAAATTTAATTTGATTTGCTGTAGTGTTTTGATATTAACTCTTAGTTACCTGGCTGGATGACAAATGCTGTTGGTCTCCTCTCTCCATTCAACTTGATGGATCACTGGACCCTTTCGGGTGTAATGTCCCCAACAAAGTGTGTGTGTGTGTGTGTGTGTGTGTGTGTGTGTGTGTGTAACCTCAATAACCCTCAAAGCTAATGTCAAACCGAAAGTCTGTTTGACATTATGCCTACACCGTCTCTGTTTGAAGTTAGGAGGTTATTTTGATGATTTGGGCATGACATTGAAAGCATGCTAATTTGGGGAACGCAGTTGACGTGTCTAGGGGTGACAGGTATTGACTGGTTTTGAGGACTAGGAGAAAAAACATGCTCCCTCTCTCTCTCTTCCTTTCTCTCTCTCCATCTCTCTGTGAAATGTACAGAGACAGGGACGGTGCCAAGAGCGTGGGTTCTTGGGGGACTTAAGAAAAAGCACAGGACTTGAATAAACTAAAGGGACATTGACACTATCCAGCCTCACTGCGAGGGTTTACGACATAGAAATACAACGATCTAGTTCTGCGGTTTTCCACAATAGAGGAGGACACGACAGAGAAGACTCGGCTTGTCTTGATCTAACTCTCTAGAGATGAAAAGGGAAAAAAAAAACTCTTCACACTGATCAGCAACAAGCACAAACATGTTGCGTCACGTGTTTGAAGGGGCTGTCGTGAATATGCTTCTCAGTCAAAAAGGAGAGATGACATCTCTACAAACAGGTCTACAAAGAGCTGATTAGTGACTTTTTTCCTCTAAGGCAAATAGTGTGTGTACGTGTGAGCGAACCTGCATGCATGATTGTGTGTGTGTGTGTGTGGTAGAGGGTTACGGGTGGTTAGTGGTTGTGAAACCCCTCATTGAGACTAAAGTGTCTGTCTGTAACTCATTAGTGGTCTACACTGTGTTAATGGCCTGTATGTGTGGTTCTGCCTGTAACTCATTAGTGGTCTACACTGTGATATGGCCTGTGTGTGGGAGAGGGCCAGCATGTGTGGTGAGGTGTGTGTGTGTGTCCTGTCCATTGATACAGTACTAATGAAGGGTGAGACTTTGTCCATTTCCCTCCCTCCCTCCCTCCCTCCCTCCCTCCCTCCCTCCCTCCCTCCCTCCCTCCCTCCCTCCCTCCCTCCCTCCCTCCCTCCCTCCCTCCCTCCCTCCCTCCCTCCCTCCCTCCCTCCCTCCCTCCCTCCCTCCCTCCCTCCCTCTCTGTCTCTCTCTGTGTCTCTGTCTCTCTCTCTGTCTCTCTGTCTCTCTCTCTGTCTCTCTCTCTGTCTCTCTCTCAATTCAATGGGTTTTATTAGCATGGGAAACATAGGTTTACATTGCCAAAGCAAGTGAAATGGATAAACAAAAGTGAAGAAAATAAATATTACACTCAAACAAGTTCCAAAAGAATAAAGACATTTCAAATGTCATATGATGTCAATATACAGTGTTGTAGCGATGTGCAAACAGTTAAAGTACAAAAGCGAAAATGAATAAACATGGGTTTTATTTACAATGGTGTTTGTTCTTTGCTGGTTTCTCTCTCTCTCCCTCTCTTTGTGTCTCTCCAGCACCTCAGTGCATAATGTGTATCAGCATTAGTCAATTAATTCTGTCACAAAGCAGCTATCTCAGACTTCTCGGCTGTGACTTGTTGCTCATCTCCAATGTAAATTACACAGACAGTGAAATTACTGTATACAAAACTATGTGGACATCCCTTCAAATTTGTGGATTTGGCTATTTCAGCCACACCCGTTGCCAACATGTGTATAAAATCAAGCACACCGCCATGCAATCTCCATAGACAAACGTTGGCAGTAAAATGGCCTAACTGAAGAGGTCAGTGTCAAGGTGTCTGAATACTTTCCAAATGCACTGTATATCTGGTGACATTAGCAATAACAAATATGGATGCCTTGTAATTACTTTGAAATAAAACCAATATGTATCTGCACAGCAATAGATTTAATTGAGAGCTAGTTTTTCAGATGACAAGGAAATAATAAAAAAAATGATTTGAATTTTGGTATAAAACATGATAATGAGCAAATTTATGAAAAAAAAACAAACATCAAATGCTATAATGATGTCACAATAGCATACAAAAGGGTCACATGTTGTAGCTTGTTGTTCTACTGCGTATGTGTTTTGCTCAGTCTTAGCGGTTGCTAAGTTACCATGTTAATGACAGTGTTTATGTTACTGCTCTTAAATCCCCTTCATTGAGGAGTTTGGTGTCTATACGCTCACACAAGCACTCTCTCTCACACACACACACACAATCGCATGCGCACGCACACACACACATACACACACGCATGTACATATGCATGCATTAATTCACAAGCACACACCGTCACGCACTCTATCTCACACACACACACACACACACACACACACACACACACACGCACGCACGCACCTCCCCCCCCCCCCCCACACACACACACACACTTGCACAGGCAGCAGTGCTCAGAACCCTTTGACAACCACTTATGATCAGCCCTGTTTGGTTTTTCCCTAGTGGCCAGTGACAGATCAAAGAGTTGATGCAGCCCTGTTTGGTTTTTCCCCAGTGGCCAGTGACAGATCAAAGAGTTGATGCAGCCCTGTTTGGTTTTTCCCCAGTGGCCAGTGACGGATCAAAGACGGATCAAAGAGTTGATTCAGTCCTGTTTGGTTTTTCCCCTGTGGCCAGTGACAGATCAAAGAGTTGATCTAGTCCTTCCATTAAGCCTGTTTATCTCCTCCTGTCACTGTCTGTCTGTCTGTCTGTCTGTCTGTCTGTCTGTCTGTCTGTCTGTCTGTCTGTCTGTCTGTCTGTCTGTCTGTCTGTCTGTCTGTCTGTCTGTCTGTCTGTCTGTCTGTCTGTCTGTCTGTCTGTCTGTCTGTCTGTCTGTCTGTCTGTCTGTCTGTCTCTCTGTGTGTGTGTGTGTGTGTGAAGCTGAAATCAACAAAACGTTTAAGTTTTCTATCTAGTCCTGGTCGAGTTTCCCCTGTGACCAGTGACAGATCAAAGAGTTGATCTAGTCCTTCCATTAAGCCTGTCTATCTCCTTCTGTCACTGATTGACGGAGTGAAGCTGTCTGTCTGTCTGTCTGTCTGCCTGTCTGCCTGTCTGCCTGCCTCTGTCTGTCTCTCTGCCTGTCTGCCTGTGAAGCTGAAATCAACAAAACGTTTTTTTTTTTTTTTACTTTGATTAAGAAAAGCTCTCGCAGATCTAAGATTGAATGGTGCAGCTGCGTGGGAATAATTCAAGGATATCTTCAAAGAGGAGAAAAACATCAACACTGCGCTTCTCAGTATCACTTTAGTTTAATTAAGCTTACGTCTCTGCCTCTCGACCATCGTCAGAGCTTGTATTTGTTGCCTTGTTAACACTGGCTTTCATATAATAATGATATTTCCCAGATGCTTTTATCCAAAGTGACTTAGCCATGCGTGCTTACATTTTCACTTAAGGGTGGTCCCAGGAAACGAACCCACTATCTTGGCATTGTAAGCACCATGCTTAACCACTGAAAAACAGAGGACCACTACAGAGGACCACTACAGAGGACCACTACAGAGGACCACTACAGAGAACCACTACAGAGAACCACTACAGAGAACCACTACAGAGAACCACTACAGAGAACCACTACAGAGGACCACTACAGAGGACCACTACAGAGGACCACAACACAGGACCACAACACAGGACCACAACACAGGACCACTACACAGGACCACCACAGAGAACCACTACAGAGGACCACAACACAGGACCACAACACAGGACTACTACAGAGGACCACTACACAGGACCACTACACAGGACAACTGCAGAGGACCACTACAGAGGACCACTACAGAGGACCACTACAGAGGACCACTACAGAGGACCACAACACAGGACCACAACACAGGACCACAACACAGGACCACTACACAGGACCACCACAGAGAACCACTACAGAGGACCACTACACAGGACTACTACAGAGGACCACTACACAGGACCACTACACAGGACAACTGCAGAGGACCACTACAGAGGACCACTACAGAGGACCACTACAGAGGACCACTACAGAGGACCACAACACAGGACCACAACACAGGACCACAACACAGGACCACTACACAGGACCACCACAGAGAACCACTACAGAGGACCACTATACAGGACTACTACAGAGGACCACTACACAGGACCACTACACAGGACCACTACAGAGGACCACTACACAGGACCACTACACAGGACAACTGCACAGGACCACTACACAGGACCACTACAGAGGACCACTACACAGGACCACTACACAGGACAACTACAGAGGACCACTACACAGGACTACTACAGAGGACCACTACACAGGACCACTACACAGGACCACAACACAGTACCACTACACAGGACTACTACACAGGACCACTACAGAGGACCACTATACATGACCACCACAGAGAACCACTACAGAGGACCACTATACAGGACTACTACAGAGGACCACTACACAGGACCACTACACAGGGCCACTACAGAGGACCACTACACAGGACCACTACACAGGACAACTGCAGAGGACCACTACACAGGACTACTACAGAGGACCACTACACAGGACCACTACAGAGGACCACTACACAGGACCACTACAGAGGACCACTACAGAGGACCCCTACAGAGGATTATGTCATTACTTATGTCAATGCATTATATATGCAAAGTAAGAATGCTTTAACCTGTCTGGGATAGGGGGCAGTATTTTCACGGCCGGATAAAAAACGTACCCGATTTAAACTGGTTACTACTCTTGCCCAGAAACGAGAATATGCTTATTATTAGTTGATTTGGATAGAAAACACTCAAAAGTTTCTAAAACTGTTTAAATAGTGTAAGGAATCTTGTAAGGAATCTTCTCAGGTTTTTGCCTGCCATATGAGTTCTGTTATACTCACAGACACCATTCAAACATTCAGTATCTGCCTGTACTTCTCACCATTAATTCTGACCAAATCCCCAACTCCATTTGCAGAAATGCAGCCCCAAACTTGCAAGGAACCTCCACCATACTTCACTGTTGCCTGCAGTCACTCATTCGTGTACCGCTCTCCAGCCCTTCGGCGAACAAACTGCCTTCTGTTACAGCAAAATATTTCAAATTTTGACTATTCAGTACAGAGCACCTTCTGCCATTTTTCTGCACCCCAGTTCCTGTGTTTTCGTGCATAGTTGAGTCTCTTGGCCTTGTTTCCAAATTGGAGGTATGGCTTTTTTTTCCATGAAGGCCACTTCTGACCAGACTTCTCCGGACAGTAGATGGGTGTACCAGGGTCCCACTGTTTTCTGCCGTCTTCCGATTGTGAAGAGAAGTAAGCATGATGTGTCTTTCATCTGCTGCAGTAAGTTTCCTTGGCCGAACACTTAGTCTACGGTCCTCAACGTTGCCCATTTCTTTGTGCTTCCTCAAAAGAGCTTGTGCAGCACATCTGGAAACCCCTGTCTGCCTTGAAATTTCTGCCTGGGAGAAACCTTGCTGATGCAATATAACTACATTATGTATTGTTGCTGTGCTCAGCCTTGCCATGGTGTATGACTTTTGACTGTAAACTGTCTTCAGCAACCTCACATTGTTAGTAGTAGATATAGCAGGCTGTGTAGTAGATATAACAGGCTGTGTGGTAGATATAACAGGCTGTGTGGTAGATATAGCAGGCTGTTTAGTAGATTTAACAGGCTGTGTAGTAGATATAACAGGCTGTGTAGTAGATATAACAGGCTGTGTAGTAGATATAACAGGCTGTGTGGTAGATATAGCAGGCTGTGTAATAGATATAGCAGGCTGTGTAGTAGATATAGCAGGCTGTGTAGTAGATATAGCAGGCTGTGTAGTAGATATAACAGGCTGTGTGGTAGATATAACAGGCTGTGTAGTAGATATAACAGGCTGTGTAGTATATATAACAGGCTGTATGGTAGATATAACAGGCTGTGTGGTAGATATAACAGGCTGTGTAGTAGATATAACAGGCTGTGTGGTAGATATAGCAGGCTTTGTGGTAAATATAACAGGCTGTGTGGTAGATATAACAGGTTGTGTGGTAGATATAACAGGCTGTTTAGTAGATATAACAGGCTGTGTAGTAGATATAACAGGCTGTGTAGTAGATATAGCAGGCTGTGTAGTAGATATAACAGGCTGTGTAGTAGATATAAAAGGCTGTGTGGTAGAGATAGCAGGCTGTGTAGGAGATATAACAGGCTGTGTAGTAGATATAACAGGCTGTGTGGTAGATATAACAGGCTGTGTAGTAGATATAGCAGGCTGTGTGGTAGATGTAGCAGGCTGTGTAGTAGATATAGCAGGCTGTGTAGTAGATATAACAGGCTGTGTGGTAGATGTAGCAGGCTGTGTAGTAGATATAACAGGCTGTGTGGTAGATATAGCAGGCTGTGTAATAGATATAGCAGGCTGTGTAGTAGATATAACAGTCTGTGTGGTAGATATAGCAGGCTGTGTGGTAAATATAACAGGCTGTGTGGTAGATATAACAGGTTGTGTGGTAGATATAACAGGCTGTTTAGTAGATATAACAGGCTGTTTAATAGATATAATAGGCTTTTTGGTAGATATAACAGGCTGTGTAGTAGATATAGCAGGCTGTGTAGTAGATATAACAGGCTGTGTAGTAGATATAACAGGCTGTGTAGTAGATATAGCAGGCTGTGTAGTAGATATAACAGGCTGTGTAGTAGATATAACAGGCTGTGTGGTAGATATAACAGGCTGTGTAGTAGATATAGCAGGCTGTGTGGTAGATGTAGCAGGCTGTGTAGTAGATATAGCAGGCTGTGTAGTAGATATAGCAGGCTGTTTAGTAGATTTAACAGGCTGTGTAGTAGATATAACAGGCTGTGTAGTAGATATAACAGGCTGTGTGGTAGATATAGCAGGCTGTGTAATAGATATAGCAGGCTGTGTAGTAGATATAGCAGGCTGTGTAGTAGATATAGCAGGCTGTTTAGTAGATTTAACAGGCTGTGTAGTAGATATAACAGGCTGTGTGGTAGATATAACAGGCTGTGTAGTAGATATAGCAGGCTGTGTGGTAGATGTAGCAGGCTGTGTAGTAGATGTAGCAGGCTGTGTAGTAGATAAAGCAGGCTGTTTAGTAGATTTAACAGGCTGTGTAGTAGATATAACAGGCTGTGTAGTAGATATAACAGGCTGTGTGGTAGATATAACAGGCTGTGTGGTAGATATAACAGGCTGTGTGGTAGATATAACAGGCTGTGTAGTAGATATAACAGGCTGTATGGTAGATATAACAGGCTGTGTGGTAGATATAATAGGCTGTGTGGTAGATATAACAGGCTGTGTAGTAGATATAACAGTCTGTGTGGTAGATATATCAGGCTGTGTAGTAGATATAACAGGCTGTGTGGTAGATATAGCAGGCTGTGTGGTAAATATAACAGGCTGTGTGGTAGATATAACAGGTTGTGTGGTAGATATAACAGGCTGTTTAATATATATAATAGGCTTTTTGGTAGATATAACAGGCTGTGTGGTAGATATGGCAGGCTGTGTGGTAGATATAACAGGCTGTGTAGTAGATATAACATGCTGTGTAGTAGATATAGCAGGCTGTGTAGTAGATATAACAGGCTGTGTGGTAGATATAACAGGCTGTGTAGTAGATATAGCAGGCTGTGTGGTAGATGTAGCAGGCTGTGTAGTAGATGTAGCAGGCTGTGTAGTAGATAAAGCAGGCTGTTTAGTAGATTTAACAGGCTGTGTAGTAGATATAACAGGCTGTGTAGTAGATATAACAGGCTGTGTGGTAGATATAACAGGCTGTGTGGTAGATATAACAGGCTGTGTGGTAGATATAACAGGCTGTGTAGTAGATATAACAGGCTGTATGGTAGATATAACAGGCTGTGTGGTAGATATAATAGGCTGTGTGGTAGATATAACAGGCTGTGTAGTAGATATAACAGTCTGTGTGGTAGATATATCAGGCTGTGTAGTAGATATAACAGGCTGTGTGGTAGATATAGCAGGCTGTGTGGTAAATATAACAGGCTGTGTGGTAGATATAACAGGTTGTGTGGTAGATATAACAGGCTGTTTAATATATATAATAGGCTTTTTGGTAGATATAACAGGCTGTGTGGTAGATATGGCAGGCTGTGTGGTAGATATAACAGGCTGTGTAGTAGATATAACATGCTGTGTAGTAGATATAGCAGGCTGTGTAGTAGATATAACAGGCTGTGTGGTAGATATAACAGGCTGTGTGGTAGATATAACAGGCTGTGTAGTAGATATAGCAGGCTGTGTGGTAGATGTAGCAGACTGTGTAGTAGATATAGCAGGCTGTGTGGTAGATATAACAGGCTGTGTAATAGAGATAACAGGCTGTGTAGTAGATATAACAGGCTGTGTAGTAGATATTACAGGCTGTGTGGTAGTTATAACAGGCTGTGTAGTAGATATAGCAGGCTGTGTGGTAGATATAACAGGCTGTGTGGTAGATATAACAGGCTGTGTGGTAGATATAACATGCTGTGTAGTAGATATAGCAGGCTGTGTAGTAGATATAACATGCTGTGTAGCAGATATAGCAGGCGGTGTAGCAGATATAGCAGGCTGTGTAGTAGATATAACAGGCTGTATAGTAGATATAACAGGCTGTGTAGTAGATATAACAGGCTGTGAAGTAGATATAACAGGCTGTGTAGTAGATATAGCAGGCTGTGTTGTAGATATAGCAGGCTGTGTAGTAGATATAACAGGCTGTGTAGTAGCTATAACAGGCTGTGTAGTAGATTTAACAGGCTGTGTGGTAGATATAACAGGCTGTGTGGTATATATAATAGGCTGTGTGGTATATATAACAGGCTCTGTGGTAGATATAATAGGTTGTGTGGTAGATTTAGCAGGCTGTGTGGTAGATATAACATTCTGTGTGGTAGATATATCAGGCTGTGTGGTAGATATAACAGGCTCTGTGGTGGATATAACAGGCTGTGTGGTAGATATAACAGGCTCTGTGGTAGATATAATAGGCTGTGTGGTAGATATAGCAGGCTGTGTGGTAGATATAACATTCTGTGTGGTAGATATAGCAGGCTGTGTGGTAGATATAACAGGCTGTGTGGTGGATATAACAGGCTGTTTAGTAGATATAACAGGCTGTGTGGTAGATATATTAGGCTGTGTGGTAGATAAACAGGCTGTGTGGTAGATATAGCAGGTTGTGTAGTAGATATAGCAGGCTGTGTAGTAGATATAGCAGGCTGTGTAGTAGATATAGCAGGCTGTGTAGTAGATATAGCAGGCTGTGTAGTAGACATTGCAGGCTGTGTGGTAGATATAACATTCTGTGTGGTAGATATAACAGTCTGTGTGGTAGATATAGCAGGCTGTGTGGTAGATATAACAGGTTGTGTGGTAGATGTAACAGGCTGTGTGGTAGATATAGCAGGCTGTGTAATAGATATAACAGGCTATGTAGTAGATATAGCAGGCTGTGTAGTAGATATAACAGGCTGTGTGGTAGATATAGCAGGCTGGGTGGTAGATATAACAGGCTCTGTGGTAGATATAATAGGCTGTGTGGTAGATATTGCAGGCTGTGTGGTAGATATAACATTCTGTGTGGTAGATATAGCAGGCTGTGTGGTAGATATAACAGGCTGTGTGGTGGATATAACAGGCTGTGTAGTAGATATAACAGGCTGTGTGGTAGATATAACAGGCTGTGTGGTAGATATAGCAGGCTGTGTAATAGATATAGCAGGCTGTGTAGTAGATATAACAGGCTGTGTAGTAGACATAACAGGCTGTGTAGTAGATATAACAGGCTGTGTGGTATGTGGTAGATATAATAGGCTGTGTGGTAGATATAGCAGGCTGTGTGGTAGATATAACATTATGTGTGTTAGATATAACAGGCTGTGTGGTAGATATAGCAGGCTGTGTGGTAGATATAACAGGCTGTGTGGTGGATATAACAGGCTGTTTAGTAGATATAACAGGCTGTGTGGTAGATATATTAGGCTGTGTGGTAGATATAACAGGCTGTGTGGTAGATGTAACAGGCTGTGTGGTAGATATAGCAGGCTGTGTAGTAGACATAACAGGCTGTGTAGAAGATATAACAGGCTGTGTGGTATGTGGTAGATATAATAGGCTGTGTGGTAGATATAGCAGGCTGTGTGGTAGATATAACATTATGTGTGGTAGATATAACAGGCTGTGTGGTAGATATAGCAGGCTGTGTGGTAGATATAACAGGCTGTGTGGTGGATATAACAGGCTGTTTAGTAGATATAACAGGCTGTGTGGTAGATATATTAGGCTGTGTGGTAGATATAACAGGCTGTGTGGTAGATATAGCAGGTTGTGTAGTAGATATTGCAGGCTGTGTAGTAGATATAGCAGGCTGTGCAGTAGATATAGCAGGCTGTGTGGTAGATATAGCAGGCTGTGTAGTAGATATGACAGGCTGTGTAGTAGATATAACAGGCTGTGTAGTAGATATAACAGGCTGTGTGGTAGATATAACAGTCTGTGTGGTAGATATAGCAGGCTGTGTAGTAGATATAGCAGGCTGTGTAGTAGATATAGCAGGCTGTGTAGTAGATATAGCAGGCTGTGTAGTAGATATAACAGGCTGTGTGGTAGATATAGCAGGCTGGTTGGTAGATATAATAGGCTGTGTGGTAGATATAACTGGCTCTGTGGTAGATATAATAGGCTGTGTGGTAGATATTGCAGGCTGTGTGGTAGATATAACATTCTGTGTGGTAGATATAGCAGGCTGTGTGGTAGATATAACAGGCTGTGTGGTGGATATAACAGGCTGTGTAGTAGATATAACAGGCTGTGTGGTAGATATAACAGGCTGTGTAATAGATATAACAGGCTGTGTAGTAGATATAACAGTCTGTGTGGTAGATATAGCAGGCTGTGTAATAGATATAGCAGGCTGTGTAGTAGATATAACAGGCTGTGTAGTAGACATAACAGGCTGTGTAGTAGATATAACAGGCTGTGTGGTATGTGGTAGATATAATAGGCTGTGTGGTAGATATAGCAGGCTGTGTAGTAGATATAACAGGCTGTATAGTAGATATAACAGGCTGTGTAGTAGATATAACAGGCTGTGAAGTAGATATAACAGGCTGTGTAGTAGATATAGCAGGCTGTGTTGTAGATATAGCAGGCTGTGTAGTAGATTTAACAGGCTGTGTGGTAGATATAACAGGCTGTGTGGTATATATAATAGGCTGTGTGGTATATATAACAGGCTCTGTGGTAGATATAATAGGTTGTGTGGTAGATTTAGCAGGCTGTGTGGTAGATATAACATTCTGTGTGGTAGATATATCAGGCTGTGTGGTAGATATAACAGGCTCTGTGGTGGATATAACAGGCTGTGTGGTAGATATAACAGGCTCTGTGGTAGATATAATAGGCTGTGTGGTAGATATAGCAGGCTGTGTGGTAGATATAACATTCTGTGTGGTAGATATAGCAGGCTGTGTGGTAGATATAACAGGCTGTGTGGTGGATATAACAGGCTGTTTAGTAGATATAACAGGCTGTGTGGTAGATATATTAGGCTGTGTGGTAGATAAACAGGCTGTGTGGTAGATATAGCAGGTTGTGTAGTAGATATAGCAGGCTGTGTAGTAGATATAGCAGGCTGTGTAGTAGATATAGCAGGCTGTGTAGTAGATATAGCAGGCTGTGTAGTAGACATTGCAGGCTGTGTGGTAGATATAACATTCTGTGTGGTAGATATAACAGTCTGTGTGGTAGATATAGCAGGCTGTGTGGTAGATATAACAGGTTGTGTGGTAGATGTAACAGGCTGTGTGGTAGATATAGCAGGCTGTGTAATAGATATAACAGGCTATGTAGTAGATATAGCAGGCTGTGTAGTAGATATAACAGGCTGTGTGGTAGATATAGCAGGCTGGGTGGTAGATATAACAGGCTCTGTGGTAGATATAATAGGCTGTGTGGTAGATATTGCAGGCTGTGTGGTAGATATAACATTCTGTGTGGTAGATATAGCAGGCTGTGTGGTAGATATAACAGGCTGTGTGGTGGATATAACAGGCTGTGTAGTAGATATAACAGGCTGTGTGGTAGATATAACAGGCTGTGTGGTAGATATAGCAGGCTGTGTAATAGATATAGCAGGCTGTGTAGTAGATATAACAGGCTGTGTAGTAGACATAACAGGCTGTGTAGTAGATATAACAGGCTGTGTGGTATGTGGTAGATATAATAGGCTGTGTGGTAGATATAGCAGGCTGTGTGGTAGATATAACATTATGTGTGTTAGATATAACAGGCTGTGTGGTAGATATAGCAGGCTGTGTGGTAGATATAACAGGCTGTGTGGTGGATATAACAGGCTGTTTAGTAGATATAACAGGCTGTGTGGTAGATATATTAGGCTGTGTGGTAGATATAACAGGCTGTGTGGTAGATGTAACAGGCTGTGTGGTAGATATAGCAGGCTGTGTAGTAGACATAACAGGCTGTGTAGAAGATATAACAGGCTGTGTGGTATGTGGTAGATATAATAGGCTGTGTGGTAGATATAGCAGGCTGTGTGGTAGATATAACATTATGTGTGGTAGATATAACAGGCTGTGTGGTAGATATAGCAGGCTGTGTGGTAGATATAACAGGCTGTGTGGTGGATATAACAGGCTGTTTAGTAGATATAACAGGCTGTGTGGTAGATATATTAGGCTGTGTGGTAGATATAACAGGCTGTGTGGTAGATATAGCAGGTTGTGTAGTAGATATTGCAGGCTGTGTAGTAGATATAGCAGGCTGTGCAGTAGATATAGCAGGCTGTGTGGTAGATATAGCAGGCTGTGTAGTAGATATGACAGGCTGTGTAGTAGATATAACAGGCTGTGTAGTAGATATAACAGGCTGTGTGGTAGATATAACAGTCTGTGTGGTAGATATAGCAGGCTGTGTAGTAGATATAGCAGGCTGTGTAGTAGATATAGCAGGCTGTGTAGTAGATATAGCAGGCTGTGTAGTAGATATAACAGGCTGTGTGGTAGATATAGCAGGCTGGTTGGTAGATATAATAGGCTGTGTGGTAGATATAACTGGCTCTGTGGTAGATATAATAGGCTGTGTGGTAGATATTGCAGGCTGTGTGGTAGATATAACATTCTGTGTGGTAGATATAGCAGGCTGTGTGGTAGATATAACAGGCTGTGTGGTGGATATAACAGGCTGTTTAGTAGATATAACAGGCTGTGTGGTAGATATATTAGGCTGTGTGGTAGATATAACAGGCTGTGTGGTAGATGTAACAGGCTGTGTGGTAGATATAGCAGGCTGTGTAATAGATATAACAGGCTGTGTAGAAGATATAACAGGCTATGTAGTAGATATAGCAGGCTGTGTAGTAGATATAACAGGCTGTGTGGTAGATATAGCAGGCTGGGTGGTAGATATAATAGGCTGTGTGGTAGATATAACTGGCTCTGTGGTAGATATAATAGGCTGTGTGGTAGATATTGCAGGCTGTGTGGTAGATATAATAGGCTGTGTGGTAGATATAACTGGCTCTGTGGTAGATATAATAGGCTGTGTGGTAGATATTGCAGGCTGTGTGGTAGATATAACATTCTGTGTGGTAGATATAGCAGGCTGTGTGGTAGATATAACAGGCCGTGTGGTGGATATAACAGGCTGTGTAGTAGATATAACATTCTGTGTGGTAGATATAGCAGGCTGTGTAATAGATATAGCAGGCTGTGTAGTAGATATAACAGGCTGTGTAGTAGACATAACAGGCTGTGTAGTAGATATAACAGGCTGTGTGGTATGTGGTAGATATAATAGGCTGTGTGGTAGATATAGCAGGCTGTGTGGTAGATATAACATTATGTGTGGTAGATATAACAGGCTGTGTGGTAGATATAGCAGGCTGTGTGGTAGATATAACAGGCTGTGTGGTGGATATAACAGGCTGTTTAGTAGATATAACAGGCTGTGTGGTAGATATATTAGGCTGTGTGGTAGATATAACAGGCTGTGTGGTAGATATAGCAGGTTGTGTAGTAGATATTGCAGGCTGTGTAGTAGATATAGCAGGCTGTGCAGTAGATATAGCAGGCTGTGTGGTAGATATAGCAGGCTGTGTAGTAGATATGACAGGCTGTGTAGTAGATATAACAGGCTGTGTAGTAGATATAACAGGCTGTGTGGTAGATATAACAGTCTGTGTGGTAGATATAGCAGGCTGTGTAGTAGATATAGCAGGCTGTGTAGTAGATATAGCAGGCTGTGTAGTAGATATAGCAGGCTGTGTAGTAGATATAGCAGGCTGTGTAGTAGATATAACAGGCTGTGTGGTAGATATAGCAGGCTGGTTGGTAGATATAATAGGCTGTGTGGTAGATATAACTGGCTCTGTGGTAGATATAATAGGCTGTGTGGTAGATATTGCAGGCTGTGTGGTAGATATAACATTCTGTGTGGTAGATATAGCAGGCTGTGTGGTAGATATAACAGGCTGTGTGGTGGATATAACAGGCTGTGTAGTAGATATAACAGGCTGTGTGGTAGATATAACAGGCTGTGTAATAGATATAACAGGCTGTGTAGTAGATATAACAGTCTGTGTGGTAGATATAGCAGGCTGTGTAAGAGATATAGCAGGCTGTGTAGTAGATATAACAGGCTGTGTAGTAGACATAACAGGCTGTGTAGTAGATATAACAGGCTGTGTGGTATGTGGTAGATATAATAGGCTGTGTGGTAGATATAGCAGGCTGTGTAGTAGATATAACAGGCTGTGTGGTAGATATAGCAGGCTGGGTGGTAGATATAATAGGCTGTGTGGTAGATATAACTGGCTCTGTGGTAGATATAATAGGCTGTGTGGTAGATATTGCAGGCTGTGTGGTAGATATAATAGGCTGTGTGGTAGATATAACTGGCTCTGTGGTAGATATAATAGGCTGTGTGGTAGATATTGCAGGCTGTGTGGTAGATATAACATTCTGTGTGGTAGATATAGCAGGCTGTGTGGTAGATATAACAGGCTGTGTGGTGGATATAACAGGCTGTGTAGTAGATATAACAGGCTGTGTGGTAGATATAACAGGCTGTGTAATAGATATAACAGGCTGTGTAGTAGATATAACAGTCTGTGTGGTAGATATAGCAGGCTGTGTAATAGATATAGCAGGCTGTGTAGTAGATATAACAGGCTGTGTAGTAGACATAACAGGCTGTGTAGTAGATATAACAGGCTGTGTGGTATGTGGTAGATATAATAGGCTGTGTGGTAGATATAGCAGGCTGTGTGGTAGATATAACATTATGTGTGGTAGATATAACAGGCTGTGTGGTAGATATAGCAGGCTGTGTGGTAGATATAACAGGCTGTGTGGTGGATATAACAGGCTGTTTGGTAGATATAACAGGCTGTGTGGTAGATATATTAGGCTGTGTGGTAGATATAACAGGCTGTGTGGTAGATATAGCAGGTTGTGTAGTAGATATTGCAGGCTGTGTAGTAGATATAGCAGGCTGTGCGGTAGATATAGCAGGCTGTGTGGTAGATATAGCAGGCTGTGTAGTAGATATGACAGGCTGTGTAGTAGATATAACAGGCTGTGTAGTAGATATAACAGGCTGTGTGGTAGATATAACAGTCTGTGTGGTAGATATAGCAGGCTGTGTAGTAGATATAGCAGGCTGTGTAGTAGATATAGCAGGCTGTGTAGTAGATATAGCAGGCTGTGTAGTAGATATAACAGGCTGTGTGGTAGATATAGCAGGCTGGTTGGTAGATATAATAGGCTGTGTGGTAGATATAACTGGCTCTGTGGTAGATATAATAGGCTGTGTGGTAGATATTGCAGGCTGTGTGGTAGATATAACATTCTGTGTGGTAGATATAGCAGGCTGTGTGGTAGATATAACAGGCTGTGTGGTGGATATAACAGGCTGTGTAGTAGATATAACAGGCTGTGTGGTAGATATAACAGGCTGTGTAATAGATATAACAGGCTGTGTAGTAGATATAACAGTCTGTGTGGTAGATATAGCAGGCTGTGTAATAGATATAGCAGGCTGTGTAGTAGATATAACAGGCTGTGTAGTAGACATAACAGGCTGTGTAGTAGATATAACAGGCTGTGTGGTATGTGGTAGATATAATAGGCTGTGTGGTAGATATAGCAGGCTGTGTGGTAGATATAACATTATGTGTGGTAGATATAACAGGCTGTGTGGTAGATATAGCAGGCTGTGTGGTAGATATAACAGGCTGTGTGGTGGATATAACAGGCTGTTTAGTAGATATAACAGGCTGTGTGGTAGATATATTAGGCTGTGTGGTAGATATATTAGGCTGTGTGGTAGATATAACAGGTTGTGTAGTAGATATTGCAGGCTGTGTAGTAGATATAGCAGGCTGTGCAGTAGATATAGCAGGCTGTGTGGTAGATATAGCAGGCTGTGTAGTAGATATGACAGGCTGTGTAGTAGATATAACAGGCTGTGTAGTAGATATAACAGGCTGTGTGGTAGATATAACAGTCTGTGTGGTAGATATAGCAGGCTGTGTAGTAGATATAGCAGGCTGTGTAGTAGATATAGCAGGCTGTGTAGTAGATATAGCAGGCTGTGTAGTAGATATAACAGGCTGTGTGGTAGATATAACAGGCTGTGTGGTAGATATAATAGGCTGTGTGGTAGATATAACAGGCTCTGTGGTAGATATAAATGGCTGTGTGGTAGATATAGCAGGCTGTGTGGTAGATATAACATTTTGTGTGGTAGATATAGCAGGCTGTGTGGTAGATATAATAGGCTGTGTGGTAGATATAGCAGGCTGTACCTTCGGAAAGTATTCAGACCACTTTACTTTTTCACATTTTGTTCTTAAATGGATTACATTTTTTTTCCCTCATCAATTTTTTGCAAATTTATTGCAAATAAAAGACAAAAGAAATATCACATTTACATAAGTTTTCAGACCCCTTACTCGGTTATTTGCTGAAACACCTTTAGCATCGATTACAGCATCGATTCTTCTTGGGTATGACGCTACAAGCCTTGCACACCTGTATTTGGGGAGATTCTCCCGTTCTTCTCTGCAGAACCCCTCTATCTCTGTCAGGTTTGATTGGAGCGTCGCTGCACAGCTATTTTCAGGTCTCTCCAGTGTTGTCTTGGCTGTGTGCTTAGGGTCGTTGTCCTGTTGGAAGGTAAACCTTCTCCCCAGTCTGAGGTCCTGAGCGCTCTGGAGCAGGTTTTCATCAAGGATCTCTATGTACTTTTCTCTGTTCATCTTTGCCTCGATCCTGACTAGTCTCCCAGTCCCTGCCGCTGGAAAACATCCCCACAGCATGATGCTGCCACCACCGTGCTTCACCGTAGGGATGGTGCCAGGTTTACCCCAGACGTGACGCTTGACATTCAGGCCAAATAGTTCAATCTTGATTTCATCAGACCAGTGAATCTTGTTTCTCATGGTCTGAGAGTCTTTAGGTGCCTTTTGGCAAACTCCAAGCATGCAGTCATGTGCCTTTTACTGAGGAGTGGCTTCCGTCGGGCCACTCTACCATAAAGGTCTGATTGCTGGAGTGCTGCAGAGATGTTTGTCCTTCTGGAAGGTTCTCCCATCTCCACAGAGGAACTCTAGACCTCCCTGAACAAGGCCCTTCTACCCGATTGCTCAGTTTGGCTGGGCGGCCAGCTCTAGGAAGAGTCTTGGTTGTTCCAAACTTCTTCCATTTAAGAATGACGGAGGCCACTGTGTTCTTGGGGATCTTCAATGCTGCAGAATTGTTTTGCTACCCTTCTAATCAAATCAACTCAAATTATTTGTCATGTGTGCTGAATACAACAGGTGTAGACCTTACAGTGAAATGCTTACTTACAGGCTCTAACCAATAGTCCAAATAAGGTATTAGGTGAATAATAGGTAGGTCAATAAATAAAACAACAGTAAAAAAACAGGCTATATACAGTAGCGAGGCTATAAAAGTGGTTATGCTACATACAGACACCGGTTAGTCAGGCTGACTGATTCCAGATCTGTGCCTCGACACAATCTTGTCTCGGAGCTCTACAGACAATTCTTTCGACCTCCTGGCTTGGTTTTTGCTCTGACATGCACTGTCAACTGTGGGATATTATATAGACAGGTGTGTGACTTTCAATATGATGTCCAATCAATTGAATTTACCACAGGTGGACTCCAATCAAGTTGTAGAATCATCTCAAGGATGATCAATGGAAACAGGATGCACCTGAGCTCAATTTAGAGTCTCATAGCAAAGGGTCTGAATACTTATGTAAATAGGGTATTTCTGTTTTTTATTTTCAATAAATTTGCGAATAATTCAAAATATCTGTTTTTGTTTTGTCATTATGGGGTATTGTTAGTAGATTGATGAGGATGTTTTAATTATTTTAGAACTGTAACGTAATAAAAATGGAAAAAGTTTTAGCGCTGTAGCTGTCCTGGTTTCAGCCTGTAACTCTTCTGCTTTCAGCCCTGTAGCTGTCCTGGTTTCAGCCAGTAACTCTTCTGCTTTCAGCCCTGTAACTATCCTGGTTTCAGCCTGTAACTCTTCTGCTTTCAGCCCTGTAGCTGTCCTGGTTTCAGCCTGTAACTCTTCTGCTTTCAGCCCTGTAGCTGTCCTGGTTTCAGCCTGTAACTCTTCTGCTTTCAGCCCTGTAGCTGTCCTGGTTTCAGCCTGTAACTCTTCTGCCTTTAGCCCTGTAACTGTCCTGGTTTCAGCCTGTAACTCTTCTGCTTTCAGCCCTGTAGCTGTCCTGGTTTCAGCCTGTAACTCTTCTGCTTTCAGCCCTGTAGCTGTCCTGGTTTCAGCCAGTAACTCTTCTGCTTTCAGCCCTGTAACTATCCTGGTTTCAGCCTGTAACTCTTCTGCTTTCAGCCCTGTAACTATCCTGGTTTCAGCCAGTAACTCTTCTGCTTTCAGCCCTGTAACTATCCTGGTTTCAGCCTGTAACTCTTCTGCTTTCAGCCCTGTAGCTGTCCTGGTTTCAGCCTGTAACTCTTCTGCTTTCAGCCCTGTAGCTGTCCTGGTTTCAGCCTGTAACTCTTCTGCTTTCAGCCCTGTAGCTGTCCTGGTTTCAGCCAGTAACTCTTCTGCTTTCAGCCCTGTAACTATCCTGGTTTCAGCCTGTAACTCTTCTGCTTTCAGCCCTGTAACTGTCCTGGTTTCAGCCTGTAACTCTTCTGCTTTCAGCCCTGTAACTATCCTGGTTTTATCCCTTTAGCTTTCCCGGTTTCAACCCCATAGCTGTCCGAATACTTTCCGAAGGCACTGTAGATATATGTGTGATACATTTTGTGGAGGCTCTATTTCTCCCTCCACTCTGACGGTGGCTTTTAACTGAAGAGCAGGAGAAGTAAAATCCTGTTAGAATAATGACTAAATTGTTCCACTCTGTCATTATAGGATAGGGTGAAATGTTTGAGAATCATGGGAAGATAAAACCAGGATGTGGGTGGTAGATCTGTTAGGATTGTAATACTTTGAGGTTATATCCTTTAGTAGGGATGTAAACTGAGTGAAGTTGTAGAGTAAGTAATGGAAAATCATTAGAGGGTTTCAAACCAAGAGGGTCCCAACGGGAGAGGGGAGGTGAAAGCCTTGAAGAATGTGACAACATTTATGGTTCTTTGTGGTTAGTGGAAAAGTACTGGTTGTTTGAGCAGGGAGTGGGTCTAAAGATAGGAATGTGTGTATAAAAGGACTGAGTCCTCATTTTTGACTTTAGAGCTCTCATGAATAAAGACCGTTGAACCTTTTTTTTATAAAATCTGAGACTTTGCCCAATTATTAGTGAATCAAGGGTCTTACAAACCTTGTTGAATTGGTTAAAGATTAAATGCCACACAGCGTTGGGTATAGCAGGGTAAGTAAAGCTGTCGTCTGAGTTGGCCATTACAGGAGTGAACTGTAGCAGGAGAATATAAATGTTTTGACAAAAAAACAACCAGCCCCCCCCCCCAAAAAAAATCCAATGTCACCAAATAGTTGCAAAAAATCTGCTGGCATTGAAACAAACATCAGTGTTGTGATTTTCATACTGAAGATATTTTTATCCAATGCGTGCTTTTATATCATTTATGATTTGGTGGTTCCGGTAAGCGAACTAACTATCCTGACGTCGCAAGAGCCATGCTCTACCACCTGAGCTACAGAGGAACACATTAATTAAAGGAATGGCTAATGTGTTTTTATTAAGATAGCATCCTGACTAACTCATGTTATTGCTTTTAGAGGCTATTTGGTTGCATCAGTTATTCCAATTATACCAGCCCTCCAAACACAGCCATTAGCTTCAAACTGACACAACACACACACACTCTCAGTAGAGTAGCCTGGTGGTTGCCATGACACCTGCTTCATAAAACTAATTCATGCCCCTCTGGTTTCACTGCAACGTCCAGATTACATGGAATCGAATCAAATGTAATAATTTGGCACAACGTGTGATGTGTTAAAATCAGGATCAACAGCTGATGGTGTTTTGTACAAAATTGGTCACTAAACGTGATTTTTGAAAGCTAGTGTTTTGGGATTGGCTGTGGCACATAGAGTGTGTTCCATTACCATGTGTTATTACATTATCTGCCGTAACTAGGGGCAACAGTAAATTAAGAGTTTCCTGTCTCTTTCGGCTTGCCAACTGAAAATAACAAATTTTATATATATTGAATAAAAGTTATCTTTTAGATTCCTCCCTCACTCTTCAGCCAGAGGAGTGGTGTACTTACTTCCTTGTCAATTATCTACTTTTATAATCTTGAATGTTGAATAATGATTAAATTAGTCATTATGAGTTTATGATTAAATATTCTACTTGTGGTAAATGGTACGGGTACACACAGTGGTACACATAGCTGTACAGCACTTTGTGACATCAGCTGATGTAAAATGAGCTTTACAAATACATTTTAATGATTGATTGTATTGTATTGATTGATTGATTGATTGTATTGATTGATTGTATTTGTCACGTCCTGACCCTTGTAAGAGGTCATTTTCTATAGTAGAGTGGTCAGGGCGTGACAGGGGGTGTTTTGGGTGGTTTTTCTATGTTTTCTATTTCTATGTTTAAGTTCTAGTTTGTCTATTTCTATGTTGGGGTTGTTTGGGTTGATCTCCAATTGGAGGCAGCTGATCCTCGTTATCTCTAATTGGAGGCCATATTTATGTTGATGTTTGTCCCACCTGTTTTTGTGGGTGATTATCTTTTGAGTAGTGTGTTTTCCTCTCTGCGTCACGGTGGGTAGTTGTTTTCTGTTTAGTGTATGTCACCTGATAGAACTGTTGGCTGTCGTTTTGTTTTCATTAAATTAAATTATGAGCACTCAACTGCGTCTTGGTCCCCTTTAGACGACCCGCGTGACAGAATCACCCACCAAAAAAGGACCAAGCAGCGTGGGCTGATGGACCGGACATGGGAGGACATCCTGGATGGAAAAGGATCCTGGACGTGGGAGGAGATCCAGGCCGGAAGGGATCGCCTCCCATGGGAACAGGTGGAAGCAGCGAGGGAGGTACAGCGACGAGATAAACAGGCAAGGCAACAACGGAGGCCCGAGAGGCAGCGCCCCAAAAATTTTGGGGGGGCACACGGGTAGATTGGCGAAGGCGGTTTTAACTCCTGAGCCAACTCCCCGTGCTTACCGTGGAGAGCGAGTGAACGAGCAAGCACCGTGTTATGCGGTGATGCGCACTGTGTCGCCAGTGCGCACTCACAGCCCGGTGCGCTCAGTGCAAGCTCCTCACCGTTGCCGTGCTAGAGTTGGCCGTCAGCCAGGAAGAAGTGCGCCGGCTCAGCGTATCTGGTCTCCAGTGCGTCTCTTCTGCCCAGGTTATCCTGCGTCTGCTCTACGCACGGTACCCCCCGTTCACCAGCACAGCCCAGTTCGTCCTGTGCCAGTGCTACACCCTTGCTGGGCTCAAATAACCATCCAGCCAGGACGGGGTGTGCCAGCCCTAAGCTCCAGACCTCCAGTGCGCCTCCAGAGCCCAGTACGTCCTGTGCCTGCTCCGCACACTCTCCCTCCAGTGTGCCACCATAGCCCAGTACGTCCTGTGCCTGCTCCCCGCACTCGCCCTGAGGTGCGTGTTACTAGTCTGGCGCCTCCTATGCCAGCCTCACGCATCAGGCCTCCAGTGCGAATCCCCAGTCCGGAGCCTCCAGCGACGCTCCTCAGTCCGGAGCCTCCAGCAACGCTCCTCAGTCCGGAGCCTCCAGCGACGCTCCTCAGTCCGGAGCCTCCAGCGACGCTCCTCAGTCCGGAGTCTTCAGTGACGGCCTGCAGTCCAGAGTCTTCAGCGACAGCCTGCAGCCTAGAATCTTCAGAGACGGCCTGCAGCCCAGAGTCTTCAGCGACGGCCTGCAGCCCAGAGTCTTCAGCGACGGCCTGCAGCTCAGAGTCTTCAGCGACGGCCTGCAGCCCAGAACCTCCAGCGGCGGCCTGCAGCACAGAGCTTCCGGTAATGATCTACAGTCCGATTCCTCTGACAATGATCCACAGGCCGGTGTTACAGAAGCGGAGGGATCTGCGGGCAGAACGGGGGTTATGCCCTGAGCCGGAGCCACCTCCGTTGCTGGAGGATCGGAGGGAGAGGAGGGTTCTGGGTGTCACACTCCCTACCCTCCCTTTGTGTTTTGTGGTTGTTTTGTTGGGTTTTGTTTGTGTTCAGTCGGGGTCTGCACCTTTGGGGGGGGTACTGTCACATCCTGACCCTTGTAAGAGGTCATTTTCTATAGTAGAGTGGCCAGGGCGTGACAGGGGGTGTTTTGGGTGGTTTTTCTATGTTGTCTATTTCTATGTTTAAGTTCTAGTTTTTCTATTTCTATGTTGGGGTTGTTTGGGTTGATCTCCAATTGGAGGCAGCTGATCCTCGTTACCTCTAATTGGAGGTCATATTTATGTTGATGTTTGTCCCACCTGTTTTTGTGGGTGATTATCTTTTGAGTAGTGTGTTTTCCTCTCTACGTCACGGTTTGTTGTTTTTTTGTGTTTCAAAAAACAACAAATTGCATGTATTGCATTTAGTTTTACAGAATAAATAAATATGTGGAACTGCGAACACGCTGCATTTTGGTCCGATCCTTTGAACAGCCGTGACAGTATTGCTTGATTTATTGTATTGATTGATAGTATTGATTGATTGTATTGATTGATTGATTGAATTGCTAGATTGTATTGATTGATTGATTGTCTTTATTGATTGTATTGATTGTATTGATTGATTGATTGATTGATTGCCAATATAAAAGTACGGCTTGAGGAACTTTTAGATAATTTTTAGCATCTTAAATAATGTGGGTCCATTTTTAACCTGTTAGGGCTAGGGGGCAGCATTGACACGGCTGGATAAAAAACATACCCGATTTAATCTGGTTACCACTCCTACCCAGTAACTAGAATATGCATATACTTATTACATATGGATAGAAAACACCCTAAATTTTCTAAAACTGTTTGAATGGTGTCTGTGAGTATAACAGAACTCAAATGGCAGGTCAAAACCTGAGAGATTCCTTTACAGGAAGTGGCCTGTCTGACCATTTGTTGAACTTCTTTTCCATCTCTATCATTTACTAAGGATCTCTGCTCTAACGTGACACTTCCCACGTCGTCCATAGGCTCTCAGAGCCCGGGAAAAAACAGAATGTCGTCATTCCAGCCCCAGGCTGAAACACATTATCGCCTTTCTCAAGTGGCCGATCAAGAGACACTGGCTTATGCGCATGACCCCGACCGCCCCCGCCTTTGGGATTTTTTCCTCTGTTTGCCGAAAAGGAGATTCCCTGTCGGAATATTATCGCTTTTCTACGAGAAAAGTGTCGTAAAAATTTATTTTAAACAGCAGTTGACATGCTTCGAAGTACGGTAATGGAATACTTAGAATTTCATTGTCACGAATTGCGCCAAGGCATCACGGGCTCGCTATTTAGACACCCGGCAACACCCGACACTTCTTTACTATTTCGGATAGTGTCTGGAACGCACGAACAAAACGCCGCTATTCGGATATAACGATGGATTATTTTGGACCAAACCAACATTTGTTATTGAAGTAGCAGTCCTGGCTGTGTATTCTGACGAAGACAACAAAAGTTAATGAAACTTTAATAACAGTAAATATGATTATGGTGAGTGCTAAACTTGCCGGGTGTCTAAATAGCGAGCCCGTGATGCCTGGGCTATGTACTTAGAATATTGCAAAATGTGCTTTCACCAAAAAGCTATTTTAAAATCGGACATATCGAGTGCATAGAGGAGGTCTGTATCTATAATTCTTAAAATAATTGTTATGCTTTTTGTGAACGTTTATCGTGAGTAATTTAGTAAAATGTTAGCGAATTCCCCGGAAGTTTGCGGGGGGTATGCTAGTTCTGAACGTCACATGCTAATGTAAAAAGCTGGTTTTTGATATAAATATGAACTTGATTGAACAAAACATGCATGTATTGTATAACATAATGTCCTAGGGTTGTCATCTGATGAAGATCATCAAAGGTGAGTGCTGCATTTAGCTGTCTTCTGGGTTTTGGTGACATTATATGCTGGCTTGAAAAATGGGTGTCTGATTATTTCTGGCTTGGTACTCTGCTGACATAATCTAATGTTTTGCTTTCGTTGTAAAACCTTTTTGAAATCGGACAGTGTGGTTAGATTAACGAGAGTCTTGTCTTTAAATGGCTGTAAAATAGTCATATGTTTGAGAAATTTAAGTAATAGGATTTTTAAGGTTTTGAAAATCGCGCCACAGGATAGCAGTGGCTGTTACGTAGGTGGGACGAATTCGTCCCGCCTAGCCTAGAGAGGATAACAAGTTGACTAATGAGTTATCTGAGGTAATGAGTTAATGAGATCTGCATATTCAACATGCATGTAAATACATTGTGTTCAACACAGTGTAATGTATACAAAACTCTACTGGGTTGAGGAACATCTCTTGGATTGGCTGCAGAAGAAGACAATTTTAGTACACTAATTGTGTATTTATCTGTAGCTCTACCTCTGTGAAACATACAGTATTTACGCATGTCTCCAACACCATCATCACGTTTGCTGACAACACGACGGTGGAAGGCCTGATCTCCGACAGTGATGAGAATGCCTACAGGGAGTCAGTGACCTGGCGTGTGTGTAACCACAGCCTTTTTTAATAATATATATTATGATCCAAAATATTAACACAACACATAACAATTTCAACGCTTTAACTGAGTTACAGTGCATTTAAGGAAATTGGTCAATTGAAATAAATAAATTAGGCCCTAATCTATGGATTTCACAGGACTGGTCAGGGGCACAGCCATGGATTCCAGCCACCCACTTGGGAACCAGGGCCACCCACTGGGGAGCCAGGCCCAGTCAATCAAAATGAGTTTTTCCCCACCAAAAAATATTTTTCTAAAGACATAAATACTCCACAGTTTCATCAGCTGTCCGGGTGGCTGGTCTGAGACGATCCCGCAGGTGAAGAAGCTGGATGTGGAGGTCCAGGGCTGGAGTGGTGACACGTGATCTGTGTGGCCGCTTGGACGTACTGCCAAATTCTCTAAAACGACATTTCTGTTATCTTTTGTTTCAGCTCATGAAACATGGGACTAACACTTTGCATGTATATTTTTGTTCAGTATAGTTGAATTTACATATCAGACAAGTTGACAGAATTTTATTGCCAAAGTTTTCTCAAGTTGGAGCTAAATTTGGGCTAAGATTATAATTTTTTTTGTTTAGCTAACAGTTCGACGGAAAAGTTAAAAGTAAACCCCCCCAAAATACTGTTGAAACAGTTACTTAATAATAATTACATGAAAAAATACATTGCAGAAGGCATCACAGCAGAATGCATTACATTTTTGTGACAATGTTCCATTGTATTAACCTACCCACAATAAAGTACTGGCAACCACTTACTGGACAGTGTTCTAGTGTTTTTTTCCTTTGTTCTATATAATTGCTTTTCCAATGGCGCACAAACACACACATATCCAAAGTCATGTTTATGTGAAAAATGGGGACTCTCTCTCTCTCTCTCTCTCGCTCAACTGAAGGGCTTTATTGTCATGGGAAACATGTGTTTACATTGCCAAAGCAAGTTAAATAGATAATAAACAATAAACAATTAACTGTAAACATTACGCCTACAAAAGTTCCAAAAATAATAAAGACATTTCAAATGTCATTTTTTGTATATTGTCACGGGCGTCGTAAGGAGTGGAACAAAATGCAGCTGGTATATTGATCATCTTCTTTCCTTTATTAAAGAGAAAACACTTAAGAATTATAGATACAGAACTCCTTTATGCAATCGCTATGTCCGATTTTAAAATAGCTTTTCGGCAAAAGCACATTTTGCAATATTCTGAATAGATAGCCCAGCCATCACGGGCTAGCTATTTTGACACCCAGCAAGTTTAGCCCTCACCAAAGTCAGATTAACTATAAGAAAAATGTTATTACCTTTGCTGTTCTTCGTCAGAATGCACTCCCAGGACTTCTACTTCAATAACAAATGTTGGTTTGGTTCAAAATAATCCATAGTTATATCCAAATAGCGGCGTTTTGTTTGTGCGTTCAAGACACTATCCGAAAGGGTAAAGAAGGGTGACGCGCCCGACGCGTTTCGTGACAAAACATTTCTAAATATTCCATTACCGTACTTCGAAGCATGTCAACCGCTGTTTAAAATACATTTTTATGCCATTTTTCTCGTAAAAAAGCGATAATATTCCGACCGGGAAATCGTGTTTTAGTACAAAGAGAGAGAAAATAAAAACATGGTGTCGCCCTGTGCACACGCCTCAGTCTGATGGTCCTCTGATAGACCACTTACCAAAGGCGCTAATGTTTTTCAGCCAGGCGCTGGAATTACATCATTCAGCTTTTCCCGGGTTCTGAGAGCCTATGGGAGCCGTAGGAAGTGTCACATTACAGCAAAGATCCTAAGTTTTCAATCAACAGCCAAGAAGCCCAAGGAATGGTCAGAGAGGGCACTTCCTGTACATAATCTTCTCAGGTTTTTGCCTGCCATATGACTTCTGTCATACTCACAGACACCATTCAAACAGTTTTAGAAACTTTATGGTGTTTTCTATCCAAAGCCAATAATTATATGCATATTCTAGTTTCTGGGCAGTAGTAATAACCAGATTAAATCGGGTACGTTTTTTATCCGGCCGTGTAAATACTGCCCCCTAGCCCTAACAGGTTAACCTCTCTAGGCTAGGCGGGACGAAATCGTCCCACCTACGCAACAGCCAGTGTAGTCCCGTGGCGCGATTTTCAAATACCTTAGAAATGCTATTACTTCAATTTCTCAAACATATGACTATTTTACACCATTTTAAAGACAAGACTCTCGTTAATCTAACCACACTGTCCGATTTCAAAAAGGCTTTACAACGAAAGCAAAACATTAGATTATGTCAGCAGAGTACCCAGCCAGAAATAATCAGACACCCATTTTTCAAGCTAGCATATAATGTCACAAAAACCCAGAAGACAGCTAAATGCAGCACTAACCTTTGATGATCTTCATCAGATGACACACCTAGGACATTATGTTATACAATACATGCATGTTTTGTTCAATCAAGTTCATATTTATATCAAAAACCAGCTTTTTACATTACCATGTGACTAGCATGTGACTAGCATTCCCACCGAACACTGCCGGTGAATTTACTAAATTACTCACGATAAACGTTCACAAAAAACATAACAATTATTTTAAGAATTATAGATACAGAACTCCTCTATGCACTCGCTATGTCCGATTTTAAAATAGCTTTTCGGTGAAACCACATTTTGCAATATTCTCAGTAGATAGCCCGGCATCACAGGGCTAGCTATTTAGACACCCAGCAAGTTTAGCACTCACCAAAGTCAGATTTACTATAAGAAAAATGTTATTACCTTTGCTGTTCTTCGTCAGAATGCACTCCCAGGACTTCTACTTCAATAACAAATATTAGTTTGGTCCCAAATAATCCATTGTTATATCCAAATAGCGGCGTTTTGTTCATGCGTTCAAGACACTATCCGAAAGGGTAAATAAGGGTGACGAGCACGGCGCATTTCGTGACAAAAAAATTCTAAATATTCCATTACCGTACTTCGAAGCATGTCAACCGCTGTTTAACCTCTTACATCTAGATGTTCCGCTAGCGGAACACCTGCTCCAATATCCAATGATGGGCGTGGCGCGAAATACAAATTCCTCTAAAATCCGAAAACTTCCATTTTTCAAACATATGACTATTTTACAGCATTTTAAAGACAAGACTCTCGTTAATCTAACCACACTGTCCGATTTCAAAAAGGCTTTACAGCGAAAGCAAAACATTAGATTATGTCAGCAGAGTACCCAGCCAAAAATAATCAGACACCCATTTTTCAAGCTAGCATATAATGTCACTGTGACGTAGAACTCCGTCACTGGCCGCGGGCAGCATTTGGTACTTTAACGCACGCACACATTCATTACTCCTCCCTGCTCCATTATCAGATAAGTTAACAATGTGGGTCGACACACAAGTTAACTTCTCTATCTTAGTACATACATTTCACACTTACGTCAGTAACCGGTTATGGTATAAAGAAATAAACAGACCAGTGTTCATATTTAATATAAGCAATATTTATTATACTTAGATGTTATGGATGAGCGCGTTGTTTGTTCTGTTCCTCTCTCTCTCCATCTCTGTAGCTTCCGGGTATGCTGGATAAGGACCCGAGCTAAGGGAATTGGGCTTACTTTGTAGTGCCTGTCCGGAATGGCTCATTAATGTAACTCGGCATATTGGAAGACACTGTCAGTAGTGATGTAATTTTGTAAATGTTATATTGTGATGTTGTTTCATAAACGTGTTGCAATGTATATTTTGGTATGTTTAGATAAATGGAAACTGTAGGTTGAATAGGTAATTGCTTAATTAATTAGTGTTAATTGTTCTGAGGGGAGGGGCTACCCCTACAAAAGGAGCCTCTCTTTCAGTTCATAGAGAGGCATTTTGGATTGAGCTGTGGGTGGGGCAGCATTGTTTTTAACCTGTCCCATAAGGTATATGTTTGATGGCAGTACTGTTGTTTTTGTTCCGGAATCACTATGTAAATAAACACCTTTGCACAGAAGAACTTTTGCGGCTCCGCCATCTTTTTATTTTTTATAGAGGTTAGGTTTTCCAGTTTAGCCTTCTGGCCTACTCTACGTGACATATGGTGGCAGCAGTGGGATGGCGCACCGCAAATCAGTGAATTCCAACAAGAGAGGTAAAGGAATGCGTACAGGATTGCGTTCTCAGCAGCAGCATCAACTGTCATAAAAGGTAATTGAAGTTGAAACGGGGTGGAATACCATGGAATCTTCTGGTGAAGAGGTTAATTATGAGAAACTAGGAGCCCGACCAAGGGGCCAAACACAACCAGAACTGTTTGAACTACCGGTTGAACCAGCAGATACAGCAATAAGAGACCAGCTGACTGAAGGAGCAGTTGGGGGACCAGAACCACACCCAACCATGGTAGCCCTTTTCCAGCAACTTTTCACCTGCCTTGAGAAGAGGGACAAAGACCTCAAGCAGGAGTTCCGGGTCCTACGCCAATCTATCCTCACAGCTCCTCACCAAGCGGAACTCGTCAGTGAGAGCCCAAGATTGGGTCTGCCAACACCAGGACGACAAAGGCTTGACGCAGCAGGGACTTCAACTCCACAGCAGGATCCCCAAGCAGTAATGAGGCCAGCCCCAGCACCAGGAGACCAGTCCAGCAGTGTTAACGTTCATCTTCCAGCATTCTTGAGGAAGGAGCCAAAGATGCCCTCATACCAGCAGGGGGAGGACATTGAAAACTACTTGCTGAGGTTTGAGCGAATGGCCAAGACGTGGCAGTGGCCGGAGGCAGAGTGGGCCTGCAGGCTGGTCCCATTGCTCACGGGCAAGGCCTTAGAGGCTTACACAGCAATGGATGAAGGGCTGTCCAACGTCTACAAGGGCTTGAAGGAAGCGCTGCTGGTGAAGTTTGACATCTCCCCGGAGACCTACCGTCAACGCTTTAGAGCTGCATCGACGCCATCGGGTGAGTCACCGACAGAGACGTACCACCGCCTCAAGGGTCTCTACCGACGATGGGTTCGACCGGAGGAGAAGACACAGGACGAGATCGGTGAGGTCATCATCCTCGCGCAACTTCTACAAGTTCTACCACATGACATTCGAACCTGGGTTCGAGAGCACGAGCCCAAGGACGGGCTTATGGTGGCCAAGCTTGCGCTGCAGTACCTTAATGCACGTAAAGGGGGCCCACCACGACCTGCAGCACCCGCTCCAAGGAGTCTCCGAGACACAAGGGACATCAGAGATACCCGAGATGGTGGAGGTAACTCTGGGGGTTATGTGTCTGGGAGGAGGGAGGTAAGGGATCATGCAGTTCGCTCTGATGGGAGGGGTCTGACCTGTTTTTACTGCCGACAGCAGGGGCACAAGGCTTCAATGTGTCCGCTACGTAAATCCAAGCTCTCAGGTTACTGTTATGTGCCCAGAGAGGGGGATGGTGTTCAGAATAGACAGACTGGGGAAGGGTCAGTCTTGGTACCTGTAAAAGTGAATGGTAAAAGTCTTACTGCAATGATTGACACCGGCAGTTCCCTGTTGTTGATCAGAAAATGTAATGTACCTGTTAATGACATTGATTACGGTCACCAGACACTGATCCAATGTGTCCATGGTGACCAGTCACAGCAGCCCACAGCTGAACTCACAGTGGAGATTCAGGGTCAGAAATACCTCCTCAAAGTTGGGGTAATGGAGAAGCTACCTTTTGAGATGATTTTGGGGAGGGATGTGCCTGTACTCTCTGATCTGTTGGGAAGTGTGGGGGGTCAGCTATATGAGCAGTCAGTTTGCCAGTCTGATGTTCAGGTGTCATGTTCAGTTGTCACTTGTGCCCAGGCCAAAGCTGGTTTACAACCTCTGCCTGACTTGTGTGATAGTCTGTGTGAGGGGGGAACCAAAGGGCCCAGAAAGTCACGCCGCCAGCGGCGTCTTGAAGTATGTGGGAACCCCTGTACCTGTTGCTGATGTGTCTGGGTTAGAAGTGCAATGGGAAGTTCCACAAAATTTTGCTACACTGCAGAAGTCTGATGCAACCTTGAAAGGTTTATTTGGTAAGGCCTTAGCTGGGGACAGCCAATCTTCATGTGGGGGAATATACACAGTAGACAACCACATACTCTACCTAGCAGGAAGTTAGTGGTGCCATCTACATGTAGACCACTTGTTCTCAACCTTGCACATACAGTTCCATGGGCAGGCCATCTAGGGCAACATAAGACCTATCTTAGGCTAGGCTCCCGTTTCTTTTGGCCCTCCATGTATACTGATGTACAAACATACTGCAAAACATGCCCCACGTGCCAGAAAACCAGTGCTGTCCGTAGGTCTGACCGGGCTCCTCTATGTTCACTGCCAGTTATCTCTACCCCATTCAAGAGAATTGCAATGGACGTTGTTGGACCCTTGGAGAAGAGTAGTGCAGGTTACCAGTACATATTGGTGATCTGTGACTATGCCACCCAGTTCCCAGAAGCCTTCCCACTCCGTTCCATAACCACTCCAAAAATAATCAGTGCTCTTGTTCAGCTCTTTTCTCGTGTAGGAATCCCTGATGAAATCCTGACGGACCAAGGCACAAACTTCACTTCACGACTGATGGTTCAACTCCACCGACAGCTGGGCATTAAAGGCTTGAGGACCACTCCCTACCATCCCCAAACGGATGGGCTCGTAGAGAGATTCAATCAAACGCTCAAGAACATGCTGAGGAAGTTTGTGGCTGACACTGGTAAAGACTGGGATAAGTGGTTACCCTTTCTGCTTTTTGCTTACAGGGAGGTGTCTCAGGCATCGACAGGTTTCTCGCCATTCGAACTCCTCTATGGATGGCCAGTGCAGGGACCACTGGACCTGCTGAAGAAGTGCTGGGAAGGTTCCCCAGTAGCTACCTCAGGACAGGGGATTGTCCAGTACGTTCTCCAGATGCGAGCCAGGCTGGAGCGGTACCGAGAGGAAGCTAGGGCAAACCTTCAGCAAGCCCAGAAGGCCCAGAAGCGAGGTTATGACCAGCACGCTCGCCACAGAGAGTTTAAGCCAGGACAGAAAGTCCTGCTCCTCCTTCCCTCGTCTACCAGCAAGCTCCTTGCGCAGTGGCAAGGGCTGTACCTAATCGGGAGGAAGATGGGTCCGGTGACCTACGAGGTGCTGCACCCGGACAAGGGTAAGGAGAAGCAAACCTACCATGTGAACCTCCTCAAGGCCTGGGAGGAGAAAGAGGAACTCTCCAAGGTAAAATCCTTTCTGGTCCGCAGAGTAGAAGAAGAGGACGAATCGGATGGGGTCACAGAGGCATGGAAAGGACGAGCAGTGGTCATATTGGCTCACCTAGAAGAAGACAAGCAAGATGAGCTGAAGCAGCTGTTTGGCAAGTATCCGGCCCTCTTCAGTCAGAGGCCAGGAAGAACCAAAGTCCTGGAACACGTCATTCGTTTGAAGCCTGGCCAGAACCCTGTTTGCCAGCATCCTTACCGTGTGCCTGAGAGGCTGGTGGTAGCCCTCAAAGAAGAGGTCCACACCATGATAGAGATGGATGTTGTCGAGCCATCATCAAGTGAATGGACCAGCCCTATTGTCATTGTCCCAAAGAAGGATAGCTCTTTGCGTGTCTGCATGGACTTCCGTAAGGTGAATGCCATCTCCCAGTTTGATGCCTACCCCATGCCCCGCATTGACGACTTACTGGAGAGAATCGGTAGAGCTCATTACATCACCACATTGGATCTCTGCAAAGGGTACTGGCAGGTGCCTCTGGACGAACAATCTAAGGCCTACACTGCGTTCCGGACACCGATGGGCCTGTTCCAGTTCAAGGTCATGCCGTTTGGCCTTCATGGGGCCCCTGCGACTTTCCAGAGGCTTATGGACAAGGTCCTCCAGGACTGTGACGATTACTGTGCTGCTTACTTGGATGACGTGGTGATCTACAACCACTCCTGGGAGGAGCACATAAAGCATCTTAGCAGAGTCCTGGGGAAGATCCATGATGCAGGCCTCACGCTTAACCTCCTGAAGTGTGAGTGGGCAAAACAGGAGACTAAGTATCTGGGTTACCAACTGGGTAAGGGTGAAGTTCGACCTCAGGTGGACAAAGTGGAGTCCATCAGGAACAGCCCTCAACCCAGAACCAAGACACAGGTGAAGTCCTTCCTAGGTCTGGCAGGATGGTACCGGAGATTCATTCCGCAGTTTTCGACCATCGCTGTCCCTCTGACCAACCTCACTTCAAAGGTGGCCAGCAACCCTGTGAAGTGGACTGAGGAGTGTGAGGAAGCCTTCATGATACTGAAAAAATGACTCTGCTCATTCCATGTTCTCCAGACCCCTGATTTTCAGAAGAGGTTTCTTGTGCAGGTGGACGCTTCGGCTGTGGGAATTGGAGCTGTACTGGCCCAAGGGGAGCCAATAGAAGAGCTTCCTGTACTGTACCTGAGTCGGAAGCTGTTACCGAGGGAAACCAGGTATTCGACAATCGAGAAGGAGTGCCTGGCTATAAAGTGGGCCCTAGATAGCCTCCGTTACTACCTTCTTGGGAGGGAATTTGACCTGCACACAGACCACAGAGCACTGACCTGGATCCAGACCATGAAGGACCGGAATTCTCGTGTGACCAGGTGGTATCTGGAGCTCCAGCCTTTCAGGTTCTTTGTCCGTCATAAGGCAGGAAAAGAAAATGTCACGGCAGATTACCTATACAGGCTCCCGAGCCTGGTCGCTTCAGGAGAGGAGGAAGGTAATGTGATGTAGAAGTCCGTCACTGGCCGCGGGCAGCATTTGGTACTTTAACCTGTTGGGGATAGGGGGCAGTATTGACACGGCTGGATAAAAAACGTACCCGATTTCATCTGGTTACTACTCCTGCCCAGTAACTAGAATATGCATATAATTATTGGCTTTGGATAGAAAACACCCTAAAGTTTCTAAAACTGTTTGAATGTTGTCTGTGAGTATAACAGAACTCATATGGCAGGCAAAAACCTGAGAAGATTTCATGCAGGAAGTGGCCTGTCTGACAAGGTGTCGTTCTTCTTGTCTCTGTTTATTGAAGAGTGAGGATCTTAGCTGTCCCGTGACACTTCCTACGGCTGCCATAGGGTCTCAGAAGGCGGTAAAAAGCTGAATCGTGGCTTTGCAGGCTCTGGCTGAAACAAAGTAGCGCGTTTGGGTAGTGGCTGGTTACAGTACTGTGAGACTCAGGCTCGTGCCCGCGTCGACCGAAAGCTTTGTTTACTTTCCTCTGTTTAGCTAAATGGACATTCCCGGTCGGAATATTATCGCTTTTTTACGAGAAAAATGGCATAAAAATTGATTTTAAACAGCGGTTGACATGCTTCGAAGTACGGTAATGGAATATTTAGATTTTTTTTGTCACGAATTGCGCCATGCGCATGACCCTTATTTACCCTTTCAGATAGTGTCTGGGACGCACGAACAAAACGCCGCTATTCGGATATAACGATGGATTATTTTGGACCAAACCAACATTTGTTATTGAAGTAGCAGTCCTGGGAGTGCATTCTGACGAAGACAACAAAAGGTAATCAAACTTTTATAATAGTAAATCTGATATTGGTGCCGGGTGTCTAAATAGCTAGCCCGTGATGGCTGGGCTATGTACTTAGAATATTGCAAAATGTGCTTTCACCAAAAAGCTATTTTAAAATCGGACATATCGAGTGCATAGAGGAGTTCTGTATCTATAATCCTTAAAATAATTGTTATGCTTTTTGTGAACGTTTATCGTGAGTAATTTAGTAAATTGTTAGCGAATTCCCCGGAAGTTTGGATGCACGTAGTCTGCTGCTGCGCTGTACCTTGTGGGTGGGAGGGTGTGTCATCGGCCCATCTGTAAGTAAAACCAAATATCATTTTCATGAAGATCATAAAAGGTTAGTGCTGCATTTAGCTGTCTTCTGGGTTTATGTGACATTATATGCTAGCTTGAAAAATGGGTGTCTGATTATTTCTGGCTGGGCACTCTCCTGACATAATCTAATGTTTTGCTTTTGTTGTAAAGCCTTTTTGAAATCGGACAGTGTGGTTAGATAAACGAGAGTCTTGTCTTTAAATAGCTGTGAAATAGTCATATGTTTGAGAAATTGAAGTAATAGTATTTCAAACGATTCAAAAATCGCGCCACTGGATACAAGTGGCTGTTACGTAGGTGGGACAAATTCGTCCCACCTGCGCCAGAGAGGTTAATGTAACTCGGCATATTGGAAGACACTGTCAGTAGTGATGTAATTTTGTAAATGTTATATTGTGATGTTGTTTCATAAACGTGTTGCAATGTATATTTTGGTATGTTTAGATAAATGGAAACTGTAGGTTGAATAGGTAATTGCTTAATTAATTAGTGTTAATTGTTCTGAGGGGAGGGGCTACCCCTACAAAAGGAGCCTGTCTTTCAGTTCATAGAGAGGCATTTTGGATTGAGCTGTGGGTGGGGCAGCATTGTTTTTAAGCTGTCCCATAAGGTATATGTTTGATGGCAGTACTGTTGTTTTTGTTCCGGAATCACTATGTAAATAAAAACCTTTGCACAGAAGAACTTATGCGGCTCCGCCATCTTTTTATTTTTTATAGAGGTTAGGTTTTCCAGTTTAGCCTTCTGGCCTACTCTACGTGACAGTCACAAAAAACAAAACCACAGCTAAATGCAGCACTAACCTTTGATGATCTTCATCAAATGACAACCCTAGGACATTATGTTATACAATGCATGCATGTTTTGTTCAATCAAGTTCATATTTATATCAAAAACCAGCTTTTTTACATTAGCATGTGACGTTCAGAACTAGCATACCCCCCGCAAACCTCTGGTGAATTTACTAAATTACTCACGATAAACGTTCACAAAATACATAACAATTATTTTAAGAATTATAGATACAGAACTCCTCTATGCACTCGATATGTCCGATTTTAAAATAGCTTTTCGGTGAAAGCACATTTTGCAATATTCTCAGTAGATGGCCCGGCATCACAGGGCTAGCTATTTAGACACCCAGCAAGTTTAGCACTCATCAAAGTCAGATTTACTATAAGAAAAATGTTATTACCTTTGTTGTCTTCGTCAGAATGCACTCCCAGGACTGCTACTTCAATAACAAATGTTGGTTTGGTCCAAAATAATCCATCGTTATATCCAAAATAGCGGCGTTCTGTTCGTGCGTTCTAGACACTATCCGAATGGTAAATAAGGGTCGTGCGCATGGCGCATTTCATGACAAAAGATTTCTAAATATTTCATTACCGTACTTCGAAGCATGTCAACCGCTGTTTAAAATCAATTTTTATGCCTTTTTTCTCGTAAAAAAGCGATAATATTCCGACCGGGAATCTGCGTTTCGGTAAATAGAGGGAAAAAAAGAAAGACGGGGGCGGCCAGTGCACGCGCCTAAGCCCTTTGTCCTCTGATAGACCACTTAGCAAAAGCGCTCATGTGTTTCAGCCAGGGCTTTGGATTACGTCATTCAGTTTTTTCCCGGGCTCTGAGCGCCCATGGAAGCCGTAGGAAGTGTCACGTAACAGCAGAGATCCTTTGTAATGGATAGAGATGACAAAGAAGGCCAAGAAATGGTCAGACAGGGTACTTCCTGTACAGAATCTTCTCAGGTTTTGGACTGCTAAATGAGTTCTGTTATACTCACAGACACCATTCAAACAGTTTTAGAAACGTTGGAGTGTTTTCTATCCAAAGCTAATAATTATATGCATATTCTAGTTTCTGGGCAGGAGTAATAATCAGATTAAATCGGGTACGTTTTTTATCCAGCCGTGAAAATACTGCCCCCTAGCCATAACAGGTTAAAATCAATTTTTATGCCATTTTTCTCATAAAAAAGCGATAATATTCCGACCGGGAAAGCGTGTATACGTACAAAGAGAGAAAATAAAAACATCTCGTGCCCACGTGCACGAGCCTGAGTCTCAGAGTACTCTGACCGGCCACTATCCAAACGCGATAATGTGTTTCAGCCTGGGGCTGCCTCGATATCATTCAGCTTTTTCCCGGGTTCTGAGAGCCTATGGGAGCCGTAGGAAGTGTCACGTTACAGCAAAGATCCTCAGTCTTCAATAAAAAGAGCCAAGATGAACAACAACTTGTCAGACAGGCCACTTCCTGTTCAGAATCTTCTCAGGTTTTTGCCTGCCATATGAGTTCTGTTATACTCACAGACACCATTCAAACAGTTTTAGAAACTTTAGGGTGTTTTCTATCCAAAGCCAATAATTATATGCATATTCTAGTTACTGGGCAGGAGTAGTAACCAGATTAAATCGGTTACGTTTTTTATCCGGCCGTGTAAATACTGCCCCCTATCCCCAACAGGTTAAATTAAAACATGTTTAACCTCTCTAGGGTATGTGGGATGAAATCGTCCCACCTACTCAACAGCCAGTGGAATCCCGTGGCGCGATATTCAAATACCTTAGAAATGCTATTACTTCAAGTTTTCAAACATATGACTATTTTACACCATTTTAAAGACAAGACTCTCGTTAATCTAACCACACTGTCCGATTTCAAAAAGGCTTTACAACGAAAGCAAAACATTAGATTATGTCAGCAGAGTACCCAGCCAGAAATAATCAGACACCCATTTTTCAAGCTAGCATATAATGTGACATAAACCCAAACCACAGCTAAATGCAGCACTAACCTTTGATGATCTTCGTCAGATGACACTCCTAGGACATTATGTTATACAATACATGCATGTTTTGTTCAATCAAGTTCATATTTATATCAAAAACCAGCTTTTTACATTAGCATGTGACGTTCAGAACTAGCAAACTTCTGGTGAATTTACTAAATTACTCACGATAAACGTTCACAAAAAACATAACAATTATTTTAAGAATTATAGATACAGAACTCCTTTATGCAATCGCTATGTCCGATTTTAAAATAGCTTTTCGGCAAAAGCACATTTTGCAATATTCTGAATAGATAGCCCAGCCATCACGGGCTAGCTATTTTGACACCCACCAAGTTTGGCCCTCACCAAACTCCGATTTACTATAAGAAAAATTGGCTTACCTTTGCTGTTCTTCGTCAGAATGCACTCCCAGGACTTCTACTTCAATAACAAATGTTGGTTTGGTTCAAAATAATCCATAGTTATGTTCAAATATCCTCTGTTTTGTTTGTGCGTTCAAGACACTATCCGAAGGGTGACGAAGGATTACGCGCCCGACACGTTTCGTGACAAAAACTTTCTAAATATTCCATTACCGTACTTCGAAGCATGTCAACCGCTTTTTAAAATCAATTTTTATGCGATTTTTCTCGTAAAAAAGCGATAGTATTCCGACCGGGAAACCCTGTTTTCGTTCAAAGACAAAAAAATAAAAACATGGTGTCGGCTTGTGCACGCACCCCAGTCTCATTGTTCTCTGATCAACCACTATCCAAATGCGCTACTGTTTTTCAGCCAGGGCCTTCCAAAGGCATCATTCAACGTTTTGCCGCCTTCTGAGAGCCTATGGGAGCCGTAGGAAGTGTCACGTTACAGCAGAGATCCTCAGTTTTCAATAAAGAGAGTGTAGAAGCCCAAGAAATGGTCAGAGAGGGCACTTCCTGTAAGGAATCTTCTCAGGTTTTTGCCTGCCATATGAGTTCTGTTATACTCACAGACACCATTCAAACAGTTTTAGAAACTTTAGGGTGTTTTCTATCCAAATTATATGCATATTCTAGTTTCTGGGCAGTAGTAATAACCAGATTAAATCTGGTACGTTTTTTATCCGGCCATGCAAATACTGCCCCTACCCTAGAGAGGTTAAAAAAAATGTGTATTGGGATGATCAGTTCTTGGTTCCAAATATAATGCTGAGAGCTGAGGATTATGTTTAAGTATAGGCAATTGGAATTTGTGGTCTGTGTATTTTATCATTTCATTTAGGATACCATCAACACCACAGGTGTTTTTGGGTTGGAGGGTTTGTATTTTGTCCTGTACTTCATTCATTGTAATTGGAGAAGCCAGTGGGTTCTGGTAGTCTTTAATAGTTGATTTTAAGATTTGTATTTGATCATGTAGATGTTTTTGCTGTTTGTTCTTTGTTACAGAGCCAAAAAGATTGGAGAAGTGGTTTATCCATACATCTCCATTTTGGATAGATTACTCTTCGTGTTGTTGTTTGTTTAGAGTTGTCAGACGCAGTCTTGTCCTGTTTCATGTCTATTAATTAATTACCTGTTATGGACAGACGTTCCGCCAGCGGGACCCCTCGCCAACAGCCAATTATATCCCATTTTAAAGATAAACTTCTCGTTAATCCAACCACATTGTCCGATTTCAAAAAAGCCTTTACGGCGAAAGCAAAGCATTAGATTATGTTAGGACATCACCTTGACAAGAAAAACCACACAGCCATTTTCCAAGCAAGGAGAGGCGTCACAAAAACCAGAAATACAGCTAAAATGAATCACTAACCTTTGACAATCTTCATCAGATGACTCTCACAGGACTCAATGTTACACAATACATGTATGTTTTGTTCGATAAAGTTCATATTTATATCCAAAAAACCCATTTTACATTGGCACGTGATGTTCAGAAAATGTATTGTCTCCAAAACTTCCGGTGAATGAGCACATCAATTTACAAAAATACTCATCATAAACGGTGATAACATTTACAACAGTTATTGAAAGAATTATAGATATACTTCTCCTTAATGCATCCGCTGTGTCAGATTTCAAAACAGCTTTACGGCAAAAGCACATTGTTCAATATTCTGAGTACAGAGCTCAGCCATCAAAGCAAGCTATAGAGTTACCCGCCAAGTTCTGGAGTCAACAAAACTCAGAAATAGTATTATAAATCTTCACTTACCTTTGCTGATCTTCGTCGGAATGCACTCCCAGGACTCCCACTTCCACAAGAAATGTTATTTTTGTTCGATAAACTCCATATTTATGTCCAAATACCTCCTTTTGTTCGCGCGTTCAGATCACTATCCAAAGGCAAAATGCGCGAGCTCAAAACCAGAGATGAAAAGTCAAAAAGTTCCATTACCGTTTGTAGAAACATGTCAAACGATGTTTACAATCAATTCTTAGGGTCTTTTTATCATAATTATTCAAAAATATTCAAACCGGAATTCATTACAGAGGAAAAAGAAGGAACGGCGCACCTGCGTGACTGCGCAGTAAACAATTCATTGGTCTCAGGAAGTCCACTTGTTGAATGGGCTCTTATTCTCTCCCCAGTAACAGTAGAAGCATGAAACAAGGTTCTAAAGACTGTTGACATCTAGTGGAAGCCTTAGGAAGTGCAAAATGACCCCACAGACACTGTAGTTTGGATAGGCAATCACTTGAAAAATTACAACCTCAGATTTTCCACTTCCTGGTTGGATTTTTCTCAGGTTTTTGCCTGCCATATGAGTTCTGTTATACTTACAGACATCATTCAAACAGTTTTAGAAACTTCAGAGTGTTTACTATCCAAATGTACTAATAATATGCAAATATTTGACTCTGGGCCCGAGTAGCAGGCAGTTTACTCTGGGCACGCTTTTCATCCAAACGTGAAAATACTGCCGCCTATGCCAAACAGGTTTTAAATGCTCACTCCCTGTACTTGCTTCTCATCTCCAAGCGTCTGTCCTTACAGTTTTAGTGATTCACCATAGCGAAGCCATAGGCTCAGGTTTTCTGGGTATCTATGTTTTTGGTTGGACAGGTTTCTCAATTTCATTAAACCATTTGTCATTGTTGTTAACTTTCTGAGGTTGTCTACTTGAAATGTTTGATCTGATAAGAAAGCTGTGAGGTCAAATTGAATGTTTAGGTTTTCTACTGCCAAGTTTACACCTTCACTATTACAGTGAAACATTTTGTACAGGAAATTGTCTAGAAGGGGTTGAATTTGTTGTTGCAAAATTGTTTTTTGATAGATTTCCACACTACTCTCCTTCCAGCTATAGCATTTCTTAATATTATTCAGCTCCTTTGGCTTTGATGTCTCATCATTGAGTTCCGTTCAAGTAGTCTGTGATTTTTCTGTGATCTGATAGGGCTGTCAGTGGGCTGACTGTGAACGCTTTGAGAGACTCTGGGTTGAGGTCAGTGATAAAGTAGTCTACAGTACTACTGCCAAGAGGTGAGCTATAGGTGTACCTACCATAGGAGTCCCCTCGAAGCCTACCATTAACTATGTACATACCCAGTGTCCGACAGAGTTGTGACCGGTTTTTGTTGGTAATGTTGTCTTAGTTGTGTCTAGGGAGGCATATGGGGGAGGGAATGCTGTCACCTCCAGGTAGGTGTTTGTCCCCCTGTGTGCTGAGGGTGTCAGGTTCTTGTCCAGCTGTGGCATTTAGGTCTCCATAGACTAGTACATGTCCCTGGGCCTGGAAATTATTGATCTCCCCCTTTAGGATGGAGAAGCTGTCATTGTTAATTTATGGGGATTCTATTTGGGGGATATAGGTAGCACACAGGAGGACATGTTTCTATGTTGATATCATTTCCTTATTAATTTCTAGCCAGATGTAAAATGATCCTGTTTTGACTAATGGAATAGAGTGGGTTAGGTCTGCTCTATACAAAATTAGCATACCCCCTGAGTCTCTTCCCTGTTTCACACCTGGTATTTTTGGTGGATGGGACTACCAACTCTTTGTTACCTAGAGGGCAACCAGTGGGTCCGTTCCCTTGATACCATGTTTCTTGTCAGATGACAATGTCTCTATTTCCAATTTCTTTGATGAAGTCTGGGTTCCTGCTCTTTAGGCCAAAGGCAGATGACCTGAGGCTTTGGATATTCCAAAATGAGATAGCGAAGCGTTTGTGTTCCATAAAGTGTCCAATGTTGTTGGTCGTGTGGCTTGGCCTCAGGCCAGTAAGCGTGAGCAGAGCCTGCTGAGCATCTAATACATGCCATTGTCTTGGGCTAGTGTAAGAGTGGGGGTTGGGCCTGTTTAACCTCTCTCTCTCTCTCTCTCTCTCTCTCTCTCTCTCTCTCTCTCTCTCTCTCTCTCTCTCTCTCTCTCTCTCTCTCATATAGCATCATCCTATGGAAGGCAGCAATGTAGTGCTCTGCCAAAACACAGCTCTCTGCATCCTCCCCCAACAGAACGGGTAGCCTATCCTCATCAGAGAGGTCTTTGAAACCTTCACATTTGGTGAAATGACAGTCTCTAACTGTAGATCCCCCAGTTCTATCTCAGCCTTTCCACTACAGCCTTTCCTCTACAGGGAGCCAGGTTTTCCTGTGTTTACCCTTCTCAATGGCAAGACCGTGTTCACTGAGCCTGAACTCTGTCAAGGTTTTTCTAAAGTTTTGATCAGTACACCATTTTCAATACTGTCCGTTTGGGTCCAGATAACACTGCATTTTGCTTTGTGCTTGTGTTTCCCGGGAAGTAAGTTTTTTGTTGTTGTTGTTGACTGTGTTGTGAACTTGGCGTTGCAAGGGTTGGTAGTGATATGAGAAGGGTCACTGTATTTTCAATGTTTTTTTGTTTCTATTATTAGTGGATATTAGCCTAATTCTCCCCTGCATGAATTGTTTCTTAGTTTTCCTCTGGACATGTAGGAGAATCTTACAGAACTCTTCTACAGAGTTTCAATAGGGTGTTAGTGCCATTCTGTGACATCTTGTTTTGCAAGTGGACTCCACACCTCACTGCCATAGAGTGCAATCAGTTTGAAAGACACATTCAATTAGTTTTAGACACATATAAACAGGTATAACAATTGGAATATATTTTTTTTAAGGTGTAGAATGCCCTGCGTGCTTTCTATCTCAGTTCATTCACTGCCTCATTTAGGTGTCCAGATTAGTTTATGTTTAAACATAAGTAAGTGTGGGCCGTACTCTATATATTTTGTGCCAATTGAGAACTTTGGTCTAATTCCTTGAGATCTGGATCTTCTCAGGGACCAGCTCTGCTGTTGGCCATGTGCTGTGGGTGACAGCAGGCACACGGCATCTGCGAAGAGCAGGCATTTAACCTCTGAATTGTGGAGACTAACACCAGGGACTCTCTCCCCGTCTGTCAGGGCCTGAGCAGCTCCAAAATAATTGCCCTCCATCCATCAAAACAAGGTGTGATGATTGGACTGGTTACAAGGCCGTCGCGAGGCCAACGGCCACACAGACCTGATCCGATATCCTCTCTGTCACTCTTTTTCTCGCTCTCTCCTTTTGCAAGTGTAAGGTTAACACAGACAGTAGGAGGAGGAGGAGTATGAATAGGAGGAGGAGGAGAGGAGGAGAAGAAGAGGAGTTGAGAAGGAGGAGGAGAGGAGAGGAGGAGAAGGGGGAGAGGAGGAGGAGTAGGAGGATAAGAGGAAATAAGGAGGAGTAGGAGGAGAAGGAAGTGAGGAGAAGAGGAGAGGAGGAGGAGAGAAGGAGGAGAAGAGGAGAGGAGAGGAGAAGGAGGGGAAGAGGAGAGGAGGAGGAGGAGAGGAGGAGGAGAAGAGGAGGAGTGGAGGAGGAGAGGAGGAGAGGAGGAGGAGGAGAGGAGGAGAAGGAAGTGAGGAGAAGGAGTGGAGGAGGAGAAGAGGAGAGAAGGAGGAGGAGAGGAGGAGAAGGAAGTGAGGAGAAGGAGGAGTGGAGGAGGAGAAGAGGAGAAGGAAGTGAGGAGAAGAGGAGAGGAGGAGGAGGAGAGGAGGAGGAGAAGAGGAGAGGAGGAGGAGAAGAGGAGAGGAGGAGGAGAAGAGGAGAGGAGGAGGAGAGGAGGAGTGGAGGAGGAGAGGAGGAGGAGGAGAGGAGGAGAAGGAAGTGAGGAGAAGGAGGAGTGGAGGAGGAGAAGAGGAGGAGAGGAGGAGGAGGAGAGGAGAAGGAAGTGAGGAGAAGGAGGAGTGGAGGAGAAGGAGAAGATGTGGAGGAGGAGTGGAAGAGAAGAGGAGGAGTGGAGGAGGAGGAGTGGAGGAGGAGAGGAGGAGTGGAGGAGGAGGAGAGGAGGAGAGAAGGAGGAGGAGAGGAGAAGGAAGTGAGGAGAAGGAGGAGTGGAGGAGAAGGAGAAGATGTGGAGGAGGAGTGGAAGAGAAGAGGAGGAGTGGAGGAGAAGAGGAGGAGAAGGAAGTGAGGAGGAGAAGAGGAGGAGGAGAAACGAAGGAGGAGGAGGTATTGAGTGTGAAGGCTGAATCACAGATATGTAATAGATGTACCTTTTTAGTTGTTCTGTTCCTTGTCTTCCCTCATGTCGTTATGTTACTAAAGACGCCCATCGCTCGGGTCCAGAGCTTCTTGTAAAAACGAATCTCCATTGTGTTTTGTCTGGAGAATGTTTGCCTCTCTGCCTACCATCAGCATCACTGTTTGAACAGGGATCTTCAGAAAACACATTGATTAGACTTTGTGGGATTGGGAAAGGAGACAATGAAACAGTGATGTTGCTAAGTATTGTCAGACAAATATTTACAATGAGGCACAGTTGGGTTCTGTTTGGAGAACGATTAGTGAGAATCTGCAGTACTATAAAGTATAAAGTTACCCGGTTGCCAAGGGAACTCCCAAATGAAGTAAGGCCTGGCCATTTTTTTTTTTTTTTTCCCCCCTATGTTTTACCACACACACACAAACAGCAGCATACACACCCAGCCAACCTGTTAGGTATATTTATAGTGGTGTTAATACCTTGTCTGATTTATCGTTGTGTGTTTCTTTTATTTTGTTTAGAAGGTTTTTCACAGGTTAGAAAAAATGCACCTTAATAAAGCTCAAATTACATTTGCTGAAGTATCTATTGTCAGAATTTTTGGTTTCACACGTAGATTCTGCGGATAAGAAACGTACTGAAAAACCCAATGCAAACCTGATGTTGAGAATGTTATAACTGTTTTAAACCAATGAATCTGAAGAAAAGACTGACTTAATGGTCTTTTCTTTAATTTAGCAGACACGTTCATCCAGAGTGATTTAGAGTACAGATACATTTTCATACATATCCCACGTGGGAATGAAACCCACAACCCTGGCATTGCAAGCACCATACTCTACCACACTGAGCCGCGCCCTACCCACTGAGACATGCTTTACCGACTGAGCCACACGGGACCACATGGCTTGTATGACCTCTTTTCTGACTTTTGTTATTTTACCATTCCTTGAATTACAATATGGGATATATATTTTTTTTTCTTTATGAAATTATCAAGGGTTGTAATTCAAATTGTATTTGTTATTTTCCTTTGTTTATTTTTGTATTTAATTGGTTTTGAAGAAATGTATGGGGGAAGGGGGATGTCATGATTTTTAGACTTGGAAATGTCATCCTGCAGGTGGTTTCTGAAACCTATTGTTTTAAGAATCCATTGAGCTCCTTGCTTAGGTAGGGTTTCCTCCCAAAGTCGAGAGAGAAGGCCCTATTGTATACTCCAGCCAGTAACAAGCTACTCTCTATCAGTGGCTACCGGTTGATTACCGTAAACAATTATTGCCATTTCACACTCTGTTGGCTACATACGGGGAGGGTTTTACGATTAGCTACCGGCACTGTTGGGTTATCTTGGACACATGTATCACGGCATGAGTCATGTGTCCAAAAGAGGGAATGGTCAGTGCATACAGAAAATAATGGTACTGCGATTGCAGCACAAACAAGTACCCACTTCTTTGTCTCGACTGCCAGTCCCCTTGGGCCAATTAGGAAACATGCAAATTGATGTTGCACATGTACCTACAGGTGAAGTCGGAGGTTTACATACACCTTAGCCATCTACATTTAAACACCGTTTTTCACAATTGCTGATCTAATCCTAGTAAAAATTCCCTGTCTTAGGTCAGTTAGGATCACCACTTTATTTTAAGAATGTGAAATGTCAGAATAATAGTAGAGAGAATTATTTATTTTTAGCTTTTATTTCTTTCATCACATTCCCAGTGGGTCAGAAGTTTACATTCACTCAATTAGTATTTGGTAGCATTGCCTTTAGATTGTTTAACTTGGGTTTAACGTTTCGGGTAGCCTTCAACAAGCTTCCCATGATAAGTTGTGTGAATTTTGGCCCGTTCCTCCTGACAGTGCTGGTGTTACTGAGTCAGGTTTGTTGGCCTCCTTGCTTGCACACGCTTTTTCAGTTCTGCCCACAAATTTTCTAAAGGATTGAGGTCAGGGCTTTGTGATGGCCACTCCAATACCTTGACTTTGTTGTCCTTAAGCCATTTTGCCACAACTTTGGAAGTATGCTTGGGGTCATTGTCCATTTGGAACACAACCAAGTTTTAACTTCCTGACTGATGTCTTGAGATGTTGCTTCAATATATCCACATAATTGTCCTCCCTCATGATGACATCTATTGTGTGAAGTGCACCAGTCCCTCCTGCAGCAAAGCACCCCCACAACATGATGATGCCACCCCCATGATGATGCCACCCCCCCAAGCCTCCCCCTTTTTCCTCCAAACATAACGATGGTCATTATGGCCAAACAGTTCTATTTTGTTTCATCAGACCAGAGGACATTTCTCCAAAAAGTACGATCTTTGTCCCCATGTGCAGTTGCAAACCGTAGTCTGGCTTTTTTTATGCCGGTTTTGGAGCAGTGGCTTCTTCCTTGCTGAGCGGCCTTTCAGGTTGTGTCGATATAGGACTCGTTTGACTGTGGATATAGATACTTTTGTACCTGTTTCCTCCAGCATCTTCACAGGGTCCTTTGCTGTTGTTCTGGGATTGATTTGCACTTTTCGCACCAAAGTACGTTCATCTTTTCGCACCAAAGTACGCTCCTTCCTGAGCGGTATGACGGCTGTGTGGTCCCATGGTGTTTATATTTGCGTATTTTGTTTGTACAGATGGAACGTGGTACCTTCAGGCGTTTGGAAAACGCTCCAAAGGATGAACCGAACTTGTGGAGGTCTACAATTGTCTTTCTGAGGTCTTGACAGATTTTTTTGATTTTCTCATGACGTCAAGCAAAGAGGCACTGAGTTTGTAAGTAGGCCTTGAAATACATCCACAGGTACACCTCCAATTGACTCAAATGATGTCAATTAGCCTATCAGAAGCTTCTAAAGCCATGACATCCTTTTCTTGAATTTTCCAAGCTTTTTAAAGGCACAGTCAACTTAGTGTATGTGAACTTTTGACCCTCTGGAATTGTGATACAGTGAATTATAAGTGAAATAATCTGTCTGTAAACACTTTTTGGAAAAATGACTCGTGTCATGCACAAAGTAGATGTCCTAACCGACTTGCCAAATCTATAGTTTGTTAACAAGAAATGTGTGGAGTGGTTGAAAAACGAGTTTTAATATCTCCAACCTAAGTGTATGTAAACTTTCGACTTCAATTGTAATTGGGGTGGAATGGTTCCAAAAAAATCGATAAGGATAATGGTAAAATTGGGGCCGTAACTAGCAAAGGATCATGGTAGATGTACTTGTTTTCATCCTGCCTGAGAGTGTCAACCCAACGCTACTAGAGGACGTCAGCGTCAATTCCAGAAGCCTTGGGCATAAACAGTCGAGAACCCACACATCTTCTCTGCCGAGAACAGATTTATTACATGTTATGTGTGTATGAGCTACATTGTTTAACGGATGTTAATTGCATTAACATTAATAAAAACATCTAGCTATAGCCTATATTGTCTCATGTTTTTAGTTTGTTTGTGTATAAGACCTCAGTTAACGATACTATCTCCTCATGCATTTTCTAATGTTAAACTAGGCCTATTCTCTCATCCACCTAATCCCTAATAATTTATACATCCAATGACTCTTTCCTGAAATTATTTTGCTGCATATATAATTTGATATTGCCTTCATTTTTGTCTAACGTCTGGTGATATAATAACAATCTGGTTCAGTTTGGCATTTGTCCTTGTTATTGTATCTATTTCTAATGTCAATTCATTTAAAAAGACCAATACTCAGCAAATTACATGTCTACAAAGGGTATCTGCAATGTCATGAAATGTCAAGTATAGGGCTAACAGCCAAGTTTAGTAATGTGGAGTACAGGGCTAATAGCCACGTTTAGTAATGTGGAGTACAGGGCTAATAGCCTAGTATAGTAATGTAAATCAGTCAATTTAAATATATAAATAAATACCCTAAGCTATGGATTTTACATAACTGGGCAGGGGTGCAGCCATGTGTGGATCTGGGAGGGCATAGGCCCACCCAATCAGAATGAGATTTTCCACACACACAAAATGGCTATATTACAGACAGAAATACTCCTCAGAAATGATTTCAGCTCATGAAACATGGGACCAATGCTGCATTTATAATTTTGTTCCGTGTAAATTTAAACGGCCTTGCCATAACCACCTTCAATTGGATGAAACAAGATCAAGACAAAGGACACAGGTATATGAATAATTCAATAGTCTTTATTACAGCATCCCGCCTGTAATGAAATGTCACAATAAAACCCATCCTACAAAACTTTGCCGTTCGGTGACTGTGTTTAATGTTGCCGTTGGGCGACTGTGTTTAATGTCCGTGTGCTTTATTGCTGCAGCCCCCCCCCCCCCCCCCCCCCCCAATTCGCTGACAAAGACTGTCATTACGTTGTCTCTCTTCATTCTTCTAACCAGCTCTACACTCTTAAGCCTTCCTAAATCATTGCCCTCCCACCCCCCACCCCCTCCTCGTGTGTATGACCAGGAAGTCAGAAGCAGGCTGTTGCAGGAGCTGCCTTCTGAATTTTGGAAGGACAACGCATGTCCAGCACATGTCTACTTCTCCAAACAACAACAAGACTGTGGCATTCAGCCTGAGGTTACTCCACAACGTTTGGAATGCGCCCTTCGTTCAGCTCGGTAAACACCAGACTGGAACCCAACTATCTAAAACCTTTTCGCTGTAATGAACGTTTTGGGACCACATTACATGTCTCTTTCTTGTCTGCATATGAATCATTTTTTGGGGGGGAATGAGATGGTTCTTAAAATAATGCCATATTTCTGCTTGTCATGAAAACGAAGACGACCAAATGAAGTTAGCTAAATCGATCAGGTATTCCCATAACCTGCATTATCATGCAGTAACCTGATGCTAGCCTACTGTTAAACCTTTGCAACAGAAGGTTAATTTGAAAGCATTAGCTAGGACCTAGTCAAATCAATATTGGAAAATAAAATGGACAGCAAATTGTCACGTCCTGACCAGTATAAGGGGTTATTGGTTATTGTAGTTTGGTCAGGACGTGGAAGGGGTATTTGATTTATATGGTTCGGGGTGTGTGTGTATGTAGAGGGGTGTTGGATTTATGTGTTCCTGTGGCTCAGTTGGTAGAGCATGGTGTTTGCAATGCCAGCATGGTGTGTGCAACGCCAGGGTTGTGGGTTCGATTCCCACGGGGGGCCAGTACAACAACAACAAAAAAATGAATGAAATGTATGCGTTCAGTACTGTAAGTCGCTCTGGATAAGAGCGTCTGCTAAATGACTAAAATGTTTTGGTTTATGTTCTTGTTTTTGCATTCTAGGGTTTCTATGTTGTGTATTTATTTGTGTTGGCCTGGTGTGGCTCTCAATCAGGAACAGCTTGTACATCGTTGTTGCTGATTGAGAGTCATACTTAGGGAGCTTGTTTTCCACCTGTCCCTTTGTGGGTAGTTGTTTTTGCATTGCTTTTGTGTAGCCTGCGAAACTGTCTTACTGTTGTTCTTTGTTTATTGTTTTTTCGTGTTCACATATAAATAAAATAATGATGAGCACGCAACCCGCTGCACCTTGGTCTACACCCTACGACACCCGTGACACAAATATTAACTATGATAATCTGATTAGACCAGTGGTCACCAACCTGTCGATCGCGATCGACTTATCGATCTCCAAGGCATTTCTAGTCGATCGCCAAACATTTATGTAAAAAAAAACAACGATAAATCCTTGTGTTCCTATTTTTTATTAGTCTCGGGCTGTTGGTGGTAGGTGCAGCCAATTCAGCTGCCCTGCGCGCCGGGTGGGCAAACTGTTTGCCATTTCATGTTTCTGAAGGTACAAACTCTGACTTCCCGGTGGGCCTGGAGTGGAAATCAAGTGTACTACACCACCGCTGGCCAATCTGATTGCTCAGATGACCGAGTCTGCAAAAACATAGCAGGCATAAAAGAAAGCAAAGTTGATACTGTGAGATTTCAAAACGTTTCGAACCATGACTCGAGAGAGTCTGTCAACGAATACAGCAAAGAGCTGCTGATTTTACGAGTGAGTTCATGTTTAAGTTGTCACTCAGCACTGTCAACACTTTGTATTCAACACTTTTATAACCCATAAAATGTGCGTTCTTCCTATTTCCACTCAGCGCTACAACAAGCAGTGCAGCAGTAATGAATGAGGAGGAAAGTGTATCTATAGGCCTGCGTTGTTATTATTATTAGCGGCTTGGGTCTTTTTTAATATAGAGGAATATTTCACTTTCTCTGTTCATGTGAGTAACGACATGAATTTGTGCATGAGGCAGAAGTAATGCGGTGGGACTCGAGTTTCGCCATCAGCTGGAAGACTGTGTCCCTTGTTGGTCAGTGTCAGTGGAGGAAAGGGAGAGCGGAGGGATGTTGAGAGACGGACCCTCAGTCTGCTGCTCTCTCCCTCCGCTGAGACGGACCCTCAGTCTGCTGCTGAGACGGACCCTCAGTCTGCTGCTCTCTCCCTCCGCGAGACGGACCCTCAGTCTGCTGCTATCTCCCTCCGCTGAGACGGACCCTCAGTTTGCTGCTCTCTCCTTCCGCTGAGACTGACCTTCAGTCTGCTGCTCTCTCCCTCCGCTGAGACTGACCTTCAGTCTGCTGCTCTCTCCCTCCGCTGAGACTGACCTTCAGTCTGCTGCTCTCTCCCTCCGCTGAGACTGACCCTCAGTCTGCTGCTCTCTCCCTCCGCTGAGACTGACCCTCAGTCTGCTGCTCTCTCCCTCTGCTGAGACTGACCCTCAGTCTGCTGCTCTCTCCCTCCGCTGAGACTGACCCTCAGTCTGCTGCTCTCTCCCTCCGCTGAGACTGACCGTCAGATGCAGGAACCATCAGCCCAGTAAAATAAAAAGCTAATTATTTAAATGTATACTCACTCAGCTGTGCCTCACAAGTAATACAACAATGGATCTATTACCGGTGTGATCATATAGCCTACCTCAAACTTTGAAATAATAGTTTAAAAAAATGTCCCAAACAACATGCATTGGCAGGTAAATTCAAGCAAAGCCAATATGCGGTGATAATGTATTGGACCTATAGCTTACTGCACAAACCTCATTGCTATAGAACTGTTTTTAATTGGTTAATGTTGCATAGGCTTACGTTTTTTAAGTCATGTTTCATAAAAAATCAGAGCGGTAGATCTCGGCATGCATTTTGACTCAGAAAGTGATCTTGACTCAGAATAGGTTGGTGACCACTAGATTAGACTATATCAATTAAAAACACATTTTATCTCGAGTAATTTTGTAATCGTAAAAAATTATCTCAGTCATGCGAGTTTGGAATTCAAAATGTATTCAATTATAATTGCATACTAAATTGATATTTCAAACATAATATGATCTCAAACTTCCATCTCCATGGCCATTCTGTCATCCTCTGTTCTCCACTCTGTCATCCTCTGTTCTCCACTCTGTCATCCTCTGTTCTCCACTCTGTCATCCTCCGTTATCCACTCTGTCATCCTCCGTTTTTCACTCTGTCATCCTCTGTTCTTCACTCTGTCATCCTCTGTTCTTCACTCTGTCATCCTCTGTTCTTCAATCTGTCATCCTCTGTTCTCCACTCTGTCCTCCTCTGTTCTCCACTCTGTCATCCTCTGTTCTCCACTCTGTCATCCTCCGTTTTTCACTCTGTCATCCTCTGTTCTCCACTCTGTCATCCTCTGTTCTTCACTCTGTCATCCTCTGTTCTACTCAGAATGGATCAGTATTTAATTAATATCTCGATTTGTAACAAACTTTTAAATAATTCTCTTTGGGGATCAAACTTTATTATAAAACAAAAAAAGGTTTTAGAGCCCAAAACAGGCCGTTCTGGAGATCATCATTTACATAGGCTCTCTAGGTCAGACCAGGGCTTTTGGTACCACTAGGTTGCTACGTAGTAGCCGACCAGCAGAGCTCGTGACTTCACGCTCCAGGGGGCTTGGTCTGATTACGTTACATAATCACCCCCCCCCCCGACGGAAGGCTGTAAAGTCCCGCCTACCTCCTGCTTATTTTATTCGCATGAAAGGCCCGTCACTTCCTGGAAGAAAAATACGCATTCACGCGCGGCAATGTCAAATAAAGCACAACGCTGGAAATGTATCTGCGTCCACAAAAATATCGTACTTTGACAAACACAGAAGGTTGAATATTGAATTCAATAGAAGAAAACAGAGAGAGAGAGAATGTGAGTTCTTTAATGTAATATACAGCCACAACATTAAGGAACTGGAAGTCTCTCTCTCTCTCTCTTTACTTCTCTCCTTCTCTCAGTTTTTTTTCCTCGATTGAATTACATGTAGCCTAATATTTCAACACTTTGCTAAGTGGGCAGGGGGGAACACATGACATGCACTAATTTGAAATATGTAGTTAGGCTGTTATAAGGTATTATATAAGCCAATGATCATCTACAAGGCATTTATTCAGTGATTTTGTTCTTTATCTAATATATGTGTTTTTTTCACAAGTGAGATGGGTAACACTTTATTTTAAGGGTCTGTAATAAACCATTTATAAGAAATTGCTTGTTCACCATTCATCATTACATTAGTAAATCATTTTGCTAATCGTTAGTAAAGTATTTTTGCAGTTTCTAATCTAAAGTGAGTACTATTTATACCTTATAAATATTTTGAGTGACCAGTGTAATTTCTCACAAAAAAAGATGGGCATGCCATTGGTAGACATTCCTGCAGTACTTGATAAAAAGACAGAAAGTGGGCCCGTGGGGCTGAAATGCCAGGGAAGAATTTTTGTCCCATGCTGCCCCTGGTAGTCCTGTTAAAACCTGTCAGGAGTAGCCAAGCTAGCCATCTGGAAGACCAGGAAGAACTGTATACAGCGACAGGGGTCTGTTAAAGTAGTGGGCATGGTCAAGGGGGTTTAGTGGCAGCAATACTGAAGGTGGAGTTAGCCTACAACAGACTGATGGGAAATCTTAGGCTTTTCATCCAGACATGGGACCTTTCAGGAGATGTTGCGCTCTGTTTAACGATGAGGCGGATCAAGGGGCGTTAGGGTCGGATGAAATTCTCTCTCTCTCTTTCTTTCTTGAAACAGATTGGTGGTCCAGATGATTGTTTGTGATGGAGTGTCTCAAATGTAATCCAATCAAATGCCTCTGCTGAGCCTGGCTGCCTGAATGCACGGAGCACTCTCTGTCATGTCCATATTAATGTCCTGCATCTTCTACGCGTCCCGAAAATGAACCATGACACTACCCTCTCACAGCAAGAGAAATGACATTACCTTTTTAGTTGTATTGGGCAGAAAGGACCTTTCTGTCACTTCCTGTTATTCTCTCAAAAATGGACACTGAAGTATTGGTCTAAAACTTTCTGGCATGAACTGACATTGTAGATGACTCAGCCGTTAGTATTCAGGCATCCTAACCCATTCGAAATACACTACAAGTATGTGGACACCTGCTCGTCCAACATCTCATTTCAAAATCATGGGCATTAATATGGAGTTGATCCCCCCCTTTGCTGCTATAACAGACCTCCACTCTTCTGGGAAGGCTTTCCACTAGATGTTGGAACATTGCTGCGGGGACTTGCTTCCATTCAGCCACAAGAGCATTAGTGAGGTTGGGCAGTGATGTTGGGCGATTAGGCTTGGCTCGCAGTCGGCATTCCAATTCATCCCAAAGGTGTTTGATGGGGTTAAGGTCAAGGTTCTGTGCAGGCCAGTCAAGTTCTTCCATGTCGATCTTGACAAAGCATTTCTGTATGGACCTCGCTTTCTGCATGGGGGCATTGTCATGCAAAATCAGGAAAGGGCTTCCCCAAACTATTGCCACGAAGTTGTAAGCACAGAATTGTTTAGAATGTCATTGTACAATCGTGGCCAAAAGTTTTGAGAATGACACAAATATTAGTTTTCGCAAAGTCTGCTGCCTCAGTTTGTATGATGGAAATTTGCATATACTCCAGAATGTTATGAAGAGTGTTCAGATGAATTGCAATTAATTGCAAAGTCCCTCTTTGCCATGCAACTGAACTGACTCCCCCCAAAATATTTCCACTGCATTTCAGCCCTACCACAAAAGGACCAGCTGACATCATGTCAGTGATACTCTTGTTAACACAGGTGTGAGTGTTGATGAGGACAAGGCTGGAGATCACTCTGTCATGCTGATTGAGTTCGAATAACAGACTGGAAGCTTCAAAAGGAGGGTGGTGCTTGGAATCCTCTGTCAACCATGGTTACCTGCAAGGAAACATGTACCGTCATCATTCCTTTGCACAAAAAGGGCTTCACAGGCAAGGGTATTGCTGCCAGTAAGATTGCACCTAAATCAACCATTTATCGGATCGTCAAGAACTTCAAGGAGAGCAGTTCAATTGTTGTGAAGAAGGCTTCAGGGCGCCCAAGAAAGTCCAGCAAGTGCCAGGACCGTCTCCTAAAGTTCATTCAGCTGCAGGATCGGGGCACCACCAGTACAGAGCTTGCTCAGGAATGGCAGCAGACAGGTATGAGTGCATCTGCATGCACAGTGAGGCAAAAACTTTTGGAGGATGACCTGGTGTCAAGAAGGGAAGCAAAGAAGCCACTTCTCTCCAGGAAAAGAATCAGGGACAGACTGATATTCTGCAAAAGCTACAGGGATTGGACTGCTGAGGACTGGGGTAAAGTCATTTTCTCTGACGAATCCCCTTTCCAATTGTTTGGGGCATCCGGGAAAAAGCTTGTCCGGAGAAGACAATGTGAGCGCTACCATCAGTCCTGTGTCATGCCAACAGTAAAGTCTAAGAACACAGCCATGAATAAAGAATGGTACCAACACATCCTACGAGAGCAACTTCTCCCAACCATCCAGGAACAGTTTGGTGACGAACAATGCCTTTTCCAGCATGATGGAGCCCCTTGCCATAAGGTAAAAGTGATAAATAAGTGGCTTGGGGAACAAAACATCAATATTTTGGGTTAATGGCCAGGAAACTCCCCAGACCTTAATCCCATGGAGAACTTGTGGTCAATCCTCAACAGGCGGGTGGACAAACAAAAACCCACAAATTCTGACAAACTCCAAGCATTGATTATGCAAGAATGGGCTGCCATCAGTCAGGATGTGGCCCAGAAGTTAATTGATAGCATGCCAGGGCAGATTGCAGAGGTCTTGAAAAAGAAGGGTCAACACTGCAAATATTGACTCTTTGCATCAACTTCATGTAATTGTCAATAAAAGCCTTTGCCACTTATGAAATGCTTGTATATATACTTCAGTATTCCATAGTAACATCTGACAAAAATATCTAAAGACAGTGAAGCAGCAAACTTTGTGAAAATTAATATTTGTGTCATTCTCAACTTTTGGCCACGACTGTATACTGTAGCATTAATATTTCCCTTCACTGGAACCAAGGGGCCTAGCCCGAACAATGAAAAACAGACCCAGACAATTATTCTTCCTCCACCAAACTTTACAGATGGCACTAAGCATTGGGGCAGGTAGTGTTCCTTCCTGTGGTAGATTACTGAGTAGTCTGGTTCATCAGGCTGACCTGCAGTCTCCATGGAGGAGATTACTGTAAGGGCTGTCGTATTGAGTAGACCAAGGCACTCGTCGTATTGAGTACATTTTAGTCATTTAGCAGATGCTCTTATCCAGAGCAACTTACAGTAGTGAATGCATACATTACATTCATTTTATATTTCCCATACTGGTCCCCCGTGGGAATCAAACCCACAATCCTGGCGTTGCAAACACCATGCTCTACCAACTGAGCCACACAGGACCATGGGTGAGTGCTCATCTTTGACTTTATTTGAAGAGAACACCAAAACAAGAAAAAAAATGCACAACAGCCAAACAGTCTTGCAGGCTACACACAGCAGTGCAAAAACAACTTCCCACCCCCACAAGTGAAAAAAGGTCTACCTAAGTATGACTCCCAATCAGCAACAATGATGTACAGCTGTTCCTGATTGTGATCCATACCAGGCCAACAAAGAAATACACAACCTAGAAAATCATAGAAATACAAAACCAGAACAATACCCAAAAACCCCTACAACACAAAACAAACACCCCTCTCTTACATAATAACATACCCAATAAACCCCGAAACACTCTAAACAAACGCCCCCTGCCACGTCCTGACCAAACTATAATAACAAATAACCCCTTTACTGGTCAGGATGTGACAATTACTGAGTAGTTTGGTTCATTAGGCAGACCCCCAGTCTTCATGGAGGAGATTACTGAGTAGTTTGGGTCATCAGGCTGACCCCCCAGTCTTCATGGAGGAGATTACTGAGTAGTTTGGGTCATCAGGCTGACCCCCAGTCTTCATGGAGGAGATTACTGAGTAGTCTGGTTCATCAGGCTAACCCCCCGTCTTCATGGAGGAGATTACTGAGTAGTTTGGTTCATCAGGCTAACCCCCAGTCTTCATGGAGGAGATTACTGAGTAGTTTGGGTCATCAGGCTGACCCCCAGTCTTCGCATTAAGTTATTGAGGGATGATGATGTTTTGGCAATGTGAAGATAAGAATTCCATAATTTCAAATCAAATCAAATGTTATTGGTCACATACACATGGTTAGCAGATGTTCATGCGTGTTGCGAAATGCTTGTGCTTCTAGTTGTGACCATGCAGTAATATCTAACAAGTAATCTAAAAATGTCACAACAACTACCTTTTACACACAAGTGTAAAGGAATTAATAAGAATATGTACATATAAATATATGGATGAGCGATGGCCGAACGGCATAGGCAAGATGCAGTAGATGGATTGTGTACAGTATATACATATGAGATGAGTAATGTAGGATATGTAAACATCACATAAAGTGACATTTTTTAAAGTGACTAGTGATACATTTACCACATCCAATGTTTTATTATTAAAGTGCCTAGAGATTTGAGTCAGTATGTTGGCAGCAGCCACTCAATGTTATTGATGGCTGTTTAACAGTCTGATGGCCTTGAGATAGAAGCTGTTTTTCAGTCTCCCGGTCTCAGCTTTGATGCACCTGTACTGACCTCGCCTTCTGGATGGTAGCGGGGTGAACAGGCAGTGGTCCGGGTGGTTGTTGTCCTTGATGATCTTTTTGGTTTGAACTAAACTGAACTGAATATGGTACCTCTGTATCTGATAGAGATGTGACTATGTGAGGTGTGGCAGTGGGGAGGGTGAAGGTTATAACAGTGTCTTGTGTTTATATAGATGGATTTCAGAATAAAACTGGAAGAATCCATTGAAGGGTTTAGGTAAACTGTCTCAGAGGTCTGAGTATCTGTAGATGAACGTGTATAATTGGCGTACATTAATGTCATCATTAGAAAAATATATAGAGTTTTCAAAACCTTAAAAATCCTATTACTTCAATTTCTCAAACATATGACTATTTTACAGCCATTTAAAGACAAGACTCTCGTTAATCTAACCACACTGTCCGATTTCAAAAAGGCTTTACAACGAAAGCAAAACATTAGATTATGTCAGCAGAGTACCAAGCCAGAAATAATCAGACACCCATTTTTCAAGCCAGCATATAATGTCACCAAAACCCAGAAGACAGCTAAATGCAGCACTCACCTTTGATGATCTTCATCAGATGACAACCCTAGGACATTATGTTATACAATACATGCATGTTTTGTTCAATCAAGTTCATATTTATATCAAAAACCAGCTTTTTACATTAGCATGTGAAGTTCAGAACTAGCAACTTCCGGGGAATTCGCTAACATTTTACTAAATTACTCACGATAAACGTTCACAAAAAGCATAACAATTATTTTAAGAATTATAGATACAGACCTCCTCTATGCACTCGATATGTCCGATTTTAAAATAGCTTTTTGGTGAAAGCACATTTTGCAATATTCTAAGTACATAGCCCAGGCATCACGGGCTCGCTATTTAGACACCCGGCAAGTTTAGCACTCACCATAATCATATATACTATTATAAAAGTTTGATTACCTTTTGTTGTCTTCGTCAGAATGCACACCCAGGACTGCTACTTCAATAACAAATGTTGGTTTGGTCCAAAATAATCCATCGTTATATCCGAATAGCGGCGTTTTGTTCATGCGTTCCAGACACTATCCGAAATAGTAAAGAAGTGTCGCGCGCATGGCGCAATTCGTGACAATAAAATTCTAAATATTCCATTACCGTACTTCGAAGCATGTCAACCGCTGTTTAAAATCAATTTTTACGACATTTTTCTCGTAGAAAAGCGATAATATTCCGACAGGGAATCTCCTTTTCGGCAAACAGAGGAAAAAATCCCAAAGGCGGGGGCGGTCGGGGTCACGCGCATAAGCCCAGTGTCCCTTGATCGGCCACTTGAGAAAGGCGATAATGTGTTTCAGCCTGGGGCTGGAATGACGACATTCTGTTTTTTCCCGGGCTCTGAGCGCCTATGGACGACGTGGGAAGTGTCACGTTAGAGCAGAGATCCTTAGTAAATGATAGAGATGGAAAAGAAGTTCAAGAAATGGTCAGACAGGCCACTTCCTGTAAAGGAATCTCTCAGGTTTTGACCTGCCATTTGAGTTCTGTTATACTCACAGACACCATTCAAACAGTTTTAGAAAATTTAGGGTGTTTTCTATCCATATGTAATAAGTATATGCATATTCTAGTTACTGGGTAGGAGTGGTAACCAGATTAAATCGGGTATGTTTTTTATCCAGCCGTGTCAATACTGCCCCCTAGCCCTAACAGGATAAACAAAGAATGCACTCTCATCCACATGCGTGAAACCACTACAGCCAAAATGGGAGCCACTTAGAAAAACTACAAATTCTAGCAAATTTTTCCAAAAACAAGCCTGAAACTCTTTCTAAAGACTGTTGACATCTAGTGGAAGCCCTAGGAACTGCAATCTGGGAGGTTTTCGCCTCATATTAAACATGACAGCCATTGGAAACAGTGGTAGGCTGAATTATAATTTTTTGGGGATGGTTTGTCCTCGGGTTTCTGCCTGCTATATCAGTTATATTATACTCACAGACATCATTTTAACAGTTTTAGAAACTTTTGAGTGTTTTCTATCCAAATCTACCAATTATATGCATATCTTAGCTTCTGGGTCTGAGTAACAGGCAGTTTACTTTGGGCACGCTTTTCCTCCAAAATTCCGAATGCTGCCCCCTATCCCAAAAGAGTTAAGTACGAAATAAAAATTTGCTAAATTAAGAAAAATACCGGTACAAGTCAATATGCTTTACAAAACAGGACTATTTAGTTCTCATTGCGTGTCTTCACTCTTTCTCTGATTCTCATAATATTAAATAATAGAGCACGCTTCAATAATCTGTTACAAAACAAATCAATAATTTTAAGCTAGAGAACACAGCAGTGTTTGTTAGACCATGAGACATCCTGAAAATCTGTCTTCTAATGAAAACGTCTGTAGCGTCTGAACGGATTTGCCTAAAAAACGTTTGTGATGTCACCACAATGTTCCCACTAGACTGTTCCAACAACCTAATGAAACATTCTGGGCACCTTTATTAAAGAACAGACAAAATGTGTTATGGGAATGTTCTTGTAACATCAGGTGAAATTTATTTTTGCACCCTAAAATAAACATTATAGAATCATCTGCACAACTGAACGGTTTTTGCGTTTGGGGACCATATCTTTTGTGATGTCACCACAATGTGCTCACCAGATTTTTTCCACAAACTAATTAAACATTGTGGGAACCTCTAAAGAACAGATTAAAATGTGTTTTAGCAATGTTCTTGCAACATCAGGCAAATGTTTTATACAAACATTCTATAATCATTAGCATGACTGGACAGTTTTTTGTGTCATGAGAACAACCTAACGAATGTTCTGGGGACTTTCACAGAACCAATTTTGGTTTGCTGGGTGGCTTTATAGTTAACCCACATTATAATTCACATTTCCTGTAGCTGCAGGATTATTTTCCTGCTGTAGGAAACTGGCTCAAAGTAAGATCCTATATCTGTACAGACACGACTATATGTTAAGTATTAAGCCCCATCACAGGCAAGATGAGGAAAGCATTATGGATTCAAGGAGTGTGTCCCAAATGGCATCCTACTCCCTATATATTGTCCACTATTTTTAACCAGTGCTCCTAGTAGTGCACTACGTGAAGAATAGGGTGCCTTTTGAGACACATAAATATTTTATATATTAGTCAAGATCTGATAGCCAACCTCTGATAGCCAACCTCTGATAGCCAACCTCTGATAGCCAACCTCTGATAGTGAAGCTCTCGTAGTCAACCTCTGATAGCCAAGCGGTTTCTTCACTCATCTATCTTAGTTCCTGGAACAGTGCTGGAAAGGAGAATGTGAAGTGAAAAGATCTGAGTCAGTACATCTGAGCCAGTACAATACGGTTTGCACGGCCATGTAAAAAATAGTATTAGTGCCAATGATAAAGCTTTGACTTGCCAACCTAGTTTCCAAAGGGGGGGAGGGGGAGGGGGGAGGTTTTCCTCATCTGTATCCCCAACGCTCCTCTATCGACCATCACTAAAAGGAATGTGTCTCTCAAATCGCGCACTAACCCCTGGTGCAGTACTTTTGACCGGAGCCCCTATGGGCCCTGATCAATAGCGCACCATAATGGGAACATGGTGCTGTTTGAGATGCAGCCTAAAAGCTTAACCTGAACAGACATCATTAAAGTAGTATATTTAATGCATTTTCAATAGATGTACAAAGTCCTTTGTTCTTCTAGTCTTCCTACAGTATTACTGCCTAAGAAGTCATTATATATATAATACAGTACTGTACATGGAAGAGGGAGGGAGGGAGGGAGGTTCGGAGAGTTTTTTTTTTATATAAATTGTCTACGTTTATGATATTCTTTTATGTCCATAGATAAACCATTGGTAGAATTGTTTGCTCTAAAGTACACATAGGCCCAATTGTACGCATTTTACAGGCCATTTGATCCATCAGGAAAGCAGGATGTATAGAAAAGAAATGCAACAAAGAAAAACATTTCAATAGCATTTTTTCTGAAGGTCTTCAACACAGTTTCCATCGGTTTCTATTGTGTCTGAAATGGAGGTTACGATTGGACTCATAATTACATTTTAGTCATTTAGCAGACGCTCTTATCCAGAGCGACTTACAGTAGTGAATGCATACATTACATACATGTTTCTCCGTACTGGTCCCTCGTGGGAATCAAACCCACAACCCTGGCGTTGCAAACACCATGCTCTACCAACTGAGCCACACGGGACTATTATTGCAGTAGGCTGACTGGACTAGGCATGTGTACCAAATGGCACCCTATACCCTACTCTATATAGTGCACTTCTTTTTTTATACCGGCTCTGGTCAAAAATTGTGCACTATATAGGGAATAGGGTGCCATTTCGGAACGCGAGTTCTGGCTCTAGACTAGATAATGATCCATCATTAAAAGCAATTTACTCCTCAGGCAGTCATAGGAAATGTCCCAAAATGGCACCGCATCATCTCGAGTCAAAAGTTGTACACTAGATAGGGAATAAGTAGCCATATATATATATACATACTGTAGCCTGTAGCATGACAGCATTAACTAAATGTCACTAAATGACAGCTGCAATTTTCCTGATGAATTTCATAGCTTTTCATAGTTCATATCATACTATCCATTATACAGTATCTGTAATGTTTGGAGCAGTCGAACAGGGGATTATACCCACCCCCCCCCCAAAAAAAAAAAAAAAAAATCTGATCAAAGTTTTATACCAGTTCTTCAAACCTGATAATATAGGTTACAACTTCTATCAAATGCAGGTGTTTACGAGTTTTCCAGTTTGAGTCTATAGAGCTAAAACACCCACAGCAGTCATACGCTACTCTATTGTGTGTGTGTCCTAAAACATGCTAATCACATAACCGATGCGTCACGATGATGGTTTCTACACATGTCTAGTCATTCTGTTGGATCCAGACAGTGTTTATACTTTTGTTATTCAACCTTGCATTAGGTTAGATAGGACAATGGATTAGTCACAAATTGTACCTTATTCCCTATATATAGAGCACTACTTATTACCAGGGCCCTTATTGTCCCTGTCTGTTATTATCTGCTTTAATTTCCAAAGGCCCATCCCCGGGCTAATGCCAGATAGTTAATATCTCAAGGTTATCTGTGTGTGTGTGTGTGTGTGTGTGTGTGTGTGTGTGTGTGTGTGTGTGTTTGATAATATGCAACCTTGTTAATCCGGATCACTGTGTGATCTTGCTCACCGTGGCTGATGTGAGTAAAACCTTTAACCAGGTTAACAGTCACAAGGCCGCTGGGCCAGATGGAATACATGGCGCGTTCTCAAGGCATACACAGACCAGCTGGCAAGTGTCTTCACGTAAACAATCTCTCCTTGCCCTAATCCATAATCCTAAAATATTTCAAACTGACCACCATTGTCCAGGTGATCTGCATAAATGACTATCGCCCTGTATGACTCATATCTGTAATTATGAAGTGCTTTGAAAGGCTGGCCATGGCTCACAACAACACCATCATGCCAGACACCAAGGACCAAATCCAATTCATGTAACAACAGATCCACGGTTGACGCAATCTCAATTGCACCCCACACTGCCCTCTCCCACCTGGACAAGAGGGGAAATGACTATGTGAGAATGCTGTACATAGACTACAGCTCAGAGTTCAACACCAAAGTACCCTCCAAGCTCAGGACCCTGGCACTGAGCCCCTCCCTCTGCAATTGGATCTTGGACTTCCTGACGGGCCTTCCCCAGGTGGTGAGGGTAGGCAACAACACATCTGCCACGTTTACTCTCGACACGGGGGTCCCTCAGGGGTTTGTGCTTTGTCACCTCCTGTACTTCCTGTTTACCCACGACTGCGTGACCACGCACGAACAACTCCAACACCGTCATAAAGCTGACGACACGAAGGTGGTAGGCCTGATCATAGCCTACAATGAGGAGATCAGAGACTTAACAGTGTGGTTCCAGAACAACAACCTCTCCCTCAATGTCAGTATGACCAAGGCGGCCCCCATCCGCATCGATGAGGCTGTAGTGGAGCGGGTCGAGAGCTTCAAGTTTCTTTTCGTCCACATCACTAAAGACTTAAAAACTTCTTCAGGCTAGGGTCCTTTTTTTCAGAATTTCCACTTGACTGACGTGACCAAAGTAAACTGCCTCTTACTCAGGCCCAGAAGCCAGGATATGCATATAATTGCTATCACTGGATAGAAAACATTTTGAAGTTTGTAGAAATGTTAACATAATGTATGAGACTATAACACAAATGATATGGTAGGTGAAAATCCAAAGAAAAAACAACCAGATTTCTTTTTGAGGTCCCAGGCTCTTACAATGGAAAGCTATGGGTCCTATGCAATTCCAGCTCCCAGATTGCACTTCCTATGGCTTCCACTAGATGTCAACAGTCTTTGTTCAAGGTTTCAGCCTTGTTTCTTCCAAAATAAGGAAGAATTTGGAGTTTTGGTACAAAGAGTCACAGCGGAAAATCAGTCTGTGGGTGCGCGAGGAAGAGGGCACACACTAGCTTTCCGTATGAAGTATTATAGTTTATTTACATTTTAGGGTACCTGAGGATTAAATAGAAATGTAGTTTGACTTGTTTGAACAAAGTTTAGCAGTAGCTTTTTGGATTCCTTTGTCTGCCTGTTGAACGAGTGGATTACTGAAATCAATGGCGCCAAGTAAACAGATTTTTTTTGGGATATAAAGAAGAATTTTGTCTAACAAAACAACTGTTCATGTTGTAGCTGGGAATGCAAACCGAGGAAGATTTTCAAAAAGTAAGTGATTATTTAATCGCTATTTGTGATTTTATGAAGCCTGTGCCTGTTGAAAAATATGTTGATGTGGGGTGCCGTCCTAAAACAATCGCATGACATGCTTTCGCTGTAAAGCCTATTGTAAATCAGACAATGCAGTTAGATTAACAAGAATTTAAGCTTTTAACCGTTATATGTTCATAAATGTTTAATATTACGATTATTTATTTGAATTGCGCGCCCTCCAATTTCACCGGATGTTTTAACATGGTCCATACACACCTGCACAGTTGTGAATAGGGCACAACAGCGCCTCTTCCCCCTTCAGGAGGCTGAAAAGATTTGGCATGGGCCCTGTATACAGCGGCACCATCGAGAGCATCTTGACTGGCTGCATCACTGTTAGGTATGACAAATGCACTGCCCTTGTCTGCAAATCACTACAGAGGGTGACGTTTAATTTTTAATTGTATTATTTCTTACAGCATATTAGATGACTGTCCTTAGTATTCATATTCCATTCACCCAGCTCAATGTCACATCAATAGGTTAAGGTTACTACATCACACTCTATACCCAACAGGTCGAGAGAAACATTTAAGTAATGATTGTGACAGACAATGACACATTCAATACTGCCTTGCACACTTGCTGATCTAGGGTGTAATCAATGGTGCAACAGTTGCAAACGAGAGTTTCCATTGGACAAATTAAGGTATGTTTATCCACATTTCATTCCGTTTGCTTCCATTGAAGAAACGTTTTTCAATAGAATCGTCAAAATGAATACACCCCTGATCACACGCAAACACAGTTCACTAACATAGCAGCCACATACAAACAGCATGATCATTTTCATAGGAGCCACATACAAACAGCATGATCATTTTCATAGCAGCCACATACAAACAGCATGATCCCTTTCATAGCAGCCACATACAAACAGCATGATCACTTTCATAGCAGCCACATACAAACAGCATGATCATTTTGCTCGTTGTATAATTATTTCTCATATCTACACACCCTCTTCCTCTCACCTTTTCCCTTCGATTGTGGACTTCACTGCACAACACATAAGCTGTCTCTGACTAGGTAATATAAAAAAACTTCCAAGCCAAACCTTCATATCATAACCGCTTACCGCTACACACAGCCTACCTACATCGTTGTAGCTACTAGAACCAACACGTTAGTAAATCCGCTACAATCATGCAGTAGTGTACAGTCAGCAAGCAGTTTAGCAGTGACACTGGCGGGCCCCGGTGGCAAAAACATTAATTAAAATAAAAGTTTACCTTTACTTGGAAGAGATCCAGTGTTGGATAGTTGGAAAGCCATAGCCAGCTAGCTAACATAGTATCCCTCTCTGTTTGAGCCCGGTGTTTGAGTAGGCTAAACTAGCTAGCTGCATTCACTAGCTAAGTGAAATTGAACAGGAAATATAACAAAATATAGCTAGCTCTCTCTCTTTCTTGCTTTTCCTTTTTTTTAAGAAATTAATTTTGAATAAACTATTCACCACATGTTATGCACTGCAGCACTAGCTAGCTGTAGTTTATGATTTCAGTACTAGATTCATTCGCTGATCCTTTGATTGGGTGGACAACATGTCAGTTTATGCTGCAAGAGCTCTGATTGGTTGGAGGACATCCTCCGGAAGCTGTCATAATTACTGTGTAATTATATGGAAGGGGTGAGAACAATGAGCCTTTTAGGTTTTGTATTGAAGTCAATGTACCCAGAGGAGGACAGAAGCTAGCTGTTCTCCGGCTACACCATGGTGCTACCCTACAGAGTGCTGTTGAGGCTACTGTAGACCTTCATTGCAAAACAGTGTGTTTAATCAATTATTTGGTGACGTGAATATATTTAGTATAGTTTTATCTAAAAATTACTTTTTACACTGTTTTAATGTTTCACTATTTTTATTTTTATGAAATTCACTGAAGAGGATGGTCCTCCCCTTCCTCCTCTGAGGAGCCTCCACTGGTGCAGATAGCCTATTACATCAATGGGGTCGAGCTCCGTGCCTCCAGGACCAAAAAATTGTCAAAGATCTGCAACGCTGCTGGGTTTTTCATGCTCAACAGTTTCCCATGTGAATGAAGAATGGCCCACCACCCAAACGACATCCAGCCAACTTGACACAACTGTGGGAAACACTGGAGTCAACATGGGCCAGTGAAACGCTTTCCACACCTTGTAGAGGCCATTACCAGACAAATTAAGGCTGTTCTGAGGGAAAAATGTATATACATTCATGCTACACACATCACAACTGCTGCTACAATACCCCTAACCTCATCCCTATCACACGCTCCCAGCCACAAGGCCTCACAGCACATTCATCCCCAACCCTTTGATTAGTGCGAATGCGTGCTGACATTTAACTTGCATTCCAAATGGACCCCTATTCCCTACATAGCGCACTACTGTTTCTGAAATGTCAAATTTTGAAGTTGCTGCAAATGTCAAATTTCAAAGTGTTTAAGATTACATTTAGGTATTATCTCAGAATTTTTAAGGTTAAATCTTAAGGTTAACACACTGTCTTGACTTGCAACCTTTGGAATCAAAGGCAGATGCTTAAGCCCATCTGCCATCCCCGTCCACAATGCCCTAGCAAAACCCAAACCTACCTGAAGTTAACATCGCTCACTGTTCCCTCTAGTGGTCGGTTTCCATGTCACCTGCCGATGTCCTCAGATATGGATGGACGTCGAATACTAACTTGTATCACAGATGACCTGGCTGCAATATTTGGAAGGTGTTCCTAATGTTTTGAATACTCAGAATACAGAAAATATACACACACTCACTCACACACACTACACTACACTGACACTCCCACACAAATACACTACACAAGGACCGACACAACTAAAACACATACTATACATGCACATTACACACACACACACACACACACACACACACACACACACACACACACACACACACACACACACACACACACACACACACACACACACACACACACACACACACACACACACACACACATCATTTGCCGCTGCAATTCTGTCCTTTTTTCATGTACATATCTACCTCAAATACCTTATTATTATCTATCCTGATGCCTAGTGACTTTATCCTGCCTTCATGTACATATCTACCTTAAATACCTTATTATTATCTACCCTGATGCCTAGTCACTTTACCCTGCCTTCATGTACATATCTACCTCAAATACATTATTATTATCTACCCTGATGCCTAGTCACTTTACCCTGCCTTCATGTACATATCTACCTTAAATACCTTATTATTATCTATCCTGATGCCTAGTCACTTTACCCTGCCTTCATGTAAATATCTACCTCAAATACCTTATTATTATCTACCCTGATGCCTAGTCACTTTACCCTGCCTTCATGTACATATCTACCTTAAATACCTTATTATTATCTATCCTGATGCCTAGTCACTTTACCCTGCCTTCATGTAAATATCTACCTCAAATACCTCGTACAGCTGCACATTGATCAGGTACTTGTACTCCCTGTATATACTGTAGCTCCATTCTGTGGATTATATTACTCTTGTGTTAGCATTTCAACTCTGCGTTGTTAGGAAGGACTCGTAAGCAAGCATTTCAAAGTAAAGTCTACACTGGCTGTATTCAGGGCATGTGACAATTCAATTCGGATTATTTGTTTTTAATCTGTTATTCAAGGCATTTCCATGGGCTAATAGCATTAAGGCCAAATTCAATGTTTCGTCAAATATATATTTTATCAATATAGTTTTTTTTTATACCTAAAGGAGTCCTAAAATTCTAAATCAAATAGCTAAATGATCCTTGTTATGACCATCTTAAAACAATTCCATATGTTAAATTAGTAGAACCCCTTAGTAGAAGTGACAGATCCATGGTATGATTATCTTAAAACAATTCCAAATGTTAAATTAGTAGAACCCCTTAGTAGAAGTGACAGATCCATGGTATGATGATCTTAAAACAATTCCATATGTTAGCTTTTAGTATGATTTTTATACAGTAACTGAATCTTTTTTCATCCCCTCTGTCCGTTTGACATTAATATAGTAGATCATCCTCCTCATGCTACTACTGGGGTGTCATCTACATGGAGCGCTTGAGAAGCTAGATGTGGTTTGTTATTCTGTCATCAGTGCCCTTTACAAGACTCATCATTGCACTATACTCATCTGTTAACCTGTTATGGCTAGGGGGCAGTATTTTCACGGCTGGATAAAAAACGTACCCGATTTAATCTGGTTACTACTCCTGCCCAGTAACTAGAATATGCATATAATTATTGGCTTTGGATAGAAAACACTCCAAAGTTTCTAAAACTGTTTGAATGGTGTCTGTGAGTATAACAGAACTCAAATGGCAGGTCAAAACCTGAGAGATTCCTTTACAGGAAGTGGCCTGTCTGACCATTTATTGTCTTTCTTTGACATCTCATTCCATTACAAATCAAATCAAATTTATTTATATAGCCCTTCGTACATCAGCTGATATCTCAAAGTGCTGTACAGAAACCCAGCCTAAAACCGCAAACAGCAAGCAAAGCATGTGAAAGAAGCACGGTGGCTAGGAAAAACTCCATAGGAAAAACTCCCTAGAAAGGCCAAAAACCTAGGAAGAAACCTAGAGAGGAACCAGGCTATGAGGGGTGGCCAGTCCTCTTCTGGCTGTGCAGGGTGGATATTATAATGGAACATGGTCAAGATGTTAAAATGTTCATAAATGACCAGCATGGTCAAATAATAATAATCATAGTAGTTGTCGAGGGTGCAACAAGCACGTCCGGTGAACAGGTCAGGGTTCCATAGCCGCAGGCAGAACAGTTGAAACTGGAGCAGCAGCACGGCCAGGTGGACTGGGGACAGCAAGGAGTCATCATACCAGGTAGTCCTGAGGCATGGTCCTAGGGCTCAGGTCCTCCGAGAGAAAGACAGAAAGAGAGAAAGGGAGAAAGAGTGAATTAGAGAGAGCATATTTAAATTCACACAGGACACCGGATAAGACAAGAGAAATACTCCAGATGTAACAGACTGACCCTAGCCCCCCGACACATAAACTACTGCAGCATAAATACTGGAGGCTGAGACAGGAGGGATCAGAAGACACTGTGGCCCCATCCGATGATCGATGATACCCCCGGACAGGGCCAAACAGGCAGGATATAACCCCACCCACTTTGCCAAAGCACAGCCCCCACACCACTAGAGGGATGTCTCCAACCACCAACTTACCGTCCTAAGACAAGGCCGAGTATAGCCCACAACGATCTCCGCCATGGCACAACCCAAGGGGGGCGCCAACCCAGACAGGAAGACCACGTCAGTGACTCAACCCACTCAAGTGACGCACCCCTCCCATGGACGGCATGGAAGAACACCAGTAAGCCAGTGACTCAGCCCCTGTAAAAGGGTTAGAGGCAGAGAATCCCAGTGGAAAGAGGGGAACCGGCAAGGCAGAGACAGCAAGGGCGGTTCGTTGCTCCAGCCTTTCCGTTCACCTTCACACTCCTGGGCCAGACTATACTTAATCATAGGACCTACTGAAGAGATAAGTCTTCAGTAAAGACTTAAAGGTTGAGACTGAGTCTGCGTCTCTCACATTGGTAGGCAGACCATTCCATAAAAATGGAGCTCTATAGGAGAAAGCCCTGCCTCCAGCCGTTTGCTTAGAAATTCTAGGGACAATTAGGAGGCCTTACAAAGGATCTCTGCTCTAACGTGACACTTCCCACGGCTCCAATAGGCTCTCAGAGCCCGGGAAAAACCTGAATGTCATCATTCCAGCCCCAGGCTGAAACACATTATCGCCTTTCTCAAGTGGCCGATCAAGGGACTGTGGGCTTAGGCGCGTGCACTGGCCGCCCCCGTCTTTGTGATTTTTCCTCTGTTTACCGAAAAGGAGATTCCCGGTCGGAATATTATCGCTTTTTTACGAGATAAATTGCATAAAAATTGATTTTAACCAGCGGTTGACATGCTTCGAAGTACGGTAATGGAATATTTAGAATTTTTTTGTCACCAATTGCGCCATGCGCACGACCCTGATTTACCATTTCGGATAGTTTCTGGAACGCACGAACAAAACGCCGCTATTTGGATATAACGATGGATTATTTTGGACCAAACCAACATTTGTTATTGAAGTAGCAGTCCTGGGAGTGCATTCTGACGAAGACAACAAAAGGTAATCAAACTTTTGTAATAGTAAAACTGATTTTGGTGAAGGCTAAACTTGCCGGGTGTCTAAATAGCTAGCCCGTGATGGCTGGGCTATGTACTTAGAATATTGCAAAATGTGCTTTCACCAAAAAGCTATTTTAAAATCGGACATATCGAGTGCATAGAGGAGTTCTGTATCTATAATTTTTAAAATAATTGTTATGCTTTTTGTGAACGTTTATCGTGAGTAATTTAGTAAATTGTTAGTAAATTCCCCGGAAGTTTGCGGGGGGTATGCTAGTTCTGAACGTCACATGCTAATGTAAAAAGCTGTTTTTTGATATAAATATGAACGTGATTGAACAAAACATGCATGTATTGTATAACATAATGTCCTAGGTGTGTCATCTGATGAAGATCATCAAAGGTTAGTGCTGCATTTAGCTGTCTTCTGGGTTTTTGTGACATTATATGCTAGCTTGAAAAATGGGTGTCTGATTATTTCTGGCTGGGTACTCTGCTGACATAATCTAATGTTTTGCTTTCGTTGTAAAGCCTTTTTGAAATCGGACAGTGTGGTTAGATAAAGGAGAGTCTTGTCTTTAAAATGCTGTGAAATAGTCATATGTTTGAAAAATTGAAGTTTTTGTATTTTTGAGGAATTTGTAATTCGCGCCACGCCTATCATTGGATATTGGAGCAGGTGTTCCCGCTAGCGGAACGTCTAGATGTAAGAGGTTAACTGTAATTTGTTACAAACTAGGAGCAAAATCCATTGCTCCCTGCTCTAACTTCCCCTATATTTGAGATCCCTGGTACATAGCTCCAAGATCTACCTTCCGCTATTTGAGATCCCTGGTACATAGCTCCTAGATCTACCTCTCCCTACTTGAGATCCCTGGTACATAGCTCCTAGATCTACCTCCCCCTACTTGAGATCCCTGGTACATAGCTCCTAGATCTAACTGCCTTCCACCACTTGAGATCCCTGGTACATAGCTCCTAGATCTACCTACCCCTACTTGAGATCCCTGGTACATAGCTCCTAGATCTACCTACCCCTACTTGAGATCCCTGGTACATAGCTCCTAGATCTACCTACCCCTACTTGAGATCCCTGGTACATAGCTCCTAGATCTACCTACCCCTACTTGAGATCCCTGGTACATAGCTCCTAGATCTAACTCTCTCTACTTGAGATCCCTGGTACATAGCTCCTAGTTCTACCTCACCCTACTTGAGATCCCTGGTACATAGCTCCTTCTTTACTTACACCAGATCACATTCAGTTAAAGATTCCTAAAACTCTTATATCCTAGGGTCGCTCCTCTTTTCAATTTGCTGCAGCCGGTGACTGGAATGACAGCAGTACTGAACATGTCATTCAAGGTCATTCTCACTGACATTAACTTATTACTCTGATGAATCATGTCATTCATAGACATGTCAATGATGTATATTCCCATGGTCGCTTTATATTTCGTATCGATACACAACCTGATATTCTATCAAATGTATTGCCGACTGTCTTCTATCTATGGCCGACTGTCTTCTATCTATGGCCGACTGTCTTCTATCTATGGCCGACTGTCTTCTATCTATGGCCGACTGTCTTCTATCTATGACCGACTGTCTTCTATCTATGGCCGACTGTCTTCTATCTATGGCCGACTGTCTTGGCCGACTGTCTTCTATCTATGGCCGACTGTCTTCTATCTATGGCCGACTGTCTTCTATCTATTGCCGACTGTCTTCTATCTATGGCCGACTGTCTTCTATCTATGGCCGACTGTCTACTCTCTATGCTGACTGTCTTCTATCTATGCTGACTGTCTTCTATGTATGCTGACTGATACAAACTTGTCTTTGTGTGACTTTGTCATCAGACTGGGTGTATAGCTAAGATCCCTTCAGGTGTGACCGCAGCATATGAGACATCCCATGGTTTTACTATCTGCAGGAAGTCAGCTGTCTGTGAGTATAACAGAACTCATTTGGCAGGCAAAACCCTGAGACATTTTCTGACAGGAAGTGGATACCTGATGTGTTGTATTACCTTTAAACCTATCCCATTGAAAAACACAGGGGCTGAGGAATATTTTGGCACTTCCTATTGCTTCCACTAGATGTCACCAGCCTTTACAAAGTGTTTTGAGTCTTCTGGAGGGAGATCTGACCGAACAAGAGCCATGGAACGATGATGGCCCATTAGACACCTGGCGCGCGAGTTCATGTAGGGTACCCTCGTTCCAATACGTTATAAAAGAGTATGCATTCGTCCACCTTGAATATTATTCATGTTCTGGTTAAAAAAGGCCCTAATGATTTATGCTATACAACGTTTGACATGTTTGAACGAACGTAAATATATTTTTTCCCCTCGTTCATGACGAGAAGTCCGGCTGGCTTAGATCATGTGCTAACAAGACGGAGATTTTTGGACATAAATGATGAGCTTTTTTGAACAAAACTACATTCGTTATGGACCTGTGATACCTGGAAGTGACATCTGATGAAGAGAATCAAAGGTAATGGATTATTTACATAGTATTTTCGATTTTAGATCTCCCCAACATGACGTCTAGTCTGTATCGCAACGCGTATTTTTCTGGGCGCAGTGCTCAGATTATTGCAAAGTGTGATTTCCCAGTAAGGTTATTTTTAAATCTGGCAAGTTGATTGCGTTCAAGAGATGTAAATCTATAATTCTTTAAATGACAATATAATATTTTACCAATGTTTTCAAATTTTAATTATTTAATTTGTGGTGTTGACTTGACTGCCGGTTATTGGAGGGAAACGATTTCCTCAACATCAATGCCATAGTAAAACGCTGTTTTTGGATATAAATATGAACTTGATAGAACTAAAAATGCATGCATTGTCTAACATAATGTCCTAGGAGTGTCATCTGATGGAGATTGTAAAAGGTTAGTGCATCATTTTAGCTGGTTTTATGGTTTTGGTGACCCTGTCTTTGAATTGACAAAACATTACACACAACTCTTGTAAATGTACTGTCCTAACATACTCTAAATTTATGCTTTCGCCGTAAAACCTTTTTGAAATCGTAAAACGTGGTTAGATTAACCTCTTGGGGCTAGGTGGGACGCTAGCGTGCCACCCGTGGTGCACTCCATCAACAGCAGGTGCATTTCAAGAGCGGCAAATTTGAATCCAAATAAATGTAAAAATTCAAATTTTTCAAAAATACAACTATTTTACACCATTTGAAAGATAAACATCTCCTTAATCTAACCACATATTACGATTTCAAAAAGGTTTTACGGCGAAAGCATAAATTTAGAGTATAACCGGCAGTCAAGTCAGCGTCACAAATTAAATAATTAAAATTAGAAAACATTGGTAAAATATTATATTGTAATTTAAAGAATTATAGATTTACATCTCTTGAACACAATCAACTTGCCAGATTTAAAAATAACCTTACTGGGAAATCACACTTTGCAATAATCTGAGCACTGCGCCCAGAAAAATACGCGTTGCGATACAGACTAGACGTCATGTTGGGGAGATCTAAAATCGAAAATACTATGTAAATAATCCATTACCTTTGATTCTCTTCATCAGATGTCACTTCCAGGTATCACAGGTCCATAACGAATGTAGTTTTGTTCAAAAAAGCTCATCATTTATGTCCAAAAATCTCCGTCTCGTTAGCACATGATGTAAGCCAGCCGGACTTCTCGTCATGAACGAGGGGAAAAAATATATTTCCGTTCGTTCAAACATGTCAAACGTTGTATAGCATAAATCATTAGGGCCTTTTTTAACCAGAACATGAATAATATTCAAGGTGGACGAATGCATACTCTTTTATAACGTATTGGAACGAGGGTACCCAACATGAACTCGCGCGCCAGGTGTCTATTGGGACATCATCGTTCCATGGCTCTTGTTCGGTCAGATCTCCCTCCAGAAGACTCAAAACACTTTGTAAAGGCTGGTGACATCTAGTGGAAGCAATAGGAAGTGCCAAAATATTCCTAAGCCCCTGTGTTTTTCAATGGGATAGGTTTAAAGTCAATACAACACATCAGGTATCCACTTCCTGTCAGAAAATGTCTCAGGGTTTTTCCTGCCAAATGAGTTCTGTTATACTCACAGACACCATTCAAACAGTTTTAGAAACTTTAGAGTGTTTTCTGTCCATATATAATAAGTATATGCATATTCTAGTTACTGGGTAGGATTAGTAACCAGATTAAATCGGGTACATTTTTTTTATCCAGACGTGCAAATGCTGCCCCCTAGCCCCAACAGGTTAAGGAGATGTTTATCTTTCAAAGGGTGTAAAATAGTTGTATGTTTGAAAAATTTGAATTTTGACATTTATTTGGATTCAAATTTGCCGCTCTTGAAATGCACCTGCTGTTGATGGAGTGCACCACGGGTGGGACGCTAGCGTCCCACCTAGCCCATAGAGGTTAACTGATTTGCCTGGTTAAAAAAAACAACCCAAAAAACAATTCCACCACATTTTGGCAACAAGGATGGGATGGCTAACTCCGTCTGTGCAGGGGGGCTACAGAAGACATGGCTCAGACACAAGGACAGAGTCCTGATGAAAGTGTTCCAGGATAAGATCCTGAGGTACTATAGAGATACCAGGACAGAGTCCTCATTAAAGTGTTCTAGGACAGGGTCCTAAAGAAATATTCCATGGGGTAAGATGTAAATGCATGAGCTATGTGATTCCAGGACAGGGTACTGAGGTACAAGTAGAAAATATTCCAGCAGGATAGAAAAACATTGAAAAAGAAAATTCATTAATCAGTGGACTGGTAAAACAGTTGTTAACGATTGGGAAACCAGCTATAAATTTAAACCCTACACGGAAAATGGCATTTTATACAAAATTTAAAATGACATTGTGTAAATATAAAGTATTTTGATGGAGATTAAATTACTATTTTTAAATGATAATTAAAATAAGATGTTCCTAACTAAATACTGTTTGTTTTGAGTGTTTGTTTTGAGATTTCTGAGTGTGTGTGTGTATAGACGAGAGATTTATATTATGGATGGACAATGGACCCTTATATTGGTAATATGTGTTGTAAACAACAGTGATATTCGAAGCGTGACACTGGTATAAGACATTAGGTCTCCCGTATTCTCCAGTAGTAAATTGGCAGACGCTTCAGTATTGGTTCTAATACAAGGTAGCAGGTGCCGTGACCAATTAAAAAGGCACAAGTAGGTATCACTACCTTGGAAAATTATGACAATTGGCATATATTAAAACCGTGAGTGAGGAAATCTAAGCAGTCTGGACACCGTCGAGAGGCGCAGAAATAACCATCATAGAAGAGCCTTCCCTGTATCTCAGTTGGTAGAGCATGGTGTTTGCAACGCCAGGGTTGTGGGTTCGATTCCCACGGGGGGCCAGCACAGAAAAAAAATGTATGAAATGAAATGTATGCATTCACTACTGTAAGTCGCTCTGGATAAGAGCGTCTGCTAAATGACAAAAAATGTAAAATGTAAGAAGTAAATTATAGCAAAGCCATAAAGGCAATAGAAGAAGCGCAAGAGGTTTCTACAAATTCGGCTCAAATATGAGAACAAAAAATTGGGCAGCATTTCCCTGCTGACGGAAAATGTCAATGTACTAAAGAATTCAGAGATGCTTTTGTGAGCTAGCACAATGATATAAAAGAAAAATCAAAGCTCAATACAACAGCATTTTGATGTTAGCATTCTATCAACAGAAAAGCAAAACCAATAAAACCAAAATGAGTTTTATCAAATAGCATTTTTTTGCAGAAATGCCTTCTCGAACATGTGAACTTTCATGGGCCTTAATATCAGACTTGTACAGTGCCTTGCAAAAGTATTCATCCCCCTTGGCGTTGTCCCAATTTTGTTGCTTTACAACATGTAATTTAAATTGATTTTAATTTGGATTTCATGTAACGGACATGCACAAAATAGTCCAAATTAGCAGAGTGAAATTTTAAAAAATTTAAAAAATTACTTGTTTCCAAAAAATATATAACAAATTAAAACAGAAAAGTGGTGCGTGCATATGTATTCACCCCTGTACTATGAAGCCCCTAAATAAGATCTGGTGCAACCAATTACCTTCAGATGTCACATAATTAGATAAATAAAGTCCACCTATGTGCAATCTAAGTGTCACATGATCTGTCACATGATCTCAGTATATATATACCTGTTCTGAAAGGCCCCAGAGTCTGCAACACCACGAAGCAAGGGGCACCATGAAGACCAAGGAGCTCTCCAAACAGGTCAAGGACAAAGTTGTGGTGAAGTACACATCAGGGTTGGGTTATAAAAAAATATCTGAAATTTTGAACATCACACGGAGTACCATTAAATCCATTATTAAAAAATGGAAAGAATATGGCACCAAAACAAACCTGCCAAGAGAGGGCCGCCCACCAAAACTCACGGACCAGGCAAGGAAGGCATTAATCAGAGAGGCAACAAAGAGACCAAAGATAACCCTGAAGGAGCTGCAAAGCTCCACAGCGGACATTGGAGTATCTGTCCATAGGACCACTTTAAGCCATACACTCCACAGAGCTGGGCTTTACGGAAGAGTGGGCAGAAAAAAAACATTGCTTAAAGAACAAAATAAGCAAACACACTTGGTGTTCACCAAAAGGCATGTGGGAGACTCCCCAAACATATGAAAGAAGGTACTCTGGTCAAATGAGACTAAAATGTAGCTTGTTAGCGATCAAGGAAAATGCTATGTCTGGCGCAAACTCAACACCTCTCATCACTCCGAGAATACCATCCCTACAGTGAAGCATGGTGGTGTTTTCCTGCTGGAGGTTCACCTTCCAGCAGGAAAATGACCCTAAGCATACTGCTAAAGCAACATTCGAGTGGTTTAAGGGGAAACATTAAATGTCTTGGAATGACCTAGTCAAAGCCCAGACCTCAATCCAATTTAGAATCTGTGGTATGACTTAAAGATTGCTGTACACCAGCAGAACCCATCCAACTTGAAGGAGCTGGAGCAGTTTTGCCTTGAAGAATGGGCAAAAATCCCAGTAGCTAGATGTGCCAAGCTTATAGAGACATACCTCAAGAGACTTGCAGCTGTAATTGCTGCAAAAGGTGGCTCTTCAAAGTATTGACTTTGTGGGGGGTGAATAGTTATGCACACTCAAGTTTCAGTTTTTTTGTCTTATTTCTTGTTTGTTTCACAATAAAAAATATTTTGCATCTTAAAAGTGGTAGGCATGTTGTGTAAATCAAATGATACAAACACCCCCCAAAATCCATTTTATTTCCAGGTTTTAAGGCAACAAAATGGGAAAAAATGCCAAGGTGGTGAATACTTTCGCAAGCCACTGTACCTGTTTTGTTTTTCTAACTGATAAATCATAAACATTCAAAGGAAGTGGTTTCCTTCTATGGTGACTATTTTTCTCTCCCATGTCCTTATGACATTCTCATATATGAATCTATTTCAATACACTCCCACACTCAATCATTAGCTTCAGAAAGAAGAAAACACTGAGCATCGATGCGTCACTCGTCAATAAAAAGGTTCTTAGCAAGATGTCCAAGCGACTGCTGAAATGAAATGAGGTCAAAGTCAAGGAACATAAATAACCATTACATTGATAATCAGAACTTCTTACTTAGGCTTAACCATGGCAGCCAGACTGTCTTTCATAACAGAATAATAATTTTGCTACATGATGTCCACATCTCCTCTCTTTATCTCTACTCATTTAAATAAATCAATGGACAGCTCACAGAAGTACGCAGTGTGTGAAGACTGGTTGCAGTGACATCAGGCTGATGATCTCCTTTCTATCACCATGGTCACATTGTTTATTGGTTGTTAAAGGACAACTTTTGTTTTCTCTCTCTATGAAAATAAGTTTACACACATTTGAATCAGGTTTTAATTGTTTGAATGTGTAGTTTTGAAGTTTCTAATCAACAGCGACCTTCATTCATTTGTTTCCTACAATGTGTGATGAGTCCATCTAAGAGTTGAATCAGAAAGCAGCTTTAAAAGAGTAGCTAGATTAGTAGCTGAATGGAACACATGTTCTGCTTCAAAAGGAAGACACCTGGTTGACTTCGCTAAAGAGGTTTCTAACCTCAAGGGTCTCAAGGTTAAATAAACCTTTCAGAGCAAAGTGGCCCTTTCTACTACATAAGTGTTGGAGTTAACATGTGGCAGTAAAGCTAAGTGGGGCCACAGCACAATTCTACAGTATCGTACAGATCTGTGAGCCACCCACAGAACTGAATGTGGTATACCAAAACAGTGAGGCCTTTACATTACCCTCCACTACTAGTGTAGAGCGCAAGGTCCACATGACTGATGCTGTCAGGGTTATAGGTCAACATGACTGATGCTGTCAGGGTTATAGGTCAACATGACTGATGCTGTCAGGGTTATCGGTCAACATGACTGATGCTGTCAGGGTTATCGGTCAACATGACTGATGCAATCAGGGTTGTAAGTCTAGGTAATCAGGAGATCTACATTTGACAGATGGATGCTTCCAGGGTTCTAGGTAATCAGGAGATCTACATTTGGCAGATGGATGCTTCCAGGGTTCTAGGTAATCAGGAGATCTACATTTGGCAGATGGATGCTTCCAGGGTTCTAGGTAATCAGGAGATCTACATTTGGCAGATGGATGCTTCCAGGGTTCTAGGTAATCAGGAGATCTACATTTGACAGATGGATGCTTCCAGGGTTCTAGGTAATCAGGAGATCTACATTTGGCAGATGGATGCTTCCAGGGTTCTAGGTAATCAGGAGATCTACATTTGGCAGATGGATGCTTCCAGGGTTCTAGGTAATCAGGAGATCTACATTTGGCAGATGGATGCTTCCAGGGTTCTAGGTAATCAGGAGATCTACATTTGGCAGATGGATGCTTCCAGGGTTCTAGGTAATCAGGAGATCTACATTTGGCAGATGGATGCTTCCAGGGTTCTAGGTAATCAGGAGATCTACATTTGACAGAAAGGAAGCATGTTATTCAGTCAACCTTTTAATCTGTTCTTGATTATGTTATTGATTATGTTATTGATTATGGTGATACTATGCTGTTTGATTTGTCATCACTAGCACAGAGAGGCTGCTGCCTATATACACAGATTTGAAATCATTGTCCACTTTAATAAATGGAACACTAGTCACTTTAATAATGTCACTTTAATAATGTTTGCATATCTTCCATTACTCATCTCATATGTATATACTGTATTCTATACTTTTCTACTGTATCTCAGTCTATGCTGTTCTGACATTGCTCATCCATATATGTATATATTCTTAATTCCCTTCCTTTACTTATATTTGTGTGTATTGGGTTTATGTTGTGAAATTGTTAGATATTACTTGTTAGATATTGCTGCACTTTCGGAACTAGAAGCACAAGCATTTTGTACACCCGCAATAACATCTGCTAAACACGTGTATGTGACCAATAAAATGTTATTTGCAGCTGCTACTGCTCTTAAACCTTTGGATGCCATCTACCATGCCCTTTGTTTGTTACAGGTGACAGTTTTGATACTCACCACTGTATCCTGTATCAAAAGGTTGGCTGGACTTTGTTAAAGACTCGTAGATCTCTATATAACTCCCTTTTTGTTCACAAGGCCCTACTTCATAAACTTCTGTATTATCTAACTTTGCTGTTGAACCGTAGACACCTGAATTGCCTAATCCGTTCACAGGATGTCACGCCCCAGAATGTTACGTTCGGTTTTGCATTTTCTTATTTTGTTTGGTGTTCATTATTAAAGATAATGATGTACGCCTACCACGCTGCACCTTGGTCTCCTCATTCAAACGACGAGCGTAACACAGGATTGGTTAACTCTCGAGGTTCCTAGGGTTTCCACCGAGCTAGGTAAACCGGTTTTAGTTTTAATGCACTGTATTGCTGGAACAAAATTCTAAATACATTTAATCTTGATGTTCTGGTACCGTTCGGGCAATTGAAACTTATTTGTGGAGGATGTAACTTTTTTTCTAGTTGATTTGTGATGTTTTATTTGTGCTTTCCATGTTTTTGTATTTTAATGTGTATATACACTAAACAAAAATATAAACGCAACATGTAAAGTGTTGGTCCCATGCTTCATGAGCTGAAATAAAAGATCCCAGAAATGTTCCATACACACAAAAATATTATTTCTCAAACATGTGTTTATATCCCTGTTAGGGAGCATTTCTACTTTTCCAAGATAATCCGTCCACCTGACAGGTGTGGCATATCAAGAAGCTGATTAAACAGCATGATCATTACACAGGTGCACCTTGTGCTGGGTACAATAAAAGGTCACTCTAAAATGTACAGTTTTGTCACACAACACAATGCCACGGATGTCTCAAGTTTTAAGGGAGCATGCTGACTCAAGGAATGTCCACCAGCACTGTTGCCAGATAATTTGAATGTTAATTTCTCTATCATAAGCCGCCTCCAATGTTGTTTTGAAGAATTTGGCAGTACGTCCAACCAGCCTCACAACCGCAGGCCACATGTTGATGTCAACATTGTGAACAGAGTGCCCATGGTGACAGTGGTGTTATGGTATTGGCAGACAATGAACACAATTACATGTTATCTATGGCAACATGAATGCACAGAGATACAGTGATGAGATCCTGAGGCCCATTGTTTGTGCCAACTCATCTGCCGCCATCACCTCATGTCTCAGAATGACAATGTGCAGCCCCATGTCACAAGGATCTGTACACAATTCCCGGAAGCTGAAAATGTCCCAGTTCTTCAATGGCCTGCATACTCACCAGACATGTCACCCATTGAGCATTTTTGGGATGCTCTGGATCGGCGTGAGAAGGAGTAAAACAACATTCCACAGGCCACAATCAACAGCCTGATCAACTATATTCAAAGGAGATGTTTTGCGGTGTGTGAGGCAAATGGTGGCAACACCAGATACTGACTGTTTTTCTGATCTACGCCCCTACTTTTTTTTAAAAGTTATGTGTGACCAACAGATGCATATCTGAATTCCCAGTCACTTGAAATCCATAGAGTATTGCATAATGCATTTATTTCAATTGACTGATTTCCTTATATGAACTGTAACTCAGTAAAATCTTTGAAATTCTTGCATGTTGCATTTAAATTATTGTTCAGTACATAGTATATACAGTATTTATAGTATATACAGTATAAAAAGTATATAGAGTATATATAGTATATACTATATATAGTTTATATGGTATATACAGTATGTACACTATGGGTCAAATGAGGACCGCCACAGAAATGGAAGACACAGAGTTAACTCTGCTACAGAGGATAAGTTCATTGGAGTTACCAGCCTCAGAAATTAGAGCCCAAATAAATGCTTCACAGAGTTCAAGTAACAAACACATCTCAACATCAACTGTTCAGAGGAGACTGTGTGAATCAGGCCTTCATGGTTAAATTGCTGCAAAGAAAACCACAACTAAAGGACACCAATAATAAGAAGAGACTTGCTTGGGCCAAGAAACACGAGCAATGGGCAATACTGTAGACCGGTGGAAATACACTACCGGTCACAGGTTTTAGAACACTACTCAGGGTTTTTCTTTTATTTTTACTATTTTCTACATTGTAGAACAATAGTGAAGACATCAGAACTATGAAATAACATGTATGGAATTATGTAGTAACCAAAAAAGTGTTAAACAAATCAAATATATTTTACATTTGAGATCCTTCAAATGGCCACCCTTTGCCTTGATGACAGCTTTGCACACTCTTACAGTGAGGGAAAAAAGTATTTGATCCCCTGCTGATTTTGTGCGTTTGCCCACTGACAAGGAAATTATCAGTCTATAATTTTAATGGTAGGTTTATTTGAACAGTGAGAGACAGAATAACAACAACAAAAATCCAGAAAAACGCATGTCAAAAATGTTAGAAATTGATTTGCATTTTAATGAGGGAAATAAGTATTTGACGTACAAAATCAGCAGGGGATCAAATACTTTTTTCCCTCACTGTAGTATTCTCTCAACCAGCTTCACCTGGACTGCTTTTCCAACAGTCTTGTTTTGTGCGGGCCCGCACATATTATTAATATTAATATTATTAATATTAATACAGATGTTTTCATGAGAAAACCGATTTTCTGGATGTCACATGGTCTGACAAACAGAACTGTAGTTTTGCTACCTTCCACCACCAATGTGAAAGGCTGACGTTTGCGGATGTGGTGGATTGAGATGCAGCCCATGCAGAAACCGATGTCTCTCGACAGATTCTGATGATCGTTTTTATATTATGATAATTAGATTGCCACCGTGACGAGGACTTCGACTTTAAGGAAGCTTTTCTGAAGGTCGTTCCAATACAGAGTTCAATGCAGAGCCAACTATGTAGAGAACTGTGTCATCTGCATATAAATTAATATGTGCACTTCCTACCGCTTGATCTATGCTTTTGATATAGATGGAGAATAGTTTGGGGAATAGTATGGAATCTTGCGGTACTCGCTTTAGTGACTGACAGAACAGCATCAGACTTCACACATTGCCCTCTTCCAGAGAGGTAAACTGACAAATGATACCAATGTTTCGTAATCTACTGACGAGAATGGAATGATCTACGGTGTCGAAGGCCACATGATTGTTTATTAATAAGAGCAGTGTTAATGTCATTGAGGACCTTTAGGTTTGCTGTAATACATCCATGACCATAATGAAAACTAGATTGCATACTGATCACCATATATAGCTTAGATACAGATGCTATATCTTAATTTGAGCCAGTTTGCTACAGCAGGAGAAGAATCCTTCAGGAACAGGAAATGTGAATTATTATGTGGATTATAATTAATTAATATTTTTTTGTGGGGTTGATACATTTTTCGTTAGGGAAAATCAAGTCGGACATTTCAAAGTGGAAATGACAAACTTTTGAAGCTTTTCTAAAAAATCAAATACACTAGAAGTTTACATTCCAAGTTTTTATTTCCTGCTTTGCAAAAGGAAGATCCTACGTCTGTATGTACGGTAAAATAGAGATGGGCATAGAACAGTTAGGATCAGATTGATCATGTCTCTTTCCACACACTACAGCATGGATCCAGAGTTAATGGTGTTGGGCAATTGGGATGACGCAGTTTTGTTCTGCAGACTTCTCAATGTTTTCCAGACCTTTTTGGGGGGTTTGATACACACGAAGAGACTTCTGGTTTGAAGTAACCAAGTGTTGCCTTTCTAATAGCCTGAGTGCATTATTTCTGACTTGCCTGAATGGCATCCAGTCAGCCTGAGTGTTTCGAAAACTTCTGCCAGATCAAGTTTCTTGTGGTGAAGTAGTTTAGAACTAAACCAATGGCAAAACTGATGTTTTATTCTCATCTTTTTGATAGAAATAAGATTATTTTCATCTTCCCTATTTCACCTAGATAGTTTGTGTGTATGAACTGGTATGTAGGCTACATGTGCCTTTAAAACATTTTTTTTTAAATCTAGTTCTGTCCTTGAGCTGTTCTTGTCTGTTGATGATCTGTATTATACCATTCTGTATTATGTTTCATGTTTTGTGTAGACCCCAGGAAGAGTAGCTGCTGCTTTTGCAACAGCTAATGTGGATCCTAATAAAATACCAATACCAAAATAACAAATACCAAATACCAAACGGGGGTGTGCTTGTTGACAATGTTACTGAAATGGTCTTTAAGTTAAAACAGTCCCATGCATCTTCAATGGTAATTGAGGTAGATACAGTGGGGGGGAAAAGTATTTGATCCCCTGCTGATTTTGTGCGTTTGCCCACTTACAAAGAAATGATCAGTCTATAATTTTAATGGTAGGTTTATTTGAACAGTGAGAGACAGAATAACAACAAAAAAATCCAGAAAAACACATATAAAAAATGCTATAAAATGATTTGCATTTTAATGAGGGAAATAAGTATTTGACCCTTTTGCAAAACATGACTTCATACTTGGTGGCAAAACCCTTGTTGGCAATCACAGAGGTCAGACGTTTCTTGTAGTTGGCCACAAGGTTTGCACACATCTCAGGAGGGATTTTGTCCCACTCCTTTTGCAGATCTTCTCCAAGTCATTAAGGTTTCGAGGCTGACGTTTGGCAACTCGAACCTTCAGCTCCCTCCACAGATTTTCTATGGGATTAAGGTCTGGAGACTGGCTAGGCCACTCCAGGACCTTAATGTGCTTCTTCTTGAGCCACTCCTTTGTTGCCTTGGCCGTGTGTTTTGGGTCATTGTCATGCTGGAGTACCCATCCACAACCCATTTTCAATGCCCTGACTGAGGGAAGGAGGTTCTCACCAAAGATTTCACGGTACATGGCCCCGTCAAATGATGCAGTGAAGTTGTCCTGTCCCCTTAGCAGAAAAACATCCCAAAGCATAATGTTTCCACCTCCATGTTTGACGGTGGAAATGTGTTTTTGGGGTCATAAGCAGCATTCCTCCTCCTCCAAACATGGCGAGTTGAGTTGATGCCAAAGAGCTCCATTTTGGTCTCATCTGACCACAACACTTTCAACAGTTGTCCTATGAATCATTCAGATGTTCATTGGCAAACTTCAGACGGGCATGTATATGTATTCTTGAGCAGGGGGACCTTGCGGGCGCTGCAGGATTTCAGTCCTTCACGGCGTAGTGTGTTACCAATTGTTTTCTTGGTGACTATGGTCCCAGCTGCCTTGAGATCATTGACAAGATCCTCTCGTGTAGTTCTGGGCTGATTCCTCACAGTTCTCATGATCATTGCAACTCCACGAGGTGATATCTTGCATGGAGCCCCAGGCCGAGGGATATTGACAGTTCTTTTGTGTTTCTTCCATTTGCGAATAATCGCACCAAATGTTGTCACCTTCTCACCAAGCTGCTTGGCGATGGTCTTGTAGCCCATTCCAGCCTTGTGTAGGTCTACAATCTTGTCCCTGACATCCTTGGAGAGCTCTTTGGTCTTGGCCATGGTGGAGAGTTTGGAATCTGATTGATTGATTGCTTCTGTGGACAGGTGTCTTTTATACAGGTAACAAGCTGCGGTGAGGAGCACTCCCTTTAAGAGTGTGCTCCTAATCTCAGCACGTTACCTGTATAAAAGACACCTGGGAGCCAGAAATCTGTCTGATTGAGAGGGGGTCAAATACTTATTTCCCTCATTAAAATGCAAATCAATTTATACAATTTTTGACATGCGTTTTTCTGGATTTTTTTGTTGAAATAAACCTATCATTACAATCATAGACTGATCATTTCTTTGTCAGTGGGCAAACGTACAAAATCAGCAGGGGATCAAATACTTTTTCCCCCCACTGTATGTACATATTACTAGTAATAAAGTGACGAGGCAACAGGATAGATAATAAACAGTAGCAGCAGCGTATGTGACGAGTAAAAAAAAAAGTTTGTGCAAAAAGGGTCAATACAGATAGTCCGGGTTATCAGACCTCAGGGCAAGACCCAGAAGCAGACCGTTCGAATCACAGAAGTGTATTAACAAAACAGGGGGCAGGCAAAACGACAGGTCAAGGGCAGGCAGAGGTCGATAATCCATGGCAGAGTCCGTAAGGTACAGAATGGCAGGCAGGCTCAGGGTCAGGGCAGGCAGAGGTCAGAAATCCAGGGCAGAGTCCGTAAGGTACAGAATGGCAGGCAGGCTCAGGGGCAGGGCAGGCTGAGGTCAGAAATCCAGGGCAGAGTACGTAAGGTACAGAATGGCAGGCAGGCTCAGGGTCAGGGCAGGCTGAGGTCAGAAATCCAGGGCAGAGTCCGTAAGGTACAGAACGGCTGGCAGGCTCAGGGGCAGGCAGAGGTCAGTAATCCAGGGCAGCGTCAAAGGGTACCTAATGGCAGGCAGGCTAAGGGTCTGGGGAGGCAGAATGGTCAAAACAGGAAGAACTAGAAAACAGGAACTAAATAGAACAGGAGTACGGGATAAAACACGCTGGAAGGCTTGACGAGACAAGACAAACTTGCAACTGACAAACAGAGAACATAAGTATACATACACAGGGGATAATGGGGAAATGGGTGACACCTGGAGGTGGGCTTGGGGGTAGAAGATTTTCAGGGTCCTGTTGGTACCAGACTAGGGGCATCGGTCCTGCTTGCATGTGGTAGCAGAGAGAACAGTCTATGACTTGGGTGGCTAGGGTCTTTGACAATTTTTAGGGCCTTCCTCTGACACCGCCTGGTATAGAGGTCATGGATGGCAGTGAGCCTGGCCTACGTGATTTACTGGGCCGTACGCACTACCCTCTGTAGAGCCTTGCGTTCGGATGCCAAGCAGTTGCCATACAGCCAGTCATGGTGATACAGCCAGTCAAGATGCTCTCAATGGTGCAGCTGTCGAAAAACATCTGAGTCAGTAAAAAGGAGACAAACATCCCATAGTTCGGAAAGGGTTTGTAAGGATTTCACTGTAAAGTCTATACCGGTTGTATTCGGGACGTGATACATGCAATTTTATTTAATTGTACTTAGGAACTGGAGGTAGCACTGTAAGCAGTGATGCTGCATTAAAGCTTTGTCAATAAGAGTGGTGCTCTGTAATGATTGTCTGACAGAGGGGACCAAGATGCAGACAGACAGACAGACAGACAGACAGACAGACAGACAGACAGACAGACAGAGACAGAGAGAGACAGAGAGACAGAGACAGAGAGAGACAGACAGACAGAGAGACAGATAGAGAGACAGACAGACAGACAGACAGACAGACAGACAGACAGACAGACAGACAGACAGACAGACAGACAGACAGACAGACAGACAGACAGACAGACAGACAGACAGACAGACAGACAGACAGACAGAGACAGACAGACAGAGACAGACAGAGACACAGACAGAGACACAGACAGAGACAGACAGAGACAGACAGAGACACAGACAGAGACAGACAGAGACAGACAGAGAGAGACAGACAGACAGACAGACAGAACCCTCTCACACTAGCCCAAGCCAATGGCATGTACCAGAGAGAGAGAGACTTTATTGACATGGCAAGTTAAATTACTTACATTGTCAAAGTATACATGTAACAAAAAATGTTGGGACCAACAGCAATAAGGAATCAATAATAGTAGTAGTAGTGGATATGGGATTAACAGCAACTACAACAACAATACTAATGAGAATAACAATACATTAAATCAATAGTAGTAGACTAGTCTCAACATGACTGAGAAGACACACGACATGGTAGGAAAGGCAAAACTAAACTAAAATGGGAAATATTATCCATATTACATTGTACTTTTCACTGGCTGTCCCTCAGACTGTGGCAGGAGGACACTTATTTGGCTGCCAAAACTGCACATTTTGGCTTTTCACCCAATAACTATGAGCTTTTTTCTTTATCTTTTAGTTTCAAATTCTTTGTACTGAATGATCATTTTGGGAAATAAATATTCTCTTAGGTCTGAGTACTTGTCACAGTATAATTGGAAATGCAGCTCTGTCTTTACCTCTCCCCTGGAGCAGAGTGAGCACAGCCTGTCCTTTTTGGGCAGCCAGGTTTGTCTGTGATGACTGGTCTCTAAAGACAGACTGTTCTCACCGAGTCTGTACTTAGTCAGTGTTTTCCTCAGTTTTCTATCAGTCACAGTGGTCAGATAGTCTGCCACCATGTACTGTTTGTTTAGAGCCAAATAGCATTGAAGTTTACTTAGATTTTTTGTGGTGTCTTTCCAACAGGTGATATACACTGCTCAAAAAAATAAAGGGAACACTTAAACAACACAATGTAACTCCAAGTCAATCACACTTCTGTGAAATCAAACTGTCCACTTAGGAAGCAACACTGATTGACAATAACTTTCACATGCTGTTGCGCAAATGGAATAGACAACAGGTGGAAATTATAGGCAATTAGCAAGACACCGCCAATAAAGGAGTGGTTCTGCAGGTGGTGACCACAGACCACTTCTCAGTTCCTATGCTTCCTGGCTGATGTTTTGGTCACTTTTGAATGCTGGCGGTGCTTTCACTCTAGTGGTAGCATGAGACGGAGTCTACAACCCACACAAGTGGCTCAGGTAGTGCAGCTCATCCAGGATGGCACATCAATGCGAGCTGTGGCAAGAAGGTTTGCTGTGTCTGTCAGCGTAGTGTCCAGAGCATGGAGGCACTACCAGGAGACAGGCCAGTACATCAGGAGACGTGGAGGAGGCCGTAGGAGGGCAACAACCCAGCAGCAGGACCGCTACCTCCATCTTTGTGCAAGGAGGAGCAGGAGAAGCACTGCCAGAGCCCTGCAAAATGACCTCCAGCAGGCCACAAATGTGCATGTGTCTGCTCAAACGGTCAGAAACTCCATGAGGGTGGTATGAGGGCCCGACGTCCACAGGTGGGGGTTGTGCTTACAGCCCAACACCGTGCAGGACGTTTGGCATTTGCCAGAGAACACCAAGATTGGAAAATTCGCCACTGGCGCCCTGTGCTCTTCACAGATGAAAGCAGGTTCACACTGAGCACGTGACAGATGTGACAGAGTCTGGAGACGCCGTGGAGAACGTTCTGCTGCCTGCAACATCCTCCAGCATGACCGGTTTGGCGGTGGGTCAGTCATGGTGTGGGGTGGCATTTCTTTGGGGGGCCGCACAGCCCTCCATGTGCTCGCCAGAGGTAGCCTGACTGCCATTAGGTACCGAGATGAGATCCTCAGACCCCTTGTGAGACCATATGCTGGTGCGGTTGGCCCTGGGTTCCTCCTAATGCAAGACAATGCTAGACCTCATGTGGCTGGAGTGTGTCAGCAGTTCCTGCAAGAGGAAGGCATTGATGCTATGGACTAGCCCGCCCGTTCCCCAGACCTGAATCCAATTGACTGAATCACTGCCACATCTGGGACACCATGTCCCGCTCCATCCACCAACGCCACGTTGCACCACAGACTGTCCAGGAGATGGCGGATGCTTTAGTCCAGGTCTGGGAGGAGATCCCTCAGGAGACCATCCGCCACCTCATCAGGAGCATGCGCAGGCGTTGTAGGGAGGTCATACAGGCACATGGAGGCCACACACACTACTGAGCCTCATTTTGACTTGTTTTAAGGACATTACATCAAAGTTGGAGTGTGGTTTTCCACTTTAATTTTGACTGTGACTCCAAATCCAGACCTCCATGGGTTGATAAATTGGATTTCCATTGATTATTTTTGTGTGATTTTGTTGTCAGCACATTCAACTATGTAAAGAAAAAAGTATTTAATAAGATTATTTCTTTCATTCAGATCTAAGATGGCTGGACTACTGCAATGCTCTACTTTCCGGCTACCCGGATAAAGCACTAAACAAACTTCAGTTAGTGCTAAATACGGCTGCTAGAATCCTGACTAGAACCCAAAAATTTGATCATATTACTCCAGTGCTAGCCTCCCTACACTGGCTTCCTGTTAAGGCAAGGGCTGATTTCAAGGTTTTACTGCTAACCTACAAAGCATTACATGGGCTTGCTCCTACCTATCTTTCCGATTTGGTCCTGCCGTACATACCTACACGTACGCTACGGTCACAAGACGCAGGCCTCCTAATTGTCCCTAGAATTTCTAAGCAAACGGCTGGAGGTAGGGCTTTCTGTTATACAATACATGCATGTTTTGTTCAATCACGTTCATATTTCTATCAAAAAACAGCTTTTTACATTAGCATGTGACATTCAGAACTAGCATACCCCCCGCAAACTTCCGGGGAATTTACTAACAATTTACTAAATTACTCACGATAAACGTTCACAAAAAGCATAACAATTATTTTAAGAATTATAGATACAGAACTCCTCTATGCACTCGATATGTCCGATTTTAAAATAGCTTTTTGGTGAAAGCACATTTTGCAATATTCTAAGTACATAGCCCAGCCATCACGGGCTAGCTATTTAGACACCCGGCAAGTTTAGCCTTCACCAAAATCAGATTTACTATTACAAAAGTTTGATTACCTTTTGTTGTCTTTGTCAGAATGCACTCCCAGGACTGCTACTTCAATAACAAATGTTGGTTTGGTCCAAAATAATCCATCGTTATATCCAAATAGCGGCGTTTTGTTCGTGCGTTCCAGAAACTATCCGAAATGGTAAATCAGGGTCGCGCGCATGGCGCAATTCGTGACAAAAAAATTCTAAATATTCCATTACCGTACTTCGAAGCATGTCAACCGCTGTTTAAAATCAATTTTTACGCAATTTATCTCGTAAAAAAGCGATAATATTCCGACCGGGAATCTCCTTTTCGGTAAACAGAGGAAAAATCACAAAGACGGGGGCGGCCAGTGCACGCGCCTAAGCCCACAGTCCCTTGATCGGCCACTTGAGAAAGGCGATAATGTGTTTCAGCCTGGGGCTGGAATGATGACATTCAGGTTTTTCCCGGGCTCTGAGAGCCTATTGGAGCCGTGGGAAGTGTCACGTTAGAGCAGAGATCCTTTGTAAGGCTTCCTAATTGTCCCTAGAATTTCTAAGCAAACGGCTGGAGGTAGGGCTTTCTCCTATAGAGCTCCATTTTTATGGAATGGTCTGCCTACCAATGTGAAAAACGCAGACTCAGTCTCAACCTTTAAGTCTTTACTGAAGACTTATCTCTTCAGTAGGTCCTATGATTAAGTATAGTCTGGCCCAGGAGTGTGAAGGTGAACGGAAAGGCTGGAGCAACGAACCGCCCTTGCTGTCTCTGCCTTGCCGGTTCCCCTCTTTCCACTGGGATTCTCTGCCTCTAACCCTTTTACAGGGGCTGAGTCACTGGCTTACTGGTGTTCTTCCATGCCGTCCATGGGAGGGGTGCGTCACTTGAGTGGGTTGAGTCACTGACGTGGTCTTCCTGTCTGGGTTGGCGCCCCCCCTTGGGTTGTGCCATGGCGGAGATCGTTGTGGGCTATACTCGGCCTTGTCTTAGGACGGTAAGTTGGTGGTTGGAAACATCCCTCTAGTGGTGTGGGGGCTGTGCTTTGGCAAAGTGGGTGGGGTTATATCCTGCCTGTTTGGCCCTGTCCGGGGGTATCATCGGATGGGGCCACAGTGTCTTCTGATCCCTCCTGTCTCAGCCTCCAGTATTTATGCTGCAGTAGTTTATGTGTCGGGGGGCTAGGGTCAGTCTGTTACATCTGGAGTATTTCTCTTGTCTTATCCGGTGTCCTGTGTGAATTTAAATATGCTCTCTCTAATTCTCTCTTTCTCTCTTTCTTTCTCTCTCTCGGAGGACCTGAGCCCTAGGACCATGCCTCAGGACTACCTGGTATGATGACTCCTTGCTGTCCCCAGTCCACCTGGCCGTGCTGCTGCTCCAGCTTCAACTGTTCTGCCTGCGGCTATGGAACCCTGACCTGTTCACCGGACGTGCTTGTTGCACCCTCGACAACTACTATGATTATTATTATTTGACCATGCTGGTCATTTATGAACATTTTAACATCTTGACCATGTTCTGTTATAATATCCACCCTGCACAGCCAGAAGAGGACTGGCCACCCCTCATAGCCTGGTTCCTCTCTAGGTTTCTTCCTAGGTTTTTGGCCTTTCTAGGGAGTTTTTCCTAGGGACTTTTTCCTAGCCACCGTGCTTCTTTCACATGCTTTGCTTGCTGTTTGGGGTTTTAGGCTGGGTTTCTGTACAGCACTTTGAGATATCAGCTGATGTACGAAGGGCTATATAAATACATTTGATTTGATTTGATTTGATTTGTAGAAGTGTTCCCTTTATTTTTTTGAGCAGTATATTTTACTTTTTGGTTTTGTGATGATTTTGTTGGGCCATATTTTCTGAGTGCTGCCTTGAGATTCTATGGGGTTGGTTTGGGTCAGTCAACTGAGCCTCAGAACCAGCTGGCTGAGGGGACTCTTCTCTGGTTTCATCTCTTGATGTTGTAGAGCTGTGTGATGGAATGTTTTGGGGCCACTTGTTTTTAGATGGTTGTAAAATGTGATGTCTCTTTTTTCTATTCGAATGAGGAGGGGGTATTGGCCCAATTCTGCTCTACATGCGTTACTTTGAAGTTTTTCTTTGCACTTGCAATACAGTCTTCCAAAACTCTGCATGCAGTATTTCAATTGGATGTTTGTCCCATTTGGTGAATTCATTATTAGAGAGTGGACCCCATACTTCACTGCCATATAGAGCAACTGGTTCTATAACTGATTGGAACATTTTGAGCCAGATTCTAATTGGAATTTCGATTTAAATGTTCCTTTTAATGGCATAGAATGCTCTTCTTGCTTTGTCTCTCAGCTCATGCACAGCCATGTGAAAGCTACCTGTGTTGCTGATATTTAGTTTTGTTTTAGTTTTTTTGGAATATCATTATTTATTTATTTTTTAGATTAGCACTCAGAACCCAGGTCTAACAGAACCTGTGGTTAACGGTCAGAGCCCAGACAGAACCTGTGATTAACGGCCAGAGCCCAGGTCTGACAGAACCTGTGGTTAACGGCCAGAGCCCAGGTCTGACAGAACCTGTGGTTAACGGTCAGAGCCCAGGTCTGACAGAACCTGTGGTTAACGGTCAGAGCCCAGGTCTGACAGAACCTGTGACTAACGGTCAGAGCCCAGGTCTGACAGAACCTGTGGTTAACGGTCAGAGCCCAGACAGAACCTGTGATTAACGGTCAGAGCCCAGGTCTAACAGAACCTGTGATTAACGGCCAGAGCCCAGGTCTGACAGAACCTTTGGTTAACGGTCAGAGCCCAGGTCTGACAGAACCTGTGGTTAACGGTCAGAGCCCAGGTCTAACAGAACCTCTGGTTAACGGTCAGAGCCCAGGTCTAACAGAACCTGTGGTTAACGGTCAGAGCCCAGGTCTGACAGAACCTGTGGTTAACGGTCAGAGCCCAGGTCTAACAGAACCTGTGATTAACAGTCAGAGCCCAGGTCTAACAGAACCTGTGGTTAACGGTCAGAGCCCAGGTCTAACAGAACCTGTGGTTAACGGTCAGAGCCCAGGTCTGACAGAACCTGTGACTAATGGTCAGAGCCCAGGTCTGACAGAACCTGTGACTAATGGTCAGAGCCCAGGTCTGACAGAACCTGTGACTAATGGTCAGAGCCCAGACAGAACCTGTGATTAACGGTCAGAACCCAGGTCTGACAGAACCTGTGGTTAACGGTCAGAGCCCAGGTCTGACAGAACCTGTGGTTAACGGTCAGAGCCCAGACAGAACCTGTGATTAACGGTCAGAGCCCAGGTCTAACAGAACCTGTGGTTAACGGTCAGAGCCCAGACAGAACCTGTGATTAACAGTCAGAGCCCAGGTCTAACAGAACCTGTGGTTAACAGTCAGAGCCCAGACAGAACCTGTGATTAACAGTCAGAGCCCAGGTCTAACAGAACCTGTGGTTAACGGTCAGAGCCCAGGTCTAACAGAACCTGTGGTTAACGGTCAGAGCCCAGGTCTAACAGAAACTGTGGTTAACGGTCAGAGCCCAGGTCTGACAGAACCTGTGGTTAACGGTCAGAGCCCTGGTCTGACAGAACCTGTACAGATGATCTAGGTGCTGCTGTAACTCCTCCTTAGTGGGAGAGAGATACTTCATTTCAGTGTTGTGTAGGGTGAGACCAGGGGCTGCCAATTCTTCTAATGGTTTTGCTAATTTTAATGTAGATGTTAAATAGTGTTGGACTTAATGGGCAGCCCTGTTTCACTCCACATCCCTGAGAGAAGAAGTCTGTTTGCTTGTTTCCAATTTTAACCACACATTTGTTTTTAGTGTACATTGATTTAATAACATCATATGTTTTCCCTCCATTACCACTTTATATTAGTTTATAAAAAAGACCATTGTGCCAAATTGAATCAAATGCTATCTTGAAGTCTACAAAACACAAGTAGATGTTCCCTTTGTTTTGGTTTACTTGTTTGTCAGTTAGAGTGTGGAGGGTGTAAATGTGGTCTGTTGTACAATAATTTTTTAGAAATCTAATCTGTCTTCTGCTCAGGACGTTCTGTTCACCAAGGAAATGATGTAGTCTGCTATTTATGATACTGCAGAGAATTTTACCCAAGTTGCTGTTAACCCAAATTTCTCTGTAATTATTTGGGTCAAATTTGTCTCCATTTTTATAGATTAGTTGAATCAATCCTTGGTTCCAAATATTGGGGAAAATACCTGCAGTGAGGATAATGTTGAAGAGTTTGAGTATAGCCAATTTCAATTTGTGGTCTGTATATTTGATCATTTCATTTAAAATACCATCAGCACCACAGGCCTTTTTGGGTTGGAGAGAGTGCATAGTTTTTCCAATAATTATTCTTCTGTAATTGCGGTCTCCACAGGATTCTGATAGTCTTTGACTGCTGATTCAAGGATTTGTCATTTTTCTTCTATATACTTTTGTTCTGGGCTCTTTGTTATATTGGTGTAGAGGTTTGCAAAGTGATTTCACCACATATCCCATTTTGGATAGCTAATTCCTCATGATGTGGTTTGTTTAATTTATTCCAATTCTCCCAGAAGTGGTTTGATTCTATGGATTCCTCAATTCCATCCAGCTGATTTCTAATGTGCTGTTCCTTTTTTGTTCTTAGGGTGTGTTTGTATTGCTTCAGTGTTTCCCCCATATTGAAGGCATATATTTTTGTTGTCTGGTTCTCTGTGTTTTTGATGAGATGTATTTCTCAATTACTTTCTTAGATTTCTCCAATCATTATCAAACCATTTTTCATGATCTATTGTTTTTGCTCTTATGTTTCTTTAGATTAGCCAAGGAGGACCATTGGTCAAATATAAAGTTTATGTTCCAAATTGCCAAATTTACACCTTCATTGCTGCAGGAGAATGTTAAGGCTAAAAAGTTGTCCAGGAGAGATTGTATTTTTTGGCTACTAATTGCTTTTTGGTAGATGTCTGTACTGTTTGCACTCCATCTATAGGCCTGTTTAGTACCATGTCATTTATTGGGCCGTGATGCTTCATGGTTGGGTTCCGCTCTTCTCAGATTCACTGTGATTTTACTGTGGTCTGAGAGAGGTGTTAGTGGGCTGACTGTGAAGGCTCTTAGAGACTCTGGGTTTAGGTCAGTGGGCTGACTGTGAAGGCTCTTAGAGACTCTGGGTTTAGGTCAGTGGGCTGACTGTGAAGGCTCTGAGAGACTCTGGGTTTAGGTCAGTGGGCTGACTGTGAAGGCTCTTAGAGACTCTGGGTTTAGGTCAGTGGGCTGACTGTGAAGGCTCTTAGAGACTCTGGGTTTAGGTCAGTGGGCTGACTGTGAAGGCTCTGAGAGACTCTGGGTTTAGGTCAGTGGGCTGACTGTGAAGGCTCTGAGAGACTCTGGGTTTAGGTCAGTGGGCTGACTGTGAAGGCTCTTAGAGACTCTGGGTTTAGGTCAGTGGGCTGACTGTGAAGGCTCTGAGAGACTCTGGGTTTAGGTCAGTGGGCTGACTGTGAAGGCTCTTAGAGACTCTGGGTTTAGGTCAGTGGGCTGACTGTGAAGGCTCTGAGAGACTCTGGGTTTAGGTCAGTGGGCTGACTGTGAAGGCTCTGAGAGACTCTGGGTTTAGGTCAGTGGGCTGACTGTGAAGGCTCTGAGAGACTCTGGGTTTAGGTCAGTGGGCTGACTGTGAAGGCTCTGAGAGACTCTGGGTTGAGGTCAGTGAGGAAGTAGTCTACAGTACTGCTGCCAAGGGATGAGCTGTAGGTGTACCTACCATAGGAGTCCCCTCTCAGCCTACCATTGACTATGTACAGACCCAGTGTTCGACAGAGCTTCAGGAGCTGTACTCCATTTTTGTTTTTCGCTTTTTCATAGTTGTTTCTGGGGGGGGTATGTGAGGAGGAAAAGGTTGTTGCTTCCTGGTAGGTGTTTATCCCCATGATTGTTAATAGTATCTAGTTCTTCTGCTGTTCTAGCATTCAGGTCTCCACAGACCAGGACGTTGCCTTGAGCCTGAAAGTGACTCATCTCCCCCCTCTAGAATGGAGAAACTCTCTTCATTGAAGCAGGGTGACTCTGAGGGGGGAATGTATGTGGCACAGAGGAAGACGTTTTTATCTGTTAAGATAAAGCCTCCTTGTTGATTTTTAACCAGATAAAGAATTCTCCTGTTTTGATCAATTCGATTGAATGAATTAGTTCAGATTTATACCATATTAGCATTCCCCCTGAGTCTCTGTCATGTCCTGAGTCTCTGTCCTGTCCTGAGTCTCTGTCCTGTCCTGAGTCTCTGTCCTGTCCTGAGTCTCTGCCCTGTCCTGAGTCTCTGCCCTGTCCTGAGTCTCTGCCCTGTCTGATTCCTTTTAATGTAGTGGATGGTAGGATGATCTCCCTATAACCTAGTGGAAGCCAGTGGAAACATCACCTCTGCACCATGTTTCCTGTAGTACTACAATATCAACATCATCAATTTCTTTCAGGAATTCTGGGTTTCTGCTCTTTCGCCCAAAAGCAGAGGACTTCAAGCCTTGTAAATTCCAACATACAAAGTAAAAAGATCTCATAAATGTTTTTTCTTTACCTTCAAAATGAGATAAACACTCACAATCCAACAAGAACTATTGAAATAGGATTTTTCCATTAACGTAAACTCTTATTATGCAAATATGATGTGTTTATCATTCAAGATATAATTTGTGTCATGCCACTTGGGTGGATGCAGTGTGAGGAGGGTGGAGTTGTTGTGCTCATCTTACCATGACCCTCGGCGTATCACATGTGAGCATCCATGACCCTCGGCCTATCACATGTGAGCATCCATGACCCTCGGCCTATCACATGTGAGCATCCATGACCCTCGGCCTATCACGTGAGCATCCATGACCCTCGGCCTATCACGTGACCATAGTAGACTCAGCATGTGTTTAATGTCACTCATTTTGTTAGTGGGGGCTGGGCCAGTTGCTCCTCTCACAGCCTGTGCGTAGCTCTGTCTGCAGGGCTGTGGCTCCTCCAGGTGGGGGTCTGCGGTGGGCGGCAGGGGGGTGGGAAGCCTCGTCTGGGTGGGTCTGAAGCTGGGCTAGGGTGGTCTGTGCTGCGCTGGCAGTGGTGGATTTTGAGGTTGGTGGTGCTGTGGTCGTGGCTGGGGGGGTCCAGGGTGCTGGTCCGGGGTGTTGTCTGTGCTGTGATGGGCATTGAGGTTGGTGGTGCTGTGGCATTGAGGTTGGTGGTGCTGTGGCCGTGGCTGGGGGGGTCCAGGGTGCTGGTCCGGGGTGGGCATTGAGATTGGTGGTGCTGTGGTCGTGGCTGGGGGGGTCCAGGGTGCTGGTCCTGGGTGGAGAGGTCGGGCTACGGTTTAAAGCGACGTCCTTGAGAGTCATGGCAAGGATGGGGACTGTCTCCCTATACAGGTGGACATGGTCATAGACACAGTCCAGATTGAGGGTGTGATGGTGGTTATTACTGCTCTGTCTGTCTTTTAGGAGCTCTCTCCCCTTCCTGTGTAAGATCAGTCAGCACTCTCACCTCCCGTGTTAGATCAGTCAGCTCTCTCACCTCCCGTGTTAGATCAGTCAGCACTCTCACCTCCCGTGTTAGATCAGTCAGCTCTCTCCCCTCCTGTGTTAGATCAGTCAGCACTCTCCCCTCCTGTGTTAGATCAGTCAGCTCTCTCACCTCCCGTGTTAGATCAGTCAGCACTCTCACCTCCTGTGTTAGATCAGTCAGCTCTCTCACGTCCTGTGTTAGATCAGTCAGCACTCTCACCTCCTGTGTTAGATCAGTCAGCTCTCTCCCTTCCTGTGTTAGATCAGTCAGCTCTCTCACCTCCTGTGTTAGATCAGTCAGCTCTCTCACCTCCCGTGTTAGATCAGTCAGCTCTCTCACCTCCCGTGTTAGATCAGTCAGCACTCTCACCTCCCGTGTTAGATCAGTCAGCTCTCTCACCTCCCGTGTTAGATCAGTCAGCACTCTCACCTCCCGTGTTAGATCAGTCAGCTCTCTCCCCTCCTGTGTTAGATCAGTCAGCACTCTCACCTCCTGTGTAAGATCAGTCAGCACTCTCACCTCCCGTGTTAGATCAGTCAGCTCTCTCACCTCCCGTGTTAGATCAGTCAGCACTCTCACCTCCCGTGTTAGATCAGTCAGCTCTCTCCCCTCCTGTGTTAGATCAGTCAGCACTCTCCCCTCCTGTGTTAGATCAGTCAGCTCTCTCACCTCCTGTGTTAGATCAGATCAGTCAGCTCTCTTACCTCCCGTGTTAGATCAGTCAGCACTCTCACCTCCTGTGTTAGATCAGTCAGCTCTCTCACGTCCTGTGTTAGATCAGTCAGCACTCTCACCTCCTGTGTTAGATCAGTCAGCACTCTCACCTCCTGTGTTAGATCAGTCAGCTCTCTCACCTCCCGTGTTAGATCAGTCAGCTCTCTCACCTCCCGTGTTAGATCAGTCAGCTCTCTCACCTCCTGTGTTAGATCAGTCAGCTCTCTCACCTCCTGTGTTAGATCAGCCAGCTCTCTCTTGAGTCCGTCTCTCTCTTGCTGAACCTCTTTCAGTTGTGTTGCAAGGCTGCTGTCCTGCTCTTTCCGCACCTTGGTTAGGAGCTTCTTTAAGATGTAGATGTCTGGTTGCTGTTTTCTCACGCTCTCCCTCAGCAGGACAACCTCCCCATCCAGTTTGGTGAACTCATCCCTCATGGCATCAATGGTGGTGAGGAGGGCCTGAGCCTGCTCTGCACTGAGGGGGGTCGATCTCTTCCTGGGGTGTATCCTCCACTATGGTGAGAAGAGAGGTGCTGGATGTGCCTTTTTGGGTGGGGATAGTGGGGGTGAGGGTGGTGCTGGTGGAGTCTGTCTTGTGGGAAGGCATGTCATTGGTGGTATCCTTCTCTCTCTCCGCTCTCTCCTTATTGGTCTGAAAGGCTGTTTCAAACAGCCTGATGTTACCTTGCTGGTGGGCTCTGCTGCTGCTGCTGCTGCTCTGCTGCTGCTGCACTGTTGCCACGGCAACCAGGCTTGTTTGTCTGCTGCTGTTGCAACCTAGCTCTAATTTTGCTCAAAAAACAGCAAAAGGAGTGAAAAATCTTCACACATGAAAACAGAAGATATGTTTAACGTTAGAGTCCATGGTCCTTTTTGGTTTACTCACTCAGTTTGGTCATTTGATGTAGTTGTATTAACTCCTCTTGCTAGGTTTGTTCTAGTTACATTCTTCTGGCTAGCTTGTTAGCCTGCTGGCTAGGTTTTCTTGGGGTAGCTAGCTAGCTACTTTTTTTTCAATTCTGATTGAATAGAGTTGTTGTTCATCAGTTCTTTTCTTGAATTCTTTTTAGATTAGAGTGTTTATCTCATTCTAAAAACATAAATAAATCAGGAGCTGATGTGTTGAGCGTCTCTCTCTCTCTCTCTCTCTCTCTCTCTCTCTCTCTCTTTCTCTCTTTCTCTCTTTCTCTCTCTCTAAAGCACAGAACACTAATGCCTAGAGATTCTTTCAAGTTGTCAAAACAGCCGGATCTAGACTGAGGATTAAAGGGGTAATGGAGGGCCTCGGGATGTGGTAGATAAAGAGATTTAGATAAAACTAGGGAGGCATTCCATTATAGTGCACTACTATTGACGAGTGCCAATAGGTCATTTTGGACTTAGGAAATATGGTGGCATTTGGGATACAACCTGGGTTTAACAGTTATAGCGTGACCTTTAAGTTATTGAAATCAAGATAAAGGTGGTCACTGCTAGTCTGTTCTGCCCGACAACGATAAGAAGTGATGTTTCTGACGTTTTTAATCTTCGGCGGTTGTGACTGACATTGATTCTCTAGCGAGCTCTTTGTATTGTCTACTGAGAGTCTAAGGCCAAGGCATGACTAGCAGAGAATGTATCCATCAAGATTAAGGCACGAATAGCTAAGAACCTATCCATCAACATCATCAATGACACCATCTCAATGGCTTCATAGTTGGCCTCAGAGTTGGCCTCAGAGTTGGCCTCAGAGTTGGCCTAAGAGTTGGCCTCAGAGCTAGATTCTCAGAGCCTCAAAGTATTTGTAATCACAGTAAGAACACACACAAACACATGCACGCTCACTTGCGCAAACGGGCACACACACACACACACACACACACACACACACACACACACACACACACACACACACACACACACACACACACACAGACATACACACAGACATACACACACACACACACACACACACACACACACACACACACACACACACACACACACACACACACACACACACACACACACACACACAAACAGAACCTTTTCTCATTTCTGGTTGTATTACTCGCTTATCCTTCAATCTGTTATTATGGATTTAGTCTGGTTGAGTCAGAGGTTTATACCTAGCAGAATGTTATTACGGATTTAGTCTGGTTGAGTCAGAGGTTTATACCTAGCAGAATGTTATTACAATGTTATTACGGATTTAGTCTGGTTGAGTCAGAGGTTTATACCTAGCAGAATGTTATTATGGATTTAGTCTGGTTGAGTCAGAGGTTTATACCTAGCAGAATGTTATTATGGATTTAGTCTGGTTGAGTCAGAGGTTTATACCTAGCAGAATATTATTATGGATTTAGTCTGGTTGAGTCAGAGGTTTATACCTAGCAGAATGTTATTACGGATTTAGTCTGGTTGAGTCAGAGGTTTATACCTAGCAGATTGTTATTATGGATTTAGTCTGGTTGAGTCAGAGGTTTATACCTAGCAGAATGTTATTATGGATTTAGTCTGGTTGAGTCAGAGGTTTATACCTAGCAGAATGTTATTACGGATTTAGTCTGGTTGAGTCAGAGGTTTATACCTAGCAGAATGTTATTACAATGTTATTACGGATTTAGTCTGGTTGAGTCAGAGGTTTATACCTAGCAGAATGTTATTATGGATTTAGTCTGGTTGAGTCAGAGGTTTATACCTAGCATAATGTTATTACGGATTTAGTCTGGTTGAGTCAAAGGTTTATACCTAGCAGAATGTTATTACGGATTTAGTCTGGTTGAGTCAGAGGTTTATACCTAGCAGAATGTTATTATGGATTTAGTCTGGTTGAGTCAGAGGTTTATACCTAGCAGAATGTTATTACGGATTTAGTCTGGTTGAGTCAAAGGTTTATACCTAGCAGAATGTTATTATGGGTTTAGTCTGGTTGAGTCAGAGGTTTATACCTAGCAGAATGTTATTACGGATTTAGTCTGGTTGAGTCAGAGGTTTATACCTAGCAGAATGTTATTATGGATTTAGTCTGGTTGAGTCAGAGGTTTATACCTAGCAGAATGTTATTATGGATTTAGTCTGGTTGAGTCAGAGGTTTATACCTAGCAGAATGTTATTACGGATTTAGTCTGGTTGAGTCAGAGGTTTATACCTAGCAGAATGTTATTACGGATTTAGTCTGGTTGAGTCAGAGGTTTATACCTAGCAGAATGTTATTATGGATTTAGTCTGGTTGAGTCAGAGGTTTATACCTAGCAGAATGTTATTATGGATTTAGTCTGGTTGAGTCAGTGGTTTATACCTAGCATAATGTTATTACCGATTTAGTCTGGTTGAGTCAGAGGTTTATACCTAGCAGAATGTTCTTTTCTAAAGCACTCAACATTGTAAATATTACAAGTGCCTCTCATACCTATAATATGTCCCAGATATTAATTCAAAAGCAGTGCAATTTATAGGTAATGGAGTGCCTTTGGGACGTAGGAAATTATTTTCATTTTTTTTTGTGTTGTTGTTTTGTTGTTGTATGTCCTGATAAACGTTTATGACGTATGAAGTTGAGGGATGTTAAAGCTCTCTGGACAGTGATTATACAGTAGCAGGATATCACGTAACCATTCAAATAAAATAAATTGTTTATCTTTTCTTGGGTGAGCTCCTCCAATTGGTGCATCCTAATGTGATAAAGCTTCTCCTCCTATTGGTGCATCCTAATGTGATAAAGCTTCTCCTCCTATTGGCATCCTAATGTGATAAAGCTTCTCCTCCTATTGGTGCATCCTAATGTGTTAAAGCTTCTCCTCCTATTGGTGCATCCTAATGTGTTAAAGCTTCTCCTCCTATTGGTGCATCCTAATGTGTTAAAGCTCCTCCTATTGGTGCATCCTAATGTGATAAAGCTTCTCCTCCTATTGGTGCATCCTAATGTGTTAAAGCTCCTCCTATTGGTGCATCCTAATAATTGTAATAACTATGATTGCTCCATATTACAATCCTATTCATAAGACTTAAATCCATATATGGTTCTCTCAGACCATTCTCATGCACACACACCACACACACACACACACACACACACACACACACACACACACACACACACACACACACACACACACACACACACACACACACACACACACACACAAACACACACACACTCACACACACACACTCTCTCTCTTTCATATTCTGAACCAATTTATAACCCTCAAATCCCTGTATGCTTTTCAAAGCAGCCTCCAGTTAGTTTGTACCCAGATGCCTTTTTCGCTGCACTGGTAATCCTTCATGAACATGCACACATGTTATTAAGATAGACAACGTGTTGAAGGAGTCACAGAAACATCACAACCTGGGATTTGAGGCTGATTTTGTGTGTGTGTGTAAGGCCTGGTGGTGTAAGGACAACGTGTGTGTGTGTGTGTGTGTGTGTGTGTGTGTGTGTGTGTGTGTGTGTGTGTGTGTGTGTGTGTGTGTGTGTGTGTGTGTCTTAGAGCAGACAGAGCAGATGGACAATAGCAGGTCTAACAGCAGGTCTAATAGCAGGTCAATTAGCAGGTCAATTAGCAGGTCAATTAGCAGGTCAATTAGCAGGTCAATTAGCAGGTCAATCATCAGTTCTAATAACAGGTCTAATAGCAGGTATAATAACAGGTCTAATAACAGGTTTAATAACAGGTCTAATAACAGGTCTAATAGCAGGTCTAATAACAGGTCTAATAGCAGGTCTAATAGCGGGTCTAATAACGGGTCTAATGGCGGGTGTAATAGCGGGTCTAATAGCGGGTCTAATGGCGGGTCTAATGGCGGGTCTAATGGCGGGTGTAATGGCGGGTCTAATAGCGGGTCTAATGGCGGGTGTAATAGCGGGTCTAATAGCGGGTCTAATAGCGGGTCTAATGGCGGGTGTAATAGCAGGTCTAATAGCGGGTCAATCATCAGTTCTAATAACAGGTCTAATAGCGGGTCTAATAGCAGGTCTAATTGCGGGTGTAATAGCGGGTGTAATAGCGGGTCTAATAGCAGGTCTAATAGCGGGTGTAATAGCGGGTCTAATAGCGGGTCTAATGGCGGGTCTAATAGCGGGTCTAATGGCGGGTGTAATAGCGGGTCTAATAGCGGGTCTAATGGCGGGTCTAATAGCGGGTCTAATGGCGGGTGTAATAGCGGGTCTAATAGCGGGTCTAATGGCGGGTGTAATAGCGGGTCTAATAGCGGGTCTAATAGCGGGTCTAATAGCGGGTCTAATAGCAGGTCTAATAGCGGGTGTAATAGCGGGTCTAATAGCGGGTCTAATAGCGGGTGTAATAGCGGGTCTAATGGCGGGTGTAATGGCGGGTCTAATAGCGGGTCTAATGGCGGGTGTAATAGCAGGTCTAATAGCGGGTCTAATAGCGGGTCTAATGGCGGGTGTAATAGCAGGTCTAATAGCGGGTCAATCATCAGTTCTAATAACAGGTCTAATAGCGGGTCTAATAGCAGGTCTAATAGCGGGTGTAATAGCGGGTGTAATAGCGGGTCTAATAGCGGGTCTAATGGCGGGTCTAATAGCGGGTCTAATGGCGGGTGTAATAGCGGGTCTAATAGCGGGTCTAATGGCGGGTCTAATAGCGGGTCTAATGGCGGGTGTAATAGCGGGTCTAATAGCGGGTCTAATGGCGGGTGTAATAGCGGGTCTAATAGCGGGTCTAATAGCGGGTCTAATAGCGGGTCTAATAGCAGGTCTAATAGCGGGTCTAATAGCGGGTCTAATAGCGGGTCTAATAGCGGGTCTAATAGCGGGTCTAATAGCGGGTCTAATAGCGAGTCTAATGGCAGGTATAATAGCGGGTCTAATAGCGGGTCTAATAACAGACCATAACATGTTTGGTCATGGGGAAGCATCTGGGGTGGGACAATTCAATCAAACGGAGAGAGCTGAGGTTATCAGAGATAAAGAGGGAGGGCGGGAGGGATGGGAAGGGACAGGTTGGGAGAGAGGGAGGGAGAGAGGGAGGGACAGGGAGAGGCTCAGTTGGTGTTTGCAATGCCAGCATGGTGTGTGCAACGCCAGTGTTGTGGGTTCGATTCCCACGGGGGGCCAGTACAAAAAAAAAAAAAAATATGCATGAAATGAAATGTATGAAATGTATGCATTCACTGCTGTAAGTCGCTCTTGAGAGATGAAGGGAAGGGCGAGGGACAAGGAGAAAGGGAACGATAAAAGCTGAGTTAGAAGACAAGGTGAATATCTCTCCCACGTGACTCTCTATACCTAAATGCCAAACTGATTAGTATCCTCAAATCACCTCATATCCCATCTCCTCACATCCCATCATAATGATCCAGTGTTTCCCCCAGAGGGTCTGTTCCTCAATAGCACACATCAAAGATCCTTCAGATGAATGGATATACAGTGGGATTTGAAATGATTGACACCCTCGATAAAGATGAGCAACAATGACAGTATCAAATAAATCATTCAAAAACGGAGTTATGTTGTATGCTCAAAAAACTATTTTTTGAAAATGATTTTATACAACTGCTAAAGATTGTCGTAAATAAAGTAGTTCAAAAGTTTTGTAGTTTGGTCCCATATTCCTAGAACGCAAGGACTTACGTTAAGCTTCTGACTCAACAAACTTGTTGGATGCATTTGCAGTTAGTTTTGGTTGTGTTTCAGATTATTTTGTTGGTAAACAATGTATTGTGTCATTTTAGAGTCACTTTTTATCGTAAACAGGAATATAATAGGTTTCTAAACACTTATACACTCCAAAATAACACAACACCTTATTTACCATTCATTTCTAAAAAGGTGCGCCATCATGCCAATTTCAGTAAGCGCAACTAGGGATAAACACTCCATGGCTAAAAGTATGCGGACACCCCTTCAAATGAGTGGATTCGACTATTTCAGCAACACCCATTGCTGACAGGTGTATTACATTGATCACACAGCCATGCGATCTCCATAGGCAAACATTGGCAGTAGAATGAACTGTACTGAAGAGCTCAGTGACTTTTAATGTGGCACCGTCATAGGATGCCACCTTTCCAACAAGTCAGTTCAACAAAAGTGCTGTTATTGTGAAGTGGAAATGTCTAGGAGCAACAACGGCTCAGCCACAAAGTGGTAGGCCACACAAGTTACAAACTGCGTCTGAACGCAACTTCAGCACAGGAACTGTTCGTCGGGAGCTTCATGAAATGGGCTTCCATGGCCGAGCATCCACACACAAGCCTAAAATCACCATGCTCAATGCCAAGTGTCGGTTGGAATGGTGTAAAGCTCGCCGCCATTGGACTACGGAGCAGTGGAAAAGCATTCTCTGGAGTGATGAATCACTCTTCACCGTCTGGCAAACCGACAGACGAATCTGGGCTTGGCGGATGCTAGGAGAATACTACCTGCCCCAATGCATAGTAACAACTGTAAAGTTTGGTGGAGGAGGAATAATGGTCTGGAGCTGTTTTTCATGGTTCAGGCCTCTTAGTTCCAGTAAAGGGAAATCTTAACACTACAGCATACAATGACATTGTAGACGATTTTGTGCTTCCAACTTTGTGGCAAAGCTTTGGGGAAGGCCCTTTCCTGTTTCAGCATGGCAATGCCCCATTGCATAAAGCAAGGTCCATACAGAAATGGTTTGTCGAGATTGGTGTGGAAGAACTTGACTGGCCTGCACAGAGCCCTCAACCCCATCGAACACCTTTGGGATGAATTGGATATATGTTATATGTTATATGGCCAGACCTAATCGTCCAACATCACTGCCCGATCCTCACTAATGCTCTTATGGCTGAATGGAAGCAAGTCCCCGCAGCAATGTTCCAACATCTAATGGAAAGCCTTCCCAGAAGAGTGGAGGTCTGTTATAGCAGCAAAGGAGGGGACCAACTCCATATTAATGTCCATGATTTTGGAATGAGATGTTGGACGAGCAGGTGTCCACATACATGTAGTGTATTTAGAATGGGTTAGGATGCCTGAATGCTAACGGCTGAGTCATCTACAATGTCAGTTCATGCCAGAAAGTTTTAGACCAATACTTCAGTGTCCATTTTTGAGAGAATAACAGGAAGTGACAGAAAGGTCCTTTCTGCCCAATACAACTAAAAAGGTAATGTCATTTCTCTTGCTGTGAGAGGGTAGTGTCATGGTTCATTTTCGGGACGCGTAGAAGATGCAGGACATTAATATGGACATGACAGAGAGTGCTCCGTGCATTCAGGCAGCCAGGCTCAGCAGAGGCATTTGATTGGATTACATTTGAGACACTCCATCACAAACAATCATCTGGACCACCAATCCGTATCAAGAAAGAGAGAGAGAGAGAGAGAGAGAGAGAGAGAGAGAGAGAGAATTTCGACAGAGCCTAACGCCCCTTGATCCGCTTCATCGTCAACATAACCTAATGCCCCTTGATCCGCCTCATCGTTAAACAGAGCGCAACATCTCCTGAAAGGTCCCATGTCTGGATGAAAAGCCTAAGATTCCCCATCAGTCTGTTTTAGGCTAACTCCACTTTCAGTCTTGCTGTGCATTGATTCAGATTAACGGATGTAACACATTATTCGAATGTTCCGCCTTGTGACCTCGTGTATCTGTTAAAACACCTGTTCAAGTCTGCAGGTGGTTAGACATCCGCTGCAGTGAAGCACCTGGCCCTGGGAGTCACGGTAACAGTCAGGGGAACCTGTGGTTACCACGGTGATGCCATCCGGTTGTGCAGTCATCTGAGAGCTCTGATTAACTGGCTTCCTGTTTACAACTCTACAGGTGCTGCTTTTTCTCTCTGTTATTGAGGGAGAGAGAGAGAGGAGGTGAGAGAGGGGGAGGAGGGATAGAGAGAGAGAAGGTGAGAGAGAGGGAGGAGGGATAGAGAGAGAGGAGGAGGAGGGATAGAGAGAGAGATGGAGAGAGAGGGCGAGGAGGGATAGCGAGAGAGGGTGAGAGGGATAGAGAAAGGGAGAGTTGGGGGGAGAGAGGGGGTGAGAGAGGGAGAGAAAGGGGGGAGAGGGACAGAGAGGGGCAGTGAGAGGGATAGAGAGAGAGGTGAGAGGGAGAGATAGGGGGGTGAGAGGGATAGAGAGAGGGGGGGTGAGAGAAGGGGGAGAGGGGGGTGCGAGGAGGGGGAGAGGGGGGAGAGGAGGGTGAGAGTGATAGAGAGGGGGGAGGGGGGGTGAGAGGGATAGGGGGGGTGAGACGGATAGAGAGAGGCGGTGAGAAAGGGGTGGAGAGTGGAGAGAGGGATAGAGAGAGGGAGAGGGGGGGTGAGAGGGAGAGATAGAGGGGTGAGAGAGAAGGGTGAAAGGGAGAGGGAGAGAGGGGGAGGGGGAGAGAGAAGGCGAGAGAGAGTAAGAAGGAGAGAGAGAGAGAGAGATATTGGCTTTTATTAAATTGGGTTTTTACCAAACTACCTTATGACAGACCACGTATTCACCCTGCACACCCTAAATGACAAACAAACAAAGGCAATGTCACGACTTCCGCCGAAGTCGGTTCCTCTCTTTGTTCGGGCGGCGTTCGGCAGTCGAAGTCACCAGTTTTCTAGCCATCGCCGATCCACCTTTCATTTTCCATTTGTTTTGTGTCCCGCTGGGCGTCTGTACGTTCCGTCTGCTGTCCGTGACCAGTTGATCTATTGGGCCCACACGTCACCCTCCTCTGGTCATCCAGGCATCGGTCAGACGGTGCGCTGTTTGAGTGGGAGGTACTGGTGGCCCACTTTGGGTAAGGATGTGAGGGTTTATGTTTCCTCCTGCTCGGTGTGCGCCCAGTGCAAGGCTCCTAGGCACCTGCCCAGAGGGAAGCTACACCCCTTACCCGTTCCCCCTGTCGGTGGATTTCCTTACAGATCTTCCTCCTTCACAGGGTACCACCATGATCCTGGTCGTTGTGGACCGTTTTTCTAAGTCCTGCCGTCTCCTCCCTTTGCCCGGTCTCCCTATGGCCCTACAGACTGTGGAGGCCTTGTTTACACACGTCTTCCGGCACTACGGGGTACCTGAGGATATAGTGTCTGATCGGGGTCCCCAGTTCACTTCGAGGGTCTGGAGGGCGTTCATGGAACGTCTGGAGGTCTCGATCAGCATTCCCTTGGGTTTTCACCCCGAGAGTAACGGGCAGGTGGAGAGAGTGAACCAGGATGTGGGTAGGTTTCTGCGGTCCTATTGCCAGGACCGGCCGGGGGAGTGGGCGGCGTTCGTGCCCTGGGCAGAGATGGCCCAGAACTTGCTCCGCCACTCCTCCACTAACCTCTCACCCTTCCAGTGCGTACTGGGGTACCAGCCGGTTCTGGTGCCTTGGCATCAGAGTCAGATCGAGGCTCCTGCAGTTGACGACTGGTTCAGGCGCGCGGAGGAGACATGGGACGCCGCTCATGTTCACCTTCAGCGGGCCGTGCTGCGCCAGAAAGCCAGCGCAGACCGTCACTGCAGTGAGGCTGGGTCTGGCTCTCCACCCGAAACCTGCCCCTCCGCCTTTCCTACCGGACGCTGGGGCAGCGGTTTGTGGGGCCATTTAAAGTCCTGAGGAGACTGAACGAGGTTAGTTACAGGTTACAGCTTCCCCCCGATTACCGTATTAACCCCTCGTTCCATGTGTCTCTCCTCAGGCCGGTGGCGGCTGACCCACTCCAGGAGTCTGAGGTGCGGGAGGTTCCTCCGCCCCCTTTGGACATCGAGGGGGCCCCGGCGTATTCCGTTCGCTCCATACTGGATTCGAGGGGCCTTCAGTACCTCGTGGAGTGGGAGGGGTACGGTCCGGAAGAGAGATGCTGGGTTCCGGTGGAGGACGTGTTGGATCCTTCAATGCTGTGAGAGTTCCACCGTCTCCGTCCGGATCGCCCTGCACCTCGCCCTCCGGGTCGTCACCGAGGCCGGTGTCGGCGCGCTGCTGGAGCCGCATGTCAAGGGGGGGTACTGTCGCGACTTCTGCCGAAGTTGGTCCCTCTCCTTGTTCGGGCGATGTTTGGCGGTCGACGATTTTTATATATATTTTTTTAATTTAACCTTTATTTAACTAGGTAAGTCAGTTAAGAACAAATTCTTATTTACATTGATGGCCTACACCGGCCAAACCAGGACGACACTGGGCCAATTGTGCATCGCCCTATGGGACTCCCAATCACGGCAGGTTGTGATACAGCCTGGAATCGAACCAGGGTGTCTGTAGTGATGGCTCTAGCACTGAGATGCAGTGTCTTAGACCGCGGCGCCACTCGGGAGCCCAGTTTTGCATGAGCGTCTGCAATACATATTGATGAAAGTGGTGTTGGGGGAAAAACATATGACATTATAAAATCCATGTACACAAAAAACAAGTTTGCAGTTATAATTGACAACAAACATTTCTTTCCCCAAGGCCGGGGGGTGAGTCAGGGATGCAGCTTAAGCGACATCCTACTAGAATCTCAAGTCAAATGTCTACTGTTTGCTGATGATCTGGTGCTTATGTCCCCAACCAAGAAGGGCCTACAGCAGCACTTACATATTCTGCACAGATTCTGTCAGACCTGGGCCCTGACAGTAAATCTCACTAAGACAAAAATAATTGTGTTCCAAAAAAGGTCCAATTGCCAGGACCACAATTACAAATACCATCAAGACACCATTGCCCTAGACCAGTGGTTCTCAATCCTGGTCCTGGGGACCCAAAGGGTGCACATTTTCGTTTTTGCCCTGTGTGGTATTTCACACTGTGAAATATCACAGAGGACCTGAACCCTAGGACCATACCTCAGGACTACCTGTTCTGATGACTCCTGGCTGTCCGCAGTTCACTTAGTCGTGCTGCTGCTCCAGTTTCAACTGTTCTGCCTGCGGTGATGGAACCCTGACCTCTTCACCGGACCTGCTGCATTTGACTCTGTCAGTCTCTCTCTCTCTCTCTCTCTCTCTCTCTACTGCACCTGCTGTCTTGACCTCTGAATGCTCAGCAATGAAAAGCCAACCGACAGTACTGACCTGTTGCAACCTCTACAACCACTGTGACCACTATTATTTTAACATCTTGAAGAACATTCTAGCCTTAATGAACATGTACTCTTATCTTCACCCTGCACAGCCAGAAGAGGACTGGCAACCCCTCACTTCTTCCAAGGCTCCTGCGTTTCTAGGGAGTTTTTCCTGGCCAACGTGCTAGGAACATCTGCGTTGCTTACGGTTTGGCGTTTTAGGCTTGGTTCTGTATAAGCACGTCGTGAAAACCTGCTGATGTAAAAAGGGCTTTATAAATACATTTGATTTGATTTGTGTGTGTGTGTGCATGTTGTGTAAATGAGTATTCTGCTCTGAAACACACTATACCACAGGAAGAGTAAGTACTGCTCTGATACACAGTATACCACAGGAAGAATAAGTACTGCTCTGATACACAGTATACCACAGGAACAGTAAGTACTACTCTGATACACAGTATACCACAGGAACAGTAATTACTGCTCTGATACACAGTATACCACAGGAAGAGAAAGTACTGCCCTGACACAGTATACCACAGGAAGAATAAGTAATGCTCTGATACACAGTATACGACAGGAAGAGTAAGTACTACTCAGATACACAGTATACCACATGAAGAGTAAGTACTACTCTGTAGACAGTATACCACAGGAAGAGTAAGTACTACTCTGTACACAGTATACTACAGGAAGAGTAAGTACTGCTCTGTACACAGTATACCACAGGAAGAGTAAGTACTGCTCTGATACACAGTATACCACAGGAAGAGAAAGTACTGCTCTAATACACACTATACCACAGGAAGAGTAAGTACTGCTCTGTACACAGTATACCACAGGAAGAGTAAGTACTGCTCTGATACACAGTATACCACAGGAAGAGTAAGTACTGCTCTGTACACAGTATACCACAGGAAGAGTAAGTACTACTCTGATACACTGTATACCACAGGAAGAGTAAGTACTACTCTGATACACTGTATACCACAGGAAGAGTAAGTACTGCTCTGTACACAGTATACCACAGGAAGAGTAAGTACTACTCTGATACACAGTATACCACAGGAAGAGTAAGTACTACTCTGATACACTGTATACCACAGGAAGAGTAAGTACTGCTCTGATACACAGTATACCACAGGAAGAGTAAGTACTGCTCTGATACACAGTATACCACAGGAAGAGTAAGTACTGCTCTGTACACAGTATACCACAGGAAGAGTAAGTACTACTCTGATACACAGTATACCACAGGAAGAGTAAGTACTACTCTGATACACAGTATACCACATGAAGAGTAAGTACTACTCTGTAGACAGTATACCACAGGAAGAGTAAGTACTACTCTGTACACAGTATACCACTCACAGTATACCACAGGAAGAGTAAGTACTGCTCTGATACACAGTATACCACAGGAAGAGAAAGTACTGGTCTGATACACACTATACCACAGGAAGAGTAAGTACTGCTCTGTACACAGTATACCACAGGAAGAGTAAGTACTGCTCTGATACACAGTATACCACAGGAAGAGTAAGTACTGCTCTGATACACAGTATACCACAGGTAGAGTAAGTACTACTCTGTACACAGTATACCACAGGAAGAGTAAGTACTACTCTGTACACAGTATACCACAGGAAGAGAAAGTACTACTCTGATACACAGTATACCACAGGAAGGGTAAGTACTACTCCGATACACTGTATACCACAGGAAGAGTAAGTACTGCTCTGATGCACAGTATACCACAGGTAGAGTAAGTACTACTCTGATACACAGTATACCACAGGTAGAGTAAGTACTACTCTGATACACAGTATACCACAGGTAGAGTAAGTACTACTCTGATACACAGTATACCACAGGTAGAGTAAGTACTACTCTGATACACAGTATACCACAGGAAGAGTAAGTACTGCTCTGATACACAGTATACCACAGGAAGAGAAAGTACTGGTCTGATACACACTATACCACAGGAAGAGTAAGTACTGCTCTGTACACAGTATACCACAGGAAGAGTAAGTACTGCTCTGATACACAGTATACCACAGGAAGAGTAAGTACTGCTCTGATACACAGTATACCACAGGTAGAGTAAGTACTACTCTGTACACAGTATACCACAGGAAGAGTAAGTACTGCTCTGATACACAGTATACCACAGGAAGAGAAAGTACTGGTCTGATACACACTATACCACAGGAAGAGTAAGTACTGCTCTGTACACAGTATACCACAGGAAGAGTAAGTACTACTCTGTACACAGTATACCACAGGAAGAGTAAGTACTACTCCGATACACTGTATACCACAGGAAGAGTAAGTACTGCTCTGATGCACAGTATACCACAGGTAGAGTAAGTACTACTCTGATACACAGTATACCACAGGTAGAGTAAGTACTACTCTGATACACAGTATACCACAGGTAGAGTAAGTACTACTCTGATACACAGTATACCACAGGTAGAGTAAGTACTACTCTGATACACAGTATACCACAGGAAGAGTAAGTACTACTCTGATACACAGTATACCACAGGAAGAGAAAGTACTACTCTGTACACAGTATACCACAGGTAGAGTAAGTACTACTCTGATACACAGTATACCACAGGTAGAGTAAGTACTACTCTGATACACAGTATACCACAGGAAGAGTAAGTACTACTCTGATACACAGTATACCACAGGAAGAGAAAGTACTACTCTGTACACAGTATACCACAGGTAGAGTAAGTACTACTCTGATACACAGTATACCACAGGAAGAGTAAGTACTACTCTGATACACAGTATACCACAGGAAGAGAAAGTACTACTCTGTACACAAGACTAAAACCACAGTCAGCCAGAAGGTGAAGAAGCAACAAAATAACTAAAGGTGGAAGAAGCCATTTATCATAAAGAGTGTGAGTGGGTGACAAGACATCTACAAGATAGAATGGTGCTTGTGTCTGTGTGTCCGTGTGTCCGTGTGTCTATTTGTCCGTGTGCCTGTGTTTGAGAGAGAAAGGGAGAGTGGCTTTGGCCATGTAAACATACAGCGCAATTGAATTGGAGAGAGAGAGTGAGCGAGAGCGAGTGAGAGTGAGAGTGAGAGAGAGAGAGAGAGAAAGAGAGAGAGAGAGCATTGGCTGTTCCATCATCAGAAATCTCTGTCATAAATATCTGTCATTCACAGTATCTCTGTCATAAATCTCTGTCTTAAATCTCTGTCATATACAGTATCTCTGTCATACATCTCTGTCCTATACAGTATCTCTGTCCTATACAGTATCTCTGTCATATTGTAACGGCCGTCGTCAAAATGAGACCAAGGTGCAGCGGAGGATGTGTTCATCTTGAAAGACTTTAATGGACTAAATGAACACTTACAAAATAAACCAAAAACGACCAGCAACAGTTCTGTCAGGTTGTAAAACTAAACAGAAAACATTCACCCACAAACCCCAAAGGAAAAACAGGCTGCCTATGTATGACTCTCAATCAGAAACAACGATCTACAGCTGTTCCTGATTGAGAGCCATACACGGCCGGAAACAAAGTAATACACCAACATAGAAAACGGAACATAGAACGCCCACCCATGTCACACCCTGGCCTAACCAAAAATAGAGAACAAAAAACCCTCTCTATGGCCAGGGCGTTACACATATACAGTATCTCTGTCATAAATCTCTGGTTATCAGCTCATGACGTAGGCTTCAGTTGTGTCTGGGATATATATAGTTGCGTGCTTGGCTGTAGGGACTTAAGGCAGAGAACAAAAGAGAGATGAGTTAGCAGACAAGGCGCACTGATTGCAATCAGTAGCTGACTGCAATTCTAAAACAAAAATCAATGGTGTTGCCAGTAAGTTATGAAGCCCCACTGCGACAGCGATTCACACGTACGGGTGTTTTCTGCTTCGACCAACATCCTTTATTTTTATACAAACATGCCTGTTGTACAGAGCTCTTTATCTCAGTCGGATTGAATCTCACACACACACATCACACACACATCACACACACATCACACACATCACACACACATCACACACACATCACACACACATCACACACATCACACACATCACACATACATCTCACACACATCACACACACATCACACACACATCACACACATCACACACACATCAGACACACATCACACATACATCACACACACATCACACACACATCAGACACACATCACACACACATCACACACATCACACACACATCACACACATCACACACACATCACACACACATCAGACACACATCACACACACATCACACACACATCACACACACACATCACACACACATCAGACACACATCACACAAACATCACACACATCACACACATCACACACACATCACACACACATCACACATCACACACACATCAGACATCGCCTACAGTAAATCACCTACAGTAAATCACCTATAGTAAATCACCTACAGCAAATCACCTATAGTAAATCACCTACAGCAAATCACCTACAGCAAAGCTGGAATAAACCGTCCAATTTACACCTAATTGCTTCAATGCCATCTCTGTCCTATTCTGTTCTATTGTAATATATTCTATTCTACTATATTTTATTCTACTGTATTCTATTCTGTTGTATTTTATTCTACTGAATTCTATTCTGTTGTATTCTGTTGTATTCTATTCTACTGAATTGTATTCTGTTGTATTCTACTCTGTTGTATTCTATCCTACTATATTCTATTCTACTGTATTCTATTCTACTGTATTCTATTCTGTTGTATTCTATTCTACTGTATTCTATTCTACTGTATTCTATTCTGTTGTACTATGTTCTATTCTGTCCTATTGTAATATATTCTATTCCACTGTATTCTATTCTGTTGTATTCTATTCTGTTGTATTCTATTCTGTTGTATTCTAATCTATTGTATTCTGTTCTGTTGTATTATATTCTGTTGTATTCTATTCTATTGTATTCTGTTCTGTATTATTCTATTCTGTTGTATTCCATTCTGTTGTATTCTATTCTGTTATATTCTATTCTACTGTATTCTATTCTGTTGTATTCTATTCTACTATATTCTATTCTGTTGTATTCTATTCTACTGTATTCTATTCTACTGTATTCTATTCTGTTGTAATCTGTTGTATTCTGTTCTATTGTAATATATTATATTCCACTGTATTCTATTCTGTTGTATTCTATTCTGTTGTAATCTATTCTGTTGTATTCTAATCTATTGTATTCTGTTCTGTTGTATTCTATTCTGTTGTATTCTTTTCTATTGTATTCTGTTCTGTTGTATTCTATTCTCTTGTAATCTATTCTGTTGTATTCTATTATCTTGTAATCTAATGTGTTGTATTCTATTCTCTTGTAATCTATTGTGTTGTATTCTATTCTCTTGTAATCTAATGTGTTGTATTCTATTCTGTTGTAATCTATTCTGTTGTATTCTATTCTCTTGTAATCTATTCTGTTGTATTCTATTCTCTTGTAATCTAATGTGTTGTATTCTATTCTATTGTATTCCGTTCTCTAATCACTCCAGGGGTTCCTGAGGAGTTCTCTAATCACTCGTCCAACTGTACCTTGATCAGTCATGGAGCAAACTAACTATACATCATGGAGCAAACTAACTATACATCATGGAGCAAACTAACTATACATCATGGAGCAAACTAACTATACATCATGGAGCAAACTAACTATATATCATGGAGCAAACTAACTATACATCTAACTATACATGATGGAGCAAACTAACTATACATCTAACTATACATCATGGAGCAAACTAACTATACATCATGGAGCAAACAAACTATACATCTAACTATACATCAGAGAGCAAACTAACTATACATCATGGAGCAAACAAACTATACATCGAACTATACATGATGGAGCAAACTAACTATACATCATGGAGCAAACTAACTATACATGATGGAGCAAACTAACTATACATGATGGAGCAAACTAACTATACATCATGGAGCAAACTAACTATACATCATGGAGCAAACAAACTATACATCATGGAGCAAACTAACTATACATCATGGAGCATACTAACTATACATCATGGAGCAAACTAACTATACATGATGGAGCAAACTAACTATACATCATGGAGCAAACTAACTATACACCATGGAGCAAACTAACTATACATGATGGAGCAAACTAACTATACATCATGGAGCAAACTAACTATACATGATGGAGCAAACTAACTATACATGATGGAGCAAACTAAATATACATCATGGAGCAAACTAACTATACATCATGGAGCAAACTAACAATACATCTTGGAGCAAACTAACAATACATCTTGGAGCAAACAAACTATACATCTAACTATACATGATGGAGCAAACTAACTATACATCATGGAGCAAACTAACTATACATCATGGAGCAAACTAACTATACATCATGGAGCAAACTAACTATACATCTAACTATACATCATGGAACAAACTAACTATACATCATGGAGCAAACTAACTATACATCATGGAGCAAATTAACAATACATCATGGAACAAACTAACTATACATCTAACTATACATCATGGAGCAAACTAACTATATGTTTTAAAAAGCTATCCTGGGAGGTGTGAGCTCACCAGAGAACAGACTTATAATGGTAAGAGCCAGTTAGTGAATATTTAATAGCAGGATTGTCATACATTTACGCCATTGTACAAACAAGAACACACACACACACACACACACACGTTGCCCTTACACCACCAGGCTTGAGGGCTGATATCTTTGCCAGGGGACTGTCATGTTGCTTTTACACCAGACTTTGACCTGTTCGGAAATGGACCAGAGGACAATCAGACCTGTTTCGAAATGGCTTGTGGAAAAATAGACCCCAATCTGAGAGACCTGTTCAGATCACAGAAGAAAAAAGAGAGAGAGAAACATTTGACAGTTACATTCACACGGCCTAGAAATAAATCAGAAAAACACTGTTCCCTGTGGTTTTATCTGTAGTATAATCCAAACTTTATAACCCATTGTTTTATTGTTTTCTGCTTTCCTAAAACAATAATTGTCCACCTCATGGTTCAGCTGTCGGATATTTGAGCAGTAAATGCATCAGGGCATTGTATGCTTAGGCCTATAGTCTTAGCTGTCCACTTTAAGATATTAATAAAAATAATATATACACATATATATATATATATATACATGCTCCTGATGAGGTGGCAGATGGTCTCCTGAGGGATCGCCTCCCAGACCTGGACTAAAGCACCCGCCAACTCCTGGACAGTCTGTGGTGCAACGTGGCATTGGTGGATGGAGCGAGACATGATGTCCCAGATGTGCTCAATTGGATTCAGGTCTGGGGAACAGGCGGGCCAGTCCATAGCATCAATGCCTTCCTCTTGCAGGAACTGCTGACACACTCCAGCCACATGAGGTCCAGCATTGTCTTGCATTAGGAGGAACCCAGGGCCAACCGCACCAGCATATGGTCTCACAAGGGGTCTGAGGATCTCATCTCGGTACCTAATGGCAGTCAGGCTACCTCTGGCGAGCACATGGAGGGCTGTGCGGCCCCCCAAAGAAATGCCACCCCACACCATGACTGACCCACCGCCAAACCGGTCATGCTGGAGGATGTTGCAGGCAGCAGAACGTTCTCCACGGCGTCTCTCTCTCTCTCTCTCTCTCTCTCTCTCTCTCTCTCTCTCTCTCTCTCTCTCTCTCTCTCTCTCTCTCTCTCTCTCTCTCTCTCTCTCTCTCCTCAGCAGCAGCAGCAGGTGCACTTGAGGTGAGCAGCCGGAACCAGTTTCAGCTGGACATAAGCTATACATCTTATGTACTTTCAATTGGCTGACACAGATAACAACTTCACGAAATTCTTATCTCCTCACACTACTTTAATTAACAGAGAACTGGTCCTCATTACCAAAGTCCCATGGCAATTATATTACACCCAATCTTACTCAGAATTTCAGGTCTGTTGTTCCCCCTCAAATCAGACCAGAGGCTAAGTAACCTAGCCTAGGGGATGTAAACCTCTCTCTCTCTCTCTCTCTCTCTCTCTCTCTCTCTCTCTCTCTCTCTCTCTCTCTCTCTCTCTCTCTCTCTCTCCCCCCCTCCCTCTGTCCTTAGGGGAGATAAGCTGGCCTAGGGGGGGTTCTGCTCACCAACAGGGCTCTTCGGGTTGGTTGACAAGGCTGATTCATTACGGACGTCATCGGTGGCCTTAGGATGAAGGACCTAGCATAGGGTGGTCTAAAAAACTACGGTGGGATAATCAGGTATCCCTAAAGCTGGGCCCTGGCCTTCACCTGCCTGCCTGTGTGTGTGTGTGTGTGTGTGTGTGTGTGTGTGTGTGTGTGTATCACCCCCCTCCCCCACCCCTCCCTCTCGCTCTGCCTGTTAGCTACCCAGGTCTGTAGACTAGAGCGTTCATGCATAATGCAAGCAGACTGTCTCGCTTTCTCTCTCTCTCTCTCTCTTTCTCTCTCGCTCTCTCTCTCTCTCTCTCTCGCTCTCTTGCTTGCTCTCTCTCTCTTGCGCTCTCTCTCTCACGCTCTCTATCTCTCTCTCTGTCTTGCGCACGCTCTTTCTCTCTCTGTCTTGCGCTCTCTCTCACTCTCTTTCCCTCCCTCTGTCTTGCGCTCTCTCTCACTCTCTTTCCCTCCCTCTGTCTTGCGCTCTCTCTCACTCTCTTTCCCTCCCTCTGTCTTGCGCTCTCTCTCACTCTCTTTCTCTCCCTCTGTCTTGCGCTCTCTCTCACTCTCTCACTCTCTTTCCCTCCCTCTGTCTTGCGCACTCTCTCACTCTCTTTCCCTCCCTCTGTCTTGCGCTCTTTCTCACTCTCTTTCTCTCACTCTGTCTTGCGCTCTCTCTCACTCTCTTTCCCTCCCTCTGTCTTGCGCTCTCTCTCACTCTCTTTCCCTCCCTCTGTCTTGCGCTCTCTCTCACTCTCTTTCCCTCCCTCTGTCTTGCGCTCTCTCTCACTCTCTTTCCCTCCCTCTGTCTTGCGCTCTTTCTCACTCTCTTTCCCTCCCTCTGTCTTGCGCTCTCTCTCTCACTCTCTTTCCCTCCCTCTGTCTTGCGCTCTCTCTCACTCTCTTTCCCTCCCTCTGTCTTGCGCTCTCTCTCACTCTCTTTCCCTCCCTCTGTCTTGCGCTCTCTCTCACTCTCTTTCCCTCCCTCTGTCTTGCGCTCTCTCTCACTCTCTTTCTCTCCCTCTGTCTTGCGCTCTCTCTCACTCTCTCACTCTCTTTCCCTCCCTCTGTCTTGCGCACTCTCTCACTCTCTTTCCCTCCCTCTGTCTTGCGCTCTCTCTCACTCTCTTTCCCTCCCTCTGTCTTGCGCTCTCTCTCACTCTCTTTCCCTCCCTCTGTCTTGCGCTCTCTCTCACTCTCTTTCCCTCCCTCTGTCTTGCGCTCTCTCTCACTCTCTTTCCCTCCCTCTGTCTTGCGCTCTTTCTCACTCTCTTTCTCTCACTCTGTCTTGCGCTCTCTCTCACTCTCTTTCCCTCCCTCTGTCTTGCGCTCTCTCTCACTCTCTTTCCCTCCCTCTGTCTTGCGCTCTCTCTCACTCTCTTTCTCTCACTCTGTCTTGCGCTCTCTCTCACTCTCTTTCCCTCCCTCTGTCTTGCCCTCTTTCTCACTCTCTTTCCCTCCCTCTGTCTTGCGCTCTCTCTCACTCTCTTTCCCTCCCTCTGTCTTGCGCTCTCTCTCACTCTCTTTCCCTCCCTCTGTCTTGCGCTCTCTCTCACTCTCTTTCCCTCCCTCTGTCTTGCGCTCTCTCTCACTCTCTTTCTCTCACTCTGTCTTGCGCTCTCTCTCACTCTCTTTCCCTCCCTCTGTCTTGCCCTCTTTCTCACTCTCTTTCCCTCCCTCTGTCTTGCGCTCTCTCTCACTCTCTTTCCCTCCCTCTGTCTTGCCCTCTTTCTCACTCTCTTTCCCTCCCTCTGTCTTGCGCTCTCTCTCACTCTCTTTCCCTCCCTCTGTCTTGCGCTCTCTCTCACTCTCTTTCCCTCCCTCTGTCTTGCGCTCTCTCTCACTCTCTTTCCCTCCCTCTGTCTTGCGCTCTCTCTCACTCTCTTTCCCTCTCTCTCTCTTGCACTCTCTCTCTCACGCTCTCTATCTCTCTCTCTGTCTTGCGCTCTCTCTCACTCTCTTTCCCTCCCTCTGTCTTGCGCTCTTTCTCACGCTCTTTCCCTCCCTCTGTCTTGCGCTCTCTCTCACTCTCTTTCCCTCTCTCTCTCTTGCGCTCTCTCTCTCACGCTCTCTATCTCTCTCTCTGTCTTGCGCTCTCTCTCACTCTCTTTCCCTCCCTCTGTCTTGCGCTCTTTCTCACGCTCTTTCCCTCCCTCTGTCTTGCGCTCTCTCTCACTCTCTTTCCCTCCCTCTGTCTTGCGCTCTCTCTCACTCTCTTTCCCTCCCTCTGTCTTGCGCTCTCTCTCACTCTCTTTCCCTCCCTCTGTCTTGCGCTCTTTCTCACTCTCTTTCCCTCCCTCTGTCTTGCGCTCTCTCGTGACTCTACATTCACAGATCCATTGTATAATGTTATCCTGTGATCCTCCTCTTCTCTTCTTCTATTTATTCAACTTAAAACCATTTTACAGTAAAAAGACATGAGGTGGAAACGTCAACCTGTCAGGATAAAATGTCTTCACACACATTCCCAGACAGAATACTGATATTTCACATTCTGTTTCTTCTTACCTTCCAAGCCTTCCACTACACCGACTGGATATCTATGATCCTACACTCAGTGACTCTAACTTTATGGATATATTGTTTATAATGGATACACACCCCCATCCACATCGACGGGATCGATGTGGATGGGGACCGCAGTGGAGAAGGTGAAAAGTTTCAAGTTCCATCGGCGTACACATCGCTGACAATCTGAAATGGTCCACCCACACAGACAGTGTGGTGAAGAAAGTGCAACAACAACTCTTCAACCTCGGGAGGCTGAAGAAATTCGGCTTGGCCCCTAAGACCTTCACAAATTTTTATAGATGCACGATTGAGAGCATCCTGTCGGGCTGTATCACCGCCTGGTACGGCAACTGCACCACCCTCAACCGAAGCGCTCTCCAGAGGGTAGTGCAGTCTGCTCAAAGCATCACCGGGGACATACTGCCGTCCTCCAGGACACCTACAGTACCCGATGTCACAGGAAGGCCAAAAAGATCATCAAGGACATCAACCACCCGAGCCATGGCCTGTATTCACCCCGCTATCATCCAGAAGGCAAGGTCAGTACAGGTTCATCAAAGCTGGGACCGAGAGACTGAAAAACAGATTCTATCTCTAAGCCATCAGACTGTTAAATAGCCATCACTAGCCGGCCTCCAACTAGTACCCTCCCAGTACTCGGGTTACTGAACCTGGTTAATGGAACACTGGTCACTTTAATAATGGAACACTGCTCACTTTAATAATGGAACACTGGTCACTTTAATAATGGAACACTGGTCACTTTAATAATGGAACACTGCTCACTTTAATAATGGAACACTGGTCACTTTAATAATGGAACACTGGTCACTTTAATAATGGAACACTGGTCACTTTAATAATGGAACACTGCTCACTTTAATAATGGAACACTGGTCACTTTAATAATGGAACACTGGTCACTTTAGTAATGGAACACTGGTCACTTTAATAATGGAACACTGCTCACTTTAATAATGGAACACTGGTCACTTTAATAATGGAACACTGGTCACTTTAGTAATGGAACACTGGTCACTTTAATAATGGAACACTGGTCACTTTAATAATGGAACACTGGTCACTTTAGTAATGGAACACTGGTCACTTTAATAATGGAACACTGGCCACTTTAATAATGGAACACTGGCCACTTTAATAATGGAACACTGGTCACTTTAATAATGGAACATTGGTCCCTTTAATAATGGAACACTGGTCACTTTAATAATGTGTACATACTGGATACTTTTTCAACCTATCTGGATTACAACCAAATAATGATAAATGTACTATATTACATTTTGGATCACAAAAAAATACTACTTTTACATTACCGTGTAGTTTACCAATAAAATGGTTTGATAGTGATGTGGACCTACTTGGTAACCATTTCCCAAAATAAATAAATTGTCTCACTCCAATACATTTTAATAGAAAGTTAGCAAAAATAGATAAGATCTTGCTACCGTAGAAAAGGAAAATATTTGTCTATTTGTGGAAAAATCTACCTGATTAACTCTTTACCTATTTGCTTATGGTCTTGCTTACATCTTGCAAATAGCTATTTGAATATATTCACTTTTACTTGGAACACCAAACCAGACAAAATTAACCGGGCCTATTTATATAATGAATATGAATTCGGAGTGCAAAATGATTAAATATTAAAGTATTAGACCTCTCACTAAAGGTGTCAGTCATACAAAAGTTATACTTAAATCCGAACTGGTTCTCTAGTAAATTAGTAAGAATGTCTCAGCCCATGTTCAAGAATGGCTTTTTTCTCTTTATTCAGATTACAACCTCTTTCTTTCAGTTATTTGAAAAGGAAAACATCTCCCAAATATCCCTATTTTTAAAACAAGCCGTCGAAAATTTGTTGCAATTTCAATTTAACTCACAAGAAAAAACAGGACAAATAATACAACAAATATTGTGGTTAACCTCTATGGGATTGGTGTCCCTGTACAGGGACGGTTGTTGCTAACATGCGCTAATGTGACTAGAATGACGTAAGTAACAGCAAACTTTCCAGGACATGGACATGTCTTATATGGGCAGAAAGCTTAAATTCTTATTTATCTAACTGCACTGTCCAATTTACAGTAGCTATTACAGTGAAATAATACCATGCTATTGTTTGAGGAGAGTGCACAATTATGAACTTGAAAATATAATAATGAACCAATTAAACACATTTGGGCAGTCTTGATTCAACATTTTGAACAGGTATGCAATGGTTCATTGGATCTGTCTAAACCTTTGCACATACACTGCTACCATCTATTATCCAAAATCTAAATTACGCCTGGGCTGGAATAATACACTATGGGTTTTCTCTTGCATTTCAAAGATGATGGTACAAAAAAAATTCATGTTTTTTTTATTTTACCAGATGTAATGTGTTATATTCTCCTACATTCATTTCACATTTCCACAAACTTCAAAGTGTTTCCTTTCAAATGGTATCATGAATATGCATATCCTTGCTTCAGTTTCTGAGCTACAGGCAGTTAGATTTGGGTATGTCATTTTAGGGGAAAATTGAAAAAAAGTGTCCGATCCTTAATTAAACTAAAATATGATAATAGTAAAAAAAATATATATAATAATTGGATAAAAGAGGAAGGTATAGTCTTTGTAAATTATATCATAAAATAAGACTTTTGGAGTTATGTCACACATGTAGCTAACAAAAATATATGGAAGCGTCTGCTCTACCCAAAATTACAACCAACTAATTACCGCAAAAATGAAAGAGGAAAGTGGATGGGGGGAAATGTAAAGAACTTGTCTGGCGGCCCATACTTGGTTAAAGAAAAGTGATAAATAAAAAAGTATACCAGTTTCATTTAATGACCAAATATGTCACACCCTAATCTGTTTTCACCTGTCTTTGTGATTGTCTACACCCACCTCCAGGTGTCTCCAGTTTTCCCCATTAGTCCCCGGTGTATTTATCCCTGTGTTTCCTGTCTCTCTGTTCCAGTTCATCTTGTTTTCCCCATTAGTCCCCGATGTATTTATCCCTGTATATCTTGTCTCTGTGACAGTTCATCTTGTTTTCCCCATTAGTCCCCGGTGTATTTATCCTTGGTCCCCGGTGTTTCCTGTCTCTCTGTGCCAGTTCGTCTTGTTTTGCCCACCAACCAGCGTTTCTCCTAGCTCCTATTTTTCACAGTCTCTGTTTTTTCCTAGCCCTCCTGGTTTTGACCCTTGCCTTTCCTGACGCTGTATCCACCTGCCTGAACACTCTGCCTGTTCTGACCTCGAGCCTGCCTATCCCCTTGTGCTGTTTGGACATGGACCTGTTCACTGAACCCCTACCTGTCCTGACCTAGAGTCTGCCTATCGCCTGGTGCTGTTTGGACTCTGTCCTGGTTTATGAACTCTCGCCTGGCCCCGACCTGCCTTTTGCCAACCCCTTTTGGTATAATAAATATCGGAGCTCAACCATCTGCCTCCTGTGTCTGCATTTGGGTCTCGCCTTGTGCTCTTATAAAAAAATTGACAGCTGTGCCATATAGATTGCAAAATAGTTGGGAAGAGATTTTCAACGTACCGATTCCATGGCACATGGTTTATGAACTGATACGCAAAATGACGCCAAATTTAAAACTTAAAATGATTATACAAAAATTCTTGCAACCAATAAAATGTTATAGAGAGACAGAATGAATTGATAATTTATTTTGGTACTGTCGATATGTATCTTGTTTTTGGTCACAGGTCGAGGAATGGCTGAAGAATTGCAACATTTACCTGGAGCTAACTCTGCAGATATCATTACTGGGTGATCTGAAAAGTCATAGTCAATCGATCAATAATATAGTCATATTTTTCGAAAAATAATTACATTTTTTATTTACAATTGGTAGAAATTATGAGAAGATTAAGGTTCAGAACTTTTTTGAAACAGTAGTCCTGTGTGGCTCAGTTGGTAGAGCATGGTGTTTGCAACGACAGGGATGTGGGTTTGATTCCCACTGGGGACCAGTACAGAGAAAAAAATTATGAAATGAATGCATTCACTACTGTAAGTTGCTCTGGATAAGAGCATCTGCTAAATGACTAAAATGTAAATGAAAAATAGATGGCATATGGAAATCCAATATGGATGGTGTTAAGACATAGATGGGAGGTGTTGAATGGAGTTGATGGTTGGGAATAATAGTAAATAATAACAAATTGGTAACGAATGTAAAAATAAATACTGTGTCGGTAAAATAAATATAGGTTCAGAACTTTAGTGAAAGAAATAGATGGGAGAGGTTGAGATTAGAGGAAGGACAGGAGTAAAAACAAACAAAATATCACTATTGTAAAATAGACTGTGTCTGTAAAATGTATATAGTGTGTAGAAGCCTAAGTGCTATTGTTCATTAGTTTACTCCAATTAGGGGAGGGGTGGAAGGGTTACAAAGAATTAAATGGAAAAGTTTTTTTTTTTTTAAAGGCGTTTATGTATGTATGTGTGTGTATATATGCATTTGTCCAGTCAAAAGTTCCAGGGTTTTTCTTTATTTGTACTATTTTCTACATTGTAGAATTATAGCGAATACATCACAACTATGAAATAACACATATGGATTAATATAGTAACCAAAAAAGTGTTAAACAAATCAAAACACATTTTAGATTTTAGATTCTTCAAAGTAGCCACCCTTTGCCTTGATGACAGCTTTGCACACTCTTGGCATTCTTTATACTTTATTTACATAAGTATTCAGACCCAAAATATTTCTGTAGCATTGAAGGTCCCCAAGAACACAGTGGACTTCATCATTCTTAAAAGGAAGAAGTTTGGAACCAACAAGACTCTTCCTAGAGCTGGCTGCCCAGCCAAACTGAGCAATTGGGGGAGAAGGGCCTTGGTCAGGGAGGTAACCAAGAACCCGATGGTCACTCTGACAGAGCTCCAGAGTTCCTCTGTTGAGATGGGAGAACCTTCCTGAAGGACAACGGAGCAAAGTACACCACATTAACCTTGTAACCAGGCCTCGCATTTGCCTTTCCATATTTGGTCATGTTACGTTTGGTAAACGTAGCTAAACGTGAATAATTTAATTCACTGTGAAAATAACGTTCTCTACATTTTTAAAAGGCCAGTGGACCTGAGGGACCTACTGGGTACATAACCTATTGGGTAAATAACATGTCTGACATGTTTATGTCACACCCTGATCTGTTTCACCTGTCTTTGTGCTTGTCTCCACCCTCCTTCAGGTGTCGCCCATCTTCCCCATTATCCCCTGTGTATTTATACCTGTGTTCTCTGTTTGTTGTTGCCAGTTCGTCTTCTTTGTCAAGTCAACCAGCGTTTTTGTGTCTCTGCTCCTACTTTTCCCCAGTCTCTCTTTTCTCATCCTCCTGGTTTTTGACCCTTGCCTGTCCTGACCCTGTACCCACCCGCCTGACCACTCTGCCTGACCCTGAGCCTGCCTGCCGTCCTGTACCTTTGCCCCTGTTGCTGTAATAAACATTCTTACTTCGACACGGTCTGCGTCTGGGTATACCTGATAGAGTTGGGTGCACAATTGTGGATTTATTTAAAAATCAATAGAACAATCTTAAAATGATTTCTAAAACTCATAGACAGCCAGTGCCGAGACCTTAAAACTGGTGTAATGTGTTCTCCCCATCTGGTCTTGGTCAGTACCTGTGTTGCAGCATTCTGTATGTTTTGCAGTTGACCAATGGCTTTCTTGGGTAGACCAGACGGGAGAGCATTACAGTAGTCAAGCCTGCGTGTTATAAAAGCATGGATGAGTCTCTCTGTATCAGCCTGAGAGGGAAACGGCTGCACCTTGGCAATGTACCTCAGGTGGTAAAAAGCTATTTTGGTCACATTCCTAATATGTGATTCAGAATTTATTTCAGAATATAAAATAACACCTAGATTCTTTACCTGATGTTTTTTTCTTTATTGCCTGTAAATTAAAATTAGCAGCCAGGTTCTCTCTCTGTGCTTTGGCTCCAACAAATACTAATACAGTCTAATCATTTATCTGTGGAGCTAAAATCCTCTGGTGACACATACATGTAAAGTTGTGTAAAATCAATACTGTGCTTTCTGACAATGCTGCCAAGGGGTAACATATATAAACTTAAAAGTACCGGACCCATAACTATGGCTGTCTCTGCGCTGTGGTGGGCACAAAACCATAATGGAATTTTTCAAAAAATACATTTGTTAAATAAAACATTTATTTGATTTAGCTGTGTGAAAACCAATTTATCCAGAATTTTTGGTTAAGAATGGAAGGTTTGAGAACGGCCAAACATTTCTAAGAGTTGAGTAATCTATATTACTTTCCTTCAGAAAGGGGTTTTTACCATAGCAGTTTTTAGTGCCGTGGGGAAAGTGGCTGCGAACAGGGAGAGATTAAGTATAGCTTGCACTTCTTCAGATATGCATTATATAAATCCATAGTGCCTTTGTGTGGTAGGCTCGGAAACAAATCATTAAACTTCTCATCACGTCTTGACTGATACCCAACCTAATGTTGGTTATCTTATCTCTGAAATATTCCTCAAACTCATCACATTTAGATGTGGAGGAAAGTTCACATAGGTTTGCAGGGGTAGGATTTATCAGGCCATTTATGGTCGAGAAGAGCACTGTTTAATTATTCTGATTATTGGTGATTAAATTAGAAAAACGAGCCTGTCTGGCATTTCTAATCACCTTGTTATATATGCCAAGAAGCTCTCTCGGAATATCATAATGGACCTACAACTTTGACTTTCTCCACTTCCTCTCTGCCTTTCTTCAACTTTTCTTTAATTGACTAGTTTCCTCACTCATCCAAGGGGCTTTCCGTTTGGATGTGGACTTTTTCAACTTTACTGGAGCTTTGACGTCAAAGGTTGTCCTTAATTTGCTATTAAAGTTATCAACTAAATCATGACAAGAGAAAGGTTAGAATAGGTGATGGTGTATTGTTCATACACAATAAAATCTGTAGCAACTTCAGAGGTAAAATAGCGTTTCTTAATAATGCATTCAGTATTACCCTTTGACATGGGCAACAATGAATTTAAAAATACACACTGATGATCAGATAAAGCAACATCAAAATTAGAGGATATGTCAACAGAAAGCCCCTTGGTAATAACCAGGTCCAGAGTATGGCCACAGTTATGGGTGGACCCAGTAACATGTTGGATAAAGTCCATAGAGCTCAAAATATTAATAAATTCAGTGGCCTTGGAGTCACTCTCTGTTTCAACATGAATATTAAAATCGCCCCACACAATTATTTTATCATAGTTCTCAAGGACAAGGTCCAGTGTTTAATTTATTTGTTTCTAAGGGGCTCTCCGTTTATATGGGGCGTTGTTCAACTTTACTGTATTTGTTATTAAAGTTATCAACTAAATCATGACAAGAGGAAAGCAGAATAGGTGATGGAGTATTGTTCATACACAATAAAATCTGTAGCAACTTCAGAGGTAAGATACAGTGCCTTGCAAAAGTATTCATCCCCCTTGGCGTTTTTTCCTATTTTGTTTTATTACAACCTGTAATTTAAATAGATTTTTTTATTTTGGATTCCATGTAATGGACATACACAAAATAGTCCAAATTGGTGAAGTGAAATTAAAAAAATTACTTGTTTCAAAAAATTACAAAAAATTCAAACCCGGAAAAATGGTGTGTGTATATGTATTCACCCCGTTTACCATGAAGCCCCTAAATAAGATCTGGTGCAACCAATTACCTTCAGAAGTCACATAATTAGTTAAATAAAGTCCACCTGTGTGCAATCTAAGTGTCACATGATCTCAGTATATATACACACCTGTTCTGAAAGGCCCCAGAGTCTGCAACACCACTATGTGATTTCTGAAGGTAATTGGTTGCACCATATCTTATTTAGGGGCTTCATAGCAAAGGGGATGAATACATATGTGTAACCGATGTGAAATGGCTAGTTAGTTAGCGGTGGTGTAACCGATGTGAAATGGCTAGTTATTTAGCAATGGTGCGCGCTAATAGCGTTTCAATCGGTGACGTCACTTGCTCTGAGACCTGAAGTGGTTGTTCCCCTTGAGTTGCAAGGGCCGCGGCTTTTGTGGCGCGATGGGTAACGGTGCTTCGTGGGGTGTCAGTTGTTGATGTGTGCAGAGGGTCCCTGGTTCGAGCCCGGGTTGGGGCGAAGAGAGGGACGGAACCTACACCGTTACATTTGCATATGCACGCACAACTTTTCGATTTTTAATAAAAATAATAATAATTTGAAACAAGTTATTTTTTTCATTTCACTTCACCAATTTGGACTATTTTGTGTCTGTCCATTACATCAAATCCAATCAAAAATCCATTTCAATTACAGGTTGTAATGCAACAAGATAGGAAAGAACGCCAAGGGGGATGAATACTTTTGCAAGGCACTGTAAAGCTGTCTTCTAAGATGTGCAGCACGGCTGGGAGATGACCTCAAACGTGCCCACATGCTGGACGGCTGGATGACTAAGTGTTTGTGTTCAATACTTCATTGACTCTGAGTCTTCGCCTATCTCTGTTAGTCCACAGCTTTGGATGTCTGTGTGTTTGTTAACTCTATTGATTGGCATGTCCATACATACCTCCTCCATGCTATATTCAATGTACAGAAGCTTTGAACTTCTGTATTGTGTCTCTTTTGAAGTGATTTAATAAATGTTTAGCAATTTACTGAAAATTAAATACAGAAATATTTCATTTAATAAAGTATTCAAACACCTGAGTCATATTTTGTAGAATACTTTGCGAATACAGGTGCAAGACTTTTTGGGTAAGTCTCTGAGAGCTTTGCACACCTGGATTGTAACATATTTACCTTTTCTTTTTAAAATTCTTCAACCTCAAGTTGATTGTTGATCATTGCTAGACAGACATTTTCAAGTCTTGCCATAGATTTTCATGCTGATTTAAGTCAAACTGTAACTAGTCCACTCAGGAACATTCTAGGTAATTTTGGTAGCAACTCCAGTGTCGATGTGGCCTTGTGTTTTAGGTTATTGTCCTGCTGAAAGGTGAATTCATCTCCCAGTGTCTGGTGGAAAGTAGACTGAACTAGGTTTTCCTCCAGGATTTTGCCTGAACTCCATCCTCTCCTGAATTCCATGTATCTTTTATCAAACAAATCTCCCTAGTCCTTGCCGATGACAAGCATTCTGTAACGGTTTCAGGGGGTTGTGTGGTGGGTGGACGGTATGTGCCCGCGAGGCAGGACCACGGAGGGCAATAGGAAGTATTCCCCAGAGGCAGGACAACGGACAGCTCAGGGGAAACTGCCAGACTGCAGCGGAACAGCCACACCTGTCTCCAGTTGTAATTAGAGACTAAACGGCAGACAGGTGAAACCAATCAGGGGCCTCTACTTAACAGCTCCCTGGGTTTGTTTTTTTCCCCTTGACCCCGGCAGGTGAAAGAGGAGGAGGCTATTGGAGAGACTGAGAACTGAAGATTTCCACACGGAGTGAACCCCCAAAGACCCAGAATGGGTGACCTTCCACTGATGACGTGTTTACTTTGTTTGAGTTCTGGAACACTGCCTGTACCGGATTTTTTTTTTTAAAGGACCATGTTAACCCTTCAGGTGGACTGGTGGTGTGTGTTTGTATGTGTAAACCCTGCCTTACCAAGATCATAGCGCCGAAACCGCCACAATACCCATAACATGATGCAGCCACCACCATGCTTAAAAATATGAAGAGTGGTACTCAGTGATGTGTTGGATTTACCCCAAACATAGTCCTTTGTAATCAGGAGAAAAAGTCAATGTCTTTTGCCAATTTTTTTGCAGTATTACTTAGGTGCCTTGTTGCAAGCAGGATGCATGTTTTGGCATATATGTTTTTTCTTTACGGGCTTTCTTGAGTACTTATTGACTCAAGACATTTTAGCTTCAGATTACTTAACTTCTAAAATGTTCTACAAACAACATTCCACTTTGGCATTAGGGGTTATTGTGTGTAAATCAGTGACACAAAAATCGCAATTGTTAAATTCAGGCTGTGACACAACAAAATGTGAAAAAAGTCAAGAGGTTTGAATACTTTCTGAAGGCACTGTACATGTACATACTATATATATATATATATATATATATATATATATATATATATATACAGGATCTTTGAACTTCATGGACCCTCATGGGAAGGCTGTGAGGATGTACTTGTTGTGTTCCAGTCCATGGAGATGATCAGATCTCACAAAGCCTTGAGAAATAATTTATGAACCATATACATGAACTGCACTATACTGCACTTTTGTTCATCTCTCTGCATTCAGATATAAATAGATTGATGATATCCACTGTATATCCACTGCTCATTGTCTAATAGCTCTATGTTCAATTGACCTATTTGTATATGTGTGCAAACTCCTATGTCTGTATTCTGTCTCTAAATGTTGTCCATCACTAGCAGCAACATATCGCCAAGTAACATTCTGAGAAGAGAAGGAGAGAGTTAGAGGATGTGGAGGGAGAGGATATGGAGGGGGAGGAGAGAGGGAGAGGATGGGGGAGAGAGGGAGAGGATGGGGGGAGAGAGGGAGAGGAGAGAAGGAGAGGATGGGGGAGAGAGGGAGAGGAGAGAAGGAGAGGATGGCGAGGAGAGAAGGAGAGAGTTAGAGGATGTGGAGGGAGAGGATATGGAGGGGGAGGAGAGAGGAGAGAGGGAGAGGATGGGGAGAGAGGGAGAGGATGGGGGAGAGAGGGAGAGGATGGGGGAGAGAGGGAGAGGATGGGGGAGAGAGGGAGAGGATGGGGGAGAGGGAGAGGAGAGAAGGAGAGGATATGGAGGGGGAGGAGAGAGGGAGGGGAGGAGAGAGGGAGAGGATGGGGGGAGAGAGGGAGAGGAGAGGATGGCAAGGAGAGAAGGAGCAAGGGAGAGATGTAAGGCAGGGAAAGGTACTGTCACCAAGGCAACAGGTTGGTGGCAGGCAGGCAGGCTCTGCTGTGTGCGTGTGCGTGTGCTTGCATGTGGTTGAGTTAAGTTGGGCTTTTTTATCAATATGACTGGCTGTCAGAGAAGGTCTACAGGAGGAAAAGAGGATCTGAGGTCTAGTATAGTTAGAAGATAGTTGTGGCCTTGAAGTGTGACCTGTTTAGAGTTTTAATGGATTCCATTTACATACCTGCTTTCATATGAGAGATGTGAACAGTTTTAAAGTAGTAGGTTAGGATACGTCCCAAATGGCACCCTATTCCCTATAGTGGACTACTTTTGACCCGAAAGAAGTGCACTACATAGGGCATAGGGTGCCATTAGGGACACATGTGACTTCTACCCACACACTGATCAGTAGATCTAAGACATTGCACTTGCTACCTGATTTGGCCCCCCTCCCATGGTATAATCACTGCTTTTATTTTATTCATGTAACCTTTGAGATTGTTTTGATTACTGTGCCTCATGCCCCTCATCAGAGAGGAGCAAACTCATAATCAATGCCTCTTTTACCAGAAAGTAACTTTCTTCCTCCCCATCATCATCATCATCATCATCAGAGAAATAAAAGGCACAGTTTGAAAAGGTGATGGAAGGTGAGAGCACTGATTGGTTACAGTTGATGGGGCCAGTGAAAGTGGCAATGTCTTGCTGACAAACTGTGCAGTTACATTGACATTTTAGTCATTTAGTAGATGCTCTTGTTATAAATTATGGATCTGCGCAAACTTAAAAGGGGGCTGAACACACAGATTCCACATGTGTTGTCTTGAAGGTGTGTTACAGAGGAAGTCGGAAGTTTATATACACCTTAACCAAATACATTTCAACTCAGTTTTTCACAATTCCTGACATTTAATCCTAGTAAAACTTCCCTGTCTTAGGTCAGTTAGGATCACCACTTTATTTTAAGAATATGAAATGTCAGACTGATAGTAGAGAGAATGATTTATTTCAGCTTTTATTTCTTTCATCACATTCCCAGTGTGTCAGAAATGTACATACACTCAATTAGTATTTGTTAGCATTGCCTTTAAATTGTTCAACATGGGTCAAACATTTCGGGTAGCCTTCTTTCCGCACTTCCGGTTTGGAGCGAGCAGTCGCACCACGCTTCGCTCCACAGGTAATATTACACTTCACTACATTACAACGGCTTGATTTGTTTGATCTGAGCAATTCTTCTTAGCTAGCTACATAGCCGTCTTTGTATCAAAGATAATTGTGTAGTTTAGAGTAATTGAGTAATTATCGAGGCTAGCTATCTTCGTCCTCCTAACGTAGTCAACACTGCTAGCTGCTAGCTAGCTAGTCATCACTGCTAGCTAGCCAACTTCTACCGACTAACTTTCACTGCAGAAACTATTACATTACAACGTAACGACCTGATTAGTGTGGTGTTAGTGTTAGTTAGCCAGCTACATAGTTGTCTTTGCTGTCTCTGTATCTAAGATAATTGTGTAGTTTGAGTTTGAGTATTATCGAGGTGCGCTAGCCAGCCGCGACGCGGCGCTGACTTAGTCAACACACCTAGTCATCATTAACCCACTGCCAGCTAGCCAACCGTTACCGACTAGCAGCGCTGTAGATACTAATACTTTACAACGGAACGATTTGACTAGTGCAGTGTTACCTAGCTAGCCAGCTATTTCCGTCCCCCGCGACGCCATTTTTCCTAACCCAGCCAACTATTACCGACGAGCAGCATTGTAGAAACTAAATACATTACAAGGAACGTCTTGATTAGTGTTATGTTAGCTACAAAGTTGCTTTGTATCATGACAAGGTGTAGTACTGAAACTATCGAGGTTACCTAGCCAGCTACACGTTCAAAGTCAACAACGCAGCCACTGCTAGCTAGCCTACTCCACCAGCCAGCAGTACTGTATCATTTTAGTCAATAAGATTTTTGCAACGTAAGCTTAACTTCCTGAACATTCGAGACGTGTAGTCCACTTGTCATTCCAATCTCCTTTGCATTAGCGTAGCCTCTTCTGTAGCTTGTCTACTATGTGTCTGTCTATCCCTGTTCTCTCTCCTCTGCACAGGCCATACAAACGCTCCACACCGCGTGGCCGCTGCCACTCTAACCTGGTGGTCCCAGCGCGCACGACCCACGTGGAGTTCCAGGTCTCCGGCAGCCTCTGGAACTGCCGGTCTGCGGCCAACAAGGCTGAGTTCATCTCAGCCTATGCTACCCTCCAGTCCCTAGACTTCCTGGCGCTGACGGAAACATGGATTACCACAGATAACACTGCTACTCCTACTGCTCTCTCCTCGTCTGACTACGTGTTCTCGCATACCCCTAGAGCATCGAGCCAGCGGGGTGGTGGCACTGGAATCCTCATCTCTCCCAAGTGGACATTCTCTCTTTCTCCCCTGACCCATCTGTCTATCTCCTCATTTGAATTCCATGCTGTCACAGTTACCAGCCCTTTCAAGCTTAACATCCTTATCATTTATCGCCCTCCAGGTTCCCTTGGAGAGTTCATCAATGAGCTTGACGCCTTGATAAGTTCCTTTCCTGAGGATGGCTCACCTCTCACAGTTCTGGGTGACTTTAACCTCCCCACGTCTACCTTCGACTCATTCCTCTCTGCCTCCTTCTTTCCACTCCTCTCCTCTTTCGACCTCACCCTCTCACCTTCCCCCCCTACTCACAAGGCAGGCAATACGCTTGACCTCATCTTTACTAGATGCTGTTCTTCCACTAATCTCATTGCAACTCCCCTCCAAGTCTCCGACCACTACCTTGTATCCTTTTCCCTCTCGCTCTCATCCAACACTTCTCACTCTGCCCCTACTCGGATGGTATTGCGCCGTCCCAACCTTCGCTCTCTCTCTCCCGCTACTCTCTCCTCTTCCATCCTATCATCTCTTCCCTCTGCTCAAACCTTCTCCAACCTATCTCCTGATTCTGCCTCCTCAACCCTCCTCTCCTCCCTCTCTGCATCCTTTGATTTCCTCTGTCCCCTATCCTCCAGGCCGGCTCGGTCCTCCCCTCCTGCTCCGTGGCTCGACGACTCACTGCGAGCTCACAGAACAGGGCTCCGGGCAGCCGAGCGGAAATGGAGGAAAACTCGCCTCCCTGCGGACCTGGCATCCTTTCACTCCCTCCTCTCTACATGTTCCTCTTCTGTCTCTGCTGCTAAAGCCACTTTCTACCACTCTAAACTCCAAGCATCTGCCTCTAACCCTAGGAAGCTCTTTGCTACCTTCTCCTCCCTCCTGAATCCTCCTCCCCCCCCCCCCCTTCTCCCTCTCTGCGGATGACTTCGTCAACCATTTTGAAAAGAAGCTTGACGACATCCGATCCTCGTTTGCTAAGTCAAACGACACTGCTGGTCCTGCTCACACTGCCCTACCCTGTGCTTTGACCTCTTTCTCCCCTCTCTCTCCAGATGAAATCTCGCGTCTTGTGACGGCCGGCCGCCCAACAACCTGCCCACTTGACCCTATCCCCTCCTCTCTTCTCCAGACCATTTCCGGAGACCTTCTCCCCTACCTCACCTCGCTCATCAACTCATCCTTGACCGCTGGCTACGTCCCTTCCGTCTTCAAGAGAGCGAGAGTTGCACCCCTTCTGAAAAAACCTACACTCGATCCCTCCGATGTCAACAACTACAGACCAGTATCCCTTCTTTCCTTTCTCTCCAAAACTCTTGAACGTGCCGTCCTTGGCCAGCTCTCTTGCTATCTCTCTCAGAATGACCTTCTTGATCCTAATCAGTCAGGTTTCAAGACTGGGCATTCAACTGAGACTGCTCTTCTCTGTGTCACGGAGGCTCTCCGCACTGCTAAAGCTAACTCTCTCTCCTCTGCTCTCATCCTTCTAGACCTATCTGCTGCCTTTGATACCGTGAACCATCAGATCCTCCTCTCCACCCTCTCCGAGCTGGGCATCTCCGGCGCCGCCCACGCTTGGATTGCGTCCTACCTGACAGGTCGCTCCTACCAGGTGGCGTGGCGAGAATCTGTCTCCGCACCACGTGCTCTCACCACTGGTGTCCCCCAGGGCTCTGTTCTTGGCCCACTCCTATTCTCGCTATACACCAAGTCACTTGGCTCTGTCATATCCTCACATGGTCTCTCATATCATTGCTATGCAGATGACACACAATTAATCTTCTCCTTTCCCCCTTCTGACAACCAGGTGGCGAATCGCATCTCTGCATGTCTGGCAGACATATCAGTGTGGATGACGGATCACCACCTCAAGCTGAACCTCGGCAAGATGGAGCTGCTCTTCCTCCCGGGGAAGGACTGCCCGTTCCATGATCTCGTCATCACGGTTGACAACTCCCTTGTGTCCTCCTCCCAGAGTGCTAAGAGCCTTGGCGTGACCCTGGACAACACCCTGTCGTTCTCCACCAACATCAAGGCGGTGACCCGATCCTGTAGGTTCATGCTCTACAACATTCGCAGAGTACGACCCTGCCTCACACAGGAAGCGGCGCAGGTCCTAATCCAGGCACTTGTCATCTCCCGTCTGGATTATTGCAACTCGCTGTTGGCTGGGCTCCCTGCCTGTGCCATTAAACCCCTACAACTCATCCAGAACGCCGCAGCCCGTCTGGTGTTCAACCTTCCCAAGTTCTCTCACGTCACCCCGCTCCTCCGCTCTCTCCACTGGCTTCCAGTCGAAGCTCGCATCCGCTACAAGACCATGGTGCTTGCCTACGGAGCTGTGAGGGGAACGGCACCTCCGTACCTTCAGGCTCTGATCAGGCCCTACACCCAAACAAGGGCACTCCGTTCATCCACCTCTGGCCTGCTCGCCTCCCTACCTCTGAGGAAGCACAGTTCCCGCACAGCCCAGTCAAAACTGTTTGCTGCTCTGGCACCCCAATGGTGGAACAAGCTCCCTCACGACGCCAGGACAGCGGAGTCAATCACCACCTTCCGGAGACACCTGAAACCCCACCTCTTCAAGGAATACCTGGGATAGGATAAAGTAATCCTTCTAACCCCCCCCTTAAAAGATTTAGATGCACTATTGTAAAGTGGTTGTTCCACTGGATATTATAAGGTGAATGCACCAATTTGTAAGTCGCTCTGGATAAGAGCGTCTGCTAAATGACTTAAATGTAAATGTAAATGTTCCACAAGCATCCCACAATAAGTTGGGTGAATTTTGGCCCATTCCTCCTGACAGAGCTGGTGTAACTGAGTCAGGTTTGCAGGCTTCCTTGCTCGCACATGCTTTTTCAGTTCTTCACAAATCTTCACAAGGTCCTTTGCTGTTGTTCTGGGATTGATTTGCACTTTTCGCACGGCTACGTGGTCCCATGGTGTTTATACTTGTGTACTATTGTTTGTACAGATGAAAGTGGTACCTTCAGGCATTTGGAAATTGCTCCCAAGGATGAACCAGACTTGTGGAGGTCTATCATTTCTTTTCTGAGGTCTTGGTTGATTTCTTTTGATTTTCCCATGATGTCAAGCAAAGAGGCACTGAGTTTGAAGGTAGGCCTTGAAATACATCCACAGGTACACACCTCCAATTGACTCTAATGATGTCAATTAGCCTATCAGAAGCTTCTTAAGCCATGACATAATTTTCTGGAATTTTCCAAGCTGTTTAAAGGCACAGTCAACTTAGCTTCTGACCCACTGGAATTGTCATACAGTGACTTATAAGTGAAATAATCTGTCTGTAAACAATTGTTGGAAAAATTACTTGTGTCATGCATAAAGTAGATGTCCTAACTGACTTGCCAAAACTATAGTTTGTTAACAAGAAATTTGTGGAGTGGTTGAAAAATAAGTTTTAATGACTCCAACCTAAGTGGATGTAAACTTCCAACTTCAACTGTATGTTTAGATATCGTACCCTGGCAGTTACTGTTGTTTGTACGTTTTGAGATACAGATGTATGATCTTAATTTGATCCAGTTTTCTACAACAGGAAAATATTTCTTCAGCAACAGGAAATGTGAATTATTATGTGGATTATAATTAATTAGCATTTTTGTAGGGGTTGATACATTTTTCATCATAAGAGAAAATCAAGTCTGAAATTTCAAAGTGGAAATTAAAAACTTCAGAAGCTTTTTAAACCTCAAATATACTTTGAAAAAGTCCTGCATTGCAGTAAAGTTCTCTTGCAACATGGTGGTTAAATTAAGATCCTACATCTATAAGGTTTTTGGTTTAAAAAAAGTCAGTGCAGCTGGCTGAGCTCAGGACTGATTCAGTGTACTGCAGACAGTATTTTGATTTGTTTTTTATTTCATCCTTTATTTAACCAGGTAGGCAAGTTGAGTACAAGTTCAAGCTGGCCAAGATAAAGCAAAGTAGTTCGACAACATACAACAACACAGAGTTACACATGGAGTAAAACAAACATACAGTCAATAATACAGTAGAAAAATAAGTCTCTATACAATGTGAGCAAATTAGGTGAGATAAGGGAGGTAAAGGCAAAAAAGGCCATGGTGGCAAAGTAAATACAATATAGCAAGTAAAACACTGGAATGGTAGGTTTGCAGTGGAAGAAAGTGCAAAGTAGAAATAATGGGGTGCAAAGGAGCAAAATAAATTAATAAATAAATACAGTAGGGGAAGTGGTAGTTGTATGGGCTAAATTATAGATGGGCTATGTACAGGTGCAGTAATCTGTGAGCTGCTCTGACAGCTGGTGCTTAAAGCTAGTGAGGGAGATAAGTGTTTCCAGTTTCAGAGATTTTTGTAGTTCGTTCCAGTCATTGGCAGCAGAGAACTGGAAGGAGAGACGGCCAAAGGAGGAATTGGCTTTGGGGGTGACCAGAGAGATATACCTGCTGGAGCGCGTGCTACAGGTGGGTGCTGCTATGGTGACCAGCGAGCTGAGATAAGGGGGGACTTTACCTAGCAGGGTCTTGGAGATGACCTGGAGCCAGTGGGTTTGGCGACGAGTATGAAGCGAGGGCCAGCCAACGAGAGCGTACAGGTCGCAGTGGTGGATAGTATATGGGGCTTTGGTGACAAAACGGATGGCACTGTGATAGACTGCATCCACTTTATTGAGTAGGGTATTGGAGGCTATTTTATAGATGACATCGCCGAACTCCAGTATGGATTCAGCTGCAGCTGGCTGAGCGCAGGACTGATTTCTGAGAACATGTCAACAACTTCAACATCAGCAAGCTGTCCAACGATCATAAATAACAAGCTGCTACACATTATCTATCAGTGTCCAAAATCACCAGCTAGCTAAGTTACATCTCTGTTTTTGTCAATGAATCTAGTTCGTAGCTATCAGGCACATTGAGCAGAAGGTCACGTTAGTTAAATCAGCTTATCAAGTCACTGGCGACGTGTGTGTGCCTCAATGTCATTTAGTTTTTTTTCTTCACATGATCTATTAACAGAGTGTGTGTCTGCCTGGCAGTGTTTCATAGGTCCTGCTGTGACCTGTTTGCGTTACAGAACAGGTTACGTCAGGTAACAGAATGTTGGCGAACGGGTTTAGAATTTCGGAATGTTGAATATAGTTGGCAGTTGAGATGTATGTGCGCATCGTCTCAATTCTCCATTTTGGTTGTTGTTGTTCTGACGTCGTGACATCGTGAAGTTCGCAGGAGGTGGGGTTTACAACTTGGCCGTCATTGTAAAATAAGAATTTGTTCTTTAAACTGACTTGCCTAGTTAAATAAAGGTTAAATAAAAAAATAACATGAAAGTGTATGTAGCTAACTACCTCGTTTAAAATGTCAACAATACTGCCAACGCAGCATAACATTTGAGTAGCACTTGATGTACATCGTCATCAATATTGGGTCTGGTTGGCTGATATACGCAGCAGAGAGAGACAGAGAGACACAGAGAGGAGTGGCTGATATACGCAGCAGAGAGAGACAGAAAGACAGACAGAGAGGAGTGGCTGATATACGCAGCAGAGAGAGACAGAAAGACACAGAGAGGAGTGGCTGATACACGCAGCAGAGAGAGACAGAAAGACAGACAGAGAGGAGTGGCTGATACACGCAGCAGAGAGAGACAGAGAGACACAGAGAGGAGTGGCTGATACACGCAGCAGAGAGAGACAGAAAGACAGACAGAGAGGAGTGGCTGATACACGCAGCAGAGAGAGACAGAGAGACACAGAGAGGAGTGGCTGATACACGCAGCAGAGAGAGACAGAAAGACACAGAGAGGAGTGGCTGATACACGCAGCAGAGAGAGACAGAAAGACAGACAGAGAGGAGTGGCTGATACACGCAGCAGAGAGAGACAGAGAGACACAGAGAGGAGTGGCTGATACACGCAGCAGAGAGAGACAGAAAGACACAGAGAGGAGTGGCTGATACACGCAGCAGAGAGAGACAGAGAGACACAGAGAGGAGTGGCTGATACACGCAGCAGAGAGAGACAGAAAGACAGAGAGAGGAGTGGCAGGACTGGCTGCATCTAGGACCCTCCGACCCGACTCCATCCCTTCTTCAGTTGGGAGATGCACTTGTATCAGGGCAGCAACAACATTGCATTCTAGGTGCAGCCAGTTGAGAGAATGCCAAGAGTGTGCAAAGCTGTCATCAAAGCCAGTAGCATCCCACCCTGCATCCCACCCTGCATCCCACCCTGCATCCCACTGTTGACTTGCTTCTGAAGCCAAGCAGGGTTGGTCCCAAGATGGGAGATCAGATGCTGCTGGAAGTGGTGATGGAGGGCCAGTAGGAGGAACTCTTTCCTCTGATCTAAAAAAAATATCCCAATGCCCCAGGGCAGTGATTGGGGACACTGCCGTCACAGAGAGTCAGGACACCCGTTTAACGTCCCATCTGAAAAACGGCACCCTACACAGGATGGGACGTTAAACGGGTGTCCTGACTTAAAGATTCCATGGTACTTATCGTAAGAGTAGGGGTGTTAACCCCGGTGTCCTGGCTAAATTCCCAATCTGGCCCTGATACCATCACGGTCACCTAATCCTCCCCAGCTAACAATTGGCTCATTCATCTCCTCACCCCTGTAACTATTCCCCAGCTTGTTGCTGTAAATGAGAACGTGTTCTCAGTCAACTGACCTTAAAAAATAAATAAAAAGGCAAAGGGTGGCTGCTTTGAAGGATCTCAAATATAAAATCTATTTTGATTTTATTTAATTCCTTTTTTTGTTTAGTACATGATTCCATATGTGTTATTTCATAGTTTGGATGTCTTCACACAATGTAGAAAAGAGTAAAAAATTAAGAAGAACCCTTGAATGAGTAGGTGTTCTACAACTTTTGACCCCGTAGTGTAATTTATAAGATAGAAATCTTGACAGTTTGTGCCATCATAAAATCAAATCAGCTTACATCAGCTGTTATCTCAAAGTGCTGTACAGAAACCCAGCCTAAAACCCCAAACAGCAAGCAATGCAGGTGTAGAAGCACGGTGGCTAGGGAAAACTCCCTCGAAAGGCCAAAACCTAGGAAGAAACCTAGAGAGGAACCAGGCAATGAGGGGTGGCTCGGAAAAACTCCCTAGAAAGGCCAAAACCTAGGAAGAAACCTAGAGAGGAACCAGGCTATGAGGGGTGGCCATTCCTCTTCTGGCTGTGCCGGGTGGAAATCGTCACAGAAGTGTGCCAGGCTATCTGGTATGTCCTGAAGAACACTTTTTGTTGCTTACGTGGCATAATGATGTCAGTCTGGTACCAACCATAACCATAAGATTACCTAAATACATGTGACTATAATACATATGATGTGAAAATTATACAAGCATAGACGTTGTAATGATATATATATCACATAAAAGTGATCTGGCATTCCCAAAAAAGAGTATAGCCTAGAATGAAATACATGTGACTATAATACATATGATGTGAAAATTATACAAGCATAGACGTTGTAATGATACATATTATATATTATATTATTATTATATTATATATTATATTATATTATTATATTTAACTGGCATCCCAAAAAAGAGTAGAGCCTAGAATGAAATACATGTGACTATAATATATATGATGTTAAAATTATACAAGCATAGACGTTGTAATGATATATATCACATAAAAGTGATCTGGCATTCCCAAAAAAGCCTAGAATGAAATACATGGGACCAACTGAACATTAGAGTAGACCACTTTTGCAGCTTCAAAAAATGACTAACACATCGTGTTTTCTTAATGAGTGACAGTAACACGTTACAAAAGTTCTTATACACATGTATTAACTTTGATTATTACAATAGCAACATTGTTGTTACATAGGACTTGGTAAATTGCTTTATAATTGTATAATAATGGAGTCATTTCATGAAGTGGAATAAAGAACAGTCACTATTCCGCTTGTGTACGGTAGTTACAATAACTCTCAGCTCACTGCTGTGCAATTCAAAATTAAATTACCGAAGTATTATGTAACACAATGCTAAAAAAAGTTGCTTCAAAATAAATTAGTTTTATTACACAGGCACAAGAACAGTTTTATTAAAACTGTTACTGAGAATGCAAACAGTAACAAAATATGGCTATCGAGTGTAGAACGCAAACGAAATATCCCCAAACTGCCTTCTTGAATCAACTACAGCCAAGGTAGGTCGATAAATCATGCTATTTTGTATTCTGAGTAAAGTATCCCTTTTTAAATATGGTATTTAGAGATGGTATAGTGTGTGTTTGAAACAAAGAACACTTACCCTCAGGACTTAGAGGTTCGACATTGTTTTTTGTTGTTTGCGAATAGCTTTGAATTTCTCAGCAGTATTTTCTAGTGTCATTAAATGAATTGCAACTTTCGACCTTTTCAGTGGCGTGTTGAAAGGGTAATACAGTAGTGGAACATCACAACTTATTTATACAAAATATCATTGGTATATTGCTTTGATTTGATTATATACACTTGGGGCAATGGACATTCAGCATTTACACAATGTTCAGATAGAAATGTATTGTGTAGATCCAATATGACTGTCGGTTTGGAATAGGACAGGAGATTGTGTGCTCTATTCATTCTATTTATATCTTCAATATGCACTTCCTGATACAACCCTGACATTAGTTGAAGGCAGCCAATCCAACATGCAGTTCCAGATACTACCCTGCCGTTAGTTGAAGGTAGCCAATGCAACATGCAGTTCCAGATACAACCATGCCATTAGTTGAAGGCAGCCAATCCAACATGCACTTCCTGATATAACCTTGCCATTAGTTGAAGGCAGCCAATCCAACATGCACTTCCTGATATAACCTTGCCATTAGTTGAAGGCAGCCAATCCAACATGCACTTCCTGATATAACTTTGCCATTCGTTGAAGGCAGCCAATCCAACATGCACTTCCTGATATAACCTTGCCATTAGTTGAAGGCAGCCAATCCAACATGCACTTCCTGATATAACCTTGCCATTAGTTGAAGGCAGCCAATCCAACATGCACTTCCTGATATAACTTTGCCATTCGTTGAAGGCAGCCAATCCAACATGCACTTCCAGATACAAAAGGCACCTAAAGCACTTTCACATCATGAGAAACAAGAATCTCTGGTCTGACGAAACCAAGATTGAACTGTTTGGCCTGAATGCCAAGTGTCATGTCTGGAAGAAACCTGGCGCCATCACTACGGTGAAGCATGGTGGTGGCAGCATCATGCTGTGGGGATGGTTTTCATCAGCAGGGACTGGGAGACTAGTCAGAATCGAATGAAAGATGAATGGAGCAAAGACCAGAGAGATCCTTGATGAAAACCTGCTCCAGAGTGCTCATGATCTCAGATTGGGCTTAGGTTCACCTTGCAACAGGACAACAACCCTTAGCACACAGCCAAGACAATGCATGAGTGGGTTCGGGACAAGTCTCTGAATGTCCTTGAACCCCATCGAACATCTCTGGAGAGACCTGTAAATAGTTGTGTAGTGACTCCCCCCATCCAACCTGACAGAACATGAGAGGATCTGCAGAGAAGAACGGGAGAAACTCCCCTAATACAGGTGTGCCAAGCTTGTAGCGTCATACCCAAGAAGACTCGAGGCTGTAATCGCGGCCAAAGGTGCTTCAACAAACTACTGAGTAAAGGGTCTGAATACTTATGTAAATGTGATATTTTAGTTTATGTAACATTTTTTTTCTTCGAATTCCCAGTTCTTGCTTTCTCGTGATGGGGTATTGTGTGTAGATTGATGAGAAAAAAATCTATTTAATCCGTTTTAGTGGGTCTGAATACTCTCAGAATGCACTGTATGTTTAAAAAATGTTTTTTTAAAATGGACACTTTCTGAGATTTGTATTCAGATTGTTTTAAAAATAAGTCACTTTTGGGGATCCTTATTCAAACAGTTTGTCCAAAGAATTATTTTGTCCCCCCCCCCAAAAAAAAGTTATACTTTCCACAAAGCATAGTTAAAACTATAGTTGTCCCAGGTCTGACAAACACAGACACACACGCCTGTTACATTGAGAAAACAAAGGATAAGGAACAAATGGCAGGTGTCCACGTGAATAACAGATCACACTGATGTCTGAAGGAAGGCACATTGACACATTTAGCAGCAGTGTGACTGAATCAAATCAAAAAGTTTATTTGTCACGTGCGCCGAATACAATACAACAGGTGTAGATCTTACAGTAAAATGCTGAATACAACAGGTGTAGTAGACCTTACAGTAAAATGCTGAATACAACAGGTGTAGTAGACCTCACAGTGAAATGCTGAATACAACAGGTGTAGACCTCACAGTGAAATGCTGAATACAACAGGTGTAGACCCTACAGTGAAATGCTGAATACAACAGGTGTAGACCCTACAGTGAAATGCTGAATACAACAGGTGTAGACCCTATAGTGAAATGCTGAATACAACAGGTGTAGTAGACCTTACAGTGAAATGCTTACTTACAGGCTCTAACCAATTGTAATGCGATGCTACTGGGGGCAGAGAAGTCAGGCGCAGGAGCGCGGAAACTGATTTACAAAGGTGTCGTTTAATAACCATAAACCACCGTCAACAGATTAATACAATAAATTGGTCAAACAAAACCCAGTAACTACCAGCATACCGTTCACAAGCACTACAACAAACAATTACGGACAAGGACATGGGGGGGAACAGAGGGTTAAATACACAACATGTAATTGATGGAATTGGAACCAAGTGTGATGGAAGACAAGACAAAACCAATGGAAAATGAAAAATGGATCGGCGATGGCCAGAAGGTTGGTGTTGTCGACTGCCGAATGCCGCCCGAACAAGGAGAGGGACCAACTTCGGCGGAAGTCGTGACAGTACCCCCCACTTGACGCGTGGATCCAGCAGCGCGTCGACACCGGCCTCAGGTATGACCCGGAGGGCGAGGCGCAGGGTGATCCGGACGGAGACGGTGGAACTCCTGCAGCATTGAAGGGTCAAACACGTCCTCTACCGGAACCCAGCACCTCTCCTCCGGACCGTACCCCTCCCACTCCACAAGATACTGAAGGCCCCTCACCCGACCCCTCGAATCCAGTATGGAGCGAACGGAGTACGCCGGGGCCCCCCCGATGTCCAGAGGGGGCGGAGGAACCTCCCGGACCTCAGACTCCTAGAGAGGGCCAGCCACCGCCGGCCTGAGGAGAGACACATGGAACGAGAGGTTAACACGGTAATCGGGTGGAAGCTTTAACCTATCACAAACCTCGTTCACTCTCCTCAGGACCTTAAACGGCCCCACAAACCGTGGACCCAGCTTCCGGCAGGGCAGGCGGAAGGGCAGGTTTCGGGTCGAGAGCCAGATCCGGTCCCACTGCGTTGGCGATCTGTGTTCTTCTTTTGGCGCGTCACGGCCTGCTGAAAGTGGACACGGACGGCGTCCCATGTCTCCTCCGTGCGCCTGAACCAATCGTCCCCTGCAGGAACCTCGGTCTGACTCTGATGCCAAGGTGCCAGAACTGGCTGGTAACCCAGAACGCACTGGAAGGGAGAGAGGTTAGTGGAGGGGTGGCGGAGCAAGTTCTGTGCCATCTTGGCCCAGGGCACGAACGCCGCCCACTCCCCCGGCCGGTCCTGGCAATAGGACCGCAGAAACCTACCCACATCCTGATTCACTCTTTCCACCTGCCCATTGCTGTTGGGGTGAAACCCTGAAGTAAGGCTGATCGAGACCCCCAGACGTTCCATGAACGCCTTCCAGACCCTAGACGTGAACTGGGGACCCCGATCAGACACTATATCCTCAGGCACCCCGTAGTGCCGGAAGACGTATGTAAACAAGGCCTCCATAGTCTGTAGGGCCGTAGGGAGACCGGGCAGAGGGAGGAGACGACAGGACTTAGAGAAACGATCCACAACGACCAGGATCGTGGTGTTACCCTGTGAGAGTGGATGGTCAGTCAGAAAATCCACCGACAGGTGCGACCAAGGTCGTTGTGGAACGGGTAAGGGGTGTAGCTTACCTCTGGGAAGGTGCCTAGGAGCCTTACACTGGGCGCACACCGAGCAGGAGGAAACATAAACCCTGATGTCCTTAGCCAAGGTAGGCCACCAGTACCTCCCACACAAACAGCGCACTGTTTGACCAATCCCAGGATGACCAGAGGAGGGTGACGTGTGGGCCCAATAGATCAACCGATCACGAACAGCAGACGGGACGTACAGACGCTCAGCGGAACACTGGACGGTAGCGGGCTCTGCACGTAACGCCTGCTCTATGTCCGTGTCCAGCTCCCACACTACCGGCGCCAACAGGCAGGAGGCGGGGAGTATGGGAGTGGGATCCATGGGCCGCTCCTCTGTGTCATACAGCCGGGACAATGCGTCTGCCTTAACGTTCTGGGAGCCTGGTCTGTAGGACAGGGTAAACACAAAATGGGTGAAAAACATGGCCCACCTTGCCTGGCGAGGGTTCAGTCTCCTCGCTGCCCGGATGTACTCCAGATTGCGGTGGTCAGTCCAGATGAGAAAAGGGTGTCTATCCCCCTCAAGCCAATGTCTCCACGCCTTCAAGTCCTTGACGACAGCCAACAGCTCCCGGTCCCCCACATCATAGTTTCGCTCCGCCGGGCTGAGCTTCTTCGAGAAGAAGGCACAGGGGCGGAGCTTCGGTGGCGTACCCGAGCGCTGAGAGAGCACCGCTCCTATCCCAGCCTCGGGCGTGTCCACCTCCACTATGAACGCCAATGAGGGATCCGGATGGGCCAGCACGGGAGCCGAGGTAAACAGAGCCCTCAGGTGATTAAAAGCCCTGTCCGCCTCAGCCGACCACTGCAAACGCACCTGCCCCCCCCTTCAGTAGTGAGGTAATGGGAGCCGCTACCTGACCAAAACCTCAGATAAACCTCCGGTATTAGTTGGCAAACCCTAAGAACCTAAGACCTCAAAACTATGAATTAACACATATGGAATCATGTAGTAACCAAAAAAGTGTCAAACAAATTAAAATATATATTTTAAATAGCCACCTCAGCTGTGGAGAACCTGAAGAGTATATTTTCAGTTATGTTCAGCTGCACCATTATAGGGGTTCCTCGTTTAACCTCTCTAGGGTAGGGGGCAGTATTTTCACGGCCGGATGAAAAACATGCCCAAATTAAACGGCCTACTACTCGGGCCCAGGAACTGGAATATGCATATTATTAGTAGATTTGGATAGAAAACACTCTGAAGTTTCTAAAACTGTTTGAATGATGTCTGTGAGTATAACAGAACTCATATGGCAGGCAAAAACCTGAGAAGCCTGAGAAGAATCTAACCAGGAAGTGAGAATTCTGGTGCTTTCAAGTCATTGCCAATGGAACACGCAGTGAGTTAGGGTTCATTTTGCAGTTCCTAAGGCTTCCACTAGATGTCAACAGTCTTTAGAAAGTTGTTTGAGGCGTCTATGATGAACAGAGACGGAACAAGAAGGCTGGGAAGATGTAGACCCATCAGTTCATTGGCGCGCGTTCATGTGAGAAGGGACCTGTGTTCCAAAACGTTTTTCAAGACACAGGAACCGTCCGGTTGGAATGTTACTGAAGTTTCAACTTCTAAAGGCCCTAAAGATTGATGCTTTACAACGTTTGACATGTTTGAACGAACGTAAATAGATTTTTTTTTTACTTTTCTTTTTACATTTGGAGTAGCTGAACGAATGCGCGAACAACAAGGAGCTATTTGGACATAAATTATGGAGTTGATCGAACAAAACAACATTTATTGTGGACCTGGGATTTCTGGAAGTGCCTTCTGATGAAGATTATTAAAGGTAAGTGAATATTTATAATGCTATTTAATATTTTAGATGACTCCAAAATGGCGGCTATCTGTATTGCCTAGTGTATTTTTCTGAGCGCAGTACTCAGATTATTGCAAGTGTGCTTTCCCAGTAAAGTTATTGTGAAGTCTTTCACAGCGTTAGCATAAAGGAGATGTTCATCTATAATTCTTTGAATGACAGTTTAATATTTTAGCAACGTTTATGACGAGTATTTTTGTAAATTGTAGCACTGATTCACAGGAAGTATTGGAGGCAAAATATTTTCTGAACGTCACGCGCCGATGTAAAATGCTGTTTTTAGATATAAATATGAACTTGATCGAACAAAAAATACATGTATTGTGTAACATGATGTCCTAGGAGTGTCATCTGATGAAGATCGTCAAAGATCGTCAAAGGTTAGTGCTTCATTCAGTTGTGTTTTGGGTATTTGTGATGCATGCTAGTTGCTTGGAAATGGCTGTGTGGTTATTTGTGTCTATGTACTCTTCTAACATAATGTAATGTTTTGCTTTCGCTGTAAAGCCTTTTGGAAATCGGACAACGTGGTTCGATTCATGAGAAGTGTATCTATGAAATGGTGTAAAATAGTTCTATGTTTGAGAACTTTGAATTATGAGATTTTGTGGTTTTAAATTTGGCGCTCTGATTTTTCACTGGCAGTTGAATAGTGTGGGATGATTGCTTCCCACTTCCCCTAGAGAGGTTAAAAGTTGCATCATACTGCAGCACAGCTTGCAGGATTCTGCGGTACAGCATGTTACAGTGCATGACGTCATTGTATTTTACGGTCAGTCGGCGTGAATGCCGTTAATGCCGTTAATGCTTGTTGAAACCACCAGAGGGCATCTTTGAAGGCGTCTTTATGAAGCTTGCTTACTTTATGAAGCTCGCTTACTTTCCCAAATAATCCTAGAGGTCCATGCAGGACGGACGTTTTGATTGCTATACCCTATATGACAGACCATAAACAAATTAATACATTTTGTTTACATGAAGCAACCTCAGCTACTGTAGCACGAAGAATTACATCTTCAATGTTATGTTATTTCAAAATAAATAGTAAAATACACATATTCCGGTTAGTTCAGGAACAAATTCAAGGTTTTTATTGAATTGACATATAGCTGTAGGACTAAGAGTCCTGTTTACTGTAGCTGTCTTAACATAACTTACATATTGGCCACAAAGGCCTACTTCAATATATATATCAATCAATCATTTATGCATTTACGCATGTCTTCACCCCAGACAACACGAATACTTCTCGCCATGTAATTTAGTACGGAGAGCGTTTGCACATTGGCAAGATGTCGCCGAGACATCGGCATTAGATCACATTTGCCCTTCAGCCACTGTTTGGATGATGCATGTCAAAGCTGCTAAATTATACTGGCAATAATAATAAAAAAATATATATGATTTACATTTGAGTCATTTGACAGACGTCACTTACAGGAGCGAGTACATTTTCATTTTCATTTAAAAATGCGTCTTGCTCTACATGGCACTATACTAGACAATCAGTGATTTTGTTTGTGGGAAGAGATGATGAATGAAGAGAGAAGATTCGAGTTAATGTGAAGTTTAGTAGGTTATTGCTTGATTTGGAACTGTTTTTGTTTTGTGTTTGATGTGACATTGTACAGCTAGAATGTATTTGTGTATTAATATGTATCCTCTTTTCCTGTGCAGTGCCTGAGATGGTGGCAGACAATCCGTTAATGACAGAGCTGCTGGAGGGCCACCACAAGTCGCTGAACCTGGACTGCTCATAGGAATGACCTCATGGCCAAGCAACTGTGGACGCCATGGGCAAGGCTGGATGCCACAGTGAGAAGTGCCTCCCAACACATTACAACACCTTGACAGGTTCTTCAAGATCTACCACAACACTGTGTCCATGAAGGTGCAGGTGCTGGCTGCAGAGAACCTGACGGCCAACAAGATTGTGTCCCTCCTCACACGGGTCCTCAATTAATACTTATAAAAGTCCGTAGTGTCCACTCTGTAACTCATACAGGGCCCTGTGTTTTGCTTAATCAGGTCACATGACCTGGATTTAAACTTTTAACCTTAATATCTGGGCACCTTTGTTTTACTCAACTAGTTCAAGCCACTGACAGCATTCTTTTAATTTATATTCTGATTATGGCTTCTACCTTAATTGGAGTTGAGTAACTGTGTTATAATATCAAAACTAGAACAACAAGGAACTACTACTGTGTAGTCATAACGGGAGACTTCTTCAAATGATATGGCTAGCCACCACTAACGCTTACAACTAGGAAAGCATTAAGGCAGTTTCGCTAAGCAACATGTTTGAAGGAAAGGCAAAAGTAGAAAGGCAAGGGGTCGAATGGACCAACATGAAGGGTAAAATTGTACATTTGCTTTTTTTTTTAGGGGCTGTTGGTGGCCGACTTAGTGGCCTTGTGGTTGGTCCGCCCTAAGATTGGAAGGTTGGACATTCAATCCCCGTCTGAGTTAAACAAAGACTGTAAAAATGGGACCAAATATGCCTCTAGCTAGCTATGGTTCCATATGGACTATAGCTCAGCTTTCAACACCATAGTACCCTCCAAGCTCATCATTAGGCTTGGGGCCCTGGGTCTGAACCCTGCCCTGTGCAACTGGGTCCTGGACTTCCTGACGGGTCGCGCAAAGGTTATGAAGGTAGGAAACAACGCCTCCACTCCGCTGATCCTCAACCCTGGTGCCCCACAAGGGTGCATGCTCAGCTCCATCCTGTACTCCGCGTTCACCCATGACTGCATGGCCAAGCACGCCTCCAAATCAATCATCAAGTTTGTAGACGACACAACAGTAGCAGGCTTGATTACCAATGATGACGAGACAGCCTACAGGGAGGAGGTGAGGGCTCTGGGAGTGTGATGCCTGGAAAACAACCTCTCACTCAACATCAACAAAACAAACGAGATGATCGTGGACTTCAGGAAACAGCAAGAGGTTGCACCCCCGTATCCACATCGATGGGACCGCAGTGGAGAAGGTGGAAAGCTTCAAGTTCCTTGGCGTACACATCACTGAAAAACTGAAATGGACCACCCACACAGACAGTGTGGTGAAGAAGGCGCAACAGAGCCTCTTAAACCTCAGGAGGCAAAAGAGATTTGGCTTGTCACCTAAAACCCTCACAGATCTTTACAGATGCACAATTGAAAGCATCCTGTTGGGCTGTATCACCGCCTTGTACGGCAACTGCACCGCCCGTACAAGGCGGTGCAGTTGCAGAAGGCTCTCAAGAGTGTGGTGCGGTCTGCCCAACGCATTACATGGGGCAAAATACCCGCCCTCCAGGACATCTACAGCACCCGATGTCACAGGAAGGCCAAAAAAAGATCATCAAGGACAACAACCACCCGAGCCACTGCCTATTCACCCCGTTATCATCCAGAAGGCGAGGTCAGTACAGGTGCATCAAAGCTGGAACCGAGAGACTGAAAAACAGCTCCTATCTCAAGGCCATCAGACTGTTAATTAAACCAGCCATCACTAGCACATTAGAGGCCACTGCCTGTAGGCATAGACTAGGAATCACTGGCCACTTTAAGGAATAGAACACCAGTCACTTTAATAATGTTTACATATCTGACATTACTCATCTCATATGTATATATGAGATGAGTAATGCCATATCGGCTATGAAAAAGCCAACTGACACTTAGTCTTGTGTTACTGACTTGTTGCACCCTCGACAACTACTATGATTATTATTATTTGACAATGCTGGTCATTTATGAACATTTGAACATCTAGGCCATGTGCTGTTATAATCTCCACCCGGCACAGCCAGAAGAGGACTGGCCACCCCTCATAGCCTGGTTCCTCTCTAGGTTTCTTCCTAGGTTTTGGCCTTTCTAGGGAGTTTTTCCTAGCCACCGTGCTTCTACACCTGCATTGCTTGCTGTTTGGGGTTTTAGGCTGGTTTTCTGTACAGCACTTTGAGATATCAGCTGATGTAAGAAGGGCTATATAAATAAATTTGATTTGAATTTCATATACTGTATTCTATACTATTCTACTGTACCTTAGTGTAAGAACCGACGCTGGAGATGAGAAGCAGGTACGGAGAGTGAACATTTAATTTACCACGGACATGGAACAGGACAGGAACAGCGTCAGAACCGGGTAACACAACGACATACGACAATTAATGCTGAAGTGGTTAATAACAGAGCTGGGGAACAGACAGACAGACATAGGGGAGGAAATAACAAACAAGTGATTGAGTAAAAGGTGAGAGCAACGAATCGATGATGCGCGTGACGAGGGAAGCAGGTGTGTGTAATGCTGGGCAGCCTGGCGGCCTCGAGAGCCAGGGAGGGAGAGCTGAAGCAGGCGTAACACTTAGTCACTTTAATAATGTTTACATATCTCGCATTTCTCATCTCATATGTATATACTGTATTCTATACTATTCTACGGTTTCTTAGTCACTTAATGTTTACATGTCTTGCATTTCTCATCTGTATAAAAAAGTGTTCTGTACTATTTTACTGTATCTTAGTCCGTTCCGCTCTGACATCGCTCGTCCATATGTATATAGTCTTACTTCATTCCTACTTAGATTTGTGTGTATTGGGTATATGTCGTGTAATTTGTTAGATATTACTTGTTAGATATTACTTGTTAGATATTGCTGCACTGTCAGAGCTAGAAGCACAAGCATTTCGTTACACCCGCAATAAAATCTGCTAATCACGTATATGTGACCAATAAAATTTGATTTGAAACAAAACCAGCTAGCTAGCTTAAAAATAGTTTGCAAAATAAATTGACCTATTTTATTTCTGTAGCTAGCAGCAGACTACAATGTTAAAGTTACAAACTCTTAATTACAATGACAACCGCTTCCAAACATTGTTTACGAATAAGAAAGCAGCTTGCTTCCTAGCCATAAAAGAAAGACATTTAAACTTTATCCGCCATGACAGCTAACAGCTGGGCTTCTTTGGTGGACATTGTGCAAGTGGTAACCTGGCAACGCACGTCGTGGTTGCGCCAGACAACACTCTCCTGTCACCAACCAACCAGTGTAGAGTATACTGGTCTATGAAAACGCCATCTGATTGGTTGGAAGAAAGGTCCCACCTCCAAGAACTCCTGCTCTCTCTCTCTCTCGCTTGCTCTCTCTTTCTCTCTGTCTCACTTTCCTTGCTTGCAAATCACTGTTTTCACATCTATAAATCTTTTTTTGTCACGGTAGGGCGCTAAACACTGCCAAAAGTCTGAGCGTGCGAAATTGACATGCGCAGGTGTACGTATCCAATTATCGCTTGCAAATATTAAGTTACAGGTTTGCGAATCTGATTATAACTACAGATTATTCTTTCATGTTCACATCTCATTGGTTACACGTTTTAGAATGTGTTTACAACTAGAAATCTATTCTACACGCTCAAATCACTTTGTCAATGATTTACCTCCATAGACACACACACACACACACACACACACACACACACACACACACACACACACACACACACACACACACACACACACACACACACACACACACACACACACAAGCCAAAAAACAAGCCTTCCTGTTGAGGGGGTGAGCACCCGATGCTGATCTAAAACTTCATATTGGATCAAAGCAATTCATAAAGTCTGTCTCTCCCCCTTTCCTCTTTCTCTCTCTCTCTCTCTCTCTCTCTTTTTCTAGTACATTTGTCACGTATACTCCCTCTCCGGCCTCTAGGTCCTCAGTCTGCTGATTATCCCGCACACCTGTCACCATCGTCTTGCGCACCAGCGCCTCATGACACTCACCTGGACTCCATCACCTCCTTGATTATCTTCCCTACATCTGTCACTCCCCTTGGTTCTTTCCTCAGGTGTTATTTGACTCTGTTTTCATGTCGGTGCGTTTGTTTGTGTTTCGTGTTTATTGTTGTGTTTATTTATAAAAACACTCACTTCCTGTACTTGTTTCCTGACTCTCAGCGCACTCGTTACATACATAAATCTCCAAAACCAGCCTAATCAGCCTGAACAGTATCTTTCATATGTGAAACAGGGTTGGAAAGGGACAATAGGACTGAAACCCCAGTTATTAGGAAGACTAGAAATACAATATTATGACGCATTAATCATTTTCCATTTTTAGTCACCTCCAAAAAATGATTGGCACCCTTGATAAAGATGAGTGAAAATAATACCGTATAAAATAAATAATAAAAATAGAGTTATATTGTATCTTCAGAAAAATAAGTACAATTGCCCAGAGAAAGACATTTCCTGTAATGATTTTTTTGAGAATACACCTCACACAAAGTGCCTGAAAGAACTGCAGTGCCTTCGGAAAGTATTCAGACCCCTTGATTTTTTTCCACAGTTTGGTAGGTTATGGCTTTATTCTAAAATGTATTAAATTTGTATAAATTTTTATTTATTAAATCTATTCACAATGCCCCATAATGACAAAGCAAAAACATGTTTTTAGACGTTTTCGCTAATTTATTACAAATGAAAAACAGAAGGATAACATTTACATAAGTATTCAGACACTTTACTCAGCAGTTTGTTGAAGCACCTTTGGCAGCAATTGCAGCCTTGAGTCTTCTTGGGTATGACGCTACAAGCTTGGTACACCTGTATTTGGGGAGTTTCTCCCATTCTTCTCTGCAGATCCTCTCAAGCTCTGTCAGGTCGGATGGGGAGCATCACTGAACAGCTATTATCAGGTCTCTCCAGAGATGTTAGATGGGGTTCAAGTCCGGGCTCTGGCTGGGCCACTCAAGGACATTCAGAGATTTGTCTTGCGTTGTCTTGGCTGTATGCTTAGGGTCATTGTCCTGTTGGTAGGTGAACCTTTGCCCCAGTCTGAGGTCCTGAGCGCTCTGGGTGAGATTTTCATGAAGGATCTCTCTGTACTTTGCTCCATTCATCTTTGCCTCGATCCTGACTAATCTCCCAGTCCCTGCTGCTGAAGAATCCCCCACAGCATGCTGCCACCATCATGCTTCACCGTAGGGATGGTGCCAGGTTTCCTCCAGACGTGACACTTGGCATTCAGGCCAAATAGTTCAATCTTGTTTTTTTTCAGACCAGAGAATCTTGTTTCTCATGGTCTGAGAGTCCTTTAGGTGCCTTTTGGCAAACTCCAATCAGGCTGTCATGTGCCTTTTACTGAGGAATGGCTTCCGTCTGGCCACTTCACCATAAAGGCCTAATTGGTGGAGTTCTGCAGAGATGGTTTTCCTTCTAGAAGGTTCTCCCATCTCCACAGATGAACTCTAGAGCTCTGTCAGAGTGACCATCGGGTTCTTGGTCACCTCCCTAACCAAGGCCCTTCTCCCCCGATTGCTCAGATTGGCCGAGCGGCCAGCTCTAGGAAGAATCTTGGTTGTTCCAAACTTATATAGACAGGTGTGTGCCTTTCCAAACTATGTCCAATAAATTGAATTTACCACAGGTGGACTCCAGTAAAGTAGCAGAAAAATCTCAAGGATGATCAACAGAAACAGGATGCACCTGAGCTCAATTTCGAGTCTCATAGCAAAGGGTCTGAATACTTATGTAAGTCAGGTATTTCAGTTTATTTTCTTTTATAAATTTGCTACTATTTCTAAAAACCCGTTTTCTTTTTGTCATTATGGGGTGTGTGTAGATTGTTGAGGATTTTTATTCTTTAATCCATTTTTGGAATAAACCTGTAACGTAACAAAATGTGGAAAAAGTCAAGGGGTTTGAATACTCTCCGAAGGCAGTGTATATAATTTCAAATATACACAATCAAAACAGAGTGTTGAATACTACAGCTATCATCAATTGCATCGTGAGCAGGGGTAGTATTGTGGTGGAACACGTGGGAATACCCAGACAGGTGAAATCATACTCACATGGAGAAATTATTTTTAAAGGTATATTGTATGGTTTTTTGAGGGTGTGATTTTTTTTTCTCAATTCTACAAGAATCAATGAACACATTTCAAATGTTTTTAATTTTTTATTTTTTAAATACATCTGCGCCAAAGCATGGACATCACAAACGGACCGATGGACAAACATAGAAATGACATGTAGACATGACAGAGACCAATGACAAATCGATTACATATTGATAGGGCTCAGAGACATAGGTTATGTCCCCAATGGTACACTCTTCCCAATGGGCTCTGGTCTAGTTACTGTACTATGTAGGGAATTGGGATTCAGCCAACATGGTTCAAACAGATAGACAGTGAAATCAGCAGGCAAACGGTCCAACGATCTTTAAGTGTCTAATTTAAAATCTCGGACTCGTCTGCCTTGTGGTTGACTACATTGCTTAGAGTCATGCCATACCAGTGCGCCTCACAAACACACGCACACACGCACCCGCGCACACGCACATGCACGCAGACACACACACACACACACATGCACGCAGACACACACACACACGCACGCAGACACGCACACACATGCACACACACACACACAAACACACACACACACACACATGCACGCAGACACACACACACACACGCACGCAGACACACACACATGCACACACACACACACGCACACACACAATCATGCCATGCCAGTGTGCGTCACCACAAACACACACACAAACAGAAACACACACTACACACACACATACTACACACACACACACAGATGTGTGGCATGAAAGCAGAGTAAATAATGGATAATAACTGCACGCCCCCGATAGGTGAGAAAGGTCAACTACCTTCAGAATAAATCTACCAGAGGATTTGGCTATGGCTGCATCTCAAATGGTACCCTCTGCCCTATTCAGTGCACCCTGGTCAAAAGTAGTGCACTATATAGGGAATAGGATGACATTTAGGATGCAGCTTTTGTTAGATAAATGATTGACTGTTATGGGCAAACTGCTTTGTAAAAAATCAACCAACCACAGAATATCTGGGCTATTGCCTCTGTCATAACTCTCTGAACAAATAAGTTTGGTGTGTGTGTGTGTGTGTGTGTGTGTGTGTGTGTGTGTGTGTGTGTGTGTGTGTGTGTGTGTGTGTGTGTGTGTGTGTGTGTGTGTGTGTGTGTGTGTGTGTGTGTGTGTGTCGTAGGTGGATAAGTTTAGATGTAAGCCAGTAATCACAATCCTAAGGATTATTCAAGTTTACATTTGGGCAGCCTGGCTAGCGTCAACCATGTCATCATTATAATCATAGCCAATCAAACTCACTGGGGGATACAGTAAGTGTAATAACTGGATGTTATTGGTCAGGCCAGGGATGGATATTTTATTTATTATGGATACCCATTAGTTCCTGCCAAGGCAGCAGCTACTCTTCCTGGGGTTTATTATGGATCCCCATTAGTTCCTGCCAAGGTAGCAGCTACTCTTCCTGGGGTTTATTATGGATCCCCATTAGTTCCTGCCAAGGCAGCAGCTACTCTTCCTGGGGTTTATTATGGATCCCCATTAGTTCCTGTCTAGGCAGCAGCTACTCTTCCTGGGGTTTATTATGGATCCCCATTAGTTCCTGACAAGACAGCAACTACTCTTCCTGGGGTTTATTATGGATCCCCATTAGTTCCTGCCAAGGCAGCAGCTACTCTTCCTGGGGTTTATTATGGATCCCCATTAGTTCCTGCCAAGGCAGCAGCTACTCTTCCTGGGGTTTATTAAGGATCCCCATTAGTTCCTGACAAGACAGCAACTACTCTTCCTGGGGTTTATTATGGATCCCCATTAGTTCCTGTCAAGACAGCAACTACTCTTCCTGGGGTTTATTATGGATCCCCATTAGTTCCTGCCAAGACAGCAGCTACTCTTCCTTTGGTTTATTAAGGATCCCCATTAGTTCCTGCCAAGACAGCAGCTACTCTTCCTTTGGTTTATTAAGGATCCCCATTAGTTCCTGCCAAGACAGCAGCTACTCTTCCTGGGGTTTATTAAGGATCCCCATTAGTTCCTGCCAAGGCACCAGCTACTCTTCCTGGGGTTTATTATGGATCCCCATTAGTTCCTGACAAGACAGCAGCTACTCTTCCTGGGGTTTATTATGGATCCCCATTAGTTCCTGACAAGACAGCAGCTACTCTTCCTGGGGTCTGGCAAAATTAAGGCAGTTATACCATGTTTAAAATCCAGTGTAATGTGTGCTCTCCATCTGAACTTGGTCAGTACCCGTGCTGCAGCATTCTCTATGTTTTGCAGTTGGTCAATGGCTTTCCTGGGTAGACCAGACAGGAGAGCATCATTACAGTAGTCAAGCCTGCTTGTTATAAAAATATGAGTCTCTCTGTATCAGCCTGAGAGAGAAACCTTGACAATGTTCCTCAGGTGGTAAAAAGCTATTTGTTGTCACATTCCTAATATCCTTCAGAATCTAAAAGTTTTTTTACCAGGTATTTTTGATCTACCTTAACGAAGGTACTGTGCTGTGGTGGGCATGAAAACCGGATTGGAAACTTTCAAAAAATACATTTGGCACTTAAAAAAAAATCAATTTAGCTGTTTGAAAACAAATTTCTCTTATCTCTGAAATATGCCGCAAATTCGTCACATTTAGATGTGGAGGAACATTGGTTTGGGGGGGGGGGGTAGGATTTATCAGGCCGTCAAGAAGAGATGGATGGAGGATTCTAATTAATAGAAAAATTAGCCCATCTGGCATTTCTAATGGCCATGTTATATATGCCAAGTTCCTCTCTCAGAATATCATAATGTACCTGCAACTTTGACTTTGTCTACTTCCGCTCTGCCTTTCTGTAATTTATCTTCAATTGATTAGTTTCCTCACTCCAAGAGGCTTTTCCATTTGGATGTGGACTTTTTTAAACTGGACTTTTTTTACTGGAGATCTAATTTGTTATTAAAGTTATCAACTAAATCATCACAAGAGGAAAGCAGAATAGGTAATGTGTATTGTTCATACACAATACAATCTGTAGCAACTTCAGAGGTAAGATAGCGTTTCTTCATAATGCATTCAGTATTACCCTTTGATATGGGCAACAATGAATAAAAAAATACACACTGATGATCAGATAAAGCAACATCAACATTAGAGGACAGGTCAACAGAAAGCCCCTTGGTAATAACCAGGTCCAGAGTATGGCCACAGTTATGGGTGGACCCAGTAACATGTTGGATAAAGTCCATAGAGCTCAAAATATTAATAAATTCAGTGGCCTTGGAGTCACTCTCTGTTTCAACATGAATATTAAAATCGCCCCACACAATTATTTTATCATAGTTCTCAAGGACAATAGACAATAGTTCAGATTAATCAGTAAAGAAAGTGGGGCAGAGTTTTGGTGGCCTATAAGACAAGCTATCTAGGCAGCTTATCAAACACAAGCAAGACACAGACATTGGTCAGGGCATTGGCTGAAGGCAGAAAAGCCAATCAAAGTGGAACACGGGCAAACAGTTTCTCTGATGTATTTTAATAATGTTATTTTTCAGCAGTCAACGTAGTAGTGTCATTTTTCAGCAACTCAGGCTATGATATAGCTGCATAATAATAAAGCTTACATCATTACAAATGTACATGTGTGGTTAAAAAGTAGATTGCTTTGCCCCAATGCAATGTGGAGAAGGATCCCTGCCTGTGCTACTGCAATATCCTTAGTTACAACAGACAGAGAAGGTTGTAGCCTCTCCTAAATAAAACTATAAATTGTATTTCTTTTTGGAATGTTTGTTCAAATAGCTGCATGTTTTTTTTCTGCATCTCAAAAATGTGAGTCAGAGACATAGGCTACATTAGCATGGCTCAGAAGATGGTGAGTAAAGACAGGAACGTGAAGGGACAGGTAGGTTGAGCATCCGATACTTAAAACCTCTTAAGGCTCGGGGACAGTGTTCGGAAGTTCGGATAACTGATGTGCCCAAAGTAAACTGCCTGTTACTCAGGCCCAGAAGCTAGGATATGCATATAATTAGTAGCATTGGATAGAAAACACTCTAAAACTGTTAAAATAATGTCTGTGAGTATAACAGAACTGATATGGCAGGCAAAAACCAGAGGAAAATCCATCTGAAATCTTTTTTTTTGGAGGTCACAGGCCATTTCAATGCTAGCTTACGGGAAAAACAAATAGATAACGGCCGTCGTTGAAGAGAGAAGGGGACCAAGGCGCAGCGGGTACGTGAATACTCATACTTTAATTTCTTTAATTAAAGTGAACACGAAAACAAGAAACAAAGAACGATAGACCGACCGTTTCACAGGCTATAATAACAGCGATGCAAAATACAACTACCCACAATGAGACAGGTGAAAACAAGCTCCCTAAGTATGACTCCCAATCAGGAACAACGATGTACAGCTGTTCCTGATTGAGAGCCACACCAGGCCAACAAAGAAATACAAAACCTATAAAACCTAGTAACCCAAAACAAGAACATACACCAAAACCCCCCGGAACACATAAATACAATACCCCTCTACATACACATAACCCCCGAACCATATAAAACAAATACCCTCTGCCACGTCCTGACCAAACTACCATAATCAATAACCCCTATACTGGTCTTGAAGTGACAGATAGGACCCAGATTGCAGTTCCTATGGCTTCCACTAGATGTCAACAGTCTTTAGACAGGGTTTCAGGCTTGCTTCTTGAAAAACGAACAAGTAGTTTATCCAAGGTGTCCCTCATTAGAAATGTAGTCTTGTTGCTCGTGTAAATGAGGTGCGCGCTCTTCGTTACTTAACTTCCCTATTGAACACACTATTCTCCATCTTAAATATTATTGTTTATTTAGATATTAGAGTACCTGAGGATTAATTAGAAACATTGTTTGACTTGTTTGGACGAACTTTATGGGTAACTTTTTGGACTCATTTGTATGCATGTTGAATGTGTGGATTACTGAAATCAATGGCGCCAACTAGACTGAATTCTTTGGAATTCTTTGGATATAAAGAGGGACTTTATCGAACAAAAAACATTGTGTAGCTGGGACCCATGGGATTGCAAACAGAGGAAGATCTTCGAAGTTAAGTGATTTATTTTATCGCTATTTGTAATTTTGTGACTCCTGTGCTGGTTTGAAAAAGTATTTTCAAATCTGACAATGCGGTTGGATTAACAAGAAGTTAAGATTTTAAATGATGTGAGACACTTGTATTTTCATGAATGTTTAATATTACGATTTTTTTATTTTTTATTTCACACTCTGCAATTTCATCGGATGTTGTCGTAGTGGCACGCTAGCGGGACACCGATCCCAAAAGATTTAGGAACGTGAAGGGACAAGTAGGTTGAGCATCCGATACGTAAGGAACATGAAGTGATGGGAAGGATGAGCTGCAGACACGTTAAATAAAATATCTGAGTAAAATAACACATGCGCAGAACGTGATCCGGATATTCAGCTCTGGGAAAGATCCAGGTCGGGCGGAGCGGTTACCTACGGATCCGCAGCCTCGACCAAAATAACAAAAAGGGACATAAAGTATTTGCGTATGTTATGGAAAAAGAGTATGTTCTTTCATTTCAGCATGTCTAGAAATTAACATTCAACCTTCTCCCAGGTTTTGTTTGCTTGGAAATGTTGATAATAGAGACTGTTATCAGAAGAAACTGTGTAACTTACCATTCATAGCGGCTAAGACATGTATTTGTGAATTGAAAGGCTAGTTATCCTTCCACAATGTTACAAATGAATGGCAGAAATGTCAAGTTATGTACCACTAGATTTGATTTATTACAAGATTAAGGGTATACCGGGTGATTTTCATTGTGTTACCAAACCTTACCCTATTACCAAACCTTCCCGTTACCAAACCTACACCTATTACCAAACCTCTCCTTGTTCCCAAACCTTCCCCTGTTCCCAAACCTTCCCCTGTTACCAAACCTCTCCTTATTCCCAAACCTTCCCCTGTTACCAAATCTTCCCCTATTCCCAAACCTTCCCCTGTTCCCAAACCTTCACCTGTTACCAAACCTTCCCGTTACCAAACCTTCCCCTATTCCCAAACCTTCCCCTGTTCCCAAACCTACACCTGTTACCAAACCGTCCCGTTGCCAAACCTTCCCGTTACCAAACCTTCCCGTTACCAAACCTTCCCGTTACCAAACCTTCCCCTGCTAAAATAAAAGTGTGCTCCCACATGTCACTTTACCGTTGATTACAGCCATAAAAACAGCTTCTGCCAGAAGTAATACCCTTGATTACAGCCATAAAGACTTTAATCAAAACAATTAACATGTGAAAAAGGTAATCACTTGGGGAACTCTGTTTCCACACCAGTTTATTTTGGCTATAATCAACCAACACTGATTGCAATCAGAAAAAAATAGTTTCCAGACTTTCCACTGCAAGTTCAAAACTAGGGTCCCCTTAATCGCTCTACAGGTTAAACTGTCTCTCTACATGGTATAGCTTGAAAATATATACTATTTTGGGGTACAGGGAATAGGGTATCATTTCTGAAACAAACAATGTGTTATCAGCTGGAGTTCAAAATATGCACACTGAATCCCTCTGAATCAAATCAAATCAAATGTATTTATATAGCCCTTCGTACATCAGCTGATATTCTCAAAGTGCTGTACAGAAACCCAGCCTAAAACCCCAAACAGCAAGCAAAGCATGTGAAAGAAGCACGGTGGCTAGGAAAAACTCCCTAGGAAAAACTCCCTAGAAAGGCCAAAAACCTAGGAAGAAACCTAGAGAGGAACCAGGCTATGAGGGGCGGCCAGTCCTCTTCTGGCTGTGCCGGGTGGATATTATAACAGAACATGGTCAAGATGTTAAAATGTTAAAATGTTCATAAATGACCAGCATGGTCAAATAATAATAATCATAGTAGTTGTCGAGGGTGCAACAAGCACGTCCGGTGAACAGGTCAGGGTTCCATAGCTGCAGGCAGAACAGTTGAAACTGGAGCAGCAGCACGGCCAGGTGGACTGGGGACAGCAAGGAGTCATCATACCAGGTAGTCCTGAGGCATGGTCCTAGGGCTCAGGTCCTCCGAGAGAAAGACAGAAAGAGAGAAAGAGAGAATTAGAGAGAGCATATTTAAATACACACAGGACACCGGATAAGACAAGAGAAATACTCCAGATGTAACAGACTGACCCTAGCCCCCCGACACATAAACTACTGCAGCATAAATACTGGAGGCTGAGACAGGAGGGATCAGAAGACACTGTGGCCCCATCCGATGATACCCCCGGACAGGGCCAAACAGGCAGGATATAACCCCACCCACTTTGCCAAAGCACAGCCCCCACACCACTAGAGGGATGTCTCCAGCCACCAACTTACCGTCCTAAGACAAGGCCGAGTATAGCCCACAACGATCTCCGCCATGGCACAACCCAAGGGGGGGGCGCCAACCCAGACAGGAAGACCACGTCAGTGACTCAACCCACTCAAGTGACGCACCCCTCCCATGGACGGCATGGAAGAACACCAGTAGGCCAGTGACTCAGCCCCTGTAAAAGGGTTAGAGGCAGAGAATCTCAGTGGAAAGAGGGGAACCGGCAAGGCAGAGACAGCAAGGGCGGTTCGTTGCTCCAGCCTTTCCGTTCACCTTCACACTCCTGGGCCAGACTATACTTAATCATAGGACCTACTGAAGAGATAAGTCTTCAGTAAAGACTTAAAGGTTGAGACTGAGTCTGCGTCTCTCACATTGGTAGGCAGACCATTCCATAAGAATGGAGCTCTATAGGAGAAAGCCCTACCTCCAGCCGTTTGCTTAGAAATTCTAGGGACAATTAGGAGGCCTGCGTCTTTTGACCGTAGCGTACGTGTAGGTATGTAGGGCAGGACCAAATCGGAAAGATAGGTAGGAGCAAGCCCATGTAATGCTTTGTAGGTTAGCAGTAAAACCTTGAAATCAGCCCTTGCCTTAACAGGAAGCCAGTGTAGGGAGGCTAGCACTGGAGTAATATGATCACATTTTTTGGTTCTAGTCAGGATTCTAGCAGCCGTATTTAGCACTAACTGAAGTTTATTTAGTGCTTTATCCGGGTAGCCGGAAAGTAGAGCATTGCAGTAGTCCAGCCTAGAAGTAACAAAAGCATGGATTAATTTTTCTGCGTCATTTTTGGACAGAAAATTTCTGATTTTTGCAATGTTACGTAGATGGAAAAAAGCTGTCCTTGAAACAGTCTTGATATGTTCTTCAAAAGAGAGATCAGGGTCCAGAGTAACGCCGAGGTCCTTCACAGTTTTATTTGAGACGACTGTACAACCATCCAGATTAATTGTCAGATTCAACAGAAGATCTCTTTGTTTCTTGGGACCTAGAACAAGCATCTCTGTTTTGTCCGAGTTTAAAAGTAGAAAGTTTGCAGCCATCCACTTCTTTATGTCTGAAACACAGGCTTCTAGCGAGGGCAATTTTGGGGCTTCACCATGTTTCATTGAAATGTACAGCTGTGTGTCGTCCGCATAGCAGTGAAATTTAACATTATGTTTTCGAATGACATCCCCAAGAGGTAAAATATATAGTGAAAACAATAGTGGTCCTAAAACGGAACCTTGTGGAACACCGAAATTTACAATTGATTTGTCAGAGGACAAACCATTCACAGAGACAAACTGATATCTTTCCGACAGATAAGATCTAAACCAGGCCAGAACTCCCACTGAATCCCACTGAATCCCACTGAATCCCACTGAATCCCACCGAATCCCACCGAATCCCTCTGAATCCCACTGAATCCCACCGAATCCCTCTGAATCCCACCGAATCCCTCTGCATCCCTCTGAATCCCACCGCATCCCTCCGCATCCCTCCACATCCCTCCGAATCTCTCTGCATCCCTCTGCATCCCACTGAATCCCACTGAATCCCTCTGCATCCCACTGAATCCCTCTGCATCCCACTGAATCCCTCTGCATCCCTCTGCATCCCTCTGCATCCCTCTGCATCCCTCTGCAATCCCTCTGCATCCCACTGAATCCCTCTGCATCCCTCTTCATCCCACTGCATCCCACTGAATCCCTCTGCATCCCACTAAATCCCTCTGCATCCCTCTGCATCCCACTGCATCCCTCTGCATCCCACTGCATCCCTCTGCATCCCTCTGCATCCCACTGCATCCCTCTGCATCCCACTGCATCCCTCTGCATCCCTCTGCATCCCACTGAATCCCACTGAATTCCACTGAATCCCTCTGCATCCCACTGAATCCCACTGAATCCCACTGAATCCCTCTTCATCCCTCTGCATCCCACTGAATCCCTCTGCATCCCACTGCATCCCACTGCATCCCACTGAATCCCTCTGCATCCCACTGAATCCCTCTGCATCCCACTGAATCCCTCTGCATCCCTCTGCATCCCTCTGCATCCCTCTAAATCCCTCTGAATCTAACTGAATCCCCCTGACCACTGGACATCCTTCTGCTTCCCTCTGCTTCAGTTACATTACTGACAGACATCTAGCTATGTTTGTATTTTAATCTATCTACAGTAACACTGTGTTCTAAAATGACACCCTTTTCGCTATATAGTGCACTACTTTCACCAGGGCCCATAGTGCACTATGTAGGGAATAGGGTGGAATTTGGGATGCAGACTAAATCTATGTTATTACAATAAGAATAACAACTTAGATGTAAATTACATGTGGTCTATTGACAGCAATGCATTCTCTCTCTCTCTCTCTCTCTCTCTCTCTCTCTCTCCTCTCTCTCTCTCTCTCTCTCTCTCTCTCTCTCTCTGGGGAAATGGGATTGAAGCAGCAACAGACACATACGTGAGAGAGGAGAGGAGCAGGGTGAGGAGAGGAGGGGTGGAGAGGAGGAACAGGGTGAGGAGAGAAGGGGTGGAGAGGAGGAAATAATACGAAAGGAAATGAGATGAAAAGAAAGGAGAGGAAAGGACAGGACAGGGGAGGAAAGAAAGGGAGAGGAGATGATAGGAGAGGAAAAGAGAGGAAAGGAAAGGAGATGATAGGAGAGGAAAAGAGAGGAAAGGAAAGGAAATGAGAGGAAAGGAGAGGAGAGGAAAGAAAAGGAGAGGAGAGGAGGAGCAGGGTGAGGTGAAGAGGGGAGGAAAGAAAAGAAGAGGAAAGGGGAGGAGAGGAAAAGAAAGGAGAGGTTTTGAAAGGAAAGGGAATGAGAGGAAAGGAAAATAAAAGAAATGAGAGGAAAGGACAGGGGAGGAAAGAAAAGGAAAGGAGATGAGAGGATAGGAAAGGTTATGAGAGGAAAGGAGAGGAGATGAAAGGAGAGGAAAGGAGATGAGACGATGGGAGAGGAAAAGACAGGAGAGGAAAGGAGTGGAGAGGATGGGAGGAGGGGAGCGGGGTGAGAGGATGGGAGGAGATGAGCAGGGTGAGAGAGGGAGAAGAGTAAAGGGTAGGAGAGGAGCAAGGTGAGGAGAGAAGGGGTGGAGATGAGGAGCAGGAGGAAAGGAGTGGAAGGGAAAGGAGAGATTTTGAAAGGAAAGGGGCGGAAAGGAAATTAAAGAAAAGGAGAGGAAAGGAGGGGAGAGGAGAGGCGAGGAAAGGAAAGGAGAAGAAAGGAGAGGAGACTGTAGGAGAGGAGAGGACAGGACAGGAGAGGAGAGGAGAGGAGAGGAGAGGAGAGGAGAGGAGAGGAGAGGAGAGGAGAGGAGAGGAGAGGAGAGGAGAGGAGAGGAGAGGAGACTAGGAGAGGAGTGGAAAGGAGAGGAGAGGAAAGGAGAGGAGAGGAAAGGAAATTAGGGGAAAGGAGAGGAAAGGAGAGGATAGGAAAGGAAAGGAGAGGTTTTGAAAGGAAAGAAAGGAGAGGAAAGGAGAGTGAAGGAAAGGAAAGGAGATGAGAGGAAAGAAAAGGAAAGAAGGGGAAAGGACAGGGGAGGAAAGGAAAGGAGATGAACGGTGAGGAAAGGAGATGAGACGATAGGAGAGGAAAAGACAGGAGAGGAATGGAAAGGAAAGGAGAGGATAGGGAAGGAAAGGAGAGGAGTGGAGGGGAGCAGGGTGAGGAGGGGAGGAGAGGAGAGGAAAGGAGAGTAAAGGAAAGGGGAGGAAAGGAAAGGAGAGGTTTTGAAAGGAAAGGAGATGAGAGAAAGGACAGGAGAGGAAAGGAAAGGAAAGGAGGGGAAAGGACAGGGGAGGAAAGGAAAGGAGATGAGACGATAGGAGAGGAAAAGACAGGAGAGGAAAGGAAAGGAGAGAATAGGGATGAGAGGAGAGGAGGGGAGCACGGTGAGGAGAGGAGCAGGGTGCGAGGATGGGAGGAGATGAGCAGGGTGAGAGAGGGAGAAGAGTAAAGGGTAGGAGAGGTGCTGGCTGAGGAGAGAAGGGGTGGCGAGGAGGAGCAGGGTGAGGAGAGGAGAAGAGGGGAGGAAAGGAGAGGGAAGAAAAGGAGAGGAAAGGAGGGGAGAGGAGAGGCGAGGAAAGGAAAGGAGAAGAAAGGAGAGGAGACTGTAGGAGAGGAGAGGACAGGACAGGACAGGAGAGGAGAGGAGAGGAGAGGAGAGGAGAGCAGAGGAGAGGAGAGGAGAGGAGAGGAGACTAGGAGAGGAGTGGAAAGGAGAGGAGAGGAAAGGAGAGGAGAGGAAAGGAAATTAGGGGAAAGGAGAGGAAAGGAGAGGATAGGAAAGGAAAGGAGAGGTTTTGAAAGGAAAGAAAGGAGAGGAAAGGAGAGTGAAGGAAAGGAAAGGAGATGAGAGGAAAGAAAAGGAAAGAAGGGGAAAGGACAGGGGAGGAAAGGAAAGGAGATGAATGGTGAGGAAAGGAGATGAGACGATAGGAGAGGAAAAGACAGGAGAGGAATGGAAAGGAAAGGAGAGGATAGGGAAGGAAAGGAGAGGAGTGGAGGGGAGCAGGGTGAGGAGGGGAGGAGAGGAGAGGAAAGGAGAGTAAAGGAAAGGGGAGGAAAGGAAAGGAGAGGTTTTGAAAGGAAAGGAGATGAGAGAAAGGACAGGAGAGGAAAGGAAAGGAAAGGAGGGGAAAGGACAGGGGAGGAAAGGAAAGGAGATGAGACGATAGGAGAGGAAAAGACAGGAGAGGAAAGGAAAGGAGAGAATAGGGATGAGAGGAGAGGAGGGGAGCACGGTGAGGAGAGGAGCAGGGTGCGAGGATGGGAGGAGATGAGCAGGGTGAGAGAGGGAGAAGAGTAAAGGGTAGGAGAGGTGCTGGCTGAGGAGAGAAGGGGTGGCGAGGAGGAGCAGGGTGAGGAGAGGAGAAGAGGGGAGGAAAGGAGAGGGAAGAAAAGGAGAGGAAAGGAGAGGAAGGGACAGGAAAGGACAGGAAAGGAGAGGAGAGGAAAGGAAAGGAAAGGAGAGGAGAGGAAAGGAAAGGAGAGGAGACTGTTGGAGAGGAAAGGACAGGAGAGGACAAGACAAGAAAGGAGAGGAAAGTAGAGGAGACTGTAGGAAAGGAGAGGAGAGGAGTGGAAAGGAGAGGAGAGGAAAGGAGAGAAGAGGAAAAGAACAGAGAGGACAGGAAAGAAAAGGAGAGGAAAGGAGATGAAAGGAGAGGAAAAGAGAGGAAAGGAGAGGAGATGATAGGAGAGAAAAAGAGAGGAAAGGAGAGGAAAGGAAAGGAGAGGAGTGGAGAGGAGAGGAGAGGAGGGGAGCAGATTGAGGAGGGGAGGAGAGTAGGGGATGGGAGGGATGGAAAGGAGAAGAAGGGAGGAGAGGAGCAGGGTGAGAGAGGGATGAGAGGGAAGGGGAGGAGCAGGGTGAGTAGAGGATTGGAGGAGTGGAGAGGAAAGGAGAGGAAAAGAGAGGAGAGGAGTGGAGAGGAGAGGAGGGGAGCAGGGTGAGGAAGGGAGAAGAGTAGGGGATGGGAGGGATGGAGAGGAGAAGAAGGGAGGAGAGGAGCAGGGTGAGAGAGGGAGGAGAGGGAAGGGGAGGAGCAGGGTGAGTAGAGGAATGGAGGAGTGGAGAGGCAGGGTGAGAAGAGGAGAAGAGGGGATTAAAAGAGAGGAGAGGAAAGGAGAGGAAAGGAACATAGTGGACAGGAAAGAAAAGGAGAGGAGAGGAAAGGGGGAAAGGAGAGGAAAGGAGAAGCAGATTGAGGAGGGGAGGAGAGTAGGGGATGGGAGGGATGGAAAGGAGAAGAAGGGAGGAGAGGAGCAGGGTGAGAGAGGGATGAGAGGGAAGGGGAGGAGCAGGGTGAGTAGAGGATTGGAGGAGTGGAGAGGAAAGGAGAGGAAAAGAGAGGAGAGGAGTGGAGAGGAGGGGAGCAGGGTGAGGAAGGGAGAAGAGTAGGGGATGGGAGGGATGGAGAGGAGAAGAAGGGAGGAGAGGAGCAGGGTGAGAGAGGGAGGAGAGGGAAGGGGAGGAGCAGGGTGAGTAGAGGAATGGAGGAGTGGAGAGGCAGGGTGAGAAGAGGAGAAGAGGGGATTAAAAGAGAGGAGAGGAAAGGAGAGGAAAGGAACATAGTGGACAGGAAAGAAAAGGAGAGGAGAGGAAAGGGGGAAAGGAGAGGAAAGGAGAAGCAACGATAGGATAAGAAAAGTGAGAAAAGGAGAGGAAAGGAAAGGAGAGAAGAGCAGGGGAGCAGGGTGAGGAGGGGAGGAGCTGAGGGGAGCGGAGGGATGGAGAGGAGAGGATGTGAGTAGAGGAGCAGGGTGAGAGAGGGAGTAAAGGGAAGAGAGGAAAGGAGAGGAGGGGTAGAGAGGAGTAGCAGGGTGAGGAGAGGAGAAGAGGGGAGGACAGGAGATGAAAGAAAAGTATAGGAAAGGAGAGGAGAGGTTTTGAAAGAAAAGAAAAGGAGAGTAAGGAGAGGGGAGGAAAGGAAAGGAAAGGAGAGGAGAGGAAAGGAGTGGAGACAAAAGGAAAGGAAAGGAAAGGAAAGGAGAGGAGAGGAGAGGAGAGGAGAGGAGAGGAGAGGAGAGGAGAGGAGAGGAGAGAAATGGAGAGCAGAGGAGAGGAGAGGAGAGGAGACGAGACGAGACGAGAGGAGAGGAAATTTGAGAAGAGGATAGGAAAGGAGAGGAAAGAAAAAGGTGATGAAGCAGTGTCCTTCAGTACATAACAGGTCAGTGGTCTTGGGCATAATGTAATCACTGGAGGAGAAACAACACCACACACACAAACACACTCACATATACACACTCTCACTCTCTCTCTCTCTCACACATCACACACACACACACACACACACACACACACACACACACACACACACACACACACACACACACACACACACACACACACACACACACACACACTCAGAAACACACACACAACGGACCCCAGATGCGGCCCTATAGTATTCATCAGAAGCCCCAGGGAGAGAGGGAGAGAGAACAGTGTACTCCAAGTGTACAGGCTCTGAGTCGTGAAACCCAAGCCACTCTTCAATATGAATTGAAGGTCCAATCTGGTATTCATTTTTCAGCAAAATGGCAGCACCACCACATGAAATAATGGAGTAACAAAACCTTACATGTTGGTTTATGATATGGTGGCGACAGTTTAATTTAAGGACCCGCTCCTTTTTTTCAATTTTTGCTTAAAATGACATACCCAAATCTAACTGCCTGTAGCTCTGGACCTGAAGCAAGGACATTCATATTCTTGATACCATTTGAAAGGAAACACTTTGAAGTTTGTGGAAATGTGAAAGGAATGTAGGAGAATATAACACAATAGATCTGGTAAAAGATAATACAAAGAAAAAACAAACTGTTCTTTTGTATTTTTTTTGTGCCATCTTCTTTGAAAAGCAAGAGAAAGGCCATAATGTATTATTCCAGCCCAGGTGCAATATACATTTTGGCCACTAGATGGAATGCAGATGGAATGCAGCAATGTATGTACAACGTTTTAGACTGATCCAATGAACCATTGTATTTCTGTTTAACCTGTTTGGGATAGGGGGCAGTATTTTCACGGCCGGATAAAAAACGTACCCGATTTAAACTGGTTACTACTCTTGCCCAGAAATGAGAATATGCATATAATTAGTGGATTTGGATAGAAAACACTCTAAAGTTTCTAAAACTGTTTAAATGGTGTCTGTGAGTATAACAGAACTCATATGGCAGGTCAAAACCTGAGAAGATTCCATACAGGAAGGCCCCGTCTGACAATTTGTTGTCCTTCTGCTGCATCTCTATCGACATTACAGCATGTTGTTACGTGACACTTTCTAAGGCTTCCATTGGCTCTCTAAAGCCGCCAGAAAGTGGCATGGGGTGTCTGCTGTCTCTGGGCAAAGTACAGCAGCTCTGTTTGTGAGTGGTCAGCCTGGGGACAGTGAGACTGGAGATGCGCAGTCACAAGACGACTCCATTTTTTTCTTTCAGCCTTTGAAAGAATACTACGTTGCCCGGTTGGAATATTATCGCAATTTTACGAGAAAAATAGCATAAACATTGATTTTAAACAGCGTTTGACATGCTTCTAAGTACGGTAATGGAATATTTAGATTTTTGTTGTGACGAAATGCGCTCGCGCGTTACCCTTCGGATAGTGACCTGAACGCACGAACAAAACGGAGGTATTTGGATATAACTATGGATTATTTGGAACCAAAACAACATTTGTTGTTGAAGTAGAAGTTCTGGGAGTGCATTCTGACGAAGAACAGCAAAGGTAATCCAATTTTTCTAATAGTAATTCTGAGTTTAGGTTGCCCCAAACTTGGTGGGTGTTAAATTAGCTAGCCTGTGATGGCCGAGTTATGTACTCAGAATATTGCAAAATGTGCTTTCGCCGAAAAGCTATTTTAAAATCTGACATAGCGTTTGCATAAAGGAGTTCTGTATCTATAATTCTTAAAATAATTGTTATGTATTTTGTCAACGTTTATCATGAGTAATTTTGTAAATTCACTGGAAGTTTTCGGTGGGTATGCTAGTTCTGAACATCACATGCTAATGTAAAAAGCTGGTTTTTGATATAAATATGAACGTGATTGAACAAAACATGCATGTATTGTATAACATAATGTCCTAGGAGTGTCATCTGATGAAGATCATCAAAGGTAAGTGCTGCATTTAGCTGTGGTTTTGGTTTTTGTAACATATATGCTTGTTTTGAAAATGGCTGTGTGATTATTTTTGGCAGGGTACTCTCCTGACATAATCAAATGTTTTGCTTTCGCTGTAAAGCCTTTTTGAAATCGGACAACGTGGTTGGATTAACAAGAATCTTATCTTTCAAATGGTGTAAAATACTCATATGTTTGAGAAATTTAAGTTATAGCATTTTTTAGGTATTTGTATTTCGCACCTCGCGTTACTGGCAGAGAGCTTAAAATGTAAGACTGCCCAAATCTGCCTAATTTGTTTATTAAAACCTCTTACATCTAGACGTTCCGCTAGCGGAACACCACTCCAATATCCAATGATTGGGCGTGGCGCGAAATACAAACTCAGAGGGTAGTGCGTACGGCCCAATACATCACTGGGTCTAAGCTGCCTGCCATCCAGGACCTCTACACCAGGCGGTGTCAGATGAAGGCCCTAAAAATTGTCAAAGACCCCACTGTTATCTCTACTACCGCATGGCAAGTTGTACCAGAGTGCCAAGTCTAGGACAAAAAGGCTTCTCAACAGTTTCTACTGTCAAGCCATAAGATTCCTGAACAGGTAATAAAATTGCTACCCAGACTTTTTGCATTGTGTGCCCCCCCAACCCCTCTTTTACGCTACTGCTACTCTCTGTTTATCGTATATGCATAGTCACATTAACCATATCTACATGTACATACTTCCTCAATCAGTCCGACTAACCGGTGCCTGTATGTAGCCTCGCTACTTTTATAGCCTCGCTACTGTATATAGCCTGTCTTTTTACTGTTGTTTTATTTCTTTACTTACTTTTTGTTCACCTAATACCTTTTTTGCACTATTGGTTAAAGCCTGTAAGTAAGCATTTCACTGTAAGGTCTACCTACACCTGTTGTATTCGGCGCACGTGACAAATAAACTTTGATTTGATTACCTTCCCTATATATATGTCACTCCCTTTGGTTCTTCCCTGTTTCTTTTTCAGTGTTTAATGTCTTTATGGTACCCATGTTTCTTGTTTTTGTTCTATGTTAATTTATTCATTAAATACATTCCCTGAACTTGCTTCCCGACTCCCAGCATACACATTACAGGGGAAGGGTACCAAAGCGTTTCTGCAGCATTGAAGGTCCCCAAAAACATAGTGACCTCCATCATTCTTAAATGGAAGAAGTTTGGAACCACCAAGACTCTTCTCAGAGCTGGCTGCCCGGCCAAACTGAGCGATCGGTGGAGAAGGGCTTTGGTCAGGGAGGTGACCAAGAACCCGATGGTCAATCTGACAGAGCTCCAGGGTTCCTCTGTGGAGATGGGAGAACCTTCCAGAAGGACAAACATCTCTGCAGCAATAAACCAATCAGGCCTTTATTGTAGAGTGGCCAGACGGAAGCCACTCCTCAGTAAAAGGCACATGACGGCCCACTTGGAGTTTGACAATAGGACCCTCAGACCATAAGAATCAAGATCCTTTGGTCTGATGAAACCAAGATTGAACTCTTTGGACTGAATGCCAAGCGTCACGTCTGGAGGAAATGTATCACCATCCCAGCGGTGAAGCATTGTGGTGGCAGCATCATGCTGTGGGGATGTTTTTCAGCGGCAGGGACTGAGAGACTAGTCAGGGTTGAGGGAAAGATGACCATAGCAAAGTACAGAGAGATCCTTGTTGAAATTCTGCTCCAGAGCACTCAGGACCTCAGACTGGGGCGAAGGTTCACCTTCCAAAAGGACAATGACCCTAATCACACAGCAAAGACAACGCAGAACAAGTCTCTGAATGTCCTTGAGTGGCCCAGACAGAGCCCGGACTTGAACCCCATCGAACATCTCTGGAGAGACCTGAAAATAGCTGTGCAGCAACTCTCCCCATCCAATCTGACAGAACATGAGAAGATCTGCAGAGGAGAATGGGAGAAACTCCCCAAATACAGGTGTGCCAAGCTTGTAGCGTCATACCCAAGAAGACACGAGGCTGTAATCGCTGCCAAAGGGGCTTCAACAAAGTACTGAGTAAAGGGTCTGAATACTTATGTAAATGTAATATTTCAGTTTTCTATTTTTAATACGTTTGCAAAATTTAAAACAAACTGTTTTTGCTTTGTCGTTTTTGGGTTTGAAGATTGATGACGGAAAATAATAATAATCTGAAGAAAGCTGTAATGTAATTTTTGGGGGGGAAAAGTCAAATGGTCTGAATACTTTCCGAATGCACTGTTGGTAGGGATAAAGTGACTAGACAACTATATAACTAACTATTTAGCAGTTTTATAGCTTGGGGGAAGAAGCTGTTTAGGGTCCTGTTAGTTCCAGACTTGGTGCATCGGTACCGCTTGCCGTGCGTTAGTAGAGAGAACAGTCTATGACTAGGGTGGCTAGTGTCTTTGACAATTTGTAGTGCCTTCCTCTGACAATGCACGGTATAGAGGTCGTGAATGGCAGGGATCTCATGTGGACCATGATCGTTCTTTAGTGATCTGGACACCAAAGGAACTTGAAGCTCTCGGCCATCCGTTTCCTGTAGTCGACAATCAGCTCCTTTGTCTTGCTGACGTTGAGGGAAAGGTCTCTGACCTCTTCCCTGTAGGCTCTCTCATTGATGATCAGGCCTACCACCGTCATGTAATCTTCAAACTTAATGATGGTGTTGGAGTTGTGTGTGGACACGCAGTTGTGGGTGAACAGGGAGTACAGGAGGGAACAAAGCACTCATCCCTGAGGGGGCTCTGTGTTGAGGGTCAGTGTGGCAGATGTGTTGTTGCCTACCCTTACCACCTGGGGGCGACCCGTCAAGAAGCTCAGGATCCAGTTGTACAGGGAGGTGTATAATCCCATAGTCCTTAGCTTAGTAATGAGCTTAGAGGGCACTATGATGTTGAACGTTGAGCTGTAGTCAATGAATAGCATTCTCACATCTCCTTTTGTCCAGGTGGGAAAGGGCAGTATGGGGTATGCAATGTAGATTATGTCATATGTGGCTCTGTTCTGGCAGTATGCAAATTGGAGTGGTTCCAGGGTGTCTGGGTTGATGTTGTTGATGTGAGCCATGACCATTCTTTCAAAGTATTTTATGACTACAGATGTGAGTGCAATGGGGCGATAGTCATTTCGACAGGTTACCTTGGCATTCTTGGGCACATGGATTATGTTATTGAAGACACTTGCCAATGGTCAGGTTGTGCTCTGAGGACGCATCCTTGTAATCCGTCTGGCTCAGTGGCCTTGTGAATGTTAATTAACCTGTATAAAGTTCTTACTTAAATCGGCTACGGATAGCGTGATCACACAGTCATCCGGAACATCTGGTGCCCTCATGCAAGGTTCAGTGTTTCTAGCCTTGAAGCACCCATATAAGTTATTTCGCTCGTCTGGTAGGTTCACATCACTGGACAGCTCGTGGCTGTGTATCCTTTTGAAATCTGTGATAGTTTGCGAGCCTTGCCACATCCAACAAGCATCAGAGCCAGTGTAGTAGGATTTGATCTTGGTCCTGTATTGACGCTTTGCATGTTTGATTATTCATCGGAAGGCAAAGCATGATTTTTTTTTTTATAGGCGTCGAGATTAGTTTCCCGGTCATTGAAAGCGGCAGCTCTAGCCTTTAGGCCAGTGCGGATGTTGCCTGTAATCCATGGCTTCTGGTTGGGATATGTACGTACAGTCACTATGGGGAAGTGGTCAGTTTCATCAGACCACTTCCATATTGAGTTTTTGTTTGTAAACAGACATTAGATAGGTCGAGGGAGAGCTTTGAAACGTGTCTCTGTGTGTGGAGTGCAAGTGATCTAGATTGTTTTTCACCTCTAGTGGCATGTTGATAGAAATTAAGTAAAACAGATTTCAGTTTTTCGGCATTAAAGTCACAAACCTGTAGATGATTCTGTGTGTAATATTTTTCTGTTTTCAAAAACGGTTTGGAGGGGTACTACACTAATGCCTCTGTGTTGTAGGTTTTGGTTTTTAAACCCAGTTGCTAGGCTTAGAGCTGAGGGGCCTCCTGCTGAGTCTAAATGACAAGACCGTGCTGAGAGTGGGCAGGGAGTCACCTCTAAAGTCCCCTCCATGGCTTGGTGGTTGGTAGATCCACTCCACAGGTAAAGCTGCCCAGCTAGATATTAAGTAAGCATGATACCCTGTTTGTGTGTGTGTGTGTGTGTGTGTGTGTGTGTGTGTGTGTGTGTGTGTGTGTGTGTGTGTGTGTGTGTGTGTGTGTGTGTGTGTGTGTGTGTGTGTGTGTGTGTGTGTGTGTGTGTGTGTGTGTGCGTGCGTGTGTGTGTGTGTGTGTGTGTGTGACATTATTAAATAAACCTGTTGAGAGCCTCAGGCACTGCACACCTGGAGCTGTTTAAAGGCATCAACATCACAGAGGTAGAATCTGCTTGGGAGACAGAGCCACCATGAACCTCTCCTCCAGCGTAGAGAACCTCTCTTCCCAGGGCAAAGCCCAGTTTATCACATCCCAACATCCTCTCTCTGTTGTGTGGTGACAACGTGACAGTGTATGACAAGTCAGCTTAGTGTCCTACAAGCCCATGCTTCTGGTTGTTCTTCACATGCCTCTCTTTTTTACACTCACGGTGTATGAGAGGGCTCAATTGCTTCCTCCTGAGTATATACCTCTTACCTCTGCATCACAGCATTGTTATATCAAGCTCCATTCAGCTGTTCTCTCTCTCTGTCTCTTTCTCTGTACAAACCAAGATATCTAAGTATCTGAAGTACTTTTAAAAAGTTACAGTGCAGCTACAAAGATCCCGAGATAAAAGCTTTGCCTGTCAGCTTCTTCTGCTTTACGTTTCCGGTATGTGCTGGGCAAGATGGGGCATAGTGTAGGTCTGATCTGAGGGGGCCTATATGGGGGGTGGATCTCTCTCTCTCTCTCTCTCTCTCTCTCTCTCTCGCTCTACTTCTCTCTCTCTCTCTCTCTCTCTCTCTCTCTCTCTCTCTCTCTCTCTCTCTCTACTTCTCTCTCTCTCTCTTTCTCTCTCTCTCTCTCTCTCTCTACCTCTCTCTCTCTCTCTCTCTCTCTCTCTCTCTCTCTCTCTTTCTCTCTCTCTCTCTCTCTCTCTACTTCTCTCTCAATTCAATTTAAGGGGCTTTATTGGCATGGGAAACATATGTTTCCAAGATAATAAACCAATGTGAAATCAACTCTAAAAAAATGTACAGTAAAAATTACACTCACAGAAAAATTACACTCACATTTAAAATGTCAAATTATGTCTATCCGTGGAGGTTGCTGAAGGGAGAACGGCTCATAATAATGGCTGAAATGGAGCACATGGAATGGCATCAAAGACATGAAAACCATGTGTTTGATGTATTTGATACCATTCCACTTATTTTGCTCCAGCCATTACCACAAGTCTGTCCTCCCAATTAAGGTGCCACCAACCTCCTATGATGTCTATATACAGTGTTGTAACGATGTGCAAATAGTTAAAGTACAAAAGGGAGCATAAATAAACATAAATATAGGTTGTATTTACAATGGTGTTTGTTCTTCACTGGTTGCCCTTTTCTTGTGGCAACAGGTCACACATATTGCTGCTGTGATGGAACACTGGTATTTCACCCAATACATATGGGAGTTTATCAAAATTGGATTTGATTTTGGATTTATTGTGGGTCTGTGTGATCTGAAGGAAATATGTGTCTCTAATATGGTCATACATTTGGCAGGAGGTTAGGAAATGCAGCTCAGTTTCCACCTCATTTGGTGGGCAATGTGCACATAGCCTGTCTTCTCTTGAGAGCCATGCAGGTCTGCCAATGGCAGCATTTCTTAATAGCAAAGTTATGCTCACAGAATCTGTTGAAAAAGAGAGATACTTTGAAAAAAGTATAATTTTCAATTAATCAAAAATGAGACATGGCAATTTGCACAAAGGCAAAAAGGCAATTTTTAAACAATGGATGAGCTTTTAGTAATCTACTCGAGAACCATTTAGGGTTCAAATAAAACTTTTGAATAAGTAAAGCTTTTAGAGAGAGGTTTAGTGCTTTTATATTTAACAATCTCAACCCACCCAATTCATATTCATTACATAGATAGGCACGTTTTATTTTGTCTGGTTTAGCTTCCCAGATAAAGCAAAATATTATTTGCTCATATGATTTGACAAATGAATCATCAGGAGTTGGCAGCACCATAAGTAAGTGAGTAAACTGAGATATGACTAAGGAGTTAATCAGGGCAATTTTTCCATAAATAGACAGGTATTTACCTCTCCATGGTTGCAGGATCTTGTCAATTTTTACACGTTTTCTATTGAAATTCATTGTGGAGAGCTTATTTATATCTTTTGTGAATACCGAGTATGTCTACTTCACCATCAGACCATTTCATAGGTAAGCTGCAGGGTAATGTAACATTTTTATTTTTTAAAGATCCAATACATAGGTTTTAGTCCAGAGAGTACAGAAAAGTTATCTAGATCTTCAATGACACATTGCAGGGATCTTGCTTGCGGACTTAATATAAAAATTGAGTCATCAGCATACATGGACACCTTTGTTTTTAAGCCTTGGATTTCTAATCCTCTAATGTTGCAATTTGATCTGATTTTAATTGCTAGCATTTCGATGGCCATAACGAATAGATATGGTGACAGCGGACACCCTTGTTTAACTCCTCTTGACAATTCAAAACTCTCTGAGAAGTAGCCGTTATATACTATTTTACACCTGGGGTTGCTATACATTATTTTTACCCATTGGGAATTACCGAAATAAAAAAAATCCAGGCATTTATAATTAAAATCCAGTCTTACTTTATCAAATGCCTTTTCAAAATCCATTGTAAATAACATTCCTGGCTTCTTATATGTTTCATGATGTTCTATTATTTAAAGTAGTTTTTGTATATTATCTCCAATGTATCGTCCATATAAAAAACCTGTCTGATCAGGATGAACAATACCTGGTAAAACCCTTTTAATTCTGAGTGCTATGCATTTCGCTAGTATTTTTGCATCACAACATTGAAGTGTAAGGGGCCTCCAGGTTTTTTAGATAGACTGGGTCTTTATATTTGCCATCTGGGTCTTGTTTTAATAATAGAGAAATCAGACCTTCCTGCTGAGTACCTGACAGACTACTATAGGAGTAGTTAACCTCTATGGGCTAGGTGGGACGCTAGCGTGCCACCCGTGGTGCACTCCATCAACAGCAGGTGCATTTCAAGAGCGGCAAATTTGAATCCAAATAAATGTCAAAATTCCAATTTTTCAAACATACAACTATTTTACACCCTTTGAAAGATAAACATCTCCTTAATCTAACCACGTTTTACGATTTCAAAAAGGTTTTACGGCGAAAGCATAAATTTAGAGTATGTTAGGACAGTACATTTACAAGAGTTGTGTGTAATGTTTTGTCAAGTCAAAGACAGGGTCACCAAAACCATAAAACCAGCTAAAATGATGCACTAACCTTTTACAATCTCCATCAGATCACACTCCTTGGACATTATGTTAGACAATGCATGCATTTTTAGTTCTATCAAGTTCATATTTATATCCAAAAACAGCGTTTTACTATGGCATTGATGTTGAGGAAATCGTTTCCCTCCAATAACCGGCAGTCAAGTCAGCGTCACAAATTAAATAATTAAAATTAGAAAACATTGGTAAAATATTATATTGTCATTTAAAGAATTATAGATTTACATCTCTTGAACGCAATCAACTTGCCAGATTTAAAAATAACCTTACTGGGAAATCACACTTTGCAATAATCTGAGCACTGCGCCCAGAAAAATACGCGTTGCGGTACAGACTAGACGTCATGTTGGGGAGATCTAAAATCGAAAATACTATGTAAATAATCCATTACCTTTGATTCTCTTCATCAGATGTCACTTCCAGGTATCACAGGTCCATATCGAATGTAGTTTTGTTCAAAAAAGCTCATCATTTATGTCCAAAAATCTCCGTCTTGTTAGCACATGATCTAAGCCAGCCGGACTTCTCGTCATGAACGAGGGGAAAAAATATATTTACGTTCGTTCAAACATGTCAAACGTTGTATAGCATAAATCATTAGGGCCTTTTTTAACCAGAACATGAATAATATTCAAGGTGGACGAATGCATACTCTTTTATAACGTATTGGAACGAGGGTACCCAACATGAACTCGCGCGCCAGGTGTCTAATGGGACATCATCGTTCCATGGCTCTTGTTCGGTCAGATCTCCCTCCAGAAGACTCAAAACACTTTGTAAAGGCTGGTGACATCTAGTGGAAGCAATAGGAAGTGCCAAAATATTCCTCAGCCCCTGTGTTTTTCAATGGGATAGGTTTAAAGGTAATACAACACATCAGGTCTCCACTTCCTGTCAGAAAATGTCTCAGGGTTTTGCCTGCCAAATGAGTTCTGTTATACTCACAGACACCATTCAAACAGTTTTAGAAACTTTAGAGTGTTTTCTATCCATATATAATAAGTATATGCATATTCTAGTTACTGGGTAGGATTAGTAACCAGATTAAATCGGGTACATTTTTTTTATCCAGACGTGCAAATGCTGCCCCCTAGCCCTAACAGGTTAAGTAAAACAATCTAACAATGGAGCTTTTAGTATATCAAAAAAGGCTTGATATACCTCTACCGGTATGCCATCAAGCCCTGGGGTTTTTCCAGACTGAAAGGATTTAATAGCCTCAAAAAGTTCTTCCTCTGTAATTTGGCCTTCGCACTGATCTTTCTGTACATTTTGTTAATTTTCAATTTTTTTATATTATTTGAAAATAATTCTGTAATCTTCATTCAGTGGGAAAGGATGAGACGGAAAAGAGAACATCTACCTAAAATAATTAGCTTCCTCTTTTAAAATATCATTCGAAGAATCATAGTTGACTCCGTCTTCAGTAACGAGTTTCTGCATATTCTTTTTGTTAGCGTTCCTGTATTCAGGAAGAATTTTGTGCATTTTTCTCCAAGCGTGTGCAAAGCTGTCATCAAGGCAAAGGGTGGCTACTTTGAAAAATCAAAAATCAAAACTATATTTTGATTTGTTTAACCTGTTGGGTCTAGGGGGCAGCATTTGCACGTCTGGATAAAAAAAAATGTACCCGATTTAATCTGGTTACTAATCCTACCCAGTAACTAGAATATGCATATACTTATTATATATGGATAGAAAACACTCTAAAGTTTCCAAAACTGTTTGAATGGTGTCTGTGAGTATAACAGAACTCATTTGGCAGGCAAAACCCTGAGACATTTTCTGACAGGAAGTGGATACCTGATGTGTTGTATTGACTTTAAACCTATCCCATTGAAAAACACAGGGGTTTAGGAATATTTTGGCACTTCCTATTGCTTCCACTAGATGTCACCAGCCTTTACAAAGTGTTTTGAGTCTTCTGGAGGGAGATCTGACCGAACAAGAGCCATGGAACGGTGATGTCCCATTAGACACCTGGCGCGCTACTTCATGTTGGGTACCCTCGTTCCAATACGTTATAAAAGAGTATGCATTCGTCCACCTTGAATATTATTCATGTTCTGGTTAAAAAAGGCCCTAATGATTTATGCTATACAACGTTTGACATGTTTGAACGAACGGAAATATATTTTTTCCCCTCGTTCATGACGAGAAGTCCGGCTGGCTTACATCATGTGCTAACGAGACGGAGATTTTTGGACATAAATGATGAGCTTTTTTGAACAAAACTACATTCGTTATGGACCTGTGATACCTGGAAGTGACATCTGATGAAGAGAATCAAAGGTAATGGATTATTTACATAGTATTTTCGATTTTAGATCTCCCCAACATGACGTCTAGTCTGTATCGCAACGCGTATTTTTCTGGGCGCAGTGCTCAGATTATTGCAAAGTGTGATTTCCCAGTAAGGTTATTTTTAAATCTGGCAAGTTGATTGCGTTCAAGAGATGTAAATCTATAATTCTTTAAATGACAATATAATATTTTACCAATGTTTTCTAATTTTAATTATTTAATTTCTGACGCTGACTTGACTGCCGGTTATTGGAGGGAAACGATTTCCTCAACATCAATGCCATAGTAAAACGCTGTTTTTGTATGTAAATATGAACTTGATAGAACTAAAAATGCATGCATTGTCTAACATAATGTCCTAGGAGTGTCATCTGATGGAGATTGTAAAAGGTTAGTGCATCATTTTAGCTGGTTTTATGGTTTTGGTGACCCTGTCTTTGACTTGACAAAACATTACACACAACTCTTGTAAATGTACTGTCCTAACATACTCTAAATTTATGCTTTCGCCGTAAAACCTTTTTGAAATCGTAAAACGTGGTTAGATTAAGGAGATGTTTATCTTTCAAATGGTGTAACATAGTTGTATTTTTGAAAAATTTGAATTTTGACATTTATTTGGATTCAAATTTGCCGCTCTTGAAATGCACCTGCTGTTGATGGAGTGCACCACGGGTGGCACGCTAGCGTCCCACCTAGCCCCAAGAGGTTAACACTTTTTTGGTTACTACATGATTCATATGTGCAATTTCATAGTTGTGATGTCTTCACTATTATTTTACAATGTAGAAAATAGTCAAAATGAAGAAAAGGCAGGGCTTGCAAACTATTACAGACTACAAAGGGAAGCACAGCCGCGAACTGCCCAGTGACACAAGCCTACCAGACACGCTAAATCACTTCTATGCTCGCTTCGAAGCAAGCAACACTGAGGCATGCATGAGAGCATCAGCTGTAAACGGACGACTGTGTGATCACGCTCTCCATAGCCGACGTGAGTAAGACCTTTAAACAGGTCAACATACACAAGGCTGCGGGGCCAGACGGATTACCAGGACGTGTGCTCCGGGCATGTACTGACCAACTTGCAGGTGTCTTCACTGACATTTTCACCATGTCCCTGATTGAGTCTGTAATACCAACATGTTTCAAGCAGACCACCATAGTCCCTGTGCCCAAGAACACAAAGGCAACCTGCCTAAATGGCTACAGACTCATAGCACTCATGTCCATAGCCATGAAGTGCTTTGAAAGGTTGGTAATGGCTCACATCAATACCATTATCCCAGAAACCCTAGACCCACTCCAATTTGCATACCGCCCAAACAGATCCACAGATGATGCAATCTCTATTGCACTCCACACTGCCCTTTCCCACCTGGACAAAAGGAACACTTATGTGAGAATGCTATTCATTGACTACAGCTCAGCGTTCAACACCATAGTGCCCTCAAAGCTCATCACTAAGCTAAGGATCCTGGGACTAAACACCTCCCTCTGCAACTGGATCCTGGACTTCCTGATGGGCCACCCCCAGGTGGTGAGGGTAGGTAGCAACATGTCTGCCACACTGATCCTCAACACTGGAGCCCCCCAGGGGTGCGTGCTCAGTCCCCTCCTGTACTCCCTGTTCATCCATGACTGCATGGTCAGGCACGACTCCAACACTATCATTACGTTTGCAGACAAACCAACAGCGGTAGGCCTGATCACCGACAACCACGAGACAGGAGGTCAGAGATCTGGCTGGGTGGTGCCAGAATAACAACTATCCATCAGTGTAACCAAGACTAAGGAGATGATTGCGGACTACAGGAAAAGGAAGACCGAGCATGCCCCCATTCTCATCGACGGGGCTGTAGTGGAGCAGGTTGAGAGCTTCAAGTTCCTTGGTGTCCACATCACCAACAAACTAGAATGGTCCAAACACACCAAGACAGTCGCGAAGAGGGCACGACAAAGCCTATTCCCCTTCAGGAAACTAAAAAGATTTGGCATGGGTCCTGAGATCCTCAAAAGGTTCTACAGCTGCAACATCAAGAGCATCCTGACTGGTTGCATCACTGCCTGGTACGGCAACTGCTTGGCCTCTGACCGCAAGGCACTACAGAGGGTAATGCGTACGGCCCAGTACATCAATGGGGCTATTTGCATTGTGTGGCCCCCCCCCCCCAAACCATCTTTTACGCTGCTGCTACTCTCTGTTTATCATATATGCATAGTCACTTTAACTATACATTCATGTACATATGTACATACTACCTCAATTGGCCCGACCAACCAGTGCTCCCGCACATTGGCTAACTGGGCTATCTGCATTGTGTCCCGCCACCCACCACCCACGTACCCCTCTTTTACGCTACTGCTACTCTCTGTTAACAGACATCTTTTGGATTTTAAAAACATCCAATACATCCATATATTGACCAGCATTTCCAGAGAAATTCTCTTTTGGTTATACACCATTTAATGGCTTTTTGAGGAGGAGCAGAATACAGTAGAGTACAACACAGTAGAGTACAGTAGAGTAAAATACAGTAGAGTACAGTAGAGTATAGTAGAGTACAACACAGTAGAGTACAACACAGTGGAGTACAGGTGAGTAGAATACAGTAGAGTACAGTAGAGTACAACACAGTAGAGTAGAATACAGTAGAGTACAACACAGTAGAGTACAGTAGAGTACAACACAGTAGAGTACAGTAGAGTAGAATACAGTAGTACAACACAGTAGAGGACAACACAATAGCGTACAGTAGAGTAGAATACAGTAGTACAACACAGTAGAGTACAGTTGAGCACAGTAGAGTACAACACAGTAGAGTACAACACAGTGGAGTACATGAGAGTAGAATACAGTAGAGTACAACACAGTAGAGTAGAATACAGTAACCTACAACACAGTAGAGTACAGTAGAATGCAGTAGAGTACAGTAGAGAAGAACACATTAGAGTACAACACAGTAGAGTACAACATAGTATAGAACAGTATAATACAGTGGAGTACAACACAGTAGAGTACAGTAGAGTAGAATACAGTAGAGTACAGTAGAATACAGTAGAGTACAATACAGTAGTGTACAACACAGTAGAATACAATACAGTAGAGTAGAACACAGTAGAGTACAACACAGTAGAGTACAACACATTAGAGTACAGTAGAGTACAACACAGTAGAGTACAACACAGTAGAGTACAGTAGAATACAGTAGAGTACAGTAAAGTACAACACAGTAGAGTGCAGTAGAATTCAGTAGGGTACAACACAGTAGAGTACAACACTGTAGGGTACAGGAGAGTAGAATACAGTAGAGAACAACACAGTAGAGTACAGTAGAGTACAGTAGAGTACAACACAGTAGAGTACAGTAGAGTACAGTAGAGTACAACACAGTAGATTACAACACAGTAGGGATAAGTAGAGTGCAACACAGTAGAGTACAGTAGAATACAGTAGAGTATAGTAGAGTAGAATACAGTAGAGTACAACATACTATAGAACAGTAGAATACAGTGGAGTACAACACAGTAGAGTACAGTAGAGTAGAATACAGTAGAGTAAAACAGAGTAGAATACAGTAGAGTACAGTAGAGTAGAATACAGTACAGTAGAATACAGTAGAGTACAACACAGTAGAGTACAGTAGAGTAGAATACAGTAGAGTACAACACATTAGAGTACAACACAGTAGAGTACAGTAGAGTAGAATACAGTAGAGCACAACACAGTAGAGTACAACACAGTAGAGTACAATACAACACAGTAGAGTACAACACAGTAGAGTACAGTAGAGTAGAATACAGTAGAGCACAACACAGTAGAGTACAACACAGTAGAGTACAATACAACACAGTAGAGTACAGCACTGTAGAGTACAGTAGAGTACAACACAGTAGAGTACAACACTGTAGAGTACAGTAGAATACAGTAGTGTACAACACAGTAGAGTACAGTAGAAAAAAAAACAGTAGAGTACAGTCGATTACAGTAGAGTACAACACAGTAGAGTACAGTAGAATACATTACAGCACAGTAGAGTATCACAAAGTAGAGTACAGCAGAATACGGTAGAGTTCAGTAGAGTACAGTAGAGTACAGTAGAATAATTAGAGTAAAACACAGCAGAGTACAGTAGAGTAGAGTACAGTAGAGTACAACACAGTACAATAGAATACAGTAGAGTACAGTAGAATATGGTAGAGTACAACACAGTAGAGTAAAACACAGTATAATAGATTACAGTAGAGTACAGCACAGTAGAGTACAACACAGTAGAGTACAACACAGTACAGTAGAATACAGTACAGTACAACACAGAGTAGAATACAGTAGAGTAGAAAATAGTAGAGTAGAACACAGTAGAGTAGAATACAGTACAGTAGAATACAGTTGAGTACAGCACAGTACAACAGTAGAATACAAACCAGTACAATAGAATACAGTAGAGTACAGTAGAATACGGTAGAGTACAACACAGTAGAGTAAAACACATTAGAAAAGAATACAGTAGAATACAGTAGAATACAGTAGAGTACAACACAGTAGAGTACAGTAGAATACAGTAGAGTACAGTAGAGTACACAAGAGTACAGTAGAGTACAGTAGAATACAGTAGAGTACAGTAGAGTACACAAGAATGCAGTAGAGTACAGTAGAATACAGTAGAGTACAACACAGTAGAGTACAGTAGAATAAAGTAGAGCAAAACACCGTAGAGTACAGTAGAGCAGAATACAGTAGAGTACAACACAGTAGAGTACAACACAGTATCGTACAACACAGTACAATAGAATACAGTAAAGTACAGTAGAGTACAGTAGAATACGGTAGAGTACAACACAGTAGAGTAAAAGACAGTAGAATAGAATACAGTAGAGTACAGTAGAGTACAACACAGTAGAGTACAACACAGTACAATATAATACAGTAGAGTACAACACAGTAGAGTAGAATACAGTAGAGTACAGTAGAATACAGTAGAGTACAGTAGAGTACAACCCAGTAGAGTAGAATACAGTAGAGTACAGTAGAATACAGTAGAGTACAGTAGAGTACAGTAGAGTAGAATACAGTAGAGTAGAACACAGTAGAGTAGAATACAGTAGAGTAGAACACAGTAGAGTAGAACACAGTAGAGTACAGTAGAATACAGTACAGTAGATATGATCGGTGCAATACTGTACTCTACTCTAGTGTGCTCTACGGTATTGTACTATACAGTACTTTACGGTGCTGTCCAAACCCGTGAAACACAGGTTGGTGCTCGTTGGGTGATGAAGGTAGGTGGTAGGCGTTAGTGAGAGCCATGAGAGCTGACATAAACGAGAGAGAGAGAGAGAGAGAGAGAGAGAGAGAGAGAGAGAGAGAGAGAGAGAGAGGACTGTTAGGGAGGACAGTAGCAGGAGACACTATGAGCTGAACATAACAGTATGTCAGTGGAAGAGAGGACAGTAACAGGAAACACTATGAGCTGAACATAACAGTCAGTGGAAGAGAGGACAGTAACAGGAAACACAATGAGCTGAACATAACAGTCAGTGGAAGAGAGGACAGTAACAGGAGACACTATGAGCTGAACATAACAGTATGTTAGTGGAAGGGAGGACAGTAACAGGAGACACTATGAGCTGAACATAACAGTATGTCAGTGGAAGGGAGGACAGTAACAGGAGACACTATGAGCTGAACATAACAGTATGTCAGTGGAAGAGAGGACAGTAACAGGAGACACTATGAGCTGAACATAACAGTATGTCAGTGGAAGAGAGGACAGTAACAGGAGACACTATGAGCTGAACATAACAGTATGACAGTGGAAGAGAGGACAGTAACAGGAGACACTATGAGCTGAACATAACAGTATGTCAGTGGAAGAGAGGACAGTAACAGGAGACACTATGAGCTGAACATAACAGTATGTCAGTGGAAGAGAGGACAGTAACAGGAGACACTATGAGCTGAACATAACAGTATGTCAGTGGAAGAGAGGACAGTAACAGGAAACACTATGAGCTGAACATAACAGTATGTCAGTGGAAGAGAGGACAGTAACAGGAAACACTATGAGCTGAACATAACAGCCAGTGGAAGAGAGGACAGTAACAGACTAAAAATCAGTAAAAACATTATAATTCATTGGCAGGTTCTACCTTTAAGTTGTTACTTGATGATCCTCGTCATGATGAAAATAAATGAGAATATATGTGGGGTTTTAGGTAAAGGAATTACAAGGCACAAGGCAATGTTTCTTAAAGTTACAGAAGGCAAATGCTATCTCCAAAACTAAATAAGTGTTGATATTTGTTTTGGGGATTTCAGCATTAGTGTGTTTTGATATATTTCTAATACCATTTAAGACGGTTTCCGGTAGACGGTTTCCGGTAGACGTTTTCCGGTAGATGGTTTCCGGTAGATGTTTTCCGGTAAACTGTTTCCGGTAGACGGTTTCCGATAGACGGTTTCCGGTAGACGGTTTCCGGTAGACGGTTTCCGTTAAACGGTTTCCTGTAGACGTTTCCGGTAAACGTTTTCCTGTAGACGGTTTCCGGTAGACGGTTTCCGGTAGACGGTTTCCGTTAAACGGTTTCCTGTAGACAGTTTCCGGTAAACGTTTTCCTGTAGACGGTTTCCGGTAAACGGTTTCCGGTAGACAGTTTCCATTAAACGGTTTCCTGTAGACGGTTTCCGGTAGACGGTTTCCGGTAGACGGTTTCCGGTAAACGGTTTCCTGTAGACGGTTTCTGGTAAACGGTTTTCTGTAGACGGTTTCCTGTTAGATGGTTTCCTGTAGACGGTTTCTGGTAAACGGTTTTCTGTAGACGGTTTCCTGTTAGATGGTTTCCTGTAGACGGTTTCTGGTAAACGGTTTCCTGTAGATGGTTTCCGGTAGACGGTTTCCGTTAAATGGTTCCCGGTAGACGGTTTCCGGTAGACGGTTTCCGGTAGACGGTTTCCGGTAGACGGTTTCCTGTAGATGGTTTCCTGTTAGATGGTTTCCTGTAGACGGTTTCCTGTAGACGGTTTCCGTTAAATGGTTTCCGGTAGACGGTAGACGGTTTCCGTTAAACGGTTTCTGGTAAACGGTTTCCGGTAAACGGTAGACGGTTTCCGGTAGACGGTTTCCGGTAGACGGTTTCCGTTGAACGGTTTCCGGTAGACGGTTTCCGTTAAACGGTTTCCGGTAGACGGTTTCCGGTTGACGGTTTCCGGTAGACGATTTCCGGTAGACGGTTTCCGTTGAACGGTTTCCGGTAGACGGTTTCCGGTTGACGGTTTCCGGTAGATGGGTTCCGGTAAACGGTTTCCGGTAGACGGTTTCTGGTAGACGGTTTCCGGTTGACGGTTTCCGGTAGACGGGTTCCGGTAAACGGTTTCCGGTAGACGGTTTCCAGTAGACGGTTTCCGGTAAACGGTTTCCGGTAAACATTTTCCTGTAGACGGTTTCCTGTAAACGGTTTCCGGTAGACCGTTTCCAGGTAGGTGTTTTTGTAAGACCCCTTTCCCATCTGTTTGACCTGAAATCAAAACCTTTGCTTATTCTACATTTTTAGGATTTGAAAATCGTTGAAAGATATACGCCTTAATGTCTCAAAAATATACACTTAACTTTTATTTGACATCCAATGTGACATGCTCTATAAACTTTGCATGTTGGTGCTCACGGGTAGAAATCTCCAAGAAATGTTAAATCTTTTTTCCCCAAGCTTTAAATCATATTTTCTAATCTAAGGAAAGATGAGAGAAGCTTTGAACTAAGGGTTGGCTGACGGCACTTTAAATCAGAGGACGGGGCTGAAAGTAACGGCTGGAACGGAATCAAAAGGAACGGTATCAAAACGCATCAACTAAATAGTTTGATTACGTTCAATTTATTCCGTTTCCGCCATTACTATAAGCCCCGTCCTCCCCTCACCAGCCTCCACTGTTCTGAACTGAACTAGAGTGGACTTGCTGTAAAGGACTGTGCTTTGTGGTAATCCAATTCATCAGATGATTCATGCCACTTAACCTTTAATCAATATTACATCGTGATTAAAAAAAAATGTTTTTAATGAGTATAGGGAATGACATGTATCCTTACACTAGGAGTCACACTAGATGGCTGAGTGCACTACTTTTGACCATGCACCCTAGTACTGGCACCCTAGTACTGGCACCCTAGTACTGTCACCCTAGTACTGGCACCCTAGTACTGGCACCCTAGTACTGGCACCCTAGTACTGGCACCCTAGTTCTGGCACCCTAGTACTGGCACCCTAGTACTGGCACCCTAGTACTGTCACCCTAGTACTGTCACCCTAGTACTGGCACCCTAGTACTGTCACCCTAGTACTGTCACCCTAGTACTGTCACTCTAGTACTGGCACCCTAGTACTGTCAATGCTCAGATGGGTATAATTTCAGAGTCTTGACAATGATGATGCCTTGGTTACAGATAGAGTGTGTGTATGTGTTTTTGTCTGTGTGTCTGTGTGTGTCTCTGTGTGTATGTTTGTCTGTGTGTCTGTGTGTGTGATTGTGTGTGTGTGTGTGTGTGTGCATGTTTGAGAGGGTGTGCGAGTGTATGTGCATGTTTGAGAGGGTGTGTGAGTGTATGTGCATGTTTGAGAGGGTGTGTGAGTGTATGTGCATGTTTGAGAGGGTGTGTGAGTGTATGTGCATGTCTGAGAGGGTGTGTGAGTGTATGCGTTACAACTGATTTCTCTGGATGAGGTCGTAGTTTCAGTAATATATTTACAACTCACTTCTCTGGATGTGATGAGGGTCGTGACAAATCTCTCTGTTGATTTATGTTATACTTATGTTGTGCTACAAAATTCATGACTATTATGGAAAATAGCGATAATTGACCCTGTACGGTCGTGTTACTGGAGTTGTGTTTGGTTGGTCTAGTATGTCTGTCTCCCATCCGTCCTTCTCATTGAGATGTTATTGCAGGGTCAGTAGATGGCTCATTAATGATGGTGCTGGGGTTGAGTGCTGAAAAGAATACCCCGCTGCACAAGTCTACCACCATGATGTCACCATGTCTACAAGTCTACCACCATGATGTCACTATGATGTCACCATGTCTACAAGTCTACCACCATGATGTCACTATGATGTCACCATGTCTACAAGTCTACCACCATGATGTCACTATGATGTCACCATGTCTACAAGTCTACCGCCATGATGTCACCACGTTGTCTACAAGTCTACCACCATGATGTCACTATGATGTCACCATGTCTACAAGTCTACCACCATGATGTCACTATGATGTCACCATGTCTACAAGTCTACCACCATGATGTCACTATGATGTCACCATGTCTACAAGTCTACCGCCATGATGTCACCACGTTGTCTACAAGTCTACCACCATGATGTCACTATGATGTCACCATGTCTACAAGTCTACCACCATGATGTCACTATGATGTCACCATGTCTACAAGTCTACCGCCATGATGTCACCACGTTGTCTACAAGTCTACCACCATGATGTCGCTATGATATCTACAAGTCTACCACCATGATGTCCTTTTGTGTCTCTTCCTCTCTCTCTCTCTCTCTCTCTCTCTCTCCACCTTGGTTGTTGTCTTGGCAATGCGCATCACTCAAGTTCAAGGTGAGAGATATTACTATTTTTTTAAATGAATATTCTGCATAACAATAACGACAATAATATAATATTTTAGTTGTCTGTGTTTATAATGATTTTAGTGGTAAATATGAGGTAAACTTCCAACAGAGCCCCAAGTCCAATAAGTATATCCTGTGTTGATGTTGATGTTGTCTGTATCCACAGCCGGAATGATTTTTCAGAGCGTGGTGATCAAACAGGCTTCCCGGTGATATTCATCAGAGGCGTATGGAGTGAATACAAAAAAAAAAGTAATTATATAGATGAACGAGCAGACAAAAGAAGTATTCATACCTTGTTTTTTTGTTGTTGTGGTAAATGTCAATAAAAAAAAAAAAAATTCTTTCTTTGGACAACAGTTTTCACACACACACCTTGTTCATAATGTAGAGACATATTGGATCTTCATTGATGAGGTCTGTGAGGAGGTGACTGCTGTGGCTGACTACTGTAAGCGTTTTAGAGAAACCATTTTGTTAAAATGAACTGTAGATAATACAGGTGAACATGAAGAGACAATCCAATAGCAACATGTACGTACCTTTGTGTGCCTCGTGGTACGTAATACCTCTAGACACACAAACACATAAGTGAGAAATTAAGTCATTTGCACCCAATGCATCTATAGCCTTCAACTTATTCTTACCTCTTTGTTGATTGCTATCCATTGAATTGTGTCCAATTTCTGTTATATAAAAAGGAGAACGTGTCAAACAGCACAGCCATTTGCACAAATATATAAAACAAATGTAATCTTAAAACAATGTCAATTGGGAGAAACCTTACCTTAAATTGAGGAGATATTTCAATGTTTCACTTAAGTGCCTGCGTCTAAAATGTTTGCCTAAACTGTAAAGTTAGGCCAGTTGGGTTCATGCATGAACCGCTATTGACTATTGGTAGAAACTTTTAGGGCAGTGCCAAGAACATTAAGGTTATTCTAGGAACTTATATGAAGCCTTTGCTGAACCCCTCATTTGTTTAGTGTGTCATTGAGTGTGTCATTGAGTGTGTCATTGAGTGTGTCATTGAGTGTGCCACTGAGTGTGTCACTGAGTGTGCCCACTGAGTGTGTCACTGAGTGTGTCATTGAGTGTGTCACTGAGTGTGTCACTGAGTGTGTCACTGAGTGTGCCACTGAGTGTGTCACTGAGTGTGTCACTGAGTGTGTCACTGAGTGTGTCACTGAGTGTGTCATTGAGTGTGTCACTGAGTGTGCCCACTGAGTGTGTCACTGAGTGTGTCATTGAGTGTGTCACTGAGTGTGTCACTGAGTGTGTCATTGAGTGTGTCACTGAGTGTGCCCACTGAGTGTGTCACTGAGTGTGTCATTGAGTGTGTCACTGAGTGTGCCACTGAGTGTGTCACTGAGTGTGGCCCTGAGTGTGTCACTGAGTGTGTCACTGAGTGTGCCACAGAGTGTGTCACTGAGTGTGTCATTGAGTGTGTCACTAAGTGTGTCACTGAGTGTGTCATTGAGTGTGTCACTGAGTGTGTCATTGAGTGTGTCACAGAGTGTGCCCACTGAGTGTGTCACTGAGTGTGTCATTGAGTGTGTCACTGAGTGTGTCACTGAGTGTGTCATTGAGTGTGTCACTGAGTGTGCCCACTGAGTGTGTCACTGAGTGTGTCACTGAGTGTGTCACTGAGTGTGCCACTGAGTGTGTCACTGAGTGTGCCACTGAGTGTGTCACTGAGTGTGTCATTGAGTGTGTCACTGAGTGTGTCACTGAGTGTGTCACTGAGTGTGCCACTGAGTGTGTCACTGAGTGTGCCACTGAGTGTGTCACTGAGTGTGTCATTGAGTGTGTCACTGAGTGTGTCACTGAGTGTGTCATTGAGTGTGTCACTGAGTGTGTCACTGAGTGTGTCATTGAGTGTGTCACTGAGTGTGCCCACTGAGTGTGTCACTGAGTGTGTCATTGAGTGTGTCACTGAGTGTGTCACTGAGTGTGCCACTGAGTGTGTCACTGAGTGTGTCATTGAGTGTGTCACTGAGTGTGTCACTGAGTGTGTCACTGAGTGTGCCACTGAGTGTTTTACTGAGTGTGCCACTGACTGTGTCATTGAGTGTGTCATTGAGTGTGTCACTGAGTGTGTCACTGAGTGTGTCACTGAGTGTGTCATTGAGTGTGTCACTGAGTGTGTCATTGAGTGTGCCCACTGAGTGTGTCACTGAGTGTGCCCACTGAGTGTGTCACTGAGTGTGCCCACTGAGTGTGTCACTGAGTGTGCCCACTGAGTGTGTCACTGAGTGTGTGAGCAACAGTGACATTGTAGGCGTGATAGGCTGAAAGTGACTGGTAGCAGGAATATATAAATACTGCCGGTAATATATACAGTGAAGGCGTATATACAGTGCCTTGCTCAGGGGCAGAACGACAGAATCTTCCCTTGTCAGCTCGAGGATTCGATCCAGCAACCTTTCGGTTACTGGCCCAACGCTCAAACAACTAGGCTACATGCTGCCCTGTAGTGACCAGTAGCAGGATCAATAGATAGATAGTAATCCTAATGGCAATCAATAATCAACAGCGTAGTGGTAATCATAAATCTAATCAATAACAATATTTTTCACCAACGTTGGTGGGTGGAGTGGGGGTGAGCAACAGTTGTTTTCCATTTAACAGTCATTTCACCAGGGGGATAGAAGCTTTTTAAAGAGTCTGTTGGTCTGAGCCTTGATCCACCGGTACCGCCTGCCAGACGGGAGCATCGAGAACAGTCCACGTCTCGGGTTGGCTGGAGTCTTTTGGCAGGAAATTCACCTCCCAGTTGATTCGTTGGGCCATCTGCACCACCCTCTGTAGGGTCTCGTTGTAGCGGGAGCTGCGCCGTTGCCGTTCCAGACGGTGATATATCCAGTCAGGATTCTCTCAAAGGTGCAGCTTCCTTCACAACTATGCGGGTGCGAGAGGACCATGTTAAGTCCTCAGTGATGTAGACGCAGAGGAACTTGATGTTCACTAATAGCCCCGTCGATGTCAATAAGGGGAGTGCTTCGCCCTCCATTTCCTGTAATCCACAATCGTCTCCTTTGTCTTGCTAACGTTGAGGGAGAGGTTGTTGTCCCGGGAACCACAACGCCAGGTCTCTGACCTCCTCCCTGTAGGCCGTTGGTGATCAGGCCGACCACCGTCACGGATTCGTTGGAGTCGTGTGAGGCCACACAGACGTGGGTGAACAGGGAGTACAGCAGGGGGATAAGCACGCAGCCCTGAGGCGGCCCCCATGTTAAGGGTCAGCGTTTTGTTGCTTGCTCTTACAGTACTACCTTGAGTACGCTCGTCGGGAAGTCTAGGATACGGTCGTCAGGAAGTCCAGTTGCTGAAGGGAGGTGTTCGGTAACAGGGTCTTGAGCTTGGTGACGAGCTTGGACGGCACTATGGTATTGAACACTGAGCTGTAGTCAATGAACAGAAACCTCACATAGGTATTCCTCTTATCTAGGTGTGAGAGGGCAGAGTGGAGTGCTGTTTAGATTGTAATGAGTCTGTAATGACAGGGCTGTAGGTAGATATCTCTGTAACGACGGGGCTGTAGGTAGATATCTCTGTAATGACAGGGCTGTAGGTAGATATCTCTGTATTAACAGGGCTGTAGGTAGATATCTCTGTAATGACAGGGCTGTAGGTAGATATCTCTGTATTAACAGGGCTGTAGGTAGATATCTCTGTAACGACGGGGCTGTAGGTAGATATCTCTGTATTAACAGGGCTGTAGGTAGATATCTCTGTATTAACAGGGCTGTAGGTAGATATCTCTGTAATGACAGGGCTGTAGGTAGATATCTCTGTAATGACGGGGCTGTAGGTAGATATCTCTGTATTAACAGGGCTGTAGGTAGATATCTCTGTATTAACAGGGCTGTAGGTAGATATCTCTGTATTAACAGGGCTGTAGGTAGATATCTCTGTATTGACAGGGCTGTAGGTAGATATCTCTGTATTGACAGGGCTGTAGGTAGATATCTCTGTAATGACAGGGCTGTAGGTAGATATCTCTGTAATGACAGGGCTGTAGGTAGATATCTCTGTATTAACAGGGCTGTAGGTAGATATCTCTGTAATGACAGGGCTGTAGGTAGATATCTCTGTATTAACAGGGCTGTAGGTAGATATCTCTGTAATGACAGGGCTGTAGGTAGATATCTCTGTATTGACAGGGCTGTAGGTAGATATCTCTGTAATGACAGGGCTGCAGTTATACAGCTGTAGTGGAGTGTAAATCCTCTTTCATACATCAAAAATGGCACCCTATTCCCTTTATAATGCACTACTTTTTACCAAAGCCCTAACTAGTGCAATAGGGAACACAATGTCATTTAGTGTCATTTAAAATGCAGTGTCATTTATAATGCAGCGTCATTTAGAACGCAGTGTCATTTAGAAGGCAGTGTCATTTAGATTGTAGAGTCTTATTTAGGATATTGTGTGATTTCAAATGTAGAGTATTATTTAGAATGCAGTGTCATTTAGAAGGCAGTGTCATTTAGAATGTAGAGTGTTATTTAGAATGTAGAATGTTATTGAGAATGCAGTGTCATTTAGATTGTAGAGTGTTATTTAGAATGCAGTGTCATTTAGATTGTAAAGTGGTATTTAGAATGCAGTGTCATTTAGATTGGAAAGTGGTATTTAGAATGCAGTGTCATTTAGATTGTAGAGCGGTATTTAGAATGCAGTGTCATTTAGATTGTAGAGTGGTATTTAGAATGCAGTGTCATTTAGAATGTAGAGTGTTATTTAGAATGTGGTGTCATTTAGAATGTAGAGTGTTATTTAGAATGTGGTGTCATTTAGAATGCAGTGTCATTTAGATTGTAAAGTGGTATTTAGAATGCAGTGTCATTTAGATTGTAGAGTGGTATTTAGAATGCAGTGTCATTTAGAATGTAGAGTGTTATTTAGAATGTGGTGTCATTTAGAATGCAGTGTCATTTAGGATGTATAGTGTTATTTAGAATGTGGTGTCATTTAGAATGCAGTGTCATTTAAAATGCAGAGCCATTTAGAATGTAGAGTGTTATTTAGAATATTGTGTCATTTAGAATGCAGTGTTATTTAGAATGCAAAGTGATATTTAGAATGCAGAGTGATATTTAGAATGCAGAGTGATATTTAGAATGCAGAGTGTTATTTAGAATGCAGTGTCATTTAGAATGCAGAGTGATATTTAGAATGCAGTGTCATTTAGAATGTAGAGTGTTATTTAGAACGCAGTGTCATTTAGATTGTAGAGTGTCATTTAGAACGCAGTGTCATTTAGAATGTAGAGTGATATTTAGAACGCAGTGTCATTTAGATTGTAGAGTGTTATTTAGAATGCAGTGTCATTTAGAATGCAGTGTCACTTAGAATGCAGAGTGATATTTAGAATGTAGTGTCATTTAGAATGCAGAGTGTTATTTAGAATTTTACATTTACATTTACATTTAAGTCATTTAGCAGACGCTCTTATCCAAAGCGACTTACAAATTGGTGCATTCACCTTATGATATCCAGTGGAACAACCACTTTACAATAGTGCATCTAAATCTTTTAAGGGGGGGGGGGGGGTTAGAAGGATTACTTTATCCTATCCTAGGTATTCCTTAAAGAAGTGGGGTTTCAGGTGTCTCCGGAAGGTGGTGATTGACTCCGCTGTCCTGGCGTCGTGAGGGAGCTTGTTCCACCATTGGGGTGCCAGAGCAGCGAACAGTTTTGACTGGGCTGAGCGGGAACTGTGCTTCCTCAGAGGTAGGGGGGCCAGCAGGCCAGAGGTGGATGAACGCAGTGCCCTTGTTTGGGTGTAGGGCCTGATCAGAGCCTGAAGGTATGGAGGTGCCGTTCCCTTCACAGCTCCGTAGGCAAGCACCATGGTCTTGTAGCGGATGCGAGCTTCAACTGGAAGCCAGTGGTGAGAGCGGAGGAGCGGGGTGACGTGAGAGAACTTGGGAAGGTTGAACACCAGACGGGCTGCGGCGTTCTGGATGAGTTGTAGGGGTTTAATGGCACAGGCAGGGAGCCCAGCCAACAGCGAGTTGCAGTAATCTAGACGGGAGATGACAAGTGCCTGGATTAGGACCTGCGCCGCTTCCTGTGTGAGGCAGGGTCGTACTCTGCGAATGTTATAGAGCATGAACCTACAGGATCGGGTCACCGCCTTGATGTTAGTGGAGAACGACAGGGTGTTGTCCAGGATCACGCCAAGGTTCTTAGCACTCTGGGAGGAGGACACAAGGGAGTTGTCAACCGTGATGGCGAGATCATGGAACGGGCAGTCCTTCCCCGGGAGGGAGAGCAGCTCCGTCTTGCCGAGGTTCAGCTTGAGGTGGTGATCCGTCATCCACACTGATATGTCTGACAGACATGCAGAGATGCGATTCGCCGCCTGGTTATCAGAAGGGGGAAAGGAGAAGATTAATTGTGTGTCGTCTGCATAGCAATGATAGGAGAGACCATGTGAGGATATGACAGAGCCAAGTGACTTGGTGTATAGCGAGAATAGGAGAGGGCCTAGAACAGAGCCCTGGGGGACACCAGTGGTGAGAGCGCATGGTGCGGAGACAGATTCTCGCCACGCCACCTGGTAGGAGCGACCTGTCAGGTAGGACGCAATCCAAGCGTGGGCCGCGCCGGAGATGCCCAACTCGGAGAGGGTGGAGAGGAGGATCTGATGGTTCACAGTATCAAAGGCAGCAGATAGGTCTAGAAGGATGAGAGCAGAGTTAGCTTTAGCAGTGCGGAGAGCCTCCGTGACACAGAGAAGAGCAGTCTCAGTTGAATGCCCAGTCTTGAAACCTGACTGATTATGATCAAGAAGGTCATTCTGAGAGAGATAGCAGGAGAGCTGGCCAAGGACGGCACGTTCAAGTGTTTTGGAGAGAAAAGAAAGAAGGGATACTGGTCTGTAGTTGTTGACATCGGAGGGATCGAGTGTAGGTTTTTTCAGAAGGGGTGCAACTCTCGCTCTCTTGAAGACGGAAGGGACGTAGCCAGCGGTCAAGGATGAGTTAATGAGCGAGGTGAGGTAGGGGAGAAGGTCTCCGGAAATGGTCTGGAGAAGAGAGGAGGGGATAGGGTCAAGTGGGCATGAATGCAGTGTTATTTAGAATGCAGAGTGATATTTAGAATGCAGTGTCATTTAGAATGCAGAGTGTTATTTAGAATGCAGTGTTATTTAGAATGCAAAGTAATATTTATAATCCAGTGTTATTTAGAATGCAGAGTAATATTTATAATCCAGTGTTATTTAGAATGCAGAGTGTTATTTAGAATATTTTGTTATTTAGAATGCAGTGTCATTTAGATTGTAGAGTGTTATTTAGAACAGAGTGTCATTTAGAATGCAGTGTTATTTAGAATGTAGAGTGTCATTTAGAATGCAGTGTGATTTAGAATGCAGATATAATTTCGAACACAGTGTGTAATTTAGAATGCAGAGTGTCATTTGGAACGCAGGGTGTGAATTAGAACATACAGTGTCATTTCAGACGTGTCCAACTGGAGTTCTAAACCCACACAGCTTGACAATCTATATTGCACTAAATAGGCAACAGGGTGCAATTGTAAACGCACAACGACAATGAATGCAGAAGCTGTGACTCTATGCCTTGTGCATCCCTGTGCAGCCCTGTGCAGCAGTGATGTGTGTGTGTGTGTTTGTTTGTGCCTGTGTGAATGTGTTGGATAGCAGTGTTAACAGCATTATTTGGCTGAGTGCCTCTTCATCACCTCTATGGGCCTATAAAAGAGCTTGTGTTAGGGTATTAAATAAAGCAGCCTGACCCTATATTTGCTCCAAGGCCGCGGCAGCTGGCGGACCATCTGAAAGCTTCATTATGCTCGGTTGTGATATTTTGACAAATCCAAATGCATTTTTTGTGACGGCACCCTACTTATTGTCTTTATGGTGCACTCCTTTTGACCACAGCCCTGTGAGCCCTCGTCAAATGTAGTGCACCGTTAGAGGGAACAGGGATGATAGTCTGTGTTTATACTTCATGTATTAATGTATAATCTATGACGTCACCTTGCGTTAATGGTTCCCTCTGCCTCCTCTGCCAGTACATTAGAAGAAAAGGCTATTAGGTTGCGACAAAAACCCGTTCAATAATTATTGGCCTTCGCTGCAACACGCTAACTCGTCATAACTCATTATATACACACACACACAGAAACATACACACACATACAGAAACATACACATACACACACACACACACACACACACACACACACACACACACACACACACAGAAACATACACACACATACAGAAACATACACACACATACAGAAACATACACACACACACACAAAAACAGAGAAACATACACACACACACACACACACACAGAAACATACACACACACACACACACACACACACACACACACACACACACACACACACACACACACACACACACACACACACACACACACACACACACACACACACCCCCACCCACCCACCCACCCACCCACACACACACACACACACACACACACACACACACACACACACACACACACACACACACACACACACACTGTTTACAGTAGTAGTTCCACCAGGCCATTAGGGATTATCCGTCAGCATACATCTTGTAGAGCACCATCGGTCCCTGAGCAGTAATTCAGGATTACATTACATCACTGCGTTGTGGTCTGATTATATGACACGATAAACCATGAACCAGTGAGTGTGTCTGGTTGTTGCCGTTGTAACCCTGAACCCTACACTTAAACCTCTGTTATGTTGTCTCTCCAGCTGTTCAACATGTTAAATAAGAATCTATTAGGGTACAGGAAAACAGATTGACTTTAACCTTTGCGTTCTAAGGAGATGAATAACCCAAGTGTTTTTTTCCTCTCCTCCTCTTCCTCAAAGACAGTGGAGAGGATCTGTTGGACAGTGGATGCTGACAACACGCTCTCCTCCTCTCTCCTCCCCTCCTCTCTCTCCCCTCCTCTCTCCCCTCCTCCTCTCCCCTCCTCTCTCTCCCCTCCTCTCTCTCCCCTCCTCCTCTCCCCTCCTCTCTCTCCCCTCCTCTCTCTCCCCCCCTCCTCTCTCTCCTCTCTCTCCCCTCCTCTCTCTCCCCTCCTCTCTCTCCCTTTCTTCCTGAGAGACTTCAAGAAGAGGGATTGATCCTCTGTCTACATCTCCGGTCCCCCAGACCACTTCCACTGTGTTTGAAGAAGAGCTGAACCTTACAGGAATACCACAGGGCCAGTGGTCTCTCCTCCCTTCACCTCTTCCTCCTCTTCCTCCTCTCCTCCTCCTTTTCTCTCCTCTCCTCTCCTCTTCTCAAAGTCACCATATCAGTTCAAACAGGAAGCTGAACAGAGTGTTTCACAGGAAGTTTCACAAACTAGCCCTTCTCAAAACCCATGATGTCACTAGCCTCACGTTGACTCAAGCCCAACTGTTCAGTGTGGAATTGCTTTGCCGTCAGCGTCTCGTCAATGTGACGTTTTACCTGCTACACGGTGTGTTGTTTTGAGAGCAGAAGAGGGGAAGAGGAGAGGAGCAGAGTCGAAGAGGAGAGGGGCAGAGGGGAAGACAAGAGGAGCAGAGTTGAAGAGGAGAGGAACAGAGGAGAAGAGGGGAAAAGGAGAGGAGCAGAGGGGAAGAGGAGAAGAGCAGAGGGGAAAAGGGGAAGAGGAGAGGAACAGAGGAGAAGAGCAGAGGGGAAAAGGAGAGGATCAGAGGGGAAGAGCAGAGGGGAAAAGGAGAGGGGCAGAGGGGAAGAGGAGAGCGTCGAAGAGTCGAAGAGGTGAGGGGCAGAGGGGAAGAGGAGAGGGGCAGAGTCGAAGAGGAGCAGAGGGGAAGAGGAGAGGGGCAGAGTCGAAGAGGAGAGAGTCGAAGAGTCGAAGAGGTGAGGGGCGGGGAAGAGGAGAGGGGCAGAGTTGAAGAGGAGAGGGGCAGATGGGAAGAGGTGAGGGGCAGAGTCGAAGAGGAGAGGAGCAGAGGGGAAGAGGAGAGGAGCAGAGTAGAAGAGGAGAGGAGAGGAGCAGGGGGAAGATGAGAGGAGCAGGGGAAAGATGAGACCTGTCTCATCAGATTTTACTATACACAATTTAGTCCCATTCAAAATCCCGAAAACCTAACCCTAAACCTAACCCTAGCTCCGAACCCTGACCCTAAACCTAACCCAAGCTCCTAACCTTAACCCAAAAACCTAACCCTAAACCTAACCCTAGCTCCGAACCCTGACCCTAAACCTAGCTCCGAACCCTGACCCTAAACCTAACCCAAGCTCCTAACCTTAACCCAAAAACCTAACCCTAAACCTAACCCTAGCTCCTGACCCTAAACCTAACCCTAGCTCCTAACCTTAACCCAAAAACCTAACCCTAAACCTAACCCTAGCTCCGAACCCTGACCCTAAACCTATCCCTAGCTCCTAACCTTAACCCGAAAATCTAACCCTAACTCTAACCCTAACCCTAAACCTAACCTGAGCTCCTAACCGTAACCCGAAAACCTAACCCTAAACCTTGACCCTAAACCTAACCCTAGCTCCTAAACCGGACCCTAAACCTAACCCTAACCCTAGCTCCTAACCCTAACCCTAGCTCCTAACCCTAACCCTAGCTCCTAACCCTAACCCCAGCTCCTAACCCTAACTCCTAACCCTAACCCTAGCTCCTTACCCTAACTCCTAACCCTAACCCTAGCTCCTAACCCTAACCCTAACCCTAAACCTAACCCTAGCTCCTAACCCTAACCCTAAACCTAACCCTAGCTCCTAACACTAAACCTAACCCTAGCTCCTAACACTAAACCTAACCCTAGCCCCTAACCCTAACCCTAGCTCCTAACCCTGACTCTTAACGTAATTCTAACCCTAATGACGATAGAAATAGTATTTCACCATTTGGGGACCAACAAAATGTCCCCAGTTGGTGATATTGTTGTTAGTTTACTCTTCTTGTGGGGATTCACACACAGACACAGACACACACACACACACACACACACACACACACACACACACACACACACACACACACACACACACACACACACACACACACACACACACACACACAGTCTCCCAGCAGTAGCAAAAGCAGTTGAGACATGTTGGCCTTTCTCTCTCTCAGCTGTGTCTAAAGCTATTCATCAGGGTGGTCACGGAGGTGTGTGTATGTGCGCACACACACACACACACACACACACACACACACACACGGTTGGTAACATGTGGGTGTTTAATAATGACAGGACAGTATCAACAGTTCTTTAAGCCAGCTTTCTTTCACGATGATGAAAAAGACAGTTGATTCTAGCTTCATTCTAGCTATCATTATCGATAATTAGTGTTTAAAATTATAATTGAAATTATATGCAACAACGACAAATAACAAGAATTAATAATAATTGGTAAGTGGTAGATTATTAATTAAGCATACAATATGAATTTAGACTTGTGCTCCCTGTCCCTCCTCTCTCTCCCTCTCTCTCTCCTCCTTCTCCCATCTCTCTCTCTTCTGTCCTCTTCCTCTCTCTCTCCTCATTCTCCCATCTCTCTACCTCCGTCCTCTCACCTCTCTCTCTCCTCCTTCTCCCATCTCTCTCTCCTCCGTCCTCTACCTCTCTCTCTCCTCTGTCCTCTCCCTCTCTCTCCTCATTCTGAAATCTCTCCCCTCCGTCTTCTCCCTCTCTCTCCTCATTCTTAAATCTCTCTCCTCCTTCTCCCATCTCTCTCTCCTCCATCCTCTCCCTCTCTCTCTCCTCATTCTCCCATCTCTCTCTCCTCCTTCCTCTCCTTCTCTCTCTTGTCATTCTCCCAACGCTCTCTCCTCTCCCATCTCTCTCTCCATTCTCCCATCTCTCTCTCCTCTCCCATCTCTCTCTCCTCCTTCCTCTCCCTCTCTTCCTCTCCCATCTCTCTCTCCTCATTCTCCCATCTCTCTCTCCTCATTCTCCCATCTCTCTCTCCTCATTCTCCCATCTCAATCTCCTCATTCTCCCATCTCTCTCTCCTCCGTCCCCTCCCATCTCCTCATTCTCCCATCTCTCTCTCCTCCGTCCTCTCCCATCTCTCTCTCCTCTGTCCTCTCCCATCTCTCTCTCCTCATTCTCCCATCGCTCTCTCCTCCGTCCTCTCCCATCTCTCTCTCCTCCGCCCTCTCCCATCTCTCTCTCCTCCGCCCTCTCCCATCTCTCTCCTCCATCCTCTCCCATCTCTCTCTCCTCATTCCTCTCCCATCTCTCTCTCCTCATTCCTCTCCCATCCTTCTCTCCTCATTCCTCTCCCATCCCTCTCGCCTCAATCCTCTCCCATCTCTCATCTCTCTCTCCCCTGTCCTCTCACATCTCTCTCTCCTCATTCCTCTCCCATCTCTCTCTTCTCCGTCCTCTCCCATCTCTCTCTTCTCCGTCCTCTCCCATCTCTCTCTCCTCCGCCCTCTCCCATCTCTCTCTCCTCCATCCTCTCCCATCTCTCTCTCCTCCGTCCTCTCCCATCTCTCTCTCCTCATTCTCCCATCGCTCTCTCCTCTGTCCTCTCCCATCTCTCTCTCCTCTGCCCTCTCCCATCTCTCTCTCCTCCGCCCTCTCCCATCTCTCTCCTCCGTCCTCTCCCATCTCTCTCTCCTCCGTCCTCTCCCATCTCTCTCTCCTCATTCCTCTCCCATCTCTCTCTCCTCCGTCCTCTCCCATCTCTCTCTTCTCCGTCCTCTCCCATCTCCTCATTCTCCCATCTCTCTCATCTCTCTCTCCTCCGTCCTCTCCCATCTCTCTCTCCTCATTCCTCTCCCATCGCTCTCTCCTCCGTCCTCTCCCATCTCTCTCTCCCCTGGCCTCTCCCATCTCTCTCCTCCGTCCTCTCCCATCTCTCTCTCCTCATTCCTCTCCCATCTTCCATCTCCTCATTCCTCTCCCATCTCTCTCTCCTCCATCCTCTCCCATCTCTCTCTCCTCCGTACTCTCCCATCTCTCTCTCCTCCGTACTCTCCCATCTCTCTCTCCTCATTCCTCTCCCATCCCTCTCTCCTCATTCCTCTCCCATCCCTCTCCTCATTCCTCTCCCATCTCTCTCCTCATTCTCCCATCTCTCTCTCCTCCTTCCTCTCCCATCTCTCTCCTCCGTCCTCTCCCATCGCTCTCTCCTCATTCTCCCATCGCTCTCTCCTCCGTCCTCTCCCATCTCTCTCCTCATTCCTCTCCCATCTCTCCTCATTCCTCTCCCATCCTTCTCTCCTCATTCCTCTCCCATCCATCTCGCCTCATTATTCTCCCATCTCTCATCTCTCTCTCCCCTGTCCTCTCACATCTCTCTCTCCTCATTCCTCTCCCATCTCTCTCTCCTCCGTCTTCTCCCATCTCTCTCTCCTCCGCCCTCTCCCATCTCTCTCTCCTCCATCCTCTCCCATCTCTCTCTCCTCCGTCCTCTCCCATCTCTCTCTCCTCATTCTCCCATCGCTCTCTCCTCCGTCCTCTCCCATCTCTCTCTCCTCTGCCCTCTCCCATCTCTCTCTCCTCCGCCCTCTCCCATCTCTCTCCTCCGTCCTCTCCCATCTCTCTCTCCTCCGTCCTCTCCCATCTCTCTCTCCTCATTCCTCTCCCATCTCTCTCTCCTCCGTCCTCTCCCATCTCTCTCTTCTCCGTCCTCTCCCATCTCCTCATTCTCCCATCTCTCTCATCTCTCTCTCCTCCGTCCTCTCCCATCTCTCTCCTCATTCCTCTCCCATCGCTCTCTCCTCCGTCCTCTCCCATCTCTCTCTCCTCTGCCCTCTCCCATCTCTCTCCTCATTCATCTCCCATCTCTCTCTCCTCATTCTCCCATCTCTCTCTCCCCTGTCCTCTCCCATCGCTCTCCTCCGTCCTCTCCCATCTCTCTCTCCTCATTCCTCTCCCATCTCCCATCTCCTCATTCCTCTCCCATCTCTCTCTCCTCATTTCTCTCCCATCTCTCTCTCCTCTGTCCTCTCCCATCTCTCTCTCCTCCGTACTCTCCCATCTCTCTCTCCTCATTCCTCTCCCATCCCTCTCTCCTCATTCCTCTCCCATCCCTCTCCTCATTCCTCTCCCATCTCTCTCCTCATTCTCCCATCTCTCTCTCCTCCTTCCTCTCCCATCTCTCTCCTCCGTCCTCTCCCATCGCTCTCTCCTCCGTCCTCTCCCATCTCTCTCTCCTCATTCTTCCATCTCTCTCTCCTCCGTCCTCTCCCATCTCTCTCTCCCCCGTCCTCTCCCATCTCTCTCTCCCCCGTCCTCTCCCATCGCTCTCCTCCGTCCTCTCCCATCTCTCTCTCCTCATTCCTCTCCCATCTCCCATCTCCTCATTCCTCTCCCATCTCTCTCTCCTCATTTCTCTCCCATCTCTCTCTCCTCTGTCCTCTCCCATCTCTCTCTCCTCCGTACTCTCCCATCTCTCTCTCCTCATTCCTCTCCCATCCCTCTCTCCTCATTCCTCTCCCATCCCTCTCCTCATTCCTCTCCCATCTCTCTCCTCATTCTCCCATCTCTCTCTCCTCCTTCCTCTCCCATCTCTCTCCTCCGTCCTCTCCCATCTCTCTCTCCTCCTTCCTCTCCCATCTCTCTCCTCCGTCCTCTCCCATCGCTCTCTCCTCCGTCCTCTCCCATCTCTCTCTCCTCATTCTTCCATCTCTCTCTCCTCCGTCCTCTCCCATCTCTCTCTCCTCCTTCCTCTCCCATCTCTCTCCTCCGTCCTCTCCCATCGCTCTCTCCTCCGTCCTCTCCCATCTCTCTCTCCTCATTCTTCCATCTCTCTCTCCCCCGTCCTCTCCCATTACTCTCTCCTCATTCTCTCTCTCTCTCTCCTCCATCCTCTCCCATCTCTCTCCTCCGTCCTCTCCCATCGCTCTCTCCTCCGTCCTCTCCCATCTCTCTCTCCTCATTCTCCCATCGCTCTCTCCTCCATCCTCTCCCATCTCTCTCCTCATTCTCCTATCTCTATCTCCTCAGTCCTCTCCCTCTCTCTTTCCTCATTCTCCAATCTCTTTCTCCAACCTCTCACTCTCTCCCTCCTCATTCTCCTACCTCTATCTCCTCAGTCCTCTCCCTTTCCTCATTCTCCAATCTCTCTCTCCGTCCTCTCACTCTCTCCCTCCTCATTCTCCCATATCCCCTTTTCTATCTTTCTCTCCCAATCTCTCTCCCTTCCTCCATGTCTCATCTCCTCCATTCTCTCTCCCCCTTCCTCCATGTCTCATCTCCCCCCATTCTCTCTCTCCATCTCCCCTCTTCTCTCTCCATCTCCCCCATTCTCTCCCTCTTCCTCCATGTCTAATCTCCCTCCATTCTCTCGCAGACTTACAGCAGTGTATGCATCAAAAGTAAAGTTATGTAACGGCCATCGTTGAAGAGAGACCAAGGTGCAGCGGAGGATGTGTTCATCATTCGGATTTTAATCAACGAATGAACATTAAACAAAATAAACCACGAAAAGGACAGCCAAACAGTTCTGTCAGGAATTAACCAAAACACTGGACAGAAAACAATCACCCACAAAAACCCAAAGGAAAAACAGGCCTCTTATGTGTGACTCCCAATCAGCAACAATGAACTACAGCTGTGCCTGATTGGGAGCCACACATGGCCCAAAACAAAGAAATACAAAAACATAGAAAAATGAACACCCTGGCCTAACCAAAATAAAGAACAAAAACCCCTCTCTATGGCCAGGGCGTTACAAGTTATAGATCAAATGTGACTTGTTTCAGGTAACTAGGCGTATGTTCAGGGTCACGACTTCACAACGGAGCCATTTGAATGTAAACTTAATATTATTCTTTTTTTTAATCAAAATGCGGGGGGTTTTTTGTGACTTTTCGAACGTGTGAACTTACATTTAACCTTAACCATCCTGCTGTGTTCTGGTTGAATTGGACAGATTTACAAGTTTTCTCTCTGAAAAATGTAGTTCATTTAATCTGATTGTCATAAGGTTCCATGACTTTGTCCACACAGGGCATCTGAACACACATGTTGATGATTTTCATTACATTTTGGGTGTTTTATTTAAGTTTTGTACACCCGTGGTGTTCCTTGTCAGAAATGACCTGTCATTAGAAATGAATGGGTGATGTATGGGTACAATTACACACGACAATTAGTGTATAAAATTAAGTTCAGGCACATGCCCATTCATCAGATGGACACACTTCCTCTCCCAGACCCACAATATGCATGTGTGTTTGAGCACACACACACCCCTTCTTTGCTTCCATGGAAACCCGCACGGGATTCTATTTCCCCCAATAGAATATTTCCCCCCATGGGAACCACACCTGTTGGCGTTCTCACAAACAATCACAACATTGTTTCAATAATATATAGAACTTTTCTCGCAGCTCTGGTATATAAAGGTTTTTTGAGGCCTTGCTCACAATTCATTCTGTGGCAGCACAATGACCAAACGATATGCTGTATGTGAAGCTCTTGATCATATCTTTGATCATGACACTGGTGAGGAGGAGAGAGTCCTTGTTAAACTTTGACACAAAGTCGTCTGTGATAAATATCACAATAGGTTTCATCTGAGTATTTGTCACAGTCAAAATAATCCATACATTATGCTTTTATTTACTCAAAAATGAGTTGTATGAACTCAGGTCAATGAGGCCTACAGGCCATAAATAGCAAATAGAAGTACAAAATGTGCAATGTTCACAAGATCTTAAGTTGATAAAAAGATCTAACACAACATTAGGTGATAATATATCTATTATTATGGATTTATAATCAGCTATAATGGGGCGGGCCATTTTGGACCGAGAACACAGAATTAATTAACATGAAACGAACATAACAAGAGGGTTAATAACAGACTGGCTATGAATAAAATTGTTACATTACGAGCCTAGTTGGCTCAGCAACCTTCCCGCTAGCCATGATTGGCTGAGATAATCAGTGGACTGGACAATCCTGAGAGATGAGTTCGGATTGGTCTACTATATAATACACTTTTGTCTATTTGAGCTGGTCTGTTTTGTAGGTAATCCAGTCTAACGTGTCTTTTTAGTGTATTGCGTAGTATAATTGCATAAGTGTGTCTCTCCACTTTCTGGAGTTTCGAAATCAGTGGAAGTAGAGTATGATAGCTAAGGAGATGGAGTAAACGCCTGTCTCCGGATTACATCTTCAAACTAAGGGCAACCATGGCATCCGTGACAGGGAGAGGCATCTCTCCATGATTTATATGGGTAAGACAGTCTAGCTAGCTACATTTCCAGATATGACATGTTTCTAATTTTGACTGTAAGTCATTTTCATTTCAAGTCCTCTTAAATTGTTCTGTCAGCTAGCTACCTAATGTTAGCTGGCCAGCTCGCTAGCTAATGTTACCTGTATGATCTTATTATTCATATCTCAGAACCATTTGCTTTGCTAGATATAACATAATGTTAGCTAGCTAACATTGAACCTGGTTTGTTAGCTACCTGCAGATTCATGCAGGGTAGTAACATTGTTTACCTAGCTAGCTACATGTCTAAACAAAAGACTCCACTATGCAAGTAACTATTTCAATAGAATGTTCATGATGTCACTATGACAAATGTTGATAGACGTAGCTGGTAAATTTGCAGAATAACTGACGAATTTACGAACACTCAACACCAGTTGAATTTGACCGGTGTAGTAAACGTTGGCAAAAAAACGTGATTCATTTTTTTGTTGTTGCCAGCAGCAATTGTTGCCAGCAGCACAGTTACAGTCACCAACGCTCTACAAGGGTGAGTAAAATGGTCAGTGAGCTGTTCTCTCATTTGTGTCTGGAAGTAGCTAGCAAGCTAGCCAATGCTAGCTAGTTAGCTTGGGTGCTTGACTGTTGTTGTTAGGACAGAACACTCGGATCGATCCTTTAAAGAGATGGGTGCGGCTAGGTATCAAAATATTCAAAGACCATTTTCTCAAAAGTGAGGTTACAAGTTGATCAACTTTCAAAGCAGAATTACTTTCCCATTGCTCCTCAAATGCAGTGTATGCTATACCATTTTATAGCTCTGCGTCTCAGTTTTTATCCAATGTAAAAAAAACACAATGTCACATCCTGACCATAGTAAGATGTTATTTTCTATGGTAGAGTTGGTCAGGGCGTGACAGGGGGTGTTTTGTGTTTTTTCTATGTTTTTCTATATCTATGTTTAGTTCTAGTTTTCTATTTCTATGTTTTTTGGGGGGGGGGGGGGATGATCTCCAATTAGAGGCAGCTGGTCCTCGTTGTCTCTAATTGGAGATCATACTTAAGTTGTTTTTTTTTCCCACCTGTGTTTGTGGGTAGTTATTTTCTGTTTAGTTAGTCTGTGTACCTGACAGAACTGTGAGCTGATCGTTTTCGCTTTTGTTATTTTCTTTAGTGTTCTGAGTTAGAAAATAAATGTCATCATGAGCACTCAACACGCTGCACTTTGGTCCCCTCTCTACGACAGTCGTTACACACAATTTAGAATTTTGCTACGTAAAACCGAATCAAGGCGGTCGGTCACAAATGTACATTTTGTCTCAGGAACAGGAGTGGAGAAAAATATTTTATTTCTTTCAGCATCTTCAGAGAATTCACACTTAGGCTTACGTTATTTTATTTTATGAAAACATCATGACTGGTTGTGTTTTATTCCACATTATAACGTAGGCTAATACATTTTAAAAGTTACATGACAAATCCTTGCTATTAGGCCCATAGAGTTCCTATTCAAATAATAGGGATTTTACAGTATATGTAATTCTATGATTAGTCCCATAAAAAAATGTAATAACATTTAAGAGGTCCCCATATTGGGAAGAAATGTATTCGACAGTGTACTTTCACGCCTTTGCTATGCTTCTGGTGCTGTAACTGGGGCTGATGCAGGGGGGTGTATAGACCCTAGAGTTGCTGGGTCTGATGCAGGGGGGGGGGGTGTATGGACCCTAGAGTTGCTGGGTCTGATGCAGGGGGGTGTATGGACCCTAGAGTTGCTGGGTCTGATGCAGGGGGGGGGGGGGGTGTATGGACCCTAGAGTTGCTGGGTCTGATGCAGGGGGGTGTATGGACCCTAGAGTTGCTGGGTCTGATGCAGGGGGGGGGGCGGGGTGGACCCTAGAGTTGCTGGGTCTGATGCAGGGGGGTGTATGGACCCTAGAGTTGCTGGGTCTGATGCAGGGGGGGTGGTGGACCCTAGAGTTGCTGGGTCTGATGCAGGGGGGGGTGTATGGACCCTAGAGTTGCTGGGTCTGATGCAGGGGGGTGTATGGACCCTAGAGTTGCTGGGTCTGATGCAGGGGGGGGGGGGTGTATGGACCCTAGAGTTGCTGGGTCTGATGCAGGGGGGGTGTATGGACCCTAGAGTTGCTGGGTCTGATGCAGGGGGGGTGTATGGACCCTAGAGTTGCTGGGTCTGATGCAGGGGGGGTGTATGGACCCTAGAGTTGCTGGGTCTGATGCAGGGGGGTGTATGGACCCTAGAGTTGCTGGGTCTGATGCAGGGGGGGGGGGGGTGTATGGACCCTAGAGTTGCTGGGTCTGATGCAGGGGGGTGTATGGACCCTAGAGTTGCTGGGTCTGATGCAGGGGGGTGTATGGACCCTAGAGTTGCTGGGGCTGATGCAGGGGGGTGTATGGACCCTAGAGTTGCTGGGTCTGATGCAGGGGGGTGTATGGACCCTAGAGTTGCTGGGTCTGATGCAGGGGGGTGTATGGACCCTAGAGTTGCTGGGTCTGATGCAGGGGGGTGTATGGACCCTAGAGTTGCTGGGTCTGATGCAGGGGGGTGTATGGACCCTAGAGTTGCTGGGGCTGATGCAGGGGGGTGTATGGACCCTAGAGTTCCTGGGTCTGATGCAGGGGGGTGTATGGACCCTAGAGTTGCTGGGGCTGATGCAGGGGGGTGTATGGACCCTAGAGTTGCTGGGGCTGATGCAGGGGGGTGTATGGACCCTAGAGTTGCTGGGGCTGATGCAGGCTCGGCTGACACTACAATTTACGGTAAACTGGTGAACGACCTGGGTGAGTTTGCAGAGGTGTGGGGCATGAAGAGGGTTCAATGTACAGTGGACAAAGAGGGGGTTTGGTTTGAACTTTTTAGGTCCATTACAATGAAGTAAAGATTGTGTCTATAATGATATAGCTACTGGCCCATTAAAGGTACACTACACGACTAAAAGTATGTGGACATCTCATTCGAAAATAATGTGCCTTAATATGGAGTTGGTTCATTCAGCCACAAGAGCATTAGTGAAGTTGGGCACTGATGTTGGGTGATAAGGCCTGGCTCGCAGTCGGCATTCCAATTCATCCCAAAGGTGTTTGATGGGGTTAAGGTCAGGGTTCTGTGCAGGCCAGTCGAGATCTTCCACAGAGATCTCGAAAAACCATTTCCGCATGGACCTCTCTTCGTGCACGGGGGCATTGTCATGCTGAAACAGGAAAGGGCCTTCACCAAACTGTTGCCACAAAGTTTGAAAAAATGTCCCTTCACTGGAACTAAGGAGCCTGAACCATGAAAAACAGCCCGAGACCAATATTCCTCCTCCACCAAACTTTACAGTTGGCACTATGCATTCTGGCAGGTAGCGTTCTCCTGGCATCCGCCAAACCCAGATTTGTCCGTCAGACTGCCAGATGGTGAAGCGTGATTCATCACTCCAGAGAACACGTTTCCACTGCTTCAGAGTCCAATGGCGGTGAGCTTTACAACACTCCAGCCAACACTTGGCATTGCACATGATGATCTTAGGCTTGTGTGCGGCTGCTCGGCCATGGAAACCCATTTCATGAAGCTTATGATGAACAGCTCGTGCTGACGTTGCGTCCAGAGGCAATTTTTAACACGGTTGTGAGTGTTGCAACCGAGGACAGACGATTTTTACATGCTACGTGCTTCAGCACTAAGCGGTCCCGTTCTGTGAGCTTGTGTGGCCTACCACTTCGTGACTGAGCCGTTGTTGCTCCTAGACGTTTCCACTTCACAATAACAGCACTTACAGTTGACCTGGGCAGCTCTAGCAGGGCAGAAATTTACGAAATTACTTGTTGGAAAGGGGTCATCCTGTGATGTTGAAAGTCACGTTGAAAGTCACTGAGCTTTTCAGTAAGGCCATTCTACTGTCAACGTTTGTCTATGGAGATTGCATCGCTGTGTGCTCAATGTTATACACATGACAGCAACGGGTGTGGCTGAAATAGTAGTAAAACAAATGAAAGAGCTCTCTCTCTCCACCCCCCCTCTTTCTTTCCATCCCTCTCTCTCTCCATCCCTCTCTCTCTCTCTCTCCTTCTCTCTCCCTCTCTCTCTCTGGCTCTCTCTCTCTTCCTCTCTTTCAATCTAAGGGCTTTATTGTCATAGGAAACATATGTTAACATTGCCAAAGAAAGTGAAATAGATAATAAACAAAAGTGAAATAAACAATGAAAATTAAGTTACAAAATTATAAAGACATTTTAAATGTCATTATGTCTATATGCAGTGTTGTAATGATGTGAAAATAGTTCAAGTACAAATGGGAAAATAAATAAACATAAATATGGGTTGTATTTTCAATGGTGTTTGTTCATCACTCGTTGCCCTTTTCTTGTGGTAACAGATCACAAATCTTGCTGCTGTGATGGCACACTGTGGTATTTCACTCAGTAGATATGAGAGTTTATCAAAATTGGGTTTGTTTTCGAATTCTTTGTGGGTCTGTTTAATCTGAGGGAAATATGTGTCTCTAATATGGTCATACATTTAGCAGGAGGTTCGGAAGTTCAGCTCAGTTTCCACTTCATTTTGTGGGTAGTGTGCACATAGCCTGTCTTCTCTTGAGAGGCAGGTCTGCCTACAGCAGCCTCTCTCAATAGCAAGGCTATCCTCACTGAGTCTGTACATAGTCAAAGCTTTCCTTAAATTTGTGTCAGTCACAGTGGTCAGATATTCTGCCACTGTGTACTCTCTGTTTAGGGCCAAATAGCATTCTAGTTTGATCAGTTTTTTTGTTAATTCTTTTCAATGTGTCAAGTAATTATCTTTTTGTTTTCTCATGATTTGGTTGGGTCTAATTGTGTTGCTGTTCTGGGGCTCTGTGGGGTCTGTTTGTGTTTGTGAACAGAGCCCCAGGACCAGCTTGCTTAGGGAACTCTTCTCCAAGTTCATCTCTCTGTAGGTGATGGCTTTGTTATGGAAGGTTTGGGAATCGCTTCCTTTTAGGTGGTTGTAGAATTTAACGTCTCTTTTCTGGATTTTGATAATTAGCGGGTATCGGCCTAATTCTGCTCTGCATGCATTATTTGGTGGTTTACGTTGTACACAGAGGATATTTTTGCAGAATTCTGCATGCAGAGTCTCAATATGGTGTTTGACCCACTTTGTGAATTCTTGGTTGGTGAGCGGACCCCAGACTTCACAACCATAAAGGGCAATGGGTTCTATAACTGATTCAAGTATTTTTAGCCAGGTCCTGGCGTCTGGACCTTTTTTGGAACACCATTATTTTTGTCTTACTGACATTTACTGTCAGGGCCCAGGTCTGACAGAATCTGTGCAGCAGATCTAGGTGCTGCTGTAGACCCTCCTTGGTTGGTGACAGAAGCACCAGATCATCAGCAAACAGAAGGCATTTGACTTCAGATTCTAGTAGGGTGAGGCCGGGTGCTGCAGACTGTTCTAGTGCCCTTGCCAATTCGTTGAAGAGGGTGGGGCTTAAGCTGCATCCCTGTCTCACCCCCCGGCCCTGTGGAAAGAGATGTTTGTGTTTTTTTAAATCAACAAAGCATGAGAAGGCTTTGCCTTTGTTTTGGTTTGTTTGTTTGTCAATTAGAGTGTGCAGGGTGAATAGGTGGTCTGTCCTACGGTAATTTGGTAAAAAGCCAATTTGACATTTGCTCAGTACATTATTTTCACTGTACATTGTTTTCTTCCTTTCTCTCTCTCTCTCTCTCCACCCCCCTCTTTCTTTTCATCCCTCTCTCTTTCTCTTTCGCTCTCTCCACCCCCCTCTTTCTTTTCATCACTCTCTCTCTCTCTCTTTCTCTCCACCCCCTTTCTTTCTTTCATCCCTCTCTCTCTCTCTCCATCCCCCCTCTTTCTTTTCACCACTCTCTCTCACTTTCTCTCTCTCCACCCCCCTTTCTTTTCATCCCTCTCTCTTTCTCTCTCTCCACACCCCCTCTTTCTTTTCATCCCTCTCTTCTCTCTCTCTCTCTCTCTCTCTCTCTATCCCCCCGCTTTCTTTTCATCACTCTCACTCTCTCTCCACCCCCCTCTCTTTCTTTCCATCCCTCTCACTCTGTCTCAGTGACTTCTTTCTGTGTTGCATTTTAAACTGTCACCCTCACGCCACTGTTGATTGGTGAAGTAATCAACAGTGACATTCAAACGCCTGCTTTAAATAATTGTCTAATTTCAGGTTATTAGGGTGTAGCACACCACCAGCTGTAAAGCAGTTGAAATGAGCATCATGAAATACCACCATGTTGTTATTGTCTTTTTCGTTTGTTATTGATTTTATTAAACAATTCACAACACAAATACAAACGACACAAACACAATGAACATCAATTCTTCCCAGACCCACCTGCTTCTTTTTAAGTCTTGGTTCCAATAGGTTTTTTTTTTTTTTTTTCTAAGACATTGTCAGTTTCATAGGCTCTCTGTAAGGTTTTGAATATTTTACCTGTCATATGAGTATCCATTACTGACACAAATAGGATTCCCTCAACATTGCTCAAATATCCATAAGATTTAAAATCAAAATCTCTTGACATCTTTTGAAAATATCTACATTGGTCAGTCCAAAATTGCCTTTTTAATTCTGTCATGGAAACACATTTTGTTTCCTATTACCAAGTCATTTATGGTTTCTATGCCTTAAGATTTCCATTTGGACCAGTTTATCGGTGAATTTCCTGTTTCTAGGGATTCATTGTTATAACATGTTGTTCCTATGGGTTCTCACCTCCCATCTGAGGTCAAAGGACCTTCCTCTGGGTTCTCACCTCCCATCTGAGGTCAAAGGACCTTCCTCTGGGTTCTCACCTCCCATCTGAGGTCAAAGGACCGTCCTCTGGGTTCTCACCTCCCATCTGAGGTCAAAGGACCGTCCTCTGGGTTCTCACCTCCCATCTGAGGTCAAAGGACCTTCCTCTGGGTTCTCACCTCCCATCTGAGGTCAAAGGACCGTCCTCTGGGTTCTCACCTCCCATCTGAGGTCAAAGGACCGTCCTCTGGGTTCTCACCTCCCATCTGAGGTCAAAGGACCGTCGGATTTTCTATTACAGGTTCTATAGCTACAATGAATCCAACATGGAATATGTTAAACCTAGTCTCGATCACCAGCCGATTTTCTTTTTCTTTCTTTCTTTCTTTCTTTCTTTCTTTCTTTCTTTCTTTCTTTCTTTCTTTCTTTCTTTCTTTCTTTCTTTCTTTCTTTCTTTCTTTCTTTCTTTCTTTCTTTCTTTCTTTCTTTCTTTCTTTCTTTCTTTCTTTCTTTCCCTTCCCACCTCCCTCTCTCTCCCCCTCTATATGCCTCTCTCTCTCTATTTCCCCTCCCTCCCTATCTACCCTCCTATCTCTCTCTCTCTCTCTCTCTCTCTGCATCTCTCTCCCTTTCACACCTTCTCTCTCTCTCTTTCCCTACTCCCCTCTTTCTCTCCCCATCCCTCTGTTGGTCTCACTCTCTCTTTCCCCTTCTCTCCCCCCTCTCTCTTTCACTCTCTGTATTTATCTCTCTCTCTGCATCTCTCCCTTTCACACCTTTTCTCTCTCTCTTTCCCTTCCCCCATCCCTCCATCGGTCTCACTCTCTCTTTCCCCTTCTCTCCCCCCTCTCTCTTTCTCTCTCTGTATTTATCTCTCTCTGCACCTCTCTCTTTCACACCTTCTCTGTCTCTCTCTCTCTTTCCCTTCCCCCCATCGGTCTCACTCTCTCCCCCCGTCTCTTTTCCTGGGGACAGGGTTAAAATTAGCCTATCAGCTATTGTCAGTTTCTGGAGTAGAAGGATAAAATACACATTTCATCTGGGATTAATGTATACATTCATATTCACTTTCAGAGGCTTAACTTAATTTGTCCTACATGAGAGGAGGTATAGCTAGCTCTGATTACACCCACGCACGCACGCACCCACCCACACACCCTTTCTCATCAATAAACAATCAGTATGTCTGGAGAGAGTAAATGACCATATCTACCTATCTCTATTTAACTATCTTTATGAACATACAGCTTGTTTGGCTCCTCTCCTCTCAAGCCTGTCAGTCCTCAAAATAAGTAGGAGCAGCAGTGGTGGGAAGGGACGGGAGGGGAGATGAGATGATTAAATTGATTACATTGACATGCCAGTCATTAAATGGCTCTTACTATGAGACGGCTCCCTGCCTCCCTCCCGTCTGTCCTTCCTCTCAGGGTTTGGAGAGAGGCCAAAAATAATCTCCAGAAGGGACAGGCAAAAACAATACTATTCCCACCAGACAGACAGGTGTCCCTCAAAGAGACAGCGATGGAGACAGGGAGAGAGATTTACGTCATTTAGCAGACGCTCTTATCCAGAGCGACTTACAGTAGTGAATGCATACATTTCATACATTTTTTTCACCGTACTGGTCCCCCGTGGGAATCGAACCCACAACCCTGGCGTTGCAAACACCCACAACCCTGGCGTTGCAAACACCATGCTCTACCAACTGAGCCACACGGGACCGAGATGAGGACAGGGACAGAGATGGGGACAGAGACAGGGACAGAGATGGAGACAGAGATGGGACAGAGACAGGAATAGAGATGGAGACAGGGACAGGGATAGAGACAGAAACAGGGAGAGGGATGAGACAAGGACAGAGACAGAGATGGCGACAAGGACAGAGACAGGGACTGATATGGAGACAGGGACAGAGATGGTGACAAGGACAGAGACAGGGACAGATATGGAGGCAGGGACAGAGATGGCGACAAGGACAGGGACAGAGATGGGGACAAGGACAGAGACAGGGAAAGATATGGAGACAGGGACAGAGATGGACATGGAGACAGATATGGAGACAGGGACAGAGACGGAAACAGGGACAGAGATGGAGACAGGGACAGAGATGGTGACAAGGACAGAGACAGGGACAGATATGGAGGCAGGGACAGAGATGGCGACAAGGACAGGGACAGAGATGGGGACAAGGACAGAGACAGGGAAAGATATGGAGACAGGGACAGAGATGGACATGGAGACAGATATGGAGACAGGGACAGAGACGGAAACAGGGACAGAGATGGAGACAGGGACAGAGACGGAGACAGGGACAGAGACACAGATGGAGAAAGGGACAGAGATGGAGACAGGGACAGAGATGAAGACAGGGATGGTGACAAGGACAGAGACAGGGACAGAGATGGAGACAGGGACAGAGACACAGATGGAGACAGGGACAGAGATGGAGACAGAGATGGTGACAAGGACAGAGACAGGGACAGAGATGGAGACAGGGACAGAGAAATAGATGGAGAAAGGGACAGATGGGGACAGGGGCAGAGATTGAGACAGGGACAGAGATGAAGACAGGGACAGAGACAGAGATGGGGACAAGGACAGAAACAGAGACAAGGACAGAAACAGAGACAGGGACAGATATTGAGACAGGGACAGATTTGGGGACAGGGACAGAGAAAGAGACAGAAACAGGGAGAAAGATGGAGACATGGACAGGGACACAGACAGAGATGGGGACAGGGACAGAAACAGAGACAGGGACAGGGACAGAGACAGGGAATGAGACTGAGACAGGGACAGAGACAGATATGGAGATAGGTAGAGACGAAGACAGGGACAGAGACGGAGACAGGGACGGTAACAAGGACAGAACAGAGACAGGGACAGATATGGGGAATGTTACAGAGACGGAGAAAGGTATGGAGACAGGGACAGAGATGGAGACAGGGACAGATACAGTTTTGGCGACAGGGACAAAAATGGACACAGGGACAGAGATGGAGCGAGAGATGGAGACAGGGACAGAGATGGTGACAAGGACAGAGAAAGGGACAGAGATGGAAACAAGGACAGAGACACAGATGGAGACAGGGACAGAAATAGAGATGGAGATGGGGACAGAGACAGGGATAGAGATGGTGACAAGGACAGAAATATAGATGGGTAAAAAGACAGGGACAGAAATAGAGATGGAGAAAGGGACAGAGATGGAGACAGGGACAGAAATAGAGATGGGGACAGAGACAGAGACAAGGGATTTATTAAGGCTAACAGAAAGGCTTTGAATACTTTAAATAGAGGGAGATAGAGGGGACTGATGGGTATTGAAGGGTTGTCTAGCGGGAGTTGGGCTGTCCCGTTGCTTTCAGATCAATAGCCCAAGAGAAGAAATGTTTGGCTATTTTGCCTGAGAGATACACTACATGAGTAGTGAAAAAGTATGTGGACACCGGCTCGTCGAACATCTCATTCTAAAATCATGGACATTAAAATGGAGTTGGTCCCCTCCTTTGCTGCTATAACAGTCTCCACTCTTCTGGGAAGGCTTTCCACTAGATGGTGGAACATTGCTGCAGGGGGACTTGCTTCCATTCAGACACAAGAGCATTAGTGAGGTCGGGCACTGATGTTGGGCCATTAAGGCCTGGCTCGCATTCGGCATTCCAATTCATCCCAAAGGTGTTCGATGGGTTATGGTCAGGGCTCAGTGCAGAGCCTTCCAAAGCGATATTGACAAACAATTTTGTATGGACCTCGCTTTGTGCACTGGGACATTGTCATGCTGAAACAGGAAAGGGCCTTACCCAAACTGTTGCCACAAAGTTGGAAGCACAGAATCATCTAGAATGTCATTCTATGCTGTAGTGTTAAGATTTCCCTTCACTGAACTAAGGGGCCCGAACCATGAAAAACAGCCCCAGACCATTATTCCTCGTCCACCAAACTTTACAGTTGGCACTATGCATTAGGGCAGGGAGTGTTCTCCTGGCATCCGCCAAACCCAGATTCGTCCATCGGACTGCCAGATGGTGAAGAATGATTCATCATTCCAGAGAACACGTTTCCACTGCTCCAATGGAGATGAGCTTTATACCACTCTAGCCGACGCTTGGCATTGCACATGGTGATCTTAGGCTTGTGCGCGGCGGCTCAGCCATGGAAACCCATTTTTCAACTACTAAAAAGGTAAGAACCTCTCTCCCCACCCATAAAAATTCAGATTGCATCTCGCACCCTACACTGCCCATAAAGCACGTAAACGATTAGCTTGCCCACTCCATAGCAAGCTACTCTATCCTCACTGACTGGTGAAGTAATTGAAATGTAAAAAAAACACAAAAAAATCTATTTCACAGGTTAAAAAAGGAACAGAAAAGAGCGATAAAAAACGTTATTTTTTGGGGTTCGAATCAGTTCAGGACTGTTGGTCGGAAAAGCGGGACGGAACAAAAACATTTCAGTGGTTCTTTTCAGAATGAAATGATTTTCCAACCCCTGCTACATAGTGTACTACATTTATATCTGATCCACTATGGGTAGACCCAATACCTGATCCACTATGGTAGACCCAATACCTGATCCACTATGGGTAGACCCAATACCTGATCCACTATGGGCAGACCCAATACCTGATCCACTATGGGCAGACCCAATACCTGATCCACTGTAACAGATTGCAGGGGTTTACTGAATGGTCACTATTTGCCACTGTAACAGATTGCAGGGGTTTACTGAATGGCCACTATTTGCCACTGTAACAGATTGCAGGGGTTTACTGCATGGCCACTATTTGCCACTGTAACAGATTGCAGGGGTTTACTGCATGGCCACTATTTGCCACTGTAACAGATTGCAGGGGTTTACTGCATGGCCAATATTTGCCACTGTAACAGATTGCAGGGGTTTACTGCATGGCCACTATTTGCCACTGTAACAGATTGCAGGGGTTTACTGCATGGCCACTATTTGCCACTGTAACAGATTGCAGGGGTTTACTGCATGGTCACTATTTGCCACTGTAACAGATTGCAGGGGTTTACTGCATGGCCACTATTTGCCACTGTAACAGATTGCAGGGGTTTACTGCATGGCCACTATTTGACCAGCTAGATGACAAGTCCTCCATTTCTATGATGTTGTTGTAGTTCCTCTGTCTCAGTGTCTGTAGGAATCTGTCACAGCTTTGGTGTTCCTGTATGTCTCAGTATCAGTAGGAATCTGTCACAGCTTTGGTGTTCCTGTATGTCTCAGTATCAGTAGGAATCCGTCACAGATTTGGTGTTCCTGTATGTCTCAGTATCAGCTAGGAATCTCGTCACAGATTTGTTGCTCCTCTATAATACGTTTAACTTCCATTGATATGGTAGCTGAAAATCCAAAGAAAAACCAACCAGAATTTTATTTTTGAGATCCCAGGCTCTTTTAATGGAAAGCTATGGGTCCTATGCAATTCCAGCTCCCAGATTGCAATTCCTATGGTTTCCACTAGATGTCAATAATCTTTGTACAGAGGTTTCAGGCTTGTTTCTTCCCAAACAGAATTTTGAGTTTTAGTACTGGGAGTCACAGTTGAAAATCAGTCTGTTGGTGCGTGATGAAGAGGACGAGCCCTCGCTCATTTTACTTTTCTATTGGACATACTTCTTTCCGTATTAAATATTATAGTTTAATTACATTTTAGGGTATCTGAGGATTAAATAGAAACGTAGTTTGACTTGTTTGAACAAAGTTTAGCGGTAGATTTTTGTATTCCTTTGTCTGCATATTGAATGAGTGGATTACTGAAATCGATGGCGCCAACTAAACTGACTTTTTGGGATATAAAGAAGGATTTTATCTAACAAAACGACCATGCATGTTGTAGCTGGGACCCTTGGGATTGCAAACAGAGGAAGATTTTCAAAAAGTAAGTGAACATTTAATCGCTATTTGTGATTTTATGAAGCCTTGTCATAAAATAAGTCGTACTCATCCTTAAAAATGTCGTACTGGAGAGAAGAGGACCAAAACGCAGCAGGTATGTGTATGCTCATCGTGTGTATTTATTTACAGACTAAATGAACATCAAAACAACAAAACGAACTCACGAGAATGAACGAACAACCAACAGTCTGGCAAAGCATAGGCTCAACACAGAACAACCACCCACAAATCACACACACAAACACACCCTAATATATGGGACTCTCAATCAAAGGCAGATAGACAACGCCTGCCTTCAACTGAGAGTCCCAACCCCAATTAACCAAACATAGAAACACACACACTAGACTAACCATAGAATACAAACACAGACCATCAACCAAAAACCCGGAAATACTAAATCAAACACCCTTTACACAAACACACCACCCCGAACCACATAAAACAAATACCCTCTGCCACGTCCTGACCAAACTACAAAAACAATTAACCTTATACTGGCCAGGACGTGACAAGCCTGTGCTGGTTCAAAAATATGTTGATGTGGGGCGCCGTCCTCAAACAATCGCATGGTATGCTTTCGCTGTAAATCCTATTGTAAATCGGACAATGCAGTTAGATTAACAAGAGTTTAAGCTTTTAAACGAGATAAGATACTTGTATGTTCATAAATGTTTAATATTCCGATTATTTATTTGAATTGCGCACCCTCCAATTTCACCGGATGTTGTCGACAGGTGTCTCGCTGACGGGACGCCTAGCCCTATTAAACTGTTTCTTTACAGTTCTGTCTTGCATTTGTTGTCGCTGAAATTCATATCATTGGAGGCTGCTGAGGGGAGAACTGCTCATAAATATGGTCGGAACGGAGTCAATGGAAACCATGTGTTTGATAACATTCCACCTATTCTGCACGAGCCAGTCATCCCCAATTAACCTCTCTTGGGCAGGTGGGACGCTACCGTCCCACCCACGGTTCACACTATTCAACAGCCAGTGAAAAATCTGAGCGCCAAATTCAAAACAACAAAATGTCATAATTCAAAGTTCTCAAACATACAACTATTTTACACCATTTTAAAGAAACACTTCTCCTTAATGTAACCACATTGTCCGATTTCAAAAAGTCTTTACGGCGAAAGCATAAAGTTAGATTATGTTAGGACAGGGACAACACAAGAAAAACCACACAGCCATTTTCCAAGCAGGAGAGGGGTCACAAAAACCAGAAATTCAGCTAAAATATTCACTAACCTTTGACGATCTTCATCAGATGACACTCCTAGGACTCAATGTTAGACAATACATGTATGTTTTGTTCGATAAAGTTCATATTTATATCCAAAAACAGCATTTTACATTGTCGCGTGATGTTCAGAAAATATTTTGCCTCCAATCCTGCTGGTGAATCAGCACAATAATTTACAAAAATACTCATCATAAACATTGATAAAATATTAAACTGTTATTCAAAGAATTATAGATAACCATTTCCTTTATGCAACCGCTGTGACAGATTTCAAAAAAGCTTCATGGGGAATGCACACTTAGCAATAATCTGAGTACGGCGCTCAGAAAAATACACCAGGCAATACAGATTGGAGTCATCTAAAATCATAAATAGCATTAGAAATATTCACTTACCTTTGATGATCTTCATCCCAGTTCAACAATAAATATTGTTTTGTTCGATAAAGTCCATAATTTATGCCCAAATACCTCCTTGTTGTTTGCGCATTCAGTAAGCTACTCCAAATGTTGGAAGTGCGCCCAGAATTTCACGACAAAAAGTAAAAAAAAGTTATATTTACGTTCGTTGAAACATGTCAAACGTTGTATAGCATCAATCTTTAGGGCCTTTTTAACATAAAACTTGAATAATATTCCAACTGGACGATTCCAATGTCTTCAAAAACGTTATGGAACACAGCTACCTCATCACGTGAAAGCATGCCAATGAAGTCATGTCATTTTCTGAGTCACCAACTTCCCGGCTTTCTTGTTCGCTCTCTGTTCACTGCAAAAGCCTGAAACTAGGTTCTAAAGACACTTGACATCTAGTTTGGAAGCCTTAGGAAGTGCAAAATGAACCCTAAGTCACTGTATACTGTAAAGGCAATGACTTGAAAAGACTACAAGCATCAGATTTCCCACTTCCTGGTTGGATTTCTCTCAGGTTTTTGCCTGTCATATGAGTTCTGTTATACTCACAGACATCATTCAAACAGTTTTAGAAACTTCAGAGTGTTTTCTATCCCAATCCTCTAATAATATGCATATTCTAGTTTCTGGGCCCGAGTAGTAGGCCGTTTAATTTGGGTACCTTTTTCATCCGGTCGTGAAAATACTGCCCCCTACCCAAGGTGCCACCAACCTCCTGTGGTACACATCTATCAAGGCCTTGCTGTTTCTTTATCAGAGCGTGTTAGAGAGTGTTCTGATTGACAAACCTCCATTTTGTGGCAGTTGTTATTTCAGTATGATCAGATCACAAACCATCAAAGCTTTTGTGTTTCATTATATAACACTTTAGTAGAAACTATTCCTTTTCAGTTCTGATTGACAAAGACGAGAGGGTGGGTTTAAAGACTTGTTATTCTAAATGGTTTAAATCAGTTCATAAAGGTTTGTTGTTGTTGATCTGAATGCAAAAATAGATAGATACTAATGGTAATATATACATGTAAACAGCAGTAATAGTGATAAATAGATAGATACTAATGGTAATGTATGCATGTAAACAGCAGTAATAGTGATAAATAGATAGATACTAATGGTAACGTATGCATGTAAACATCAGTAATAGTGATAAATAGATAGATACTAATGGTAACGTATGCATGTAAACATCAGTAATAGTGATAAACAGATAGATACTAATGGTAACGTATGCATGTAAACAGCAGTAATAGTGACAGCTTGTAAAATTCCATAAAATTATGTCATGGCCTCCTTGCTCACACACACTTTTTCAGTTCTGCCTACAAATCTTCTATAGGGTTGAGGTCAGGGCTTTGTGCCGGCCACTCCAATACCTTGTCTTTGTTGTCTTATGCCATTTACCCACAACTTTGGAAGTATACTTGGAGTCATTGTCCAATTGGAAGACCCATTTGCGACCAAGCTTTAACTTCCTGACTGATGTCTTGAGATGTTGCTTCAATATATCCACATAATTGTCCTGCCTCATGATGCCATCTATTTTGTGAAGTGCACAAGTCCCTCCTGCAGCAAAGCACCCCCACAACATGATGCTTCACGGGTGGGATGGTGTTCTTCGGCTTGCAAGCCTCCCCTTCTTCCTCCAAACATAATGATGGTCATTATGGCCAAACAGTTCTATTTTTGGTTCATCAGACCAGAGGACATTTCTCCAAAAAGTATGATCTTTGTCCCCATGTGCAGTTGCAAACTGTAGTCTGGCTTTTATGTGGCAGTTTTGGAGCAATGGCTTCTTCCTTGCTGAGTGGCCTTTCAGGTTATGTCGATATAGGACTCGTTTTACTGTGGATATAGATACTTTTGTACCTGTTTCCTCCAGCATCTTCACAAGGTTCTTTGCTGTTGTTCTGGGATTGATTTGCACTTTTCGCACTAAAGTACATCCATCTCTAGGAGACAGAACGCGTCTCCTTCCTGAGCGGTATGATGGCTGTGTGGTCCCATGGTGTTTATACCATGATGTCAAGCAAAGAGGCACTGAGTTTGAAGGTCGACCTTGAAATACACAGGCACACCTCCAATTGACTCAAATGATGTCAATTAGCCTATCAGAAGCTTCTAAAGCCATGACATCATTTTCTGGAATTTTCCGGGCTGTTTAAAAGCACAGTCAACTTAGTAAGTAAGTAAGTCAAACACAGTAAGCTTCTGACCCACTGGAATTGTGATACAATGAATTATAAGTGAAATAATCTGTCTGTAAACAATTGTCCAAAAAAATGACTTGTCATGCACAAATGACTTGACTTGTCATGTCCCAACCGACTTGCCAAAACTATAGTTTGTTAACAAGAAATTTGTGGAGTGGTTGAAAAACGAGTTTTAATGACTCCAACCTGAGTATATGTAAACTCAATACTTCAACTGTATTTGTGTGTTTGTGACTGAGTGAGTGTTGTCCAATCCAGTCAACTCCACCTGGGGAGTGATAAGGACATGCCGTTGAATAGAGAAGTGGAGGTAATGGTGGAGGAAGGGATGCCTGGGGAGATGGTGAGTCACAGCACCAACCTAGACAACCCGCAGGCTGTAGAGAGAGAGAGAGAGAGAGAGAGAGAGAGAGAGAGAGAGAGAGAGAGAGAGAGAGAGAGAGAGAGAGAGAGAGAGAGAGAGAGAGAGAGTCACAGCACCATACTCAAGCCTGTTTCGTCTGGTCTGCTGGCTCACTAAAGTTTAGAGACACCAGAGAGCCACAGACCCTGAAGGCCAGGTAAGGGGTTGAGAAGCCACCCACTCGTCCCCTGATGCTGCCTGACAGCTGAGGCATCCAGCCCACCTTGGGGACAGAGGAAAGGGTGAAACTTAAGAGCACTGGGCGGATTTATGTTTTAGATAAGATGTCTTTGTGGTCTTCCTCCCCTCCTCTTCCCCTTCAGCCCTGTCTGAGACAGAGACACAGACCAAGACATCAATGGTTGTTCTAGTTTTGTGTTTTTAGACTTGTTTTATTTCTATTATTATTTTGTTTTTATATTCTTTAGTTTCAGTTTTATTGTTAGGTACAGAAAGTATGCATGGGAGGCTAGGAGCCATTTGTGTTGGAGGCTTAGTGTTTTTGGGACTTCTTGCCACTGGGTGAGTAGTGATGGGTCAGGTCATGTGTCAGGTTAGGTTTAAATGTTAGTCTTTATGGGACTTGGATGTTAAAATAGCACATAGACTGGTGGAAGAAATATGGTGGAAGGAAAAACTCTCCCCCAATCCAATCCAATGTTTTTTTTCTTTTTTATTTTGTTTTAATGTAATTAGTACATATAAGAAGAATCAAGTACCTTTACCTGACAAAAAGTACACAAAGTAATTCTAAAACGTGGACTTTGCTGTTCGAACCGACCACTGGGAGGTTTATTAAGGTACTGTATGCTGACGCCATTGCTCACACTCTGCACCCGCCCTTTGGCTACGCTACCTACCAAGCGACAGGGGTGTTTCTACGATATGAAGACATTGGGGGCTTAGCTCAAAGCCTGTGGTGGGGTCTGGGTGGATTCTCGCACGACAACAACAAACAATTATCATTTTTAAAGCTACATTTTTATTTATTTATTTTTATTTGACCAGGAAGGGCTCATTGAGATTTAAAAGATATTTTTCAAGAGCATCCTGGCCAAGATAGGCAACACCAAGTCATTACAAAAAATGACAGACAAACAACATGAAAAACTACAAGTAATCTAGTAAGAACCATAGAATTCACAAGAGTATAACAAAATCATAAAACAGCAAATGAAAAACATTGACAGGTCAGGGAATCAGTCTCAAGATCATTCATCAGTGATTTAAAAATAAATACATTAATTAATTTGGTGCACTTTGAGATGAACATTGAGAGATTAGACATTTTTCAAGTAACTTGCACCTTCTCACCTGCCACAGCAGACACTGCCAGTACTCAATTATTGTAGCTACTATGGGCCTCTCTACTGTGGAACGTTCTCTACAGTGGAACATTCTCTACAGTGGAACATTCTCTACACTGGAACATTCTCTACACTGGAACATTCTCTACACTGGAACATTCTCTAGTCTGGAACATTCTCTAGTCTGGAACATTCTCTAGTCTGGAACATTCTCTAGTCTGGAACATTCTCTAGTCTGGAACATTCTCTACCCTGGAACATTCTCTACCCTGGAACATTCTCTACCCTGGAACATTCTCTACCCTGGAACATTCTCTACCCTGGAACATTCTCTACCCTGGAACATTCTCTACTCTGGAACATTCTCTACCCTGGAACATTCTCTACCCTGGAGCATTCTCCACCCTGGAGCATTCTCTACCCTGGAGCATTCTCTACCCTGGAACATTCTCTACTCTGGAACATTCTCTACTCTGGAACATTCTCTACACTGGAACATTCTCTACTGTGGAACATTCTCTACTGTATTCTCTACACTGGAACATTCTCTACTCTGGAACATTCTCTACCGTGGAACATTCTCTACCCAGGAACATTCTCTACCCTGGAACATTCTCTACCCTGGAACATTCTCTACCATGGAACATTCTCTACTCTGGAACATTCTCTACTCTGGAACATTCTCTACTGTGGAACATTCTCTACTGTGGAACATTCTCTACTGTGGAACATTCTCTACTGTGGAACATTCTCTGCTCTGGAACATTCTCTACTCTGGAAACACATACATCTATCTACAGTGTGTTGCCAGGAAACCACTAAGCAACTTTGAATATAGACTCCGTTGTGATTTGATGTAGATGTCTCGTGTGTGTTCGCAGTTAGCCAAATAATTTTTTGCCAATTAGCTTCAGGCCGGCTGGTATGCAACCTGACTTTGACCTTGGATAGCCTATACCAGGGGCTAGTTAGGGACCATCAATAAATTACACAATGTAAATGAGACAATATTTTCATGTTGCACACCTTTTAGTTCTCATTAAATGCTTTGAATGTGTGTATATGAATTTCTACAATGTATAGTTTGTTTAACTTCTTTGGGCTAGGGGGCAGTATTTTCACATCCGGATAAAAAACGTACCCGATTTAATCTGGTTACGACTCCTGCCCAGTAACTAGAATATGCATATAATTATTGGCTTTGGATAGAAAATACCCTAAAGTTTCTAAAACTGTTTGAATGGTGTCTGTGAGTATAACAGAACTCCTATGGCAGGCAAAAACCTGAGAAGGTTTCATGCAGGAAGTGGCCTGTCTGACAAGGTGTTGTTGTTCTTGCTTCTGTTTATTGAAGAGTCAGGATCTTAGCTGTAACGTGACATTTCCTAGGGCTCCAATAGGCTCTCAGAGCCCGGGAAAAACCTGAACGATGACGAGGCAGTCTCAGGCTGAAACACATTATCGCCTTTTCCAAGTGGCCCATCAGAGGACAATGGAATTAGGCGCGTGCCCGATTTGACCCCGTGCAGTATTTTCCTTCGGCTGTTTAGGTAATTGCAGATTCCCGGTCGGAATATTATCGCTTTTTTACGAGAATAATGGCATAAAAATTGATTTTAAACAGCGGTTGACATGCTTCGAAGTACGGTAATGGAATATTTAGAATTTTTTTGTCACGAAATGCGCCATGCGCACGACCGTTATTTACCATTTCGGATAGTGTCTGGGACGCACGAACAAAACGCCGCTATTCGGATATAACGATGGATTATTTTGGACCAAACCAACATTTGTTATTGAAGTAGCAGTCCTGGGAGTGCATTCTGACGAAGAACAGGAAAGGTAAGACCATTTTTGTTATAGTAAATGGGATTTTGGTGAAGGCTAAACTTGCCGGGTGTCTAAATAGCTAGCCCTGTGATGCCGGGCTATCTACTCAGAATATTGCAAAATGTGCTTCATCCGAAAAGCTATTTTAAAATCGGACATATCGAGTGCATAGAGGAGTAATGTATCTATAATTCTTAAAATAATTGTTATGCTTTTTGTGAACGTTTATCGTGAGTAATTTATTAAATTGTTAGTAAATTCCCCGGAAGTTTGCGGGGGGTATGCTTTTTCTGAACGTCACATGCTAATGTAAAAAGCTGGTTTTTGATATAAATATGAACTTGATTGAACAAAAAATGCATGTTTTGTATAACATAATGTCCTAGGTGTGTCATCTGATGAAGATCATCAAAGGTTAGTGTTGCATTTAGCTGTCTTCTGTGTTTTTGTGACATTATATGCTAGCTTGAAAAATGGGTGTCTGATTATTTCTGGCTGTGTACTCTGCTGACATAATCTAATGTTTTGCTTTCGTTGTAAAGCCTTTTTGAAATCGGACAGTGTGGTTAGATTAACGAGAGTCTTGTCTTTAAATAGCTGTAAAATAGTCATATGTTTGAGAAATTGAAGTAATAGCATTTCAAAGGTTTTGAAAATCGCGCCACAGGATTCAACTGGCTGTTACGTAGGTGAGACGAATTCGTCCCGCCGGTCCCATAGAGGTTAAGTTTTTTAAGTCATTGAAATGTGTAGCCATTGGAATTTTAACATATTGTCCCATGTACATTGTGTACTTTACTGATAGGTCCCTAACCAGCCACATAGGAATATTGAAAGTCAACCCAAATTGAACACAGTCATTATGTTCGGGTCTCATGCAACTCTGAAATTGATGATTACTTGTGTGCTGCCAGCTGTGGGCATGTGGGCAGGATTGAAACAAACCCAACGTTAATTTACGTTGCGATGCAGTCACGACCACAAGTCTCACAAAACTGAGTTTTTGACGAGACTGACTTTATGACCAAAATTATTCTATTTACACTTTGTAGTCAATTTTCACAGCAGAATACATGTTTCTGACTCATATTGATGCCACAGATCGTTTTTATGGGCAGTTGTTCTTTAAATTTACTGTACACTGACACGACCAGGGCAACTCAATTGTAAATACAAATTAAAGTGTCCTCATAACAGCGTAACACAACTCAAATATGACGGGTAGATGAATATAATGAGACATGAGACAGAAAATTGACCAGTAGAATGAAATAAGTTATAAGACCTCTATAATTAATTACATTTTTTTCAGTTCTACCAGCTAACGTGAGATTTTTAGATTGCATAACATTTGAGGACATAATTTAAACAACCTCTTGACGGTCGCCTAGGATAGGGGGCGCTACAGCGATTTTTGAAAAAGATACGTGCCCATTTTAAACGGCCTCCTACTCAAACTCAGAAGCTAGGATATGCATATAATTAATAGATGTGGATAGAAAACACCCTAAAGTTTCTAAAACTGTTTGAATGGTGTCTGTGAGTATAACAGAACTCATATGGCAGTCAAAACCCCGTTTCTAACAGGATGTGGAAATCTGATTTGCGGACTCAAATTCAGCACTTTGCCTATAAATCACACCGTGAGCTATGGTTCATTGAGCACTTCCTATTGCTTCCACTAGATGTCCCCAGTCTTTACAAAGTGGTTTGAGTCTTCTAATGTGAAAACTGACTGAAAGAGAGGCTGTTGATCTTGGTCACATGTACAAAAGAACATACACATTCATTGGCTACCAATCACTCATATACATCTGACATGGGAACACATTGCATACATTCTTCAAAGTAAAAAAGTTTCATCACACCATTATGATGCGGGCGCCCCTGGCTACCCTCCCCTTTCGAAACGTTTTGAAAGACAATGCAACCATCCCCATGGAATATTATTGAAGCTCTGGTTGAAAAAGGCCCTAAAGATTTATGTTATACAACGTTTGACATGTTTGAATGAACTTAAATATTTTTGGGGGGGGCTTTCGTTAGGAGAAGTCCTGCGCACTACGGAACATTTTGAGGTGCCTTCGGAACGCGCTAACAAGAAGAAGCTATTGGGACATAAATTATGAACTTTTTCAAACAAAACTACATTTGTTGGGGACCTGGGATTGCTGGAAGTGCCTTCTGATGAAGATTATCAAAGGTAAGGGAATATTTACAATTATATACAAGAGTAGATTTGATATTCGATTGTTCCAAGATGGCGCAGACCTGTATTGCTAGCCTATTTCTCTGAGTATAGCATCCCCTTTTATTGCAAAGTGGGATTTCCCAGTAAAGTTATTTTTAAATCTGGCAATGCAGGTGCTTTCACGAGATGTTCATCTATAATTCTTTGAATGACAATATTACATTTTAAAAATGTTTTCGAATAGTAATTTAGTAAATTGTAGCGCTGCTCCACCGGATGCATTTGAGGGAAAATAGTTTCTCAACGTCACGCGCCGATGTAAAATGCTGTTTTTATATATAAATATGAACTTTATCGAACAAAAGAATGCATGTATTGTGTAACATGATGTCCTAGGAGTGTCATCTGGTGAAGATTGTCAAAGGTTAGTGCTGCATTTAGCTGTTTTTTGGTTATTTGTGATGCATGTGTTTGGTCGGAAAATGGCTATGTGAATACTTTGACGATATACTCCTCTAACATTATCTAATGTTTTGCTTTTGCTATTACTTCAATTTCTCAAACATATGACTATTTTACACCATTTTAAAGACAAGACTCTCGTTAATCTAACCACACTGTCCGATTTCAAAAAGGCTTTACAACGAAAGCAAAACATTAGATTATGTCAGCAGAGTACCCAGCCAGAAATAATCAGACACCCATTTTTCAAGCTAGCATATAATGTCACATAAACCCAAACCACAGCTAAATGCAGCACTAACCTTTGATGATCTTCATCAGATGACAATCCTAGGACATTATGTTATACAATCCATGCATGTTTTGTTCAATCAAGTTCATATTTATATCAAAAAACAGCTTTTTACATTAGTAAACTTCCGGTGAATTTACTAAATTACTCATGATAAACGTTCACAAAAACATAACAATTATTTTAAGAATTATAGATACAGAACTCCTTTATGCAATCGCTATGTCCGATTTTAAAATAGCTTTTCGGTGAAAGCACATGCAATATTCTGAGTAGATAGCCCAGCCATCACAGGCTAGCTATTTAGACACCCACCAAGTTTAGCCCTCACCAAAGTCAGATTTACTATAAGAAAAATGTTATTCCCTTTGCTGTTCTTTGTCAGAATGCACTCCCAGGACTTCTACTTCAATAACAAATGTTGGTTTGGTTCAAAATAATCCATAGTTATGTTCAAATATCCTCTGTTTTGTTCGTGCATTCAAGACACTATCCGAAGGGTAAAGAAGGGTGACGCGCCCGACGCGTTTCGTGACAAAACATTTCTAAATATTCCATTACCGTACTTCGAAGCATGTCAACCGCTGTTTAAAATAAATTTTTATGCCATTTTTCTAATTAAAAAAGCGAAAATATTCCGACCGGGAAACCGTGTTTACGTTCAAAGAGAGAGAAAATAAAAACATGGGGTCGCCTTGTGCATGCGCCTCAGTCTCATTGTCCTCTGATAGACCACTTACCAAAGGCGCTAATGTTTTTCAGCCAGGGGCTGCAAAGACATCATTCAGCTTTTTCCCGCCTTCTGAGAGCCTATGGGAGCCGTAGGAAGTGTCACGTTACAGCAGGGATCCTAAGTTTTCAATAAAGAGAGTCAAGAAGCCCAACAAATTGTCAGACAGGCCACTTCCTGTAAGGAATCTTCTCAGGTTTTTGCCTGCCATATGAGTTCTGTTATACTCACAGACACCATTCAAACAGTTTTAGAAACTTTAAGGTGTTTTCTATCCAAAGCCAATAATTATATGCATATTCTAGTTTCTGGGCAGTAGTAATAACCAGATTAAATCGGGTACGTTTTTTATCCGGCCGTGCAAATACTGCCCCTACCGCCAACAGGTTAAATTACGAGCCTAGTTGGTTTAGCCACAGAAAAAGACAGGAAACTTCCCACTAGCCATGATTGGCTGAGATAATGAATGGGCTGGACATGCCGAGAGATGAGTTTCAGATTGGTCTGACGTGTAGCATCTTCAGTCTACGGTCAGTGTGAACCAGACTGACTTGACACAACGGGCCAAGAAAGCTGTACAAACAAAACGGAAACGACACAGGACGTCTTATTTAATGAAAGGGGTTGCAGGCTGCCATGAAGCGTTCATCCATGTATATGGGTAAGAGTCTAGCTACAGATTCAGATAGTATATGTTTCAAATTTTGTCAAAAAAGTTGTTTTCATTGCAAGTTAAAGCTTACTGTTAGCTAGCTAGCTGACGTTAGGTGGCTGGCTCGCTAGCTAACATTACGTGTATGACCTGTGTAGTAATAGTATCTCAGCAAGACCTTTTGCATTGCTAGTTATAGACTAGCTAGCTAACTAGCTAACATTGAATCTATTTGGTTAACTTTAGCTAGCTTTGAAAATCGGTTTGTATTGCTAGTACTCTATGGATCGGGATTATGATTCATTGTTTCGCTAGCTAGCTACATATCTAAACAAAAGTGTATTGTTAGCTAGCTAGCTAACATCGAACATATTTGGTTAACTTTAGCTATGACAATTGGTTTGTATCGCTAGTACTCTATGGATTGGGATTATGGTTAATTGTTTAGTCTAAACAAAAGATTCCAGATGATTACATGACCCATCAAGTTAGCCAGGTGTGTCTGACAGTGATTACGGCCATCTATTGTATTATAATGCTAAAATATTTGTATGTGGAATTTGAAGAACACGCCTGACTCTCCTCCACCAGACATACAATGAGAATGGTCTAATGCCTCCCATCAAAAAGAGAGCTGGCCCAAACAAGCACAGGTAACACTTGAAGCATGAGGACTTGCAGCAAGTGGTGAACTTAATCAACAACTACGCAGAAGATAATGCAATAGTATTACAAGGACGCCACCAAGGATACAAACATTTTGGTGGAAAGCTGCTGCCATCTCATGTGACAAAAGCAGTGTTGTAGCGTCTCTACAAGGAATCGATGACAACACTTGGTATGTAAAGCATAAACAGCACGTTTTGATTATTTAATTTACCTCCAACGTGATTGGCACTACTTTTATTGAACTCACATTATTTCTGTATTCAAATACAACAGGTGTAGACCTTACAGTGAAATGCTTACTTACAAGCCCATAACCAATAATGCAGTTTTAAGAAAATGCCCCCCCCCCCCCCCCAAAAAAAGTACGAGATAAGAATAACAAATAATTAAAGAGCAGCGGTAAATAATAATAGCGGGGCTATATACATGGGGTACCGTCTTTCCAAAGGTATGTGTAGTCGGGCTGTCTTCCTTCAGGAATCTGTGAAGAAAATTGCCAAGGCAGCAGCTACTCTTCATTGGGTCCAGCACAAATAAGGCAATTATACAATTTAAAAAACATTACAATACATTCATAGATTTCACAAAACACTGTGTGCCCTCAGGCCCCTACTGTACTTCGCCACTACCACATATCTACAATCTAAAATCCATGTGTACGTGTGTGTACAGTGCGAATGTTATCGTGTGTGTGTATGCATGTGTCTGTGCCTATGTGTCTTGCTTCACAGTCCCCCGCTGTTTCACAAGGTGTATTTTGCATCAGTTTTTAATCAAATTTTACTGCTTGCATCAGAAGGTTGCCGACGTTGACTTTGAAATCATAGGAGTAAGCACTGCGGCCGCAGACGCAGGTACCCTCAGCGACAAAGGTGCAGGAAGATCAGGCTCCAGGATGGCAAAATTATTCATTGTTTGTATCCGCTGCAGGCCTCTAGTTGGGAGTGTAGACTACTTTGCGGGAGGCCGCTGTCTTCGGCTTCCACGGCTCGTGACATGCGACCATCGTAGATCGCCATGCTCCTCTTGCTGTGTTCCTTTGACTCCGCTATCAGATGGGGGGGATCTCCGGGCAACACCGGCCAGTCGGATAACGACAAACGACATGGCGGGAATGCATCCAACAAGCGTGAATGCAGTCCAGCCACCGGCGTAGAAAAGCTAAACATTGAAATCTGCATTTTCCACAGTTTCTTACGTAGGTAGGCTGGCGACCTGCGCGATCAAGGAAGCCACCTCAAGCCTATAATCATCGGAAAGCAAACAATTGCTGCTTTGGAACTCTTGAGTGATCCGGTTTGTCCCGAAACAAAGCGTAGTAGAAACTGCTCCTACACCGCTGGAACCATTCATTTATTTCTCCAGACAAAGAGGGCTCCATTGCAAAACTCATATGGGACTAACTTCATTAGCTTGATGGCTAGCAGCTTAACGGCTCTGTCAAGCAGGCTTCAACCTGTCGGTTAAGCGGGATTCCGGGACAAGAAATAGCAGTCCTAACTGTTAAGGATGCTGAGCACTAACTCTAGCTTATTAGCATTAGCCAACCCTTATGATGAGGTATATTAGCAAGTTAGCTACCACCAACCCTGCACAAACCTTTGGCTAACTCTGCTGCTGCTGCACTTTGACTTTCTTGCTGTTCTGCCCTCTCCACCTCATTCACTCACCTCATTCACTGCTGCCTCAGCCTGCTAAAAAATGCTTGCCTTTTTTTGCCTGAGTGACAGGCGTTTTCCATCTAACTGGTGCTGTAGGGGTGCGGGAGGGGTCAAGGGACGTGAGCGGTCCACTGCGTTGTGAAATCTCGACCAATCACAGCAGGCACCACGTCACTCCAAGGTCTTATTGCGGTGCCTGCTGTGGTTAGCTGTGGTTAGCTGCCAGCTGTGGTTATGTGTGGTTATGGAAACTCATATCAGGCTGAAATGTAAAAAGATACACTGACTGTACAAAACATTAGGAACACAGTCTATTTATATTAATATAAATTAAATGACTAAAACAGTAGTCGCATAAGTTTACAGCTCCCTGAGTCAATACATGTTAAAAACACCTTTGGCAGGGATTATAGCGACGAGTCTTCTTGGGTAAGTCTCTAAGAGCTTTACACACCTGGATTGTACAGTATTAACCCATTATTCTTTTCATAATCCTTCAAGTTATCTCAAGATGTTGGGGATCTTGACAGTCTTGTCATAGTATTTGAAGACGATTTAAGTCAAAAACTGTAACTTGGTCACTCAGGAACATTCACTGTCTTCTTGGTAAGCAACTCCAGTTAAGATTTGACCTTGTGTTTTAGGTTATTTTCCTACTGTAAAGTGAATTCCTTTCCCAGTGTCTGGTGGAAAGCAGACTGAAGCATACTTTCCACTAGGATTTTACCTGTGCTTATGTAACCGGTGTGAAATGGCTAGCTAGTTAGCGGGGTGCGCTAATAGCGTTTCAATCGGTAACGTCACTCCCTCTGAGACCTTGAAAAAGTTGTTTCTTGCTCTGCAATGGCAGTGGCTGTTGTGGAGCGATAGGCAATGATGCTTTGAGGGTGACTGTTGTCGATGTGTGCAGTGGGTCCTGGTTCGAGCCCAGATATGGGCGAGGAGAGGGATGTAAGGAACACTGTTACACTTAGCTCCATCCTGTTTCTTTTTATCCTGAAAAACTCACTTGTCCTTGCCGATGACAAGCATACCTATACAATGATGCAGTCACCACCATGTTTCGAAGTAAGGAGGCAGTTACTCAGTGATGTGTTGTGTTGGATTTGCCCCGAATATAAGGCTTACGAGATAAATGTTGGAATATGTTTATTCTGTGTTTGTATTAATCTTTTCACTCTGTAATTGAAGTCTTTATTGTGGAGTCACTCACTACAATGTTATTGATTCATCCTCGTCTTTCTCCTGTCACAGCCATTGAACTATGTAACTCTTTTAAAATCACCAATGGTGTTGTGATTGAAATGCACTACTTGACTGATTGATTTTACAGATGTTGCATGTATGGGGAACAAAGGAAGGGGTATTTCACACAGTGTGATTTGTTAAGCCTAATTTTACGCCTTAACTAATTTAGGCTTGCCTAACAAAAAGGGCTGAAAAATTATGCAATGACTATATTTTACTTATAAAAATTGTAATCATCTTTTTTTTTTATCTTCCACTTTAACATTATAGTATTTTGAGTAAAATGTTGACAAAAAAATTACAATTCAATCCATTTTATGTTGCAAGGTACTGTGTACTTATAGTGTACTTGATCACTCCCTGAGTTTCATAAAAAAAATATATCAATTATTCAACTTAAAATAATTGTATTATGAATGAAAATACTAAATTACAATTAAAGTGTTTTAAATTGAAGTACAGTTTTAATGTGTGTGTTTAAGTTTAATGATATATAGTATACTTAAAGACTGAAAAAACAATAATTTAAAGTAGACTTAACAAGTGCATTGAAGGTTGACGACAGCATATTTATAGTAAACTAAAAGACTGAAAAACTATTAATTTAAGCTACACTTTTAATAAATGTGTCGAAGGTTGATGATAGTATATTTATAGTATACTTAAGATATACTAAAAAATAACATATTGTATTTGAAGTAAAAGTTTGGACACACCTATTCATTCCAGGGTTTTTCATAATTTTTACTATTTTCTACATTGTAGAATAATACTGAAGACATCAACAATATGAAATAACACATATGACATCATGTAGTAACCCAAAAGGTGTTAAACAAATCAAAATATATTTTATATTTGTGATTCGTCAAAGTAGCCACACTTTGCCTTGATGACAGCTTTGCACACGTCTCCTGACCCGCCTGATTCAGAAGTTTTAAACGCCTCCCAAAAGCTTGAAAACAGAATTGAAAACCCCACTAGCTTTCTGCCCACAGTAAAAAAATTTAACTGAACATAATTCATGATGGTTTTTATTTCATTTTAGTTACCTTGGGAGACAATACAAATAACAGTTGCATTACAGTTTCAGTTTTTCAAACGGATTTTGTTAATTATTTTACTTCAGTTTACTATATATTTTTGTTAATGACTAGTCTTAGTTTTTGTTTTCATTTACTATAATAACCTTGACAGACACACAGACAGACAGACACACAGAGTCTACCCTACTAGACACAGAGACACCTAACGGAATTTAAAGTTGTCCAAACAAATCTCACCTCTCCAGACCTCTGTCTCATCCTCTCTTCTTCCTGTCTCCTTCCTGTCTGCTGCACTAACGGGATTCTGGGTAAGTTCAACAGCATTATGGGTAGTTCAAGTCCGAGCATGAATCCTAAATAGCACCCCAGTCCCTATGTAGTGCACTATTTAAATGAAGAATAGGGTGTGATTTGGGATGCATCCTGGGCAATTCAAGTCTTCCAGAAGTCCCAGACAGAAGATTTTTAAAAAAAAGAAAGAAAGCTATCTTCATAAATAACTTTAACTCCACAAAGGTAAAACAACTCCACATTCTACACCTTTCAAATTGATGGAGCTTTGTTTTTAATAAAAACTGTTGCTTTCACCACTTTCTCTGAAAATACACTCAAGAGAGTTTTATTATTTAATTGGTTTTCTTTGTTTACCCACCCACTCTCTCATTGTGAAGATTTTGCATTGGTTTCAAGGTTTATTTTCTTATTCATCTCCCACGCTGTTAAACTATTTATTTGTTCACACTTGATTACTTGTTGATCGTACATTTAACCTCTATGGGCTAGGTGGGACGCAGGCGTCCCACCCGTGGTGCACTCCATCAACAGCAGGTGCATTTCAAGAGCGGCAAATTTGAATCCAAATAAATGTCAAAATTCAAATTTTTCAAACATACAACTATTTTACACCCTTTGAAAGATAAACATCTCCTTAATCTAACCACGTTTTACGATTTCAAAAAGGTTTTACGGCGAAAGCATAAATTTAGAGTATGTTAGGACAGTACATTTACAAGAGTTGTGTGTAATGTTTTGTCAATTCAAAGACAGGGTCACCAAAACCATAAAACCAGCTAAAATGATGCACTAACCTTTTATAATCTCCATCAGATGACACTCCTAGGACATTATGTTAGACAATGCATGCATTTTTAGTTCTATCAAGTTCATATTTATATCCAAAAACAGCGTTTTACTATGGCATTGATGTTGAGGAAATCGTTTCCCTCCAATATCTGGCAGTCAAGTCAGCACCAAAAATTAAATAATTAAAATTAGAAAACATTGGTAAAATATTATATTGTCATTTAAAGAATTATAGATTTACATCTCTTGAACGCAATCAACTTGCCAGATTTAAAAATAACCTTACTGGGAAATCACACTTTGCAATAATCTGAGCACTGCGCCCAGAAAAATACGCGTTGCGATACAGACTAGTCGTCATGTTGGGGAGATCTAAAATCGAAAATACTATGTAAATAATCCATTACCTTTGATTCTCTTCATCAGATGTCACTTCCAGGTATCACAGGTCCATAACGAATGTAGTTTTGTTCAAAAAAGCACATCATTTATGTCCAAAAATCTCCGTCTTGTTAGCACATGATCTAAGCCCGCTGGACTTCACTTCATGAACGAGGGGAAAAAATATATTTACGTTCGTTCAAACATGTCAAACGTTGTATAGCATAAATCATTAGGGCCTTTTTTAACCAGAACATGAATAATATTCAAGGTGGACGAATGCATTCTCTTTTATAACGTATTGGAACGAGGGTACCCAACATGAACTCGCGCGCCAGGTGTCTAATGGGCCATCATCGTTCCATGGCTCTTGTTCGGTCAGATCTCCCTCCAGAAGACTCAAAACACTTTGTAAAGGCTGGTGACATCTAGTGGAAGCAATAGGAAGTGCCAAAATATTCCTCAGCCCCTGTGTTTTTCAATGGCATAGGTTTAAAGGTAATACAACACATCAGGTATCCACTTCCTGTCAGAAAATGTCTCAGGGTTTTGCCTGCCAAATGAGTTCTGTTATACTCACAGACACCATTCAAACAGTTTTAGAAACTTTAGAGTGTTTTCTATCCATATATAATAAGTATATGCATATTCTAGTTGCTGGGTAGGATTAGTAACCAGATTAAATCGGGTACATTTTTTTTATCCAGCCGTGCAAATACTGCCCCCTAGCCCTAACAGGTTTTAAACAACTAAATACTTCTCTCAGATCTGTTTACAAAACTGTCTGGAGCAGACAAGCTTCATGGGTATAAAGGGAATTTGATCTAAACTAAATGAATTATTACATTCAAGTGATGGATGATCAGATCAGTTTAGATGTTTTCATCTGCACGCGAGCGGTAGAAACAAAAACAACATATCTCTAAAAAAAATCTCCAAGAAGCTCACAAATGAAATGACAAGCCTGAATGATTGGCGGCAGGAGGCCAATTTGTAGATGAAGGATTCCTCTGTCTCTGAAAATATTCTCGTTTATAATCTTCTCATTTCAAAATCAATTAGATGTCTCCCCAGCTAGCACATAACGTTCTGAGAACCATATGTTTCTTAGAGCTTGGTGAAAGTGTGGTTGTCCTATAGTTATTTTGCACACATCCTTCCCACAACTTTCTGGGAATGGTGCAGAATAGTTGCTTGGCTTTGGGACATAATGTTTCCTAAAAGTTCAAAAATGTTTACATTTCATTTGAATTTTGGTAATGTTCTAGGAATGTTCTCCAACTGGTTTGACATTGGGAATGTTCTCAAATTGTTCAGAGAATGCTAAGCAACGCAGTTATTCTGTGGGAATTGCAATACTTCATCATAAGTTTCCTACATGTTTCCTAATGGTTCTATTTAAATTCATGTTCTCAAATTGTTCTGAGAAAATTAAGAAACAACTTTCTTTCTGTGGGAATTTCAGTACTTCGTCATAATGTTTCCTCATGGTTCTATTTAAATCATGTTCTCAGAAGATCAAGAAAACATTCCATGAAAATTACATCTTAAGAATGTTTTTCTAAAAATATATACATTCCGTTCTCATTATCAAGAAAACTCTCTCTATCCCATATCTTGTTAAGTGTGATCTTAATGAGTGCTTGCTATGCCGCTCTGAAATATATGTATTGTGGCAAAGAAGGGGGTCGAGTGATAAATGGCAGATATGTGAGGGCAGAGCTAATAAACGGGCTCTGCCCGATCACTAAAATGGCCACCCCGATCAGAACTACAGATCACAAAATGGCCTACTGCCACAATTCCCAGAAGCAAGGGGAACCCTCAGAAGGTGGAGCCGACCACAGATAAAAGGTCAAGAAAAACCAGGAACAGAGAGAGAGGGCGGGAAGGATCTATGAACCATAGAGAAAGAGACAATCTACATTGGCTGGATTTACCGTGTACGAGCTGGACTGTTTTGGACTTACCTGTTGGCGTTTAGACCTGGACCTACCGAGAACCAGATTTGTGTACCGAACCCTGCTATCCTTGACCTTACCTGCGGCCTGGGTGGACCAGGACAGCGAAACAAACACACAGGTACTGTCATGTTCGAAAGAACTTTCATTCTGGGCTGACTTTGGTGACAGTTTCCCACTTAATTTGTGACTAACGCTCCTAACTTTGAAGAGGTTTGCCACAGTATATATATTCTTAATCCATTCCTTACTTAGATGCATGTGATTTTTGGATATATGTTGTGGAACTGTTAGATATTACTAGTTATTATATATTACTGCACTGTCGGAGTTAGAGAGACCGTCCTAACTGTCCTAACGGTCCTAACGGCCCTAACCATCCTAAGCATCCTAACTGCCATCACTAACATTGAGTGGCTGCTGCCAACATACTGACTCATCTCTAGCCACTTTACTAATGAAAAAATGTATGTAATAAATGTATCACTAGTCACTTTATACAATGCCACTTTATATAATGTTTACATACCCTACATTACTCATCTCACACGTATATACTGTATTTTATATCATCTTCTGCACCTTGCCTATGCTGCTCGGCCATCGCTCATCCACATATTTATATGTACATATTCTCATTCACCCCTTTAGATTTGTGTGTATTAGGTAGTTGTTTGGGAATTGTTAGATTACTTGTTAGATATTACTGCACTGTTGGAGCTAGAAGCACAAGCATTTCGCTACACCTGCAATAACATCTGATAAACATGCGTATGTGACCAATAAATGTGATTAGATGTGTTTCCTTTGAAATGGGGTCTGTTTGAATAGACTAAAATAAACAGCTTGTGTAGCTGCTGTAACAGTGTAGGTTCCGTCCCTCTCTTCGCCCCAACCCGGGCTCGAACCAGGGACCCTCTGCACACATCAACAACTGACACCCACGAAGCATCGTTACCCATCGCGCCACAAAAGCCACGGTCCTTGCAACGCAAGGGGAAACCCTACTTCAAGTCTCAGAGCGAGTGACGTCACTGATTGAAATGCTATTAGCGCGCACCACCGCTAACTAACTAGCCATTTCACATCGGTTACACTGCCATGCTGTGTTGTTGTCTTAAGGTCTCTCTTTATGTAGTGTTGTGGTGTCTCTCTTGTCATGATGTGTGTTTTGTCCTATATTTGTATTACATTTTTTTTATTTTTAATCCCAGACCCCGTCCTCGCAGGACCTTCTGGTAGGCCGTCATTGTAAATAAGAATATGTTCTTAACTGACTTGCCTAGTTTAATAAAGGTTCAATTATTAAAAAAAAAAATTAAAAGCTTGGCATGTTGCTCCATCCTGTTGGTGCAGTGGACTAATTCCATCGATAGAGAACAGACGATCATAGGTTTGAATCTCACTGATGACTTGCCACAATAAAAAATACATGTATTTTGAAGATTAATGCTTAAACTTCTTAAATTCAACCATTATTGGGTTTAAATACACATTTAGATAAGTGAACAGCCATCCACAACCCATCCACAACCCATAAGGCGCCAAAAGTGCTAAATGAGAGAAAATAAGTGTGATTCACATCAATGTGCTAACGTTATGTAGATATCAATAATAAGTGATATCCGTATTGCCGTAGACTACACCACTAATGTCATCCTTAGCTCCAAGCGTTTATTCAAATTGGATAATCTTTGGATGCCGAAAGCAGTCGCACCATTGGAAGACATAGCTTGGACTGTAGCCTACAAAAGCCTATTCCTGCTCTTTTCCCGCGATCCATCAAACACATTTGGTGTGTCATCATAGTGGTCTCTGACCTGTTGTCAGACTCGCTCAAGTGGAACAAATTGAAACTTGCGCCTTTTTTTAATGCTGATTTGAATGTCGTTGAGAAAACAGAGAAGTGTCAACGTTTTTTCGCAAACATCCATTCTGAATTTAAAAGTAATCATCTAGTTTTTCAAAAGTATCGGTAATCTGATTACAATATTTTTGCTGGTAACATAATGGATTACAGTTACCATTTTTTGTAATCCCTTACATGCAATCCGTTACTCCCCAACTCTGGCGCTTGATGGTTTTTGCGGCTGCACTTAAAGAAACATTCAAAGTTCTTGAAATGTTCTGTATTGACTGACCTTCATGTCTTAAAGTAATGATGGACTGTCAATTCTCTTTGCTTATTTGAGCTGTTCTTTCCATAATATGGACATGGTCTTTTACCAAATAGGGCTATCTTCTGTATACCCCCCTACCTTGTCACAGCAACACCGATTGGCTGAAACGCATTAAGATGGAAAGAAATTCCACAAATACATTTTTTAAAAGGCACACCTGTTAATTGAAATGCATTCCAGGTGACTATCTCATTAAGCTGGTTAAGAGAATGCCAAGAGTGTGCAAAGATGTCATCAAGGCAAAATGTGGCTACTTTGAAGAATCTCAAATATAAAATATATTTTGATTCGTTTAACACTTTTTTGGTTAGTACATGATTCCATATGTGTAATTTAAACTTTTGACCGGTAGTGTGTATGGTCCTCATTATAGTAGCCTACGCACTCACTACCTGGTTATATTTTGAGAAAACCATCATATAATACAAAACAAGTCTTGTGAATGTTAGAACGAGCTTGGGCTGGTATATAATTTCCTTTTAAGTATAATCATTCCTTAGATCATGTTGATCATGTTCATCTTCCTTGTAAGGTCTGTCGTCAGGAATGGACCAAGGCGCAGCGGGAATGTGGATACTCATATTTTTAATAAACACAAGTAAAGCATCCACAGAAAAAAAAACAATAAACACGACAGGAACAGTTTTGCAGGCACACAAAATGCAGTGCAAAAACAACTACCCACAACCCCAAAGAAAAACACACACCTGTTTATAGGACTCCCAATCAGAGGCAACTAGAACCACCTGCCTCCAATTGAGAGTCCAACAACCAATCTACACATAACACAAAAACCTCTGCCACGTCCTGACCAAAACTAATACAATTGCTCCCTCTGCTGGTCAGGACGTGACATTCCTGTAGAAGAAGTGGAATTTCAATAGTATCCACTTCAGCGGCAATAACAAAGGTGAGTGCCCTGTCTGCCATTGTCACGTTTTCAAGAAACAGCAGAAGTTGTCCGACTTGCTGACATTGTATAAATACTTCTCCCAACTCTACTCATTGACTTTCGGCTACTTTCGGCTCACCACTAAAACGTGCCCAGTTTTGTTGACGCTAAGAATGAAGGTTGGTAGCAACATGGAAAATCGCTGTGGAAATCTGTTGCAGCTCAAGTAGACTACAAAATCCACAATGCTCTCTCTAGGGGCTGGCTGGCTAGCTAGCTAGGTAACTAGCTAGCAAACGTATCTACACACAATTATACCAAAGACAATATCAGCATGTAAAGTAGCTAGTTAGCTGTAAAATCGTGTAAACAAACTGCACTATCAATGTAGGAATTTGGACACCTGGGTTGCTGCTGCAGCTCCTCCTGCATTCATTCTGAATGGTTAAGGGTTTAAAAAAAAAAAAAAGTAACTCTCGACTCTTGGAGCATCCCGTCTAGAAGCGCGCTAGCAAAACCTAAAACCTACTTGATGGTAATAACATGACTTAATAGTTTATAACGCAGTTTTCAGGAGGTAAGCTTTAAGCTTCAGAAGACTGTACATCTAATGTACAGCAGGAACTTCCATATATGGGCATTGTCTTTTCATATTGCCATGTGGCCCGGAGCAGGAACTCCATATATGGGCCCAAACAGCCATATTCCAACGTGGCCTATTAACAAGGAAAGCCATATATGGACATAGAGCTGTGACTACCAATTGCTCACTTGCATCCAATATTCATTAGCCATAAGCCCGCCCCGCTCATCTGAATCCCCTTGCTTAATCAGAAGCCATCTTCTCGCGGTTGCACAAGCAGTACATACAGTAAGGTTATGTTGACCTACCAACAGCACTGGTCACATATTGTTAGTTGTCTTTCCTCTACATGTTTTTGCTGGAGGTTCAGAGTGCTCATGTGTTTTGAAAAGCCAAGTCTGAAGGTTGGTGTTTCCTCTACTGTGCGTGTGCGCAAAGGTTTAGGGTCAGCTTTCAACATGAGTCACTCCTTTTGCCCTTTTCACGGTCACTCTGGTGTCTCTTCACTGTCAGGGTTGGGATCTCGATAATACCAACCACTCCCCATGGGGCCTGTGGCCAGACCAGACACACAGAGCAGCTACACAGACAGGCAGGCACACTGTTAAAAAAAAAAAAAGGAAAAACCCTTTGCTCAACCAAATAGCCTTGACTCAATGTACAATTGTAAGGCAACCAGCTGCAATAGGATAGATTTTTTTTGCTCAACATTTGGGCATATAGCTGAACCAACAGACATTCTGAAGTTGAATTTTATGTAAAATGAACTTTGAATTTTAGGGTAAACGTATTTCTATATTTCCCAGTGCAAAAATTGAGCAACAGTACGTTATGAACACCTGCTCTTTCCATGACATACTGTAGACTGACCAGGTGAACGCTCTGATCCCTTATTGATGTCACTTGTTAAATCCACTTCAATCAGTGGAGATGAAGCGGAAGAGACAGGTTAAATAAGAATTGGACATAATGCAGAATTACTTAATGTTGTTGGAGACTGCATACGGTAAAAAAAAATGTAACATTACAATTCATTGGCAACAGCTCTGGTGGACATTCCTGCAGTCAGCATGCCAATTTGCACGCTTCCTCAACTTGAGACATCTGTGGCATTGTGTGACAAAACTGCACATTTTAGTGGCCTTTTACTGTCCCCAGCACAAGGTACACCTGTGTAATGATCATGCTGTTTAATCAGCTTCTTGATATGCCACACATGTCATGTGGATGGATTATGTTGGCAAAGGAGAAATACTCACTAACAGGGATGTGCTCAAAATATGACAAAAATAAGCTTTTTGCAGATATGGAACATTTCTGGGATCTTTTATTTCAGCTCATGAAACATGTGACCAACACTTTACATGTTCCATTTTATATTTTTGTTCAGTATATATTATCCATGTCCTTGTTCAGCCACGACTCTGAGAAACATAAAATATACGTCTCTTTAGATCCTGTTGATAGGATAGTCTCGAACGGAGCTCGCCCAGTTTGTTCTCTAGTGAGCCAATAGAATGGAGGATAGAGGTTTATTTGCTCGCCAACGTACAGTCGTGGCCAAAAGTTGAGAATGACACAAATATTAATTTAATATAAATATTAAAGTCTGCTGACTCAGTTTGTATGATGGCAATTTGCATATACTCCAGAATGTTATGAAGCGTGATCAGATGAATTGCAATTAATTGCAAAGTCCCCATTTGCCATGGAAATGAACTGTATCCCAAAAAATATTTCCACTGCATTTCAGCCCTGCCACAGCTGACACCATGTCAGTGATTCTCTCGTTAACACAGGTGTGTGTTGATGAAGACAAGGCTGGAGATCACTCTGTCATACTGATTGAGTTCAAATAACAGACTGGAAGCTTCAAAAGGAGGGTGGTGCTTGGAATCATTGTTCTTTTTCTGTCAACCATGGTTACCTGCAAGGAAACACGTGCCATCATCGTTGCTTTGCACAAAAAGGGCTTCACAGGCAAGGATATTGTTGCCAGTAAGATTGCACCTAAATCAACCATTTATCGGATCATCAAGAACTTCAAGGAGAGCGGTTCAATTGTTGTGAAGAAGGCTTCAGGGCACCCAAGGAAGTCCAGCAAGTGCCAGGACTGTCTCCTAAAGTTGATTCAGCTGTGGGATCAGGGCACCACCAGTACAGAGCTTGCTCAGGAATGGCAGGAGGGAGGTGTGAGTGCATCCGCATGCACAGTGAGGCGAAGACTTTTGGAGGATGGCCTGGTGTTAAGAATGGCAGCAAAGAAGCCACTTCTCTCCAGGAAAAACATCAGGGACAGACTGATATTCTGCAAAAGGTACAGGGATTGGACTGCTGAGGACTGAGGTAAAGTAATTTTCTCTGATGAATCCCCTTTGCGATTGTTTGGGGCATCCGAAAAAAAAGCTTGTCTGGGGAAGACAAGGTGAGCGCTACCATCAGTCCTGTGTCATGCCAACAGTAAAGCATCCTGAGACCATTCATGTGTGGGGTTGCTTCTCAACCAAGGGAGTGGGGTCACTCACAATTTTGCCTAAGAACACAGCCATGAATAAAGAATGGTACGAACACATCCTCCGAGAGCAACTTCTCCCAACCATCCAGGAACAGTTTGGTGATGAACAATGCCTTTTCCAGCATGATCGAGCACCTTGCCATAAGGGAAAAGTGATAACTAAGAGGCTCGGGGAACAAAACATCGATATTTTGGGTCTATGGCCAGGAAACTCCCCAGACCTTAATCCCATTGAGAACTTGTGGTCAATCCTCAAGAGGTGGGTGGACAAAGAAAAACCCACAAATTCTGACAAACTCCAAGCATTGATTATGCAAGAATGGGCTGCCATCAGTCAGGATGTGGCACAGAAGTTTATTGACAGCATGCCAGGGCAGATTGCAGAGGTCTTGAAAAAGAAGGGTCAACACTGCAAATATTGACTTTTTGCATCAACTTCATGTAATTGTCAATAAAAGCCTTTGAAACGTATGAAATGCTTGTAATTATACTTCAGTATTCCATAGTAACATCTGACAAAAATATCTAAAGACACTGAAGCAGCAAACTTTGTGGAAATTAATATTTGTGTCATTCTCAAAACTTTTGGCCACGACTGTAGTCTCGTCAGGGAGCCCGCTCGTTTGCCTCTCTTGCGCCGTCTATTCCTCTTCTGAGTCCCGGGGATTAGGGCCTGGTCCGGAATTAGCAGTACATCCACATCTTTCTTCTTGCTGTAGAAATCTTCCTCTAAATCAAGGCTAGTGATCTCTGTTCTGATGTCCAGAAGATATTTTCGGTCATAGAAAAATATGGCAGAAATATTATGTATTAAGCAAAGATGGCATCATGAGGAGGAAAATTACATGGATATATTGAAGCAACATCTCAAGACATCAGTCAGGAAGTTAACGCTTGGTCGCAAATGGGTCTTCCAAATGGACAATGACCCAAAGCATACTTCCAAAGTTGTGGCAAAATGGCTTTAGGACAACAAAGTCAAGGTATTGGAGTGGCCATCACAAAGCCCTGACCTCAATCCCATAGAAAATTTGTGGTCAGAACTGAAAAAGCATGTGCAAGCAAGGAGGCCTACAAACCTGACTCAGTTACACCAGCTCTGTCAGGAGGAATGGGCCAAAATTCACCCAACTTACTGTGGGAAGCTTGTGGAAGGCTACCCAAAACGTTTGACCCATGTTAAACAATTTAAAGGCAATGCTACCAAATACTAATTGAGTGTATGTAAACTTCTGACCCGCTGGTCATGTGATGAAAGAAATAAAAGCTGTAATGAATCATTCTCTCTACTATTATTCTGACATTTCACATTCCTAAATAAAGTGTTGATCCTAACTGACCTAAGACAGGGCATTTTTACTAGGATTAAATGTCAGGAATTGTGAAAAACTGAGTTTAAATGTATTTGTATTTGGCTAAACTTCTGACTTCAGCTATATATATATATATATATATATATATATATTACAGCTTTTATTTTTTTCATCACATGCCAAGCGGGTCAGAAGTTTATTTATATATATACACATCCATACACTATATACATCAGTATGTGGACACCCCTTCAAATGAGTGGATTCAGCTATTTCAGCCACACTCATTGCTGATGGGTGCATAAAATCGAGCACACAGCCATGCAATCTCCATAAACAAACATTGGCAGTAGAATGGTCTGATTTTAAACTTGGCACCGTCATAGGATGCCAACTTTCCAACAAGTCAGTTCGTCAAATGTATGCCCTTCTAGAGCTACCCCGGAAGAGCGCCCCGGTAAACTGAAAGTGCTGTTATTGTGAAGTAGAACCATCCAGGAGCAACAACGGCTCAGCCGCAAAGTGGTAGGCCACACAAGCTCACAGAATGGGACTACCGAGTGCTAAAGCGTATAGCGCGTAGAAATCATCTGTCCTTGGTTGCGACACCCACTACTGAGTTCCAAACTGTCACTGGAAGCAATGTCAGCACAAGAATGATTCGTCAGGAGCTTCATGAAATGGTTTTCCATGGCCGAGCAACAACACAAGCTTAAGATCACCATGCGCAATGAAAAGCGTCAGCTGGAGTCGTGTAAAGCTTGATTTATTTTATTCTTCAATAACACAAACTCCAAAACAAATCAGGGGGAGAAAAATAGGTTTATTTGAGAAGGACAAATCAAGATGTTATGCTTGGAGGTAGATCTTCAGTCTCCCCTGTCCTCAGCTTTTCTCTACTGAACAAAGGAACAGGATTTATAACCCCCACCCTAGCCTGGGGTTGACCAATCAGAAGTCCTTGCAGTACCACTGGGCCAATGGCCAAATAACAAGTGTCCTGCTCCCGAATCAATATACAGAACGTAGCACACTTAGCTCTGAGTTCATTAGTGACATTCCACATATTCTAAACAGCTGTTGAACTGAAACCCAACTCCTATTTACACTGACAATTCCCTATTGACCATTAGTACTATATTTAGTTTAGTACTCTCATCCACCCAAACTCTGCGTTGTGTATTTATCTTAAAAATATTCTTATAATCACCATGTGCAATGCCAAGCATCGGCTGGAGTGGTGTAAAGCTTGCCGCCATTGGACTCTGGAGCAGTGGAAACGCGAGTGATGGAGTGAGTGATGAATCACGCTTCACCATCTGGCAGTCTGACGGATGAATCTGGGTTTGGCGGATGCCAGGAGAACGCTACCTGCTTGAATGCAAAGTGTCAACTGTACAGTTTGGTGGAGGAGGAATAATGGTCTGTTTTGTTATTGTTCGGGCTAGGCCCCTTGGTTCCAGTGAAGGGAAATCTTAACGCTACAGCATACAATGACATTATATATGATTCTGTGCTTCCAACTTTCTGGCAACAGTTTGGTGAAGGCCCATTCCAGTTTCAGCATGACAATGCCCCCGTGCACGAAGCGAGGTCCATGCGGAAATGGTTTTTTGAGATCGGTGTGGAAGAACTTGACTGGCCTGCACAGAGCACTGACTTCAACCCCATCGAAAACCTTTGCGATGAATTGTAACACCGACAGAGCCAAGTCTAATCACCCAACATCAGTGCCCGACCCCACTAATGCTCTTGTGGCATTAGTGGAAGCAAGTCCCCACAGCAATGTTCCAACATCTAGAGGAAAGCCTTCCCAAAAGATTGGAGGCTCTTAGAGCAGCAAAGGGGGGACCAGCTCCATATAAATGCCCGTGATTTTGATATGAGATGTTTGACGACCACGTGTCCACATTCTTTTGATCATGTAGTGTATGTTATCACCTACCGTTGAAGATTATTGAACAGCTTCTTGTTGTAGACGCCTCTAAGTAATATCCTGCAGACCTGTTGCTATTGCTATTTTCTAATAAATAGAGTATTTGGTATTTCAGAAAAAGCAGCGTGAGTGTTTTTTTTCATATTCTACTATGTTCATCCATCCTGTATATTCTGATATTGAGTCTGAAATTATGTTTTTAGGTGGGAATATATTTTCTAAATAGTAGTGGTATTGGGAGATGGATTGTGAGAAAAATTTTTTTGAGAAAGATCGATAATGAACATTCAGCCAGAAACATGTCAGGAAAGACCAGCAGACAGTCTGTTTACACAACTAACCTTTTCTGTATATTGTACTGAAGTGAAAAAATATTTTAAAATACTGTAATCTGAATGAGAGGTCCTTCTGTCCTCCCACAGCATCTGTCCTCCCACAGCTTCTGTCTCTCCCACAGCTTCTGTCTCTCCCACAGCATCTGTCTCTCCCACAGCATCTGTCTCTCCCACAGCATCTGTCTCTCCCACAGCATCTGTCTCTCCCACAGCATCTGTCTCTCCCAAAGCATCTGTCCCTCCCACAGCATCTGTCTCTCCCACAGCATCTGTCTCTCCCACAGCATCTGTCTCTCCCAAAGCATCTGTCTCTCCCAAAGCATCTGTCCCTCCCACAGCTTCTGTCCCTCCCACAGCTTCTGTCCCTCCCACATTTGATCTAGAATTTTATTATGACCCATTTATGTAATTATTTGATAAAATATTTACTAATATAGCCCATAGGAATGCATTGAATAACCCATTCATAAATTACAAAAAAAGAGAGTAAACTATATACATTCTGAGGAATTTGAAGTGTCTGTTCTATATCTTGGAAATATTAGAAACATCAGGATATTTTGTTGGCACAAAACTAGCTCCATACTCCCATTAATTTGTATGGATTACCTTCAGATTAAGGTTTAAAATCTATATATATATCTCCATACTTCCATTAATTTGTATGGGTTACCTTCAGATTAACTTCTTATGGCTTGGGGGCGCTATTTTCACGTCCGGATGAAAAGTGTGCCCATAGTAAACTGCCTGCTACTCAGGCCCAGAAGGTAAGATATGCATATTATTAGTGGATTTGGATAGAAGTTTCTAAAACTGTTTGAATGATGTCTGTGAGTATAACAGAACTCATATGGCATACAAAAACCTGAGAAAAAATCCAACCAGGAAGTGGGAAATCTGAGGTTTGTAGTTTTTCAAGTGATTGCCTATCCAATATACAGTGTCTGTGGGGTCATATTGCACTTCCTAAGGCTTCCACTAGATGTCAACAGTCTTTATAACATTGTTTCATGCTTCTACTGTGAAGGGGGAGAGAATAAGAGCTGTTTGAATCAGGGGTCTGGCAGAATGCCTTGAGCGAAATCACGCGCGCGGCCATGACTGTGTTCCCTTTCATTTCTAAAGACAAATCAATTGTCCGGTTGGAATATTATTGAAGATTTATGATAAAAACATCGTAAAGATTGATTCTATACATCATTTGACATGTTTCTACGAACTGTAAATTAACTTTTTTGACTTTTCGTTTGAACTTAGTGTCGTATTTGGAATAGTGAACTGAACGCGCAAACAAAAAGGAGGAATTTGGACATAAATATGGACTTCGAAACAAAAAAACAAAACAAACATTTATTGTGGAACTGGGATTCCTGGGAGTGCATTCCAATGAAGATCATCAAAGGTAAGTGAATATTTATAATGCTATTTCTGACTTTTGTTGACTCCACAACCTGGCGGGTATCTGTATGGCTTGTTTTGGTGGCTGAGCGCTGTACTCCGATTATCGCATGGTGTGCTTTTCCCGTAAAGCTTTTTTGAAATCTGACACAGCGGTTGCATTAAGGAGAAGTGTATTTTTAATTCTATGTAAAACACTTGTATCTTATATCAACATTTATGATGAGTATTTCTGTAAATTGATGTGGCTCCCTGCAAAATCACTGGATGTTTTGGAGGCAAACATTACTGAACATAACGCGCCAATGTAAACTGAGATTTTTGTATATAAATATGAACTTTATAGAACAAAACATACATATATTGTGTAACATGAAGTCCTATGAGTGCCATCTGATGAAGATCATCAAAGGTTAGTGATTAATGTTCTCTCTATTTCTGCTTTTTGTGACTCCTCTCTTTGGCTGGAAAATGGCTGTATGTTTTTTTTGTGACTAGGCGCTGACCTAACTTAATCATATCGTGTGCTTTCGCTGTAAAGCCTTTTTGAAATTGGACACTGTGGTTGGATTGTCAAGAAGTTTATCTTGAATGGTGTATAATAATTGTATGTTTGAGGAATTTTAATTATGATATGTCTGGTGTTTGAATTTGGCGCCCTGCACTTTCACTGGAACTTTCACTCCGTTAACAGGATTTGAGCCCTAAGAAGTTCTCCATACTTCAATTCATTTGTATGAATTACCTTCAGATTAAGGTTTAAAATCTATATATTTCTCCATACTTCCATTATTTTGTATGGGTTACCTTCAGATGAGTCCCGTGACACTTGTGTCTGTCGTAGAGTAAAACGAAGAACGCCATTGTGTTCATGAGAGTCATCTTTCCATATTCGTTTTTGCCAAACCGTTCGGAAACTACAAACGTTGTCTTGAGATGACCAATTTTCGGGACGTCTCATGGTCTGACAAACACCACTGTAGCTCAGCCACCCTCCACCGTAGATGCAGAAGGCTGACATAGGAGGATGAGGTGGATTGAGATGCAGCCCATGCAAAAACAAACTGCTATATCTAGCATAATTTATGGATTTTGATTGTTTTAACTGTTTGTTTTATTGATTGTTTTATTGATTGTTTTCTGTTAGATTGACACACGGGTGCATCAGGACTCGTAATGTTAAGAAGCTTGGAACCAAAATTATTTTCCACTTGTTTCGTTCTGAACAGACCCATTTATTCTTTTCTTTGTTCTGTTCCACTGTTCTGAAAATAAAGTTCTGAACTGGTTAGAAACAAAAAAAGTACTGGTTTATATCGTTCCTTTCTGTTTCTTTTAAACTTCAGAATTTTTAAATATTTTTTTTACATTAAGCTTGACATGAAATTACTTCACAAATGATAGGGCAGCTTGAGATGGAGCAGGTAGGCTACAGTAACAGTAGGGTGGATGGGCAGGTAGCCCACACATTCACACAGTGGCAAAGATTTTCAGCTGGCAGACAGACGCTTGAATACATTTCTGAGTGACAGAGTGAGGGCTTTGCATAGGCGATTGTTGCGTTTTGGGGGGGGGGGGGGGGGAATGCACGGATCATAAAATTACTTAATTAACTGGTTCCCATGTTTAAAAAAAAAACAAAAACAGTTATGTTCCAGAACAGTGCATTCGGAAGGCTTTCAAACCCCTTGACGTTTTCCACATTGTGTTACTATACAGCCCTATTCTAAAATGGATTGAATGTTTTAATGTTTTTTCCCTTTCATCAATCTACACACAATACCCCATAATGAATAACCAAAAACATTTTTTTTTACATTTTTTTTTTTTCATATTTAAAAAATATATATATATTGAAATATCACATTTATGTTAGGATTCAGAACCTTGACTCAGTACTTTGTTGAAGCACCTTTGGCAGTGATTACAGCCTCAAGTCTTCTTGGGTATGATGCTAAAAGCCTGGCACACCTGTATTTGGGGAGTTTCTCCCGTTCTTCTCTGCAGATCCTTTCAACCTGTCAGGTTGGATGGGGAGCGTCGCTGCACAGCTATTTTCAGGTTTCTAGAGATGTTCGATTGGGTTCAAGTCCGGGCTTTGGTTTGGCAACTCAAGGACATTCTGAGACTTGTCCAGAAGCCACTCCTGCATTGTCTTAGCTGTGTGCTTAGGGTCATTGTCCTGTTGGAAGGTGAACCTTCACCCCAGTCTGAGGTCCTGAGCGCTCTGGAGCAGGTTTTCAGGATTGTTGCCAGGATTCCTCCAGACATGACACTTGGCATTCAGGCCAAATAGTTTAATTTTGGTTTCATCAGACCAGAGAATCTTGTTTCTCATTGTTTGAGAATTTTTAGGTGCCTTTTAGGCAACTCCTAGCGGGCTGTCAAGAGCCTTTTACTGAGGAGTGACTTCGGTCTGGCCACTCTACCATAAAGGCCGGATTGGTGGAGTAAAAAGATTGTCTTTCTGGAAGGTTCTCCAATCTCGACTGAGGAACTCTGGAGCTCTGTCAGAGTGATCATCAGGTTCTTGGTTACCTCCCTGACCAAGGTGCTTCTCCCCCGATTGCTCAGTTTGGCAGAGCAGCCAGCTCTAGGAAGAGTCTTGGTGGTTACAAACTTCTTCCATTTAAGAATGATGGAGGCCATTGTGTTCTTGGAGACCTTCAATGCTGTAATGGAGCTCTACAGACAATTCCTTCAACCTCATGGCTTGGTTTTTTGACACTGTCAACTGTGGAACCTTAAATAGACAGGTGTGTGCCTTTCAAAATCATGTGCAATCAATTGATTTTACCACAGGTGGACTCCAATGAAGTTGTAAAAACATCTCAAGGATGATCAATGGAAACAGGATGCACCTGATCTCAATTTCGAGTCTCATAGCAAAAGGTGTGAATACTTATGTATATAAGGTATATCCATTTTTTTTATTTGATAAATTTGCCAACATTTCTAAAAACCTTTTTTCACTTGACCATTATGGGGTATTTTGTGTAGATTGAGAGGGAAAAATATTTATTTAATCCATTTTAGAATAATGTAACGTAATAATGTGGAAAAAAGTCAAGGTTTCTGAATACTTTCCGAATGCACTGTAGATTGCTTTCATTTCTGATTCTGTTCCTCGAATAATTTCGTTATTTTTCGGTTCTGTTCCCTGAACAGGTTGCGAGTTCATTAAGTAGTCATCAGGTGACATGCTGGGTTCTGAGGTTTTATCTGGTGAGTTTAAAGTCAAGGTTGAGGCTGCTGCTGTCGAAAGGCTGGTTTCTGTGCTTGAGAGAAATATTGATCAGAAGTTGTTTTCAGCCAGAAACAATCATGTCTGCCAGGAAGCTCTTACAGACTAATTGCAAAACTACCCTTTCCCCCTCTCTATTTCCAGTCATAGTGCTACCGTGTAAAGACACTGGCATCTGACTGCCTCCGCTAGATTTGCCCCCATTCTTTATTACCAATACACTGAACTCTACCCCACACATTGGACTCTACCCTTCATTAAATAGTACCTGCAAAACACCAGTCTCAACGGCAACAGTGAAGAGGCGACTCCGGGGTGCAGAGTTCGGCAAAAGAGTTCCTCTGTCCAGTGTCTGTGTTCTTTTGCCCGTCTTAATATTTTCTTTTTATTGGCCAGTCTGAGATATTGCTTTTTCTTTGCAACTCTGCCTAGAAGGCCAGCATCCCGGAGTTGCCTCTTCACTGTTGACGTTAAGACTGGGGTTTTGCAGGTACTATTTAATGAAGCTGCCAATTGAGGACTTGTGAGGCAACTGTTTTTCAAACTAGACATTCTAATGTACTTGTCCTCTTGCTCAGTTGTGCACCGGGGCCTCCCACTCCTCTTTATATTCTGGTTAGAGCCAGTTTGCACTGTTCTGTGAAGGGAGTAGTACACAGCGTTGAATGAGATCTTCAGTTTCTTGGCAATTTCTTGCATGGAATACCCTTCAATTCACAGAACAAGAGACTAATGCGTTTCAGAAGAAGGTCTTTGTTTCTGGCCATTTTGAGCCTGTAATCGAACCCACAAATGCTGATGGTCCAGATACTCAACTAGTCTAAAGAAAGCCAGTTGTTGCTTCTTTAATCAGAACAACAGTTTTCAGCAGTGCTAACATAATTGCAAAAGGGTTTTCTAATGATCAATTAGCCTTTTATAATGATCAACTTGGATTAGCTAACACAACGTGCCATTGGAACACAGGACTGATGGTTGCTGATAATGGGCCTCTGTACGCCTATGTAGATATTCCATTAAAAATCTAAAGTTTCCAGCTACAATAGTCATTTACAACATTAACAATGTCTACACTGTATTTCTGATCAATTTAATGTTATTTTAATTGACAAAATGTGATTTCCTTTCAAAAACTCAACTTTTGAATGGTACTGTAGTTTACATACACTTAGGTTGGAGTCATTAAAACTCCCTTTTCAACCACTCCACAAATGTCTTGTTAATGAACAAACTATAGTTTTGGCAAGTCGGTTAGGACATCTACTTTGTGCATAACACAAGTAATTTTTCCAACAATTGTTTACAGACAGATTATTTCACTTATAATTCACTGTATCACAATTCCTGTGGGTCAGAAGTTTACATACACTAAGTTGACTGTGCCTTTAAACAGCTAGGAAAATTCAAGAAAATTATGTCATGGCTTTAGAAGCTTCTGATAGGCTAATTGACATCATTTGATGTCTACCTTCAAACTCAGTGCCTCTTTGCTTGACATCATATGAAAATAAAAAGAAATCAGCAAAGACCTCAGAAAAACAATTGTAGATCTACACACGTCTGGTTCATCCTTGGGAGCAATTTCCAAACGCCTGAAGGTACCACGTTCAACTGTACAAACAACAGTATGCAAGTATAAACACCATGGGACCACGCAGCCGTAATACCGCTCAGGAAGGAGACGCGTTCTGTCTCCTAGAGATGAACGTACGTTGGTGCGAAAACTGCAACTCAATCCCAGAACAACAGCAAAGGACCTTGTGAAGATGCTGGAGGAAACAGGTACAAAAGTATCTATATCCACAGTAAAACGAGTCCAATATCGACATAACCTGAAAGGCCGCTCATCAAGGAAGAAGCCACTGCTCCAAAACCGCCATAAAAAAGCCAGACTAAGGTTTGCAACTGCACATGGGAACAAAGATCGTACTTTTTGGAGAAATATCCTCTGGTCTGATGAAACAAAAATAGAACTGTTTGGCCATAATGACCATCGTTATGTTTGAAGGAAAAAGGGGGAGGCTTGCAAGTCGAAGAACACCGTCCCATCCGTGAAGCACGGGGGTGGCAGCATCATGTTGTGGGGGTGCTTTGCTGCAGGAGGGACTGGTGCACTTCAAAAAATAGATGGCATCATGAGGATGGAAAATTATGTGGATATATTGAAGTAACATCTCAAGACATCAGTCAAGAGGTTAAAGCTTGGTCGCAAATGGGTCTTCCAAATGGACAATGGCCCCAAGCATACTTCCAAAGTTATGGCTTAAGGACAACACAGTCAAGGTATTGGAGTGGCCATCACAAAGCCCTGACCTCAATCCCATAGAAATTTGTGGGCAGAACTGAAAAAGCGTGTGTGAGCAAAGAGGCCTACAAACCTGACTCGGTTACACCAGCTCTGTCAGGAGGAATGGGCCAAAATTCACCCAACTTATTGTGGGAAGCTTTTGGAAGGCTACCCAAAACGTTTGACCCAAGTTAAACAATTTAAAGTCAATGATACCGAATACTAATTGAGTGTATGCAAACTTCTGACCCACTAGGAATGTGATGAAAGAAATAAAAGCTTAAGTAAATTATTCTCTCTACTATTATTCTGACATTTCATATTCTTAAAATAAAGTGGTGATCCTAACTGACCTAAGACAGGGAATTTTTACTAGGATTAAATGTCAGGAATTGTGAAAGCCAAATACATTTAAACTCAGGTTAAGGTGTATGTAAACTTCAAATGTACATACGCCAGTGTTGGTCAGTGACAACTCCACACACATATATACACACACCGGTGTTCATCGGTGCCGTTTAAGGAGGACACATTTCTATAACAGCATATTGGATGACTCTCATTCAAATTCCATTCAGCCAGCTCAATGTAACATTGACAGGTTTAGGCTACTAGATGATACTCTAATGTTGTCCCTGTACCCATCATGAGGTTGCTACAACCTAGCCTATGAATGAAAGTTTACAACGTAGGTTCACACAGGTCAGGAGACCAATTTGAGGTGACAGACAGTGACACAATGACAGACAGTGACATTCAATACCACCTTCCACACCTTTGTTTGAATCTAGCTGATATAGGGTGTAATCATTAGTCCAGAAGTTGTAAACAATAGTTTCTATTGGACAAATTCAGATATGTTTATCCCCGTTTTGTTCCTTTTACTTCCGTTTAAGAAACGTTTTTCAACAGAATCGGAAGAATGAATACACCCCTGATTACACGTAAACACAGTTCACTTTCATAGCAGCCACGTTGTATTCCTTCTCACATCTGTGCACTCTCCTCCTCTCACCTTTTCCCTTCGCTTGTGGACTTCATTGCACAACACTTCAGCTGTATGTGGCCAGGCAAAAAAAAACTTTCCAAGCCAAACCGCTACACACTGTCACGACTCCTGCCGAGGGTGACTCCTCTCCCTGTTCGGGTGGCGCTCGGCGGTCGTCGTCACCGGCCTACTAGCTGCCACCGATCCCCCCTTTTCTGTTGGTTTTGTCTTGATTGTTTGCACCTGTGTATGATTAGTGTTTAGTTGAGTATTTAAGCCCGTTTCCCCACCTGTTCTGTGTGCGGGCTTACTTTCTGTTGTCGACGGTTGTTTATGCAGTGGTACGTGTTATTGGATCCTTGTGTTTGTTGGATCAAACCCAGTTGTGTTTTCGTGGGTGTACTTTTCTTTTACGGTGCAATTCATTTAAAAGCCCGTTAGCAACTACTCCTGTTTCCTGCGCCTGACTCCACACCCACTACTGCAATCGTTACACACACAGCCTGCATCATTGTCACCATATTGACTAAAGTAACATCCTAGTCAACATAGCTAATATAACTAACACTTTAGTAAACCCGCTACAATCATATAATAATAATGTTACAGTTGTATAGTCAGTAAGCAGTTAGACCGGCGGCCCCAGTGGCAATACATTAATTAAATCAAAAACTTAACTTGACTTGGAAGAGGTCCATAGCCAGCTAGCTAACATAGCATCCCTCTTTTTGAGCCTGGTGTTTGAGTAACTAAACTTGCTAGCTGCATTTGCTAGCTAAGTAAGTGAAACTGAAAGTGAAAAAAAAAATGACTCTCTCAATTTCTCTCTTGCTTCTTCATTTTGAATAAATGTATTTGTTCAAAACCTCCAGCATCTTCACAAGATCCTTTGCTGTTGTTCTGGGATTGATTCACACTTTTCACACCAAAGTATGTTCATCTCTAGGAGACAGAACGCGTCTCCTTCCTGAGCGGTATGCCGGCTGTGTTGTTCCATGGTGTTTATACTTCCATACTATTGTTTGTACAGATGCACGTAGTACCTTCAGGCATTTTGAAATTGCTCCCAAGAATGAACCAGACTTTGAGGTCTACAATTTTTTTTCTGAGGTCTTGGCTGATTTCTTTTGATTTTCGCATGGTCAAACACTGAGTTTGAAGGTAGGCCTTGAAATACATCCACAGGTACACCTCCAATTGACTCAAATGATGTAAATTACCCTATCAGAAGCTTCTAAAGCCATGACATAATTTTCTTGAATTTTCCTAGCTGTTTAAAGGCACAGTCAACTTAGTGTATGTAAACTTCTGACCACTGGAATTGTGATACAGTGAAATAATCTGTCTGTAAACAGTTGTTGAAAAAATGACTTGTGTCATGCACGAAGTAGATGTCCTAACTGACTTGCCAAAACTATAGTTTGTTAACAACAAATTTGTGGAGTGGTTGAAAAACGAGTTTTAATGAATCCAACCTAAATGTATGTAAACTTCTGACTTCAACTGTACTTACTGGTGTTCGGATCGAGACCCCTATCTTTTTTTTAAAGGTATCTGTGACCAACAGATTCATATCTGTATTCCCAGTGATGTGAAATCCACAGATTAGGGCCTAATTCATTTTTTTCCAATCGACTGATTACCTTATAAACTGTAACTCAGCCGTACATAGTATACATTACAACCTCACTTACCTCGTACTCCTGCACATCGAGTCGGTACTGGTACTCCCTGTAGATAGTCATGTTATTTTTTACTCATTATTGTTATTCATTATTAATTTAGTGTTTATTCCTTGTCACTATTTCCATTTTTCTAATCTTTAACTCTGCATTGTTGGAAAAGGACCCCTAAATCAGCATTTCACTGTTAGTTTACACCTGTTGTTTTACAAGGTACGTGACAAATAAAATTTGATTTGATTTTACAGATGAGTTGGTTAAAACGTTTGTGAATCGTATACGCTGTGTCTTTGCTAGAATAATCTCATGTCGAAAAAAAATGCCTAGCCCTCCTGCAATAACTTGAAAGATCTGCCGTAGGAATATAGTTGAATAGTTCTACGTCACATGATCTGCTTCTATCAGGTTACATGCTGGGTGGTGGAGGCGTTCTGCTAGTTACCATTCAATGGTTTCTATGGCGACACCCCCACACTGCTCTCAGAACTGGCAACGTGGGCTACAGGTGACGACATCAGTCCCACACACACACACACACACACACACACACACAGCCCTCAAAACAGGCACCGTTGCGTGGGCAAGGTGATGGCATCAGTCTGAGTGCACTTTCTTTTAAACTACCCATTTATCGCTGACCCACTGATTGGATGAACATTGTTTCCACGTCATTTCAATTAAATTACTTTGAACCAACTTAGAATAGACGTTGAGTTGCCACAGTGCCCTGTGAGGAGGCTCATTTTTTTTATATAGCTTCCATCACGCAACATCCTACAGTTATCCTACTTCCTAGTCCACAAAACACTGTATTGAATACTTCAGAAAAAGTCTGCAAAAACACTACAGTGAATACTTTTTAAAGTCTACAAAAACACTTTAGTATTCACTGTAGTGAGTGAAGAGGAAAAGCAGCCAACAAGTGCTCAGCATACTGTATGTGGGAACTCCTTCAAGACTGTTGGAAAAGCATTCCATGTGAAACTGGTTGAGAGAATGCCAAGAGTGTGCAAAGCTGTCATCAAGGCAAAGGGTGGCTACTTTGGCGAATCTAAAATATATTTTTGTTTAACACTTTTTTTTGTTACTACATGATTCCATATGTGTGATTTCATAGTTTTGATATCTTCACTATTATTCTACAAAGCAGAAAATAGGATAAATAAAGAAACCCTTGAATGAGTAAAAATAATAATACTACAGTATTTACAGTATTTTCACCATAGTATCGTATACTATAATATTTTGGGGGTGTTTACAGTCACCTTATTAGACATGGAGGAAATTGAATGGTGAAAAAGCATTAACCCACCTACACACATCAATAACAAACCCACTACGGCAGACCCCACTACGGCAGACCCCACTACGGCAGACCCCACTACGGCAGACCCCACTACGGCAGACCCCACTATAGCAGAGTAAAAATAAACAAAGTAAATGAGAGTGGACATATCCAGTACGCTCAGCCTCGTTGCCATGGCGAGCATTGTGTTGATGCAGGGGCCCTGACTGGCTCTACCCTTGGGCGGGAGAAGGGAGGGAGAAAAAAAAATACACAATAAATAACATCCTCAACAACATTCCCTTCATGCACTATCTTTGACCAGGGCCTATAGGGTAGTGTACTAGAGAATAGGGTGCCATTTGGGATGCACATCATAGTGTTAGATGGAGTTGCTGACTTCCTCTATAAGTCAACCCTGGATCTCAAACCATATATCTAGCCCCGAACACTTAGTCCACAGTAAAACAGTGATTCTTACCAGTCTGTTCAGAAGGGAAGATTAGTCAGAACAAACTACGCTTGTAAAACGTAATTCCCCAAATTCCCTAGGTTTTCCAGAATTATTTTTCGGTGAATTCCAGGTTGTCCTTCTTATTCCCTCACAATTCCGGGCAATCTTCCAACCTAGAACTCTGGAAAAACATGGGAATTTGGGAGAAACCCTCTGAGAAATGAAATGTACAGTTTTTCAACAGTACACAATTTAGGTGTAGCCTCAGACTAATTAACTAGTTAGCTAATATTTTGACTAGTTAAACCAGGTAGAACCAGATGCGTTTGTGTGGGGCTACAAACAGAAATATTTACTGTTTGGAGGGGTAGTCAACCATTTCTCTAAAGGACCAGCATTCTACAAGATTGGATGGGGGGAGGAAAGGTTGTCACACCTCCTCTTACCGCCACCAGAAGCGCGCACACACACACACACACACACACACACACACACACACACACACACACTGTGAGGGCCTTCGGCAGGGTTGTGTGGATGAGGGTTGTAAATTTACCACTCACAGCCACCAGAAACAACTTGACAGGAATGGCTCTGTTATCGGTTGAGGCACTAACCTATAACCACTAACCTCTAACCACTAACCTCTAACCTCTAACCACTAACCTATAACTTCTAACCACTAACCACTAACCTCTAACCACTAACCTAGAACCACTAACCTCTAACCTCTAACCTCTAACTCAAATCAAATGTATTTATATAGCCCTTCTTACATCAGCTGATATCTCAAAGTGCTGTACAGAAACCCAGCCTAAAACCCCAAACAGCAAGCAATTCAGGTGTAGAAGCACGGTGGCTAGGAAAAACTCCCTAGAAAGGCCAAACCTAGGAAGAAACCTAGAGAGGAACCAGGCTACGAGGGGTGGCCAGTCCTCTTCTGGCTGTGCCGGGTGGAGATTATAACAGCACATGGCCAAGATGTTCAAATGTTCATAAATGACCAGCATGGTCAAATAATAATAATCATAGTAGTTGTCGAGGGTGCAACAAGTCAGTAACACAAGAGTAAGTGTCAGTTGGCTTTTTCATAGCCTATCTTTGAGAGTATCTCTACCGCTCCTGCTGTCTCTAGAGAGTTGAAAACAGCAGGTCTGGGACAGGTAGCACGTCCGGTGAACAGGTCAGGGTTCCATAGCTACAGGCAGAACAGTTGGAACTGGAGCAGCAACACGGCCAGGTGAACTGGGGACAGCAAGGAGTCATCAAGCCAGGTAGTCCTGAGGCATGGTCCTAGGGCTCAGGTCCTCCGAGAGAGAGAAAGAAAGAGAGAAAGAGAGAATTAGAGAGAGCATATTTAAATTCACACAGGACACCAGAAAAGACAAGAGAAATACTCCAGATGTGACAGACTGACCCTAGCCACCTGACACATAAACTACTGCAGCATAAATACTGGAGGCTGAGACAGGAGGGGTCAGGAGACACTGTGGCCCCATCCGATGAAACCCCCAGACAGGGCCAAACAGGTAGGATATAACCCCACCCACTATGCCAAAGCACTGCCCCCACACCACTGGAGGGATATCTCCAACCACCAACATACCATCCCGGGACAAGGCCGAGTATAGCCCACAAAGATCTCCGCCACGGCACAACCCAAGGGGGGGCGCCAACCCAGACAGGAAGACCACGTCAGTGACTCAACCCACTCAAGTGACGCACCCTTCCCAGAGACGGCATGGAAGAACACCAGTAAGCCAGTGACTCAGCCCCTGTAATAGGAGTAGAGGCAGAGAATCCCAGTGGAAAGAGGGGAACCGGCCAGGCAGAGACAGCAAGGGCGATTCATTGCTCCAGCCTTTCCGTTCACCTTCACACCCCTGGGCCAGACTACACTTAATCATAGGACCTACTGAAGAGATAAGTCTTCAGTAAAGACTTAAAGGTTGAGACTGAGTCTGCGTCTCTCACATGGGTAGGCAGACTATTCCATAAAAATGGAGCTCTATAGGAGAAAGCCCTGCCTCCAGCTGTTTGCTTAGAAATTCTAGGAACAATTAGGAGGCCCGCGTCTTGTGACCGTAGTGTACGTGTAGGTATGTACGGCAGGACCATCAACCTATAACCACTAACCACTAACCTATATTCTCTAACCACTAACCACTAACCTATATTCTCTAACCACTAACCTAGATTCTCTAACCACTAACCACTAACCTAGAACCACTAACCTATATTCTCTAACCACTAACCACTAACCTAGAACCACTAACCTATATTCTCTAACCACTAACCACTAACCTATATTCTATAACCACTAACCACTAACCTATATTCTCTAACCACTAACCTAGAACCACTAACTAGAACCACTAACCACTAACCTATATTCTCTAACCACTAACCACTAACCAGAACCACTAACCACTAACCTATATTCTCTAACCACTAACCTAGAACCACTAACCTAGAACCTCTAACCACTAACCACTAACCTCTAACCACTAACCTAGAACCACTAACCACTAACCACTAACCTCTAACCACTAACCACTAACCTCTAACCACTAACCACGAACCTCTAACCATGAACCTCTAACCTCTAACCACTAACCTAGAACCACTAACCACTAACCTAGAACCACTAACCTAGAACCACTAACCTAGAACCACTAACCACTAACCGCTAATCTATAACCACTAACCACTAACCTTTAACCACTAACTTATAACCCCTAACCACTAACCACTACTTCTAACCTCTAACCACTAACCACTAACCTCTAACCACTAACCACTAACCACTAACCTCTAACCTAGAACCACTAACCGCTAATCTATAACCACTAACCTAGAACCACTAACCTAGAACCACTAACCTAGAACCACTAACCTCTAACCACTAACCTCTAACCACTAACCTCTAACCTCTAACCTATAACCTAGAACCACTAACCACTAACCTCTAACCGCTAATCTATAACCACTAACCACTAACCGCTAATCTATAACCTATAACCACTAACCTATAACCACTAACCTATAACCACTAGCCTAGAACCACTAACCACTAACCGCTAATCTATAACCACTAACCACTAACCGCTAATCTATAACCACTAACCACTAACCTAGAACCACTAACCTAGAACCACTAACCTAGAACCACTAACCTAGAACCACTAGCCTAGAACCACTAACCACTAACCACTGACCGCTAATCTATAACCACTAACCACTAACCGCTAATCTATAACCACTAACCACTAACCGCTAATCTATAACCTCTAACCTCTAACCACTAACCACTAACCGCTAATCTATAACCACTAACCACTAACCTAGAACCACTAACCACTAGCCTAGAACCACTAACCACTAGCCTAGAACCACTAACACTAACCTAGAACCACTAACCACTAACCTAGAACCACTAACCACTAACCACTAACCTAGAACCACTAACCACTAACCACTAACCTAGAACCACTAACCACTAACCACTGACCGCTAATCTATAACCACTAACCACTAACCGCTAATCTATAACCACTAACCACTAACCGCTAATCTATAACCTCTAACCTCTAACCACTAACCGCTAATCTATAACCACTAACCACTAGCCTAGAACCACTAACCACTAGCCTAGAACCACTAACCACTAGCCTAGAACCACTAACACTAACCTAGAACCACTAACCACTAACCTAGAACCACTAACCACTAACCACTAACCTAGAACCACTAACCACTAACCACTAACCTAGAACCACTAACCACTAACCTAGAACCACTAACCTCTCCTGCAAGATAGTACAAGTCTTTCACAAATACGTTTTTAATTCAACACTCATTGTAAAAGATTCCAAACGGCCGTAGCAGCATGTCTGAATGTGTGTAGGTGTTTACTATCCTCGTTGGAACCATCTTGATCTCGCGAGCTCACATTCGGTTCGTAGAGAATGTGAGCTCGCGAGATCAAGATGGTTTTGTACGAGGAGTTTAAACAGCTTTGATGAGTGTGTGTGTCAGGCCTGCTGCGTTGCCCCCTCAACCCTCCAAACTGTGTCTGTGTCTGGGTGTCATTTTCTCCCATATCAGGCCACACACACACACACACACACACACACAGAGAGACCAGCAGGTAGGCAGGTAACCTTTGAGATTAATTGACTATGCTTTTCATCCCGATTCCCTCCTCCTCCGTGTGTGTGTGTTTGTGTGTTTGTCTGTCTGTTTATGTACGCTTCTGTTTGTGTGTCTGTTTATGTATGCTTCTGTTTGTGTGTACTCCACCTCTCCCAGTGGTCCCCAGGTGACCGTAGCCAATTACAGGCAAAACCTTCATGGCGCCTCCATGGCATTATCCAGGCATGAAGGGAGGCTAGTCATTACTACACATAATGGTCCCCAGGGCTGGAACTTGTTCTGGGCCTCCTGATAAAGCCAACATGGAACCAGATGGGCTAAACGTCCAATGTGTCAAGTAATTATCTTTTTGTTTTCTCATGATTTGGCTGGGTCTAATTGTGTTGCTGTTCTGGGACTCTGTGGGGTCTGTTTGTGTTTGTGAAGAGAGCCCCAGGACCAGCTTGCTTAGGGAACTCTTTTCCAGGCTCATCTCTCTGTAGGTGATGGCTTTGTTATGGAAGGTTTGGGAATTGCTTCCTTTTAGGTGGTTGTATAATTTAACAGCTCTTTTCTGGATTTTTATAATTAGCGGGTATCGGCCTAATTTTGCTCTGCATGCATTATTTGGTGTTTTGCGTTGTACACAGAGGACATTTTTGTAGAATTCTGCATGCAGAGTCTCAATTTGGTGTTTGTCCCATTTTGTGAATTCTTGGTTGGTTAACGGACCCCAGACCTTACAACCATAAAGGGCAATGGCTTCTAGAACTGATTTCGGGTTTTTTTCACATCTTTGTGGAAGTTACCTGTGGTGCCGACGTTTTGGCCGAGGTGGTGTCTAGATGGAATTTGTATTTGTGGTCCTGGCAACTGGACCTTTTTTGGAACACGATTATTTTTTGTTACTGAGATTTATTGTCAGGTCCCAGGTCTTACAGAATCTGTGCAGAATATCTAGGTGCTGCTGTAGGCCCTCCTTGGTTGGTGACTGAAGCACCAGATCATCAGCAAACAGTAGACATTTGACTTCAGATTCTAGTAGGGTGAGGCCGGGTGCTGCAGACTGTTCTAGTGCCCTCGCCAATTCGTTGATATATATGTTGAAGAGGGTGGGGCTCAAGCTACATCCCTGTCTCACCCCACGGCCCTGTGGAAAGAAATGTGTGTTAGTGTACAATTTTAACCACACACTTGTTGATTGTGTACATGGATCTTATAATGTCATATGTTTTTCCCCTAACACTGCTTTCCATAAATTTGTATAGCAGACCCTCATGCCAAATTGAGTCAAAAGCTTTTTTTTAAATCAACAAAGCATGAGAAGACTTTGCCTTTGTTTTGGTTTGTTTGTCAATTAGGGTATGCAGTGTGAATACGTGGTCTGTCCTACGGTAATTTGGTAAAAAGCCGGTTTGACATTTGCTCAGTACATTGTTTTAACTGAGGAAATGTACAAATCTGCAGTTCATATCCCATGGTAGTTATTGGGGTCAAATTTGTCTCCACTTTTGTGGATTGGGGTGATCAGTCCTTGGTTCCAAATATTGGGGAAGATGCCAGAACTGAGGATGATGTTAAAAAGTTTATTAAGTATAGTTAATTGGAATTTGTGGTCTGTATTTTTATCATTTCATTTAGGATACCATCAATACCACAGGCCTTTTTGGGAGGAGGGTTTGTATTTGGTGCTGCAGTTCATTCATTGTAATTGGAGAATCCAGTGGGTTCTGGTAGTCTTTAATAGTTGATTCTAACATTTTTATTTGATCATGTTTTTGCTGTTTGTTCTTTGTTATAGGGCCAAAAAGATTGGAGAAGTGGTTTATCCATACATCTCCGTTTTGGAGACTCTTCGTGAAGTGGTTCGATTCTATGGATTCTTTCTCACTCTCTGCTAATCGGCACTAGTTTTTTTTGACCTTCTAAATAGCTACCTCAAGCCAATTGGAGGAGAGGCCTTCTCCAAATAGAGCCACCTCTAAGACACAATACAGGCTAAACCTCACGGCTCCAATCCTCTGCACACCGTATATCCTCTACTTTCAGGCTGTTTCTTCACTTTATGAATTTCAAACAACCGTCCCAATTCTCTCTTCCTCTGCCAATCTCTGGCTGACAACCCACCTTCTGCCCCTAACACCTCCCAGTAGAACCTTAACAGCATCCCATGTTCTGAGAATGTTCTAAGGTGCACATTAGGGGAATAATAATCATAACGATAGTCAAAAGTTACATCTGAGGTAGAAATTATATTTATGGAAAGGTGAAGAAGAAAATAAAATGTCTGAACTTAAGCAGGAATATTATATATTTTTTTGAAATGCAAGAGAACTGCCATAATGTATTATTCCAGCCTAGTTGCAATTTAGATTCTGGCCACTGGATGGCAGCCGTGTATGTGCAACGTTTGAGACTGATCAAATGAACCATTGGATTTCTGTTCAAAATTTTGTATCAAGACTGCCCAAATGTGCCTAATTTGTTTATTAATTAATTTTCATGTTCAAAACTGTGCACTCTCCTCAAATAATACCATGGTATTATTTCACTGTAATAGCTACTGTAAATTGGACAGTGCAGTTAGATAAACAAGAATGTAAGGTTTCTGCCAACATCAGATATGTCTATGTCCTGGGAAATGTTACTTGTTACTTACAACCTCATGCTAATCACATTAGCCTACGTTAGCTCAACCGTCCCATGGAAGGGACACCAATCCCAAAGAAGATTTATTTTTAAAAGAGACAACTACAGTTTAAACTCAAATATAGCATACTATTTAATGGAAACTAAACCTGATAAACATCTCACAAAACGAATACATAACAAACCAGTTCATTTTTAATCATAAAGATTCAAATACATTAAATAGGAAACAATGCGATTAATGACAATTTTAAAATCTATGAATATCTATATCAATCAGAATTACTCAACAGTGGGAATGACCCTACAACCTTCTTAGACTCGACTCTCCTGAAGCAGCTATCAGCAGACAAAAAGTAATCACCAAAAATACATCTTAGACACTTAAAACATTCACGCGGAGAAAAGCACCAGGTATGGCCATAGTAGCACCCTCATTTACAAAAATGACAACAAACGTCACTCAATCCAGTGCTTTCTAGTTCCATGTATCAAACCGTTAATTTAGTTACATTTAAACCAAGAAAATTTGGAGAGTCCCCTGCTGATTACAGACCCACAAGTTTAATAAATTGCAATAAAACCATAACAAGGCTCATAAGCAACAGAATGGCAGAAGTCTTACCAGACTTGATACATATCAAACAGGGTTTATTAAAAAATAGACATTTACAAAAGAAATAGAAGAACATGTTTCAGTTTAAGACAATATCCTAAAAATGATTTTAAAAAATGTGTTTATCATTAAAAGCTGGAGATGCTGAAAAGGCTTTTGACTGTTTTGAATGGCTTTTTCTATTCAAATCTTTTGGAACCTTTCAAATGTATCTAAATTTTTTTTTTTTTAAATCTGAATAAAAACAAACGTTTAACAACTTTCTAAGTCTGAGGGTGGTTTTAACCTTCAAGACTTGGAATTGTATCAACTAACCACCTAAGTCTTTTATTGAAGACATATTGTTAAAATGCAATAAAGAGGAACAATGGGTAAGTACTGACTATGCGCATACTCACACCCAGAATCTTTTCACGTATCTATTGTCAAAGGATAAAAAAAAAAATTAATAACTACGTAGTTTATAATATTATGAAAATGAAACATTTGACAAGAACCAATATAACTCCCCCCCCCCCAAAAAAAAAATCCTTGGATAGCTCTTCAGAATGCACCGATAAATTGGTCCACTATCAGTGTCAATCCTTGGATAGCTTTTTATCTTTCGGTCCACTATCAGGTATGAAGGTAAGGCCCAGATGCAGACAACGTTGAATTAACAATGGTTTAATAATCCAACAGGGGCAGGCAATAGACAGGTCAAGGCAGGCAGAGGTCAATAATCCAGAGGTGGGGCAAAGGTACAGGTCGGCAGGCGGGCTCAGTCTGGACAGGCAAGGGTCAAAACCAGGAGTGTGAGGAAAAAGAGAAATTAGGAAACGCAGGAGCTGAGACACAAAAACTCTGGTTGACTTGACGAACAAGGCGAACTGGCAACAGACCAACGGAGAACAGAGGTTTCAATACACAGGGGAAGATGGACGATAACTGGAGGGGGGGGGGGTGGAGACAGAAAATCAAATGTTATTGGTCACATACACATGGTTAGCAGATGTTAATGTGAGTGTAGCGAAATGCTCGTGCTTCTAGTTCCGACCGTGCAGTAATATCTAACAAGTAATCTAACAATTTCACAACAACTACCTTATACACACAAGTGTAAAGGAATGAATAAGAATATGTACATATAAATACATGGATGAACGATGGACGAACGGCATAGGCAAGATGCAGTAGATGGTATAGAGTACAGTATATACATATGAGATGAGTAATGTAGGGTATGTAAACATTATATAAAGTGGCGTTGTTTATAATAATGTTAATTATTAAAGTGGCTAGAGATTTGTGGCTAGAGATTTGAGTATGTTGGCAGCAGCCACTCAATGATGGCCTTGAGATTGAAGCTGTTTATCAGTCTCTCGGTTCCAGCTTTGATACACCTGTACTGACCTCGCCTTCTGGATGGATGCGGGGTGAACAGGCAGTGGCTTGGGTGGTTGTTGTCCTTGATGATCTTTTTGGCCTTCCTGTGACATCGGGTGGTGTAGATGTCCTGGAGGGCAGGTAGTTTACCCCTGGTGATGCGTTGTGCAGACCTCACTACCCTCTGGAGAGCCTTATGGTTGTGGGCGGAGCAGTTGCCGTACCAGGCAGTGATACAGCCCGACAGGATGCTCTCGATTGTGCATCTGTAAAAGTTTGTGACTGTTTTAGGTGACGACAAATTTCTTCACCACTCTGTCTGTGTGGGTGGACCATTTCTGTTTGTCCGTGATGTGTACGCCGAGGAACTTAAATCTTTCCACCTTCTCCACTACTGTCCCGTTGATGTGGATGGGGGGGGGGGGGGGGGGGGGTGCTCCCTCTGCTGTTTCCTGATCATCTCTTTTGTTTTGTTGACAATCACAAAGACAGGTGAAACAGATCAGGGTGTTACAGTCCACATGGAAAACTTAAGGAACAGGAACCATAAATGACTTGGATAAATAGGAAATACATGGATTTCCATTCCATAATTGGACTGATCGATGTAAATATTTTCAAATGACTTCAACAAAAAAGTTTCATATCACAACATTTTCATTTTAAATATTTTTAGACATCAGAGCAATCTTGATGAAATCCAATTTGAATCAGAGAAAGATATTCATATGATAGGCAAAATATTCAAAAACCTTGCAGAGAGCCTATCCAACTGAAAAATCTAAACTTTTGGAAGTGATATTTTAAAATAACTGATATTGGCACAAAATGGAAGGACTGTTGGAACAGAACTAACAGAATTACAGGTAATGAAAATGTACGCTTAATCCATTATAAACAAATGTATAGAATTGTTTTACCCTAAATTCACATTCTTAAGTGTTAAGTGTAAAATGAACAATGACTCAATAATCCATGCCTTATGGGAATGCTATATAGTACAAAAGTTATGGGCGGAATTAGGAGTTTGGTTGTCAGAATTATTGCAATGTAAATATAATTTGAATCGGTCTGCACATTTCAAGACATGTCGAATGAGGGGGGCAGTGACATACCAGATGGTTTGGAAGGTACAGTTCTAGTCAATTATCTTGAAAAAAATTTCTCAACTGTCTATCAAACCGCCATTGTTAAGACAATGGAAAACTCAGATGATTCATTATCTAAATATTGAAAGAGCGTGGGCAACAGAGGAACAGGAGTGATGTTGTTTGTCTCTGCGATAGGGGTGAGAACAGGTGGGTCTGGGCAGGAGTGATGTTGTGGATATTTGTGTGCATCCCAAGTGGCATCTCGAGTGGCGCAGCGGCCTAAGGCACTGCATCTCATTGCAAAAGGCATCACTACAGTCCCTGGTTCGATTCCAGGCTGTACCACATCCGGCTGTGATTGGGAGTCCCTAGGGCGGTGCACAATTTGGCCCAGCGTCGTTGGGTTTGGCCGGGGGTAGGCGGTCATTGTGAATAAGAATTTGTTCTTAACTGACTTGCCTAGTTAAATAAAGTTATATTGTCTTTTGTATGTTTTGTACTGCTAAAAGAAGAAACAACGTCTTTCTGTGGGAATTTCAGTACTTCGGCATAATGTTTTCTGCAGGTTTCCTCATGGTTCAATTTAAATCATTTTCTCAGAACATTAAGAAAACATTCCATAAAAAAAAACACAAGAAAAACATAAGCAACATTCTAATAATGTTATTTAAAAATATACATTCTGTTCTGTTATTTTAACAGTATACATTCTGTTCTCAGCATTATAAAAATAAAACTCTCAAATGCCCACTGATTGGCCAAACCTGATCGTAATGAGTGCTTGTTTTCTTTAAAACGAGGTCTGTTTGAATAGACTATAATGAACAGCTTTGGTATGAGTTATAAAAACATGTCGTGCCAGGTCCATCCTGGTGTTGCAGTGCACTAATTCCATGGATAGGGAACAGAAAATAATAGGTTTGAATCTCACTGACGCTGTTCACAATAGTAAGTACATGTTTGCGTGATTAATGCCTAAGCAAATTCATTTCCATGTGTCCTATCTGTGCTTGGAGTTCAAAACAGTTAAGCTCCTAGCAGTGATATTAAAAGCATTATTGAAACATCTACTCCTAACATTATTAAATAAACTTTAAATAACCTATAATTTCTGTACTCAAAACATTAATACAAACCTCCCAGGAAAGCTTTCAGGGAACCATAGTAAAACGTTCTCAGATCCTCCCTGGAACCATAGTAAAACATTCTCAGAACCTCCCTGGAACCACAGTAAAACGTTCTCAGAACCTCCCTGGAACCACAGTAAAACGTTCTCAGAACCTCCCTGGAACCACAGTAAAACGTTCTCAGAACCTCCCTGCAACCTACACATTCCTAGAATAGGTGAAATTTTCACATCCATTCACAGAATGTTTATTAACATTCCATTTTACCGGTCAGGAAACTAATGGCTTCGTTCCCAGAACCAATTGGAAACCAAAAAACGTACGTTCCCACAACTTCCAAGGAACCAAATGTGCTAGCTGGGATGTAGTTCTCCCTGCACGAGAAACACACACACACACAAGACACACACACAAGACACACACACAAGACACACACACAAGACACACACACACAAGACACACACACAAGACACACACACAAGACACACACACAAGACACACACACAAGACACACACACAAGACACACACAAGACACACACAAGACACACACACACAAGACATTGGCATATGCACATAAACATTCGTAATTCAGTATATCACACCATAGCAAGGGCTCAAATGCAACGATACAGAGAAAGGGATATCATTTTTTTTTTTGGGGGGGGGACTGAATCATATTTTCCCTAAAACATGTTTACTGTGGGTCAATATATTTTAGTCTTCTGTGATGTATATAAAGTGTAATATTGAAAAATGTTAACTCTATATATGAAATGCTACTGGTGTCTTTAAGCCCATAACCATGTGTGTGAGGTGTATACTTTTGTTTCAAAGTAGATTTGTTTTAAGACTACCAAGAAACGGATTTAGCCCACTGCAGTAAAAGATTAACACACACACACTCACACAGCCAATCCTCACTGTGTTTTTACTCTCTCTCTTTCTTCCAGTCCACTGGCTCAAAAGCCCCTATGGCTAAACCTGTTCTCACTCTCCTCATTCCAGCATCAACAAGACAGTCTGCTACCTACTGCCTCGCTCTCCTCACTCCAGCATCAACAAGACAGTCTGCTACCTACTGCCTCGCTCTCCTCACTCAAGCATCAACAAGACAGTCTGCTACCTACTGCCTCGCTCTCCTCACTCCAGCATCAACAAGACAGTCTGCTACCTACTGCCTCGCTCTCCTCACTCCAGCATCAACAAGACAGTCTGCTACCTACTGCCTCGCTCTCCTCACTCCAGCATCAACAAGACAGTCTGCTACCCACTGCCTCGCTCTCCTCACTCCAGCATCAACAAGACAGTCTGCTACCCACTGCCTCGCTCTCCTCACTCCAGCATCAACAAGACAGTCTGCTACCTACTGCCTCGCTCTCCTCACTCCAGCATCAACAAGACAGTCTGCTACCCACTGCCTCGCTCTCCTCACTCCAGCATCAACAAGACAGTCTGCTACCTAATGCCTCTCTCGCTCTTTCGTAAAAGAAAAACGAAATATGAAATGCTACTCAGTCTACCTACAACCTCTCACTCTCTGAGGTAAAGATAAACGATCATATGCCACTCAGACAGTTTATAGATCCTCAGAGCATTTGTTCCAATGGTGAGTGAATTCCCTGCCCTTTTACGCTACGAGTGCTTTGTGAAATTACTTTCTAATGAAGTTCTCTAAAGGGAATAGGTCAATCTGTTTCTTAAAGCTCCAGAGATTAACTCAACGCTGCGGTCTTGTTTTTTTATCCAGGGGCTTTAGGGAATCCTGAACAGACAGCTACATTAAAAAAGGATAGTGAGACATTTTAAAAAACACTTCTCATCAAACAGAGATCTTCTCAGTTAGGGTATAAACATGGACAGTGGTTGTCCTCTTCAACAGAATGCTGAATCTCCTCAGCTAGGGTATTAACAGTGGTTGTCTGTGTAGAGTAGGCCTTTGATTTCCTTCTTGCCCGCAACAGAAAATGTCATAACATTGATGTCTCCTGGGGTGTATTCATTAGTTAGATTCCATTACAAAATGTTTCGTCGGTTTTCAAAATGTTTTGCAATGGAACCTGTTTACTCCAAACGAAAAACGTTTTGCGATGAAAATAAAATGTTCTATTGGACAAATGAAGGTAGGTCCCTCCCTGTTTCGTTCCGTTTGCGACGTTTGCTTTCGTTTCCTTCTTTTGGTAGATCGTATTGACCTGAACACATTTTGTTGTATAATTTACTTACTTACTTACTGACTTTATTGTCCCCATGGGGAAATGTTGTTGCAGTGTCATGTACACATTTAAAGTGGAGTTTAAATACAAAACAAAATTGTCAATTAAACTTTCATAACAGTTACATACCAATAAAACTGAAGAAAAAAAACAAGACTAGCCTGCTGGCCTTACTGAGTCGATGGGAACATTAGCCCAAGCTATTTTGGAGAGATATCACACCTGGCACAAATGATTGACAGTTAGCGTATCAGTAGTAATTATCCTGTTGTAGGTTAGGTTGAATAATCTATGTGCACTGGATTTAGACATGGGAAAAGCATAGAAAGGTCCTGTCTATGAGGGGCAAGAATGATTCCGTAAGTTTGGTTGGACAGGAGCCATCTGACTGGGGTTGGAACATGTTTAGCAAAAATGAATAGAACCCACCTGTCTGGGTTACGATGAGTTCGAGATATGATGAGTTATTTACTATCCAACTGTTTATATTTTAACGGGATGCGAGGAGATGGGGAGTGGAGTGAGGATCGTATCACAACAAGGTAGATCAGAGCTCGACAGCCAGCCTGGCCCAGCCTGGGTCATCCAGCTGAGACATTGACCTCATGTACTGTAGATAAAACACTGACTCTTTGTAACTATGCTGTTCAGCCTGGGTCATCCTACTGAGACATTGACCTCATGTACTGTAGATAAAACACTGACTCTTTGTAACTATGCTGTTCAGCCTGGGTCATCCTACTGAGACATTGACCTCATGTACTGTAGATAAAACACTGACTCTGTGTCACTATACTGAACAGCTGAAACATCCAGTTGGGTGATTAGATCTAGATTGGGCTTTCATCATGTCTGTCTGTATCTTGAGTAGAGTGGCAAGTGAGGTTGCTGAGGCAGACACGTAGACAACATTCCGATATGCCTTAGCTAACCCTTTTGTTCCACTTCCCACACATGCGGTGACCTCACCTGGTTTAAATGGTGTCTCTAGAGACAATCATCACTCAATGCCTAGGTTTACATCCACTGTTTTCACATCCTACCCATACCCTTGTCTGTACATTATGCCTTGAATCTATTCTTCCGCGCCCAGAAATCTGCTCCTTTTAATCTCTGTTCTGAACGTACTTGACGACAAGTTCTTATAGACTCCTCTGGTGATGTAGAGGTTAATCCAGGCCCTGCAGTGCCTAGCTCCACTCCCACTCCCCAGGCACTCTCATTTGTTGACTTCTGTAACCGTAAAAGCCTTGGTTTCATGCATGTTAACATTAGAAGCCTCCTCCCTAAGTTTGTTTTATTCACTGCTTTAGCACACTCTGCCAAACCGGATGTCCCAGCCGTGTCTGAATCGTGGCTTAGGAAGGCTACCAAAACCCCTGAAATTTCCATCCCTAACTATAACATTTTCCGACAAGATAGAACTGCCAAAGGGGGCGGAGTTGCAATCTACTGCAGAGATAGCCTGCAGAGTTCTGTCATACTATCCAGGTCTGTGCCCAAACAGTTCGAGCTTCTACTTTTAAAAATCCACCTTTCCAGAAACAAGTCTCTCACCGTTGCCGCATGCTATAGACCACCTTCTGCCCCCACTATGCCCCAAACACCATATGTGAATTGATTGCCCCACATCTATCTTCAGAGCTCGTGCTGTTAGGTGACCTAAACTGGGACATGATTAACACCCCGGCCATCCTACAATCTAAGCTTGATGCCCTCAATCTCACACAAATTATCAATGAGCCTACCAGATACAACTCCAAATCCATAAACACAGGCACCCTCATAGATATCATCCTAACCAACCTACCCTCCAAATACACCTCTGCTGTCTTCAACCAGTATCTCAGCGATCACTGCCTCATTGCCTGCATATGTAATGGGTCTGTGGTCAAACGACCACCCCTCTTCACTGTCAAACGTTCCATAAAACACTTCAGCCAGCAGGCCTTTCTAATCGACCTGGCCCGGGTATCCTGGAAGGATATTGACCTTATCCCGTCAGTAGAGGATGCCTGGTTATTCTTTAAAAGTGCTTTCCTCATCATCTTAAATAAGCATTGAGCATTCTGCGCTGTACTCTTGCAGTAATCTTTGCAGGACGGCCACTCCTAGGGAGAGTAGCAACAGTGCTGAACTTTACCCATTTATAGACAATTTGTCTTACCGTGGACTGATGAACATCAAGGCTTTTAGAGATGCTTTTGTAACCCTTTCCAGCTTTATGCAAGTCAAGTCAACAATTCTTAATCTTACGTCTTCTGAGATCTCTTTTGTTCGAGGCATGGGTCACATCAGGCACTGCTTCTTGTGAGTAGCAAACTAAAATTTTGTGAGTGTTTTTTTTATAGGGCAAGGCAGCTCCGACCAACATCTCCAATCTCGTCTCATTGATTGGACTCCAGGTTAGCTGACTCCAATTAGCTTTTGGAGAAGTCATTAGTCTAGGGGTTCACATACTTTTTCCAACCTACACTGTGAATGTTTAAATGATGTATTCAAAATAGACAAGAAAAATACAATAATGTCTGTGTTATTAGTTTAAGCACACTATGTTTGTCTATTGATGTGAATTAGATGAAGATCAGATCAAATTTTTATGACCAATTTATGCAGAAATCCAGATAATTCCAAAAGGTTGACATACTTTTTCTTGCCATTGTACATTACATTCTCTGGCGGCAACAGCTCTGGTGGACATTCCTGCAGTCAGCATGCCAAGTACATGCTCCGTCCAAATTTGATATATCTGTGGCATTGTGTTGTGTAACAAAACTGCACATTTTAGAGTAGTCTTTTATTGTCCCCAGCACAAGGTGCACCTGTGTAATGATCATCCTGTTTAATCAGCTTCTTCATATGCCACTCCTGTCAGGTGGATGGGTTATCTTGGCAAAGGAGAAATACTACCTAACAGGGAGATAAACAAATTTATGCACAAAATTTGAGAGAAATAAGCTTTTTTTGTGTTTATGGAACATTTCTGGGATTTTGTTTATTTTGTGGTCCCGTGTGGCTCAGTTGGTAGAGCATGGTGTTTTCAACGCCAGGGTTGTGGGTTCGATTCCCACGGGGGACCAGTACGGAGAAAAAAATTTATGAAATGTATACATTCACACTACTGTAAGTCGCTCTGGAGAAGAGCGTCTGCTAAATGACTAAAAAAAAATTCAAAATGCAGCTTATGAAACATGGAACCAACACGTTACCTTTATATGTTTGTTCGGTATATAACGGGTTGTAGTTATGTATAGTAACCCTAGGTGTAAAATAGTAAATAATGGCTACATCTCAAACTGTCAAGAGGAATAAATCAGGCTTGTTCACTATCTGACACTTCTGTTCTAATGCCGTTAAGGATGTCCTCTCACCCTCTCACATCTCAAACCCGTGCCCTATGGCTAATGCTAGTGCATGTGATTAAGTGTCTCTCTTTTTCATCACCCATTCCCCAAGAATTCACTGCCCTCTCCTGCTCTAATTCACCCATGCCGTCTTCTTCACACTCCTCCTCTCTTCCTCAAGATGGGCGACAGGTAGCCTAGTGGTTAGAGCGTTGGGTCAGTAACTGAAGGACCGCTTCGTTTGAATCCTTAAGCCGACAAGGTTGTGAGCGAGGCACTTACTTCCCAGCTAACAATTATTGAGAGACAAACGTTAGAGTCCAGTTTTCCTGTAGTTACGGGAACATTTTATGTATGTTAGCAAAAAACATCCTACCCTATTTAGCATGTTTTGGAGTTAGAGGTAGGAGAACTTTCTCTTGATGTCAAACAGAACTTACCCACCACGTTGTTACCACGTTCTCAGAATATACAACAGTAATGTTCCAAAGAGTCTGTCATCAACTTCTGTTGCCAAACGTTCTGGAAATCGACTAATGAATACACCCCCTAGCTTTCTGTATGATAAAAGCAACAATCCATAACGTTTACATAATGTGACGAAGATGCACACTCTCGTCCTTTTAGAAACACAACTAATGCATTCCCCCGAATTGTCTGTATGCCTAGGGATCTCCCGCTGTGGCGTGTAATTTAAGTCGCATGTTTATTCATGTTCAGATGAGAGCTCGCTTTTGTATGTGTTAGCTATAGTGTTTCTTTACATTCATTCTTAGATCAACCCGTTGCTTATTTTGCCTAAAAACTAGTATTTAGTTTGTAATACTTCTTCCACAACTTACCAGCTTGAGAGTCTTAAGCTTACCTAACATATGCTTCTCAGTCGAAACAGTTCACGCATATAGTATATTCTGATGATATTTTTGAAGTTTTTTGTTCGTTTTGGTGTTCTGTAGTTTTTTTTCCCGGCAGTTCGTGTACGATATTTTGGCAGTATTCTAGAGCATCAAAACTGGGATGTGTCATGCGTCATTCTTGACCGACTGAGTGATCTACAAATAATATAAACTATTTGTATTTATTAAGGATCCCCATTAGCTACTGCGAAGGCAGAAGCTACTCTGCCTGGGGTCCAGCAACATTAAGGCATATACAATTAAAGATATGACATGACATTTCAGAACACTTTTCACAACACATTAAGTGTGTGCCCTCAGGCAACTAATTTAATACCACATATCTTCAATACAAAATCCATGTGTAAGTGTGTGTAGAATGCGTGTGTTGTCGTGTGTCTGTGCCTGTGTATGTGTGTCTCTTCACAGTCCCCCTGTTGTTCTATAAGGTGTGTTTTTATCTGTTTTGTAAATCTGATTCTACTGTTTGCATCAGTTACCTGATGTGGAATAGAGTTCCATGTAGTCATGGCTCTATGTAGTACTGTGCACTTCCAATAGTCTGTTCTGGACTTGCGGGTTGTGAAGAGACCTCTGGTGGCATGTCTTATGGGGTATACATGGGTGTCTGAGCTGTGTGCTAATAGTTTAAACAGACAGCTTGGTCCTTTCAACATGTCAATACTTCTTACAAAAACAAGCAATGATGAGGTGAATGTCTCCTCTACTTTGAGCCAGGAAAGATTGACATGCATATTAATGTTAGCTCAATGTGTACATTTAAGGGCCAGCTGTGCTGCCCTGTTCTGAGCCAATAGTAATTTTCAGTAGTCCAGGTGTGACAAAACTAGGGCCTGTAGGACCTGCCTTGTTGTTAAGAAGGGCAGACTTCTCCCCATCTTATCTACAGTTGTATCAATATGTTTTGATCGTGACAGTTTACAATTCAGGGTTACTCCAAGCAGTTTAGTCTCCTCCACTTGCTCAATTTCCACGTTATCCATTACAAGATTTAGTTGAGGTTCTCCCAAGGTTCTCCTTTTTTTTCAATTTTCACCTAAAATGTCATACCCAAATCTAACTGCCTGTATCTCAGGCCCTGAAGCAAGTATATGCATATTCTTGATACCATTTCAAAGGAAACAATTTGAAGTTTGTGGAAATGTGAAATTAATGTATGAGAATATAACACATTAGATCTGGTTAAAGATAATAGAATGCTTTAAGTTTTTGAAGTATTTAGGACTAAATGATTTCTTGCCACCCATTCTGAAACAGACTGCAGCTCTTTAAGTGTTAGAGTAAATTCACTCGCTGTTGTAGCTGACGTGTTGAGTCGTCTGCATATACAGACACACTGGCTTTACTCAAACCCCCTATCCTGTGCAACCCACCCACTACGGAGAAGTCTTTATAGGTCTACTGCAAGTAGTCTTCACAGCCATGACAGAAAGGTTAACTCGGTCAGAGATGTACCAAAGCAACACGCCAGCAACACCCCCTCGAGTCTGAGCCTGCCTGCCAGGGTTTGTCCAAAAAAAAGCCAAAGCCACTGAATGGGTGAGCATTATATACAAGGATTGTCTGAAAGCCGCTAATGAGAACCTTGATGACCTCGTACCTAGCCGGTGGGAATTCTGGTGGACTACCCTCACCCAGATAGTGGCAGCTCTGGCAGCAGTAACCCATGGGGAGGGAGAACAATTGGACAATCAGAGAGGGGGCATACTATTGTGGCCCTGGCGGCACTGAATAATGAAATCGTCTGACTGCACAGAGGTGCTTGGGATGATGGATCACAACGGGGGTCCAGCATGTGTGGGTGTTGGGGGGAGGGGGGGTGTCCGAGCTCCATCAGCTAGGACTAGATATTGGTTAATCAAACCGTCCCATTCCTGCTATATTTGTCATGCCTTTTTAAAACAGCAAATTCTGTTTACGCATTCACACATCAAGTCTTCTCTTGAGTTGGGCTCGGGAATGGAATAACTGTTGAATATTTGAGCTTGTGCTTGTGTGTGGTTGTGTGTGTGGGGGGGGGGGCAGGTCGATCTATGAGTGGAAGGGGAGAGGGGCTTGTTTATGGACAGGTGGGATGAGTGAATGTATGCATCCCACATCTGTGGACAAAAATGTAGAATTCCTACTATGGGCTGTTGTATGGGTAAAAATCCTTCATAGTATTTTTTTTGTTATACAGTAAATACATATCTTTATAACTCAATGCAGTACAACTGAGGCAACGGCGTTAATCTGGTTCTGTACTGTTGATGGCACCATGTGCTCTTTTTAAAGGATGGGCCCCTATCTCTTAAACACCCTAGGATACATGTGGTCTTTTTTAAAGGATGAGACTCTATCTCGCCCTAGGATACATGTGTACAGGGATGGTCAACCTGTCACCGGGATGACAACCCAACTTGGGATTGGGGGAGCTTTTAGCGGGTGGAATATTGAAGGACAATTAAAAGGTTTACTCAGTCGCAGCTACAGTTAACATTGAAAATGTCATGGTACAGCTACATGTTATCATAGGACTTCATAGTGATGAGTTTACAAACATATTATGGTAAGCATAATCAAAACTTGTATCTCATTATAGTAAAAATGGTGAAATAAGTAGAGCCAGTTATAATTGTAATGGCTTAGCAGATAATAAGAAAATACCTTAACCTGGCAAAAAGACAAGTAATATAATATATACATTTGAAGTCGGAAGTTTACATACACTTAAATTGGAGTCATTAAAACTCGTTTTTCAACCACTGCACAAATTTCTTGTTAACAAACTATAGTTTTGGCAAGTCGGTTAGGACATGTTCGTTGTGCATGACACAGACACAAGTCATTTTTGCAACAATTGTTGACAGACAGATTATTTCACTTATAATTCACTGTATCACAATTGCAGGGGGTCAGAAGTTTACATCCACTAAGTTGAATGTGCCTTTAAACAGCTTGGAAAAAGTAATGGCTTTAGAAGCTTCTGATAGGCTATTTGACATAATTTGAGTCAATTGACCTCCACAAGTCTGGTTCATCCTCTGGAGCAATTTCCAAACACCTGAAGGTACAACGTTCATCTGTACAAACAATATTACGCAAGTATAAACACCATGGGACCAAGCAGCCGTTATACCGCTGAAGAAAGAGACACGTTCTGTCTCCTAGAGATGAACATTCTTTGGTGCGAAAAATGAAAATGAATCCCAGAACAACAGCAAAGGACCTTGTGAAGATGCTGGAGGAAACAGGTACAAAAGTATCTATATCCACAGTAAAACGAGTCCTATATCGACATAATCTGAAAGGCAGCTGAGCAAGGAAGAAGCCACTGCTCCAAAACCACCATAAAAAAAGCCAGACTATGGTTTGCAACTGCACATGGGAACAAAGATCATACTTTTTGGAGAAATGCCCTCTGGTCTGATGAAACAAAAATAGAACTGTTTGGCCATAATGACCATCGTTATGTTTGGAGGAAAAAGGGGGAGGCTTGGGGGGGTGGCATCATCATGGGGGTGGCATCATCATGTTGTGGGGGTGCTTTGCTGCAGGGGGGGTCTGGTGCACTTCACAAAATAGATGGCATCATGAGGAAAGAAAATTATCTGGATATATTGAAGCAACATCTCAAGACATCAGTCAGGAAGTTAAAGCTTGGTTGCAAATGGGTCTTCCAAATGGACAGTGACCCCAAGCATACTTCCAAAGTTGTGTCAAAATGGCTTAAGAACAACAAAGTCAAGGTATTGGAGTGGCCATCACAAAGCCCTGACCTCAATCCCATACAAAATTAGTTGGCAGAACTGAAAAAGCGTGTGCAAGCAAGGAGGCCTACAAACCTGACTCAGTTACAACAACTCTGTCAGGAGGAATGGGCCAAAATTCACCCAACTTATTGTGGGAAGCTTGTGCGAAGGCTACCCGAAAAGTTTTACCCAAGTTAAACAATTTAAGGCAATGCTACCAAATACTAATTGAGTGTATGTAAACTTCTGACCCACTGGGAATGTGATGACGGAAATAAAAGCTGAAATAAATCATTCTCTCCACTATTATTCTGACATTGCACATTCTTAAAATAAAGTGGTGATCCTAACTGACCTAAAACAGGGCATTTTTACTAGGATTAAATGTCAGGAATTGTGAAAAACTGAGTTTAAATGCATTTGGCTAAGGTGTATGTAAACTTCCAACTTCAACTGTATATTATGTCTGAAAAAGTCAGTTATACATTTGTCATGACGTTGGCCTGTGGGTAAGGTTTATGACCCCCCCATAAATACCTTTCTCCCTTCCCCTCTCTTTCTGACCCTACTGAAGGACTGCTGAATAGCCTGTGTTAAATATAGAGAGTCTGGGAACATCAAACAAATGGGGAAAGGAACCATATTTTGGTAATAAAACCAGTTGGAAATATGCTTTGGAACGTAATGAGTATGGATGTCAGTTCGGTTGTCATCTGAGACATTATGACTGATGACAGGACGACATAAACTGTACCTGGGAAAGTATACACCCTCTAGTTATCAGAGTCACATGGAATTGTTATGCAATTGAAATGTTTGATATTGAAATTGTTTGTTAGGAGATTAAATGTAATTTTAGCTTCCAAATGAGAGAATTGGGTTTTCATAAGGAAAGTGCCCTGCTTGATCAGTGGCCCACCCCTGTGAAGAGACAGGTGTTATAAACAATGAAACACATCCTTCCCCCTCTCCACTATATAAGCCTTGGACGAAAAGATAACCGTTGTTCCAGTACGTGAGGTCTGCAGCCTCTACGTTAGAAGGACACATGTCAAGTACAGAACTAAGCCAACCTCGGCGTGAGGTTTGGAGGCGAATGGTATGAACTTTGAGCTTATTCACTACAGAAGTGATACTTCCTAGCCATTGAGTTAGCAGCGGCCGCTGTAGACATGGGCTAGGAAAGGACGGACGACGGATCCAGTCTAACAAACAGACGAAGATACCACCACGTATCCAATTTACCACCAGAGACATTCTTCCGAGGACAGAAAGATCTGTTGGCCAACCCGGCCAGCATCTACGACCAATATACCGAAGCGCAGCTCAGAGTAAATATTTATTGCATTTTCCTTTTCCAAATGGGCGGTAATTTAGTAATGCATAAGATAATGTATTTACGATAGCATAGCTGCTGTTTCTTTGTTCCTAAGTCTTCCGCTCTTTCATTCAAGCCCAACCCCCTTTCCTTTGTGTAACCAGCCATCATACAGGTTCCGTCCACCAGGGACATTTTCTGTATGACATCATTTGTATTCTGTGTATTTGTAATTCTGTGTGGTTAGTTTAGGTATTAAGTAAATAAATAATTAAACCCAATTTTGCATTGCTGATTCAACTTGTTAGCCAGGGTTCGTGAAGATAACCAAGAATTTACAACTTTCATTATGAGACTGAAAATAAGATGATTAAGATGACGGCTATCGATGTAAAAGATTACTAAGTATTTTAAGAGTTTATTCGGAAGATAACGGCTCTATAAACGTTCTTCCGTGGTGCCCCGACTTTCTAGTTAATTACATTTACATGATTAGCTTAATCAGGTAATATTAATTACAGAGAAAGGATTTTATAGAATAGCATGAAATATCACTTAATCTGGCATAGCCAAAGACACGACACATTCTTCTGTCCTGGTAAAAAAAATAATTTGTCATCCAGTCGGCTTTGATTACATTTCCAATAGTTGCAGAAAAATCTGTAAGTGAAAATTTTGTAAGAGTAATGTGTTATTTGGTGGTCCGAACACATTCTGTCAGCACCCTTTTAACTTTTGGTGCCAACGAAAATGACATAAGAAAGTAGTCAAGATGTATATCTAACTTCATCAGGATATTTATATGTGACTCGTTCCGTGTGTCACATGAGCGCCATTTGAATGTAAACTTATTTTATATCAAAAAGGATTATCACGTAGTATAACTGCATAAATGTTTCTCTCTACTTTCTGGAGGACCGAGTTTTGAAATAATTCCATTCCTTTACTTAGATGAGTGACTATTGGGTATATGTTATGAAAATGTTAGATATTACTGCACTGTCGGAGCTAGAAACACAAGCATTTCACTGCACCCGCAATAACATCTGCTAAACACGTGTATGTGACCAGTGTTACGTTCCCCAGTTTCTGTGTTGTAGTTTGTATATTTGTTAGTGTGTTTCAGGTAATGGCTTCCTGAAGTTCTCCAAGCAGCTGATTGGTCGGCCCCATTGCTGATTGGAGAGCTGACCCCGCCCCCTCGTCAGGACGCAGCTGTCTCAATTAACAACCCCAATATAAGCCAGTGTGCTGTTGCTCAGGGAGGGGGGAGACAGAGATGTTATGTTACGCACGCCTCTAGAAAGAGGGAACGCAACACCCTGCTACAACTTAACTCTCCGTGTTGTGAAAGAGGTATGGAAGTGTAGGCGTGAGCAAGGATGACACAAAGGCAGAGAATACCGTTAACAGGGAATTTATTCCTTCACGTGGTAAGGTTTGGGAAAAAGGGGCTGGACGGAACCAAAGCAAAGAAAGTAAATATCAAAGCCCCCTCTCCTACCTTACCTGACTACCCACTACTTACCTATTTAGCACCACCTGGTGCACTAACCAAAATACAGGGGATGGTCCGCCCAGGTCTTTCCTAGTGTGCATAGACAGCAAACTACTACGGGTATATGTATGCCCGCGGGCCTCTTGCCTAAACACTCCCTAGGTGCCTTCCCCTTCCCCCCTGGGAACAAATGAAACAGAATTACACAAATGTAAGTCAATCAAAACACTGCATCCTATTGACACACACAACCAATCAGCTCCCTCAGCAACAACGGACACAGTACATACCAAAATTCTTGGAAACAACCAACATTCTATAACCCTCAGCCATTAGCCTTGTCTCTCAGCAATCATCTCTGTCTCCCCCCTCTCCCTGAGCAACAGCACACTGGCTTATATTGGGGTTGTTAATTGAGACAGCTGCGTCCTGACGAGGGGGCGGGGTCAGCTCTCCAATCAGCAATGGGGCCGACCAATCAGCTGCTTGGAGAACTTCAGGAAGCCATTACCTGAAACACACTAACAAATATACAAACTACAACACAGAAACTGGGGAACGTAACACGCCCACCACAAAAAATGCAAACATACAGTTTGCAATAACAAAAATCAACGCTTCCCCAGTTACTAAACCCGTGATAGAGCGTCGGCAACCACATTTGCCGAGCCCTTCACATAGGCTATCTGTACATTATATCCTTGTACAATCAGAGCCCACCGCATAAGGCGGCGGTTCTGATTGTACATTTGCTTTAAGAACACCAAAGGATTATGGTCCGTGAAGACCATTACAGGCAAGGCACTGGAACCCACATATACCTCAAAGAACTGTAATGCTAGCAATAAAGCCAGCGTTTCCTGTTCAATTGTGGAGTACCTTGACTGACACGAGTTGAACTTACGGGAGAAGAAACTGACGGGTCGATCCACTCCATCTTCATCTTCCTGCAAGAGAACCGCACCCACCCCCACTATACTAGCGTCTACCTCCAACTTAAAAGGTTTGTCAAAGTTGGGGGCGGCAAGCACTGGGGCACTACAAAGTAGCGCTTTAGCGGACTCAAAAGCATAGTTACAGTCCTGGGACCACTTAAATGGTACCTTCGGACTAAGCAGAGATGAAAGGGGAGCTACTACCGTCGAGAAATTCTTACAGAAAGTACGATAGTAACCTACCATCCCCAGGAATCTGCGCAACTGGCGGCGAGTCGTGGGAGCAGGAAAAGCAACAATTGCTTCCACTTTGCCAGTTACTGGGCGCACTTGACCTCGTCCCACTTGTTTCCCTAAGTAAGTCACTGTAGCCTTCCCAAACTCACACTTGGCCAAATTGAGGGTTAACCTGTTAGGGCTAGGGGGCAGCATTGACACGGCTGGATAAAAAACATACCCGATTTAATCTGGTTACCACTCCTACTCAGTAACTAGAATATGCATATACTTATTACATATGGATAGAAAACACCCTAAATTTTCTAAAACTGTTTGAATGGTGTCTGTGAGTATAACAGAACTCAAATGGCAGGTCAAAACCTGAGAGATTCCTTTACAGGAAGTGGCCTGTCTGACCATTTCTGGAACTTCTTTGCCATCTCTATCATTTACTAAGGATCTCTGCTCTAACGTGACACTTCCCACGTCGTCCATAGGCTCTCATAGCCCGGGAAAAAAGAGAATGTCGTCGTTCCAGCCCCAGGCTGAAACACATTATCGCCTTTCTCAAGTGGCCCATCAAGAGACACTAGCTTATGCGCGTGACCCCGACCGCCCCCGCCTTTGGGATTTTTTCCTCTGTTTGCCGAAAAGGAGATTCCCTGTCGGAATATTATCGCTTTTCTACGAGAAAAATGACGTAAAAATTGATTTTAAACAGCGGTTGACAGGCTTCGACGTACGGCAATGGAATACTTTGAATTTTATTGTCAGGAATTGCGCCAAGCGCGCGACACTTCTTTACTATTTCGGATAGTGTCTGGAACGCACGAACAAAACGCCGCTATTCGGATATAACGATGGATTATTTTGGACCAAACCAACATTTGTTATTGAAGTAGACGTCCTGGGTGTGCATTCTGACGAAGACAACAAAAGGTAATGACATTTTTATAATAGTAAATATGATTATGGTGAGTGCTAAACTTGCCGGGTGTCTAAATAGTGAGCCCGTGATGCCTGGGCTATCTACTGAGAATATTGCAAAATGTGCTTTCACCAAAAAGCTATTTTAAAATCGGACATATCGAGTGCATAGAGGAGGTCTGTATCTATAATTCTTAAAATAATTGTTATGCTTTTTGTGAACGTTTATCGTGAGTAATTTAGTAAAATGTTAGCGAATTCCCCGTAAGTTTGCGGGGGGTATGCTAGTTCTGAACGTCACATGCTAATGTAAAAAGCTGGTTTTTGATATAAATATGAACTTGATTGAACAAAACATGCATGTATTGTATAACATAATGTCCTAGGGTTGTCATCTGATGAAGATCATCAAAGGTGAGTGCTGCATTTAGCTGTCTTCTGGGTTTTGGTGACATTATATGCTGGCTTGAAAAATGGGTGTCTGATTATTTCTGGCTTGGTACTCTGCTGACATAATCTAATGTTTTGCTTTCGTTGTAAAGCCTTTTTGAAATCGGACAGTGTGGTTAGATTAACGAGAGTCTTATCTTTAAATGGCTGTAAAATAGTCATATGTTTGAGAAATTGAAGTAATATGATTTTGAAGATTTTGAAAATCGCGCCACAGGATGGCAGTGGCTGTTACGTAGGTGGGACGAATTCGTCCCGCCGGTCCCATAGAGGTTAAAGAAGCATTCGCCAACCGCTGAAACACACTTTTCAAGGTGGCGAAATGATCAGACCAAGTAGACGAATGTATTACCACATCGTCAAGATAAGCAGTACAATTTGGTACATCGGCAAAAACAATGTTAACTAACCGCTGAAAAGTAGCAGGTGCATTACACATTCCAAAGGGCATCACAGAATATTGTACGAAGTTATCTGGCGTAACGAAAGCCGAGATGTCAGAAGCTCGAGAGGTCAAAGGCACCTGCCAATAACCTTTTAGCAAATCTAATTTACTAACGTAAGCAGCAGAGCCAATTCTATCAATGCAGTCATCTAAGCGAGGTAGAGGAAAAGAATCAGTCTTTGTAACGGCATTTACTCGACGATAATCCGTACATAAGCGAGACGTACCGTCAGGCTTAGGAACAAGAATACACGGGGAACTCCAGGAGCTGTTACTGGGTTTTGCCATGTCATTCTGTAATAAATAAGCTACCTCACTTTTCATTACCTCCCTTTTCTTTGCATTAACCCGGTACGGATGCTGACTTATAGGAACAGCGTCCCCCACATCCACGTCATGTTCCAAGATGGACGTGCGACTTGGAACATCCTGAAACACAGTGAGAAAACTGTTTATCAATAAGATAAGATCCTTAGTTTGGTCTTTATCCAAATGTTCCATTTGAGATGGTAACTTTTTCAGCATCTCTGAATTACATAAGCGTTCACACTGCTGTAACGTATGGCGTAACTCCAACCCATCCTCCTTATCCTCCTCTAGATACCAGCCAGGCTTCAGCACCACCGCAGCCACACTGGAAACGGCGGGCTGGACAGGCTTTCTTGAGGAGCTGTTGGGAGAATCACGCATATAATATGCTTTCAGCATGTTAAAACCTCTTGGGGCTAGGTGGGACGCTAGCGTGCCACCCGTGGTGCACTCCATCAACAGCAGGTGCATTTCAAGAGCGGCAAATTTGAATCCAAATAAATGTCAAAATTCAAATTTTTCAAAAATACAACTATGTTACACCATTTGAAAGATAAACATCTCCTTAATCTAACCACGTTTTACGATTTCAAAAAGGTTTTACGGCGAAAGCATAAATTTAGAGTATGTTAGGACAGTACATTTACAAGAGTTGTGTGTAATGTTTTGTCAAGTCAAAGACAGGGTCACCAAAACCATAAAACCAGCTAAAATGATGCACTAACCTTTTACAATCTCCATCAGATGACACTCCTAGGACATTATGTTAGACAATGCATGCATTTTTAGTTCTATCAAGTTCATTTTTATATCCAAAAACAGCGTTTTACTATGGCATTGATGTTGAGGAAATCGTTTCCCTCCAATAACCGGCAGTCAAGTCAGCGTCACAAATTAAATAATTAAAATTAGAAAACATTGTTAAAATATTATATTGTCATTTAAAGAATTATAGATTTACATCTCTTGAACGCAATCAACTTGCCAGATTTAAAAATAACCTTACTGGGAAATCACACTTTGCAATAATCTGAGCACTGCGCCCAGAAATATACGCGTTGCGATACAGACTAGACGTCATGTTGGGGAGATCTAAAATCGAAAATACTATGTAAATAATCCATTACCTTTGATTCTCTTCATCAGATGTCACTTCCAGGTATCACAGGTCCATAACGAATGTAGTTTTGTTCAAAAAAGCTCATCATTTATGTCCAAAAATCTCCGTCTCGTTAGCACATGATGTAAGCCAGCCGGACTTCTCGTCATGAACGAGGGGAAAAAATATATTTCCGTTCGTTCAAACATGTCAAACGTTGTATAGCATAAATCATTAGGGCCTTTTTTAACCAGAACATGAATAATATTCAAGGTGGACGAATGCATACTCTTTCATAACGTATTGGAACGAGGGTACCCAACATGAAGTAGCGCGCCAGGTGTCTAATGGGACATCACCGTTCCATGGCTCTTGTTCGGTCAGATCTCCCTCCAGAAGACTCAAAACACTTTGTAAAGGCTGGTGACATCTAGTGGAAGCAATAGGAAGTGCCAAAATATTCCTAAACCCCTGTGTTTTTCAATGGGATAGGTTTAAAGTCAATACAACACATCAGGTATCCACTTCCTGTCAGAAAATGTCTCAGGGTTTTGCCTGCCAAATGAGTTCTGTTATACTCACAGACACCATTCAAACAGTTTTGGAAACTTTAGAGTGTTTTCTATCCATATATAATAAGTATATGCATATTCTAGTTACTGGGTAGGATTAGTAACCAGATTAAATCGGGTACATTTTTTTTATCCAGACGTGCAAATGCTGCCCCCTAGACCCAACAGGTTAACATGACACATTCGGGAAGAACGCCTCCGATCTGGGGTCTTTATCACATAATTGGTGTCACTGAGTTTCTTTTCCACAAGATATGGTCCAGAAAAACGTGCTGACAGAGATGAGCCAGGGATTGGCAACAAAACTAAAACTTGATCACCTGGTGCAAAAGAACGGCCAACAGCCTTTTTGTCATAATGCAACTTCATGCGTTTTTGAGTAGAGGAGAGAGACTTTTGGGCTAATGCACCTGCAGCGTGCAGTCTCTCCCGCATCTTACTGACATAATCCAACACATTTTTAGGGGCGCTACTGGGTGTAGGAGATAAGATATGCTCCTTCAAAACCTTTAGCGGACCCCGTGGGGTGTGTCCAAACACAAGGTCAGCAGGGCTGAACCCTAAGGACTCTTGTATTGTTTCCCTAATAGCAAATAAGACAAAGGGCACCCCCTCATCCCAATCAGTACTGGTATCCATGCAATACTTGCGTAGCATTGCCTTCAGCGTCTGATGCCAGCGTTCGAGAGCCCCTTGACTCTCTGGATGATACGGACTGGAGACCTGATGGGAAATACACAGCGTCTTTAACACACTAGAGAACAGCTTTGACATAAAGTTGGATCCCTGGTCAGTTTGGATTACTTTAGGGAGTCCAAACGTAGAGAAGAACTTCACTAATGCCTTCACCACAGTCTTAGCCGTTATTGTCCGTAGAGGAATAGCCTCTGGGTATCGAGTAGCACTGCACATTATTGTTAGTAAGAACTGGTTACCTGACCTGGTTTTCGGCAATGGACCTACACAATCAATTATCACTTTTTCAAACGGTTCCCCCACCACAGGAATCGGGCAGAGCGGCGCACGTGGAACTGTTTGATTCGCTTTCCCAGTGAGTTGACATACGTGGCATGTCTTACAGAATTGGACAACGTCAGACTTCAAACCTGGCCCAAAAAAATGTTGAAGGACTCGGTTATAAGTCTTCGTGATCCCTAAGTGTCCGGACCACGCCCGGTCATGGGCGAGTGACAGCACCTGCTGTCGGAATGGTGTAGGAACAACCACTTGACACACTTCACTCCAGTCACTAACGGTGTCATGAGCTGCCCATTTACGCATCAAAACTCCTGCTTCCATAAAGTAGGCAGTCTCTTTAGTTTTAGCTTCCTCAATGGAAGTTACCGAAGCAAAACACTTGCGAAGACTGATGTCTCCCTTTTGACATTCAATCACCTTCTCGGGGGTGACAGTCAAAAGAATGTCATGTAATTGGGGCGCGATTTCACTTCCCCTGGGCTGTTTGTCAGAGGTGATCAGCTTCTTAGAGGTAGTACACAACCCATCCTCTTGATCAACTTCTTTAAACAAAACAGTTTTTGACAAATCTATCACGTCACCCATTTGTCTTGCCTGAGCACGAGTGACAGCACAAGCGGGGAACACATGGGGATAACTCTGTGCCAACTCATTGGAGAGAGAGTGGTCACTTTTATCCAACACTTCCAATATGGGTACTACCTTTCCTCCAGCAATATCGTTACCCATTATAAAGGTCACACCTTTTACTGGCAACTTAGGACGTACCCCTACTCTGAATATTCCACTGATTAACTCAGAGTGTACATTCACAAAGTGCAACGGCACTGGGACAAAACCCATTTCAATACCCTGAACTAACACACTGGAACCACAGTATGTATTGTCGGATAAGGGCAACACATCAACCAATATAAATGACTGCGCCGCCCCTGTATCTCTAAGGATTTTAACAGGACGCTGAGATGCTTCGTCATTCGCTATGGACACAAACCCCTCAAAAATGAACGGTTCGTAACTGCGGTCGGGTACTGAGACTTTCAAACTACATTTACTCTGAGGCACCTGTTTTGTTTCAGACCTCACAACAGTACGAATTAGCCCAACACCTGTTGGCGGCTTGGCACGAAAAGGCATCCCTTGTTTGCGTTTTAGTAGGAAGCAATCATTAATCACATGTCCCACTTTATGACAATAGAAACAGGGACGCTCATTTTTCTGGCGTGCTTGATATACTGTGGGCCGACTGGGACTAAAAGTAGGCAACTCAGTAGCTCTACTCTCAGTATGAGCCGAAAACACACTCTTGTGCGTCAACACAAACTCATCTGCCAACACAGACGCTTCTGACAGGGAGGATACTTTCTGTTCATTTAGGTATACTACAATGCGTTCGGGTAAGCAATTTTTAAACTCTTCCAACAAAATTAACTCCCGGAGAGAGTTGAAATCAGTTACCTTACTAGCAGCATGCCATTTATCAAACAGATTTCCCTTGTCTCTAGCAAATTCCACATAAGTCTTACTAGGAGACTTTCTATGAGACCTAAATCTCTGTCGGTATGCCTCAGGCACAAGCTCATAAGCACGAAGAACGGTAGCTTTGACCACTTCATAGTTCAAACTATCTTCCAAAGGTAGCGCTGATAAAACCTCTTGGGCTTTTCCAGTTAATTTACACTGAAGTAATAAGCACCATACTTCTTCAGGCCATTTCAAGGCTACGGCTATACGTTCAAACACACAAAAATAGGAGTCAACCTCTGATTCTCTAAACAAAGGTACTAAGGCAATCTGCCTACTAATATCAAACGTGTTGGAAGCTCCAGCTGGTGAGGACGACTCACTAACAGGCACAGTAGGAACAAAGGCTAGCCTCGCTGTCTCTGCCTCCAATTCCATTTGGCGCATTTTTAAATCCATCTGCCGCTGTTCTCTTTCTTTTTCAGCCTCTATTTTACAGATTTCCAAATGCCGCTGTTCTCTTTCTTTTTCAGCCTCTATTTTACAGATTTCCAAATGCCGCTGTTCTCTTTCTTTTTCAGCCTCTATTTTACAGATTTCCAACTGCCGCTGTTCTCTTTCTTTTTCAGCCTCTATTTTACAGATTTCTAACTGGAGATTTTCTCGCCTAATTTGGGCTCTCTCTTCCGCTTCCAGTTGAAACTGTATAGAACGGACATCCCTTCTGGCATCACCAGTTGACAGTGGGGAGAGCGGATCAAAACGGGGCAATGTGGCTGGAGCTTTAGCCTCGCCTTCGGTCTCAGAAACCGACGGGCTTACAGGAGCAGCAACATCCCCTACAGGGGTAGTAGGTTCAGGCAGCGGTAACTCAAGCACCTCCTCTTCTAACAATACATTTAACACTAGTTTCTTAACCTCCGCCTTAACTAAATTGTGCGAAATAGACAATGAATAATGGTCAGCCAAGGTCATTAAATCACTTTTACGACACTTATTATACACCTCCCACGACGGGTTATCCAAAAAGGATTGTACATCAAAAGTAGCCATTGTAAACTACTACACCAAACACAAGAGCCAACAAATAGCTAATGCTATGACGCTCAACACTGAACTAACCACAAACTAAACTAGTCACCCTTTTCTCACAAACCACCATCACACCTCAATCACAAATCACAGAGAGCTCAGTGCAGCAGGGTTCAGTGGGTTTAATGGAATCCCGGATGAGCCCCCATTATGTTGCTCACGCCTACACTTCCATACCTCTTTCACAACACGGAGAGTTAAGTTGTAGCAGGGTGTTGCGTTCCCTCTTTCTAGAGGCGTGCGTAACAACCAGTACATTTGATTTGATTTGACATTAGGAACACCTTCCTAATTTTGAGTTGGCTGGATGTCCTTTGGTTGGTGGACCATTCTTGATACAGACATGAACCTGTTGAGCGGGAAAAATCCAGCAGCGTTGCAGTTCTTGCCACAAACCGGTGTGCCTGGTTATTTTAATTTTATTTTTATTTAACCTTTTATTTAACTAGGCAAGTCAGTTAGGAACAACTTCTTATTTACAATGATGGCTTACCATAAGGCCTCCTGCGGGGTTGGGACTAAAAATAATGATGGTTTACCAAAACGCCTCCTGCGGGGTTGGGACTAAAAATAATGATGGCTTACCAAAACGCCTCCTGCGGGGTTGGGACTAAAAATAATGATGGCTTACCAAAAGGCCTCCTGCGGGGTTGGGACTAAAAACAATGATGGCTTACCAAAAGGCCTCCTGCGGGGTTGGGACTAAAAATAATGATGGCCTACCAAAAGGCAAAATGCCTCCTTCGAGGACGGGATTAAACATTTAGTAAATCAAAATATCGGTCAAAACACACATCGCGACAAGAGAGACAACACAACACTACATAAAGAGAGACCTAAGACGGCAACATAGCATGGCAGCAACACAACATGACAACAACATGGCAGCAACACATGACAAAACAGCATGGAAGCAACACAACATGGTAGCAACACAGCATGACAACAACATGGCAGCAACACATGACAACACAGCATGGAAGCAACACAACATGACAACAACATGGTAGAAACACAACATGACAACAACATGGCAGAAACACATGATAACACAGCATGGAAGCAACACAACATGACAACAACATGGTAGCAACACAACATGACAACAACATGGCAGTAACACATGACAACACAACATGGAAGCAACACAACATGACAACAACATGGTAGCAACACAACATGACAACAACATGGTAGCAACACATGGCAGCAGCACAACACGGTAGCATCACTTAACAGGATACAAACATTATTGGGCACAGACAACAGCACAAAGGGCAAGAAGGTAGAGACAACAATGCATCACGCAAAGCAGCCACAACTGTCAGTAAGAGTGTCCATGATTGAGTCTTTGAATGAAGAGATTGTGATTAAACTGTCCAGTTTGAGTGTTCGCTGCAGCTCATTCCAGTCGCTAGCTGCAGCGAACTGAAAAGACGAGCGACCCAGGGATGTGTGTGCTTTGGTGACCTTTAACAGAATGTGACTGGCAGAACGGGTGTTATATGTGGAGGATGAAGGCTGTTTAAGTGTCTCTTCAAAGGCACTGACATCTTTTGTCTTGCCCGTTCACCCTCTGAATGACAAACATACACAATCCATGTCTCAATTGTCTCAAGGCTTAAAAATCCTTCTTCAACCTGCCTTCTCCCCTTCATCTACACTGATTTGAAGTGGATTTAACAAGTGACAACTTTCTCCTTGCCAGTCTGCCAGGGAAAGAGCCGGTGTTCTTAATGTTTTGTGTACTCAGTGTATATATGTCTCTCTCTTTTTCTCTCTATCTAACTGTCTCTCTCTTTTCTCTCTAGCTAACTGTCTCTCTCTTTTTCTCTCTAGCTAACTGTCTCTTTCTTTTCTCTCTAGCTAACTGTCTCTCTCTTTTCTCTCTAGCTAACTGTCTCTTTCTTTTTCTCTCTAGCTAATTCTCTCTATTTTTCATCTCTTATTTCTATCTCTCCTCCTTCCATCTGGATATATTTAAACTTCAAATCCTGGGGTGGATTCATTCTAAACCCTATTGAATATAGTGAGGGCCAAATGGCATCCTATTCCCTACACAGTGCACTACATTTGACTGGAGACCTATGGGCCCTGGTCAAAAGTAGTGGACTATACAGGGAATAGGGTGCCATTTGGGATGTAACCTAATACGTGTGTTTCCATGTATCCACTGTCTTTAGTGGCCCATGTTAAACTCTTCCCACAGAAGGACGGAATCAACACAGAAATGCAAACACAGGCTGAGAAGAGAGGGAAGGGGACGAGAGGGTGGAGGGGGAGAGGAGGGAAAGAGGAGAGGGGGGGGGGGGGGGGAATGGGAGATGGGGAGGCAAGCGAAGGAAAAGGTCAATGACTGCCACTTTCCCCTGGAGAGAAGAGGAGAGGAGGAGGACCTTCCGGAGTCTAGACAGGTCAGGTGAAAAACAGTGTATTACGTATGGAGCTGGTCCTGGTTGTGGGCAGGGATATATCATGTCTATTCCAGTATGTATGGAGCTGGTTCTGGTTGTGGGCAGGGATATATCATGTCTATTCCAGTATGTATGGAGCTGGTTCTGGTTGTGGGCAGGGATATATCATGTCTATTCCAGTATGTATGGAGCTGAAAGCCTGGTTGTGGGCAGGGATATATCATGTCTATTCCAGTATGTATGGAGCTGAAAGCCTGGTTGTGGGCAGGGATATATCATGTCTATTCCAGTATGTATGGAGCTGGTTCTGGTTGTGGGCAGGGATATATCATGTCTATTCCAGTATGTATGGAGCTGGTTCTGGTTGTGGGCAGGGATATATCATGTCTATTCCAGTATGTATGGAGCTGGTTCTGGTTGTGGGCAGGGATATATCATGTCTATTCCAGTATGTATGGAGCTGGTTCTGGTTGTGGGCAGGGATATATCATGTCTATTCCAGTATGTATGGAGCTGGTTCTGGTTGTGGGCAGGGATATATCATGTCTGTTCCAGTATGTATGGAGCTGGTTCTGGTTGTGGGCAGGGATTTATCATGTCTATTCCAGTATGTATGGAGCTGGTTCTGGTTGTGGGCAGGGATATATCATGTCTATTCCAGTATGTATGGAGCTGGTTCTGGTTGTGGGCAGGGATATATATCCCAATCCAAAGTTAAATCTAGAATTGGCTTCCTATTTCGCAACAAAGCATCTTTTACTCATGCTGCCAAACATACCCTCGTAAAACTGACCATCCTACCGATCCTCGACTTCAACTGGAAGCCAGTGGAGAGAGCGGAGGAGCGGGGTGACGTGAGAGAACTTGGGAAGGTTGAACACCAGACGGGCTGCGGCGTTCTGGATGAGTTGTAGGGGTTTAATGGCACAGGCAGGGACCCCAGCCAACAACGAGTTGCAGTAATCCAGACGGGAGATGACAAGTGCCTGGATTAGGACCTGCGCCGCTTCCTGTTTGAGGCAGGGTCGTACTCTGCGAATGTTGTAGAGCATGAACCTACAGGATCGGGTCACCGCCTTGATGTTAGTGGAGAACGACAGGGTGTTGTCCAGGGTCACGCCGAGGCTCTTAGCACTCTGGGAGGAGGACACAAGGGAGTTGTCAACCGTGATGGCGAGATCATGGAACGGGCAGTCCTTCCCCGGGAGGAAGAGCAGCTCCGTCTTGCCGAGGTTCAGCTTGAGGTGGTGATCCGTCATCCACACTGATATGTCTGCCAGACATGCAGAGATGCGATTCGCCACCTGGTTGTCAGAAGGGGGAAAGGAGAAGATTAATTGTGTGTCATCTGCATAGCAATGATATGAGAGACCATGTGAGGATATGACAGAGCCAAGTGACTTGGTGTATAGCGAGAATAGGAGAGGGCCTAGAACAGAGCCCTGGGGGACACCAGTGGTGAGAGCACGTGGTGCGGAGACAGATTCTCGCCACGCCACCTGGTAGGAGCGACCTGTCAGGTAGGACGCAATCCAAGCGTGGGCCGCGCCGGAGATGCCCAGCTCGGAGAGGGTGGACAGGAGGATCTGATGGTTCACAGTATCAAAGGCAGCAGATAGGTCTAGAAGGATGAGAGCAGAGGAGAGAGAGTTAGCTTTAGCAGTGCGGAGAGCCTCCGTGACACAGAGAAGAGCAGTCTCAGTTGAATGCCCGGTCTTGAAACCTGACTGATTAGGATCAAGAAGGTCATTCTGAGAGAGATAGCAAGAGAGCTGGCCAAGGACAGCACGTTCAAGAGTTTTGGAGAGAAAAGGAAGAAGGGATACTGGTCTGTAGTTGTTGACATCGGAGGGATCGAGTGGAGTTTTTTTCAGAAGGGGTGCAACTCTCGCTCTCTTGAAGACGGAAGGGACGTAGCCAGCGGTCAAGGATGAGTTGACGAGCGAGGTGAGGTAGGGGAGAAGGTCTCCGGAAATGGTCTGGAGAAGAGGGGAGGGGATAGGGTCAAGTGGGCAGGTTGTTGGGCGGCCGGCCGTCACAAGACGCGAGATTTCATCTGGAGAGAGAGGGGAGAAAGAGGTCAAAGCACAGGGTAGGGCAGTGTGAGCAGGACCAGCGGTGTCGTTTGACTTAGCAAACGAGGATCGGATGTCGTCAACCTTCTTTTCAAAATGGTTGACGAAGTCATCCGCAGAGAGGGAGGAGGGGGGGGGGAGGGGGAGGAGGATTCAGGAGGGAGGAGAAGGTAGCAAAGAGCTTCCTAGGGTTAGAGGCAGATGCTTGGAGTTTAGAGTGGTAGAAAGTGGCTTTAGCAGCAGAGACAGAAGAGGAAGATGTAGAGAGGAGGGAGTGAAAGGATGCCAGGTCCACAGGGAGGCGAGTTTTCCTCCATTTCCGCTCGGCTGCCCGGAGCCCTGTTCTGTGAGCTCGCAGTGAGTCGTCGAGCCACGGAGCAGGAGGGGAGGACCGAGCCGGCCTGGAGGATAGGGGACAGAGGAAATCAAAGGATGCAGAGAGGGAGGAGAGGAGGGTTGAGGAGGCAGAATCAGGAGATAGGTTTGAGCAGAGGGAAGAGATGATAGGATGGAAGAGGAGAGGGTAGCGGGAGAGAGAGAGCGAAGGTTGGGACGGCGCAATACCATCCGAGTAGGGGCAGAGTGAGAAGTGTTGGATGAGAGCGAGAGGGAAAAGGATACAAGGTAGTGGTCGGAGACTTGGAGGGGAGTTGCAATGAGATTAGTGGAAGAACAGCATCTAGTAAAGATGAGGTCAAGCGTATTGCCTGCCTTGTGAGTAGGGGGGGAAGGTGAGAGGGTGAGGTCAAAAGAGGAGAGGAGTGGAAAGAAGGAGGCAGAGAGGAATGAGTCAAAGGTAGACGTGGGGAGGTTAACCTCTATGGGCTAGGTGGGACGCTAGCGTCCCCCCCGTGGTGCACTCCATCAACAGCAGGTGCATTTCAAGAGCGGCAAATTTGAAACCAAATAAATGTCAAAATTCAAATTTTTCAAAAATACAACTATCTTACACCCTTTGAAAGATAAACATCTCCTTAATCTAACCACGTTGTCCGATTTCAAAAGGTTTTACGGCGAAAGCATAAAGTTAGATTATGTTAGGAGAGTACATTGACAATAGCTGTGTGTAATGTTTTGTCAATTCAAAGACAGGGTCACCAAAACCATAAAACCAGCTAAAATGATGCACTAACCTTTTACAATCTCCATCAGATGACACTCCTAGGACATTATGTTAGACAATGCATGCATTTTTAGTTCTATCAAGTTCATATTTATATCCAAAAACAGCATTTTACTATGGCATTGATGTTGAGGAAATCGTTTCCCTCCAATAACCGGCAGTCAAGTCAGCGTCACAAATTAAATAATTAAAATTAGAAAACATTGGTAAAATATTATATTGTCATTTAAAGAATTATAGATTTACATCTCTTGAACGCAATCAACTTGCCAGATTTAAAAATAACCTTACTGGGAAATCACACTATGCAATAATCTGAGCACTGCGCCCAGAAAAATACGCGTTGCGATACAGACTAGCCGCCATGTTGGGGAGATCTAAAATCGAAAATACTATGTAAATAATCCATTACCTTTGATTCTCTTCATCAGATGTCACTTCCAGGTATCACAGGTCCATAACGAATGTAGTTTTGTTCAAAAAAGCTCATCATTTATGTCCAAAAATCTCCGTCTTGTTAGCACATGATCTAAGCCCGCCGGACTTCACTTCATGAACGAGGGGAAAAAATATATTTACGTTCGTTCAAACATGTCAAACGTTGTATAGCATAAATCATTAGGGCCTTTTTTAACCAGAACATGAATAATATTCAAGGTGGACGAATGCATTCTCTTTTATAACGTATTGGAACGAGGGTACCCAACATGAACTCGCGCGCCAGGAGTCTAATCGGCCATCACCGTTCCATGGCTCTTGTTCGGTCAGATCTCACAGTCCAGAAGACTCAAAACACTTTGTAAAGGCTGGTGACATCTAGTGGAAGCAATAGGAAGTGCCAAAATATTCCTCAGCCCCTGTGTTTTTCAATGGCATAGGTTTAAAGGTAATACAACACATCAGATATCCACTTCCTGTCAGAATCTGTCTCAGGGTTTTGCCTGCCAAATGAGTTCTGTTATACTCACAGACACCATTCAAACAGTTTTATAAACTTTAGGGTGTTTTCTATCCATATATAATAAGTATATGCATATTCTAGTTACTGGGTAGGATTAGTAACCAGATTAAATCGGGTACGTTTTTTTATCCAGCCGTGAAAATACTGCCCCCTAGCCCCAACAGGTTAAAGTCACCCAGAACTGTGAGAGGTGAGCCATCCTCAGGAAAGGAACTTATCAAGGCGTCAAGCTCATTGATGAACTCTCGACTTGAAAGGGCTGGTAACTGTGACAGCATGGAATTCAAATGAGGAGATAGACAGATGGGTCAGGGGAGAAAGAGAGAATGTCCACTTGGGAGAGATGAGGATTCCAGTGCCACCACCCTGCTGGCTCGATGCTCTAGGGGTATGCGAGAACACGTGGGCAGACGAGGAGAGAGCAGTAGGAGTAGCAGTGTTATCTGTGGTAATCCATGTTTCCGTCAGCGCCAGCAAGTCTAGGGACTGGAGGGTAGCATAGGCTGAGATGAACTCAGCCTTGTTGGCCGCAGACCGGCAGTTCCAGAGGCTGCCGGAGACCTGGAACTCCACGTGGGTCGTGCGCGCTGGGACCACCAGGTTAGAGTGGCAGCGGCCACGCGGTGTGGAGCGTTTGTATGGCCTGTGCAGAGGGGAGAGAACAGGGATAGACAGACACATAGTAGACAAGCTTCAGAAGAGGCTATGCTAATGCAAAGGAGATTGGAATGACAAGTGGACTACACGTCTCGAATGTTCAGAAAGTTAAGCTTACGTTGCAAAAATCTTATTGACTAAAATGACAAATGATACAGTACTGCTGGCTGGTGGAGTAGGCTAGCTAGCAGTGGCTGTGTTGTTGACTTTGAACGTGTAGCTGGCTAGGTAACCTCGATAGTTTCAGTACTACACCTTGTCATGATACAAAGCAACTTTGTAGCTAGCTAGCTAACATAACACTAATCAAGACGTTCCTTGTAATGTATTTAGTTTCTACAATGCTGCTCGTCGGTAATAGTTGGCTGGGTTAGGAAAAATGGCGTCGCGGGGGACGGAAATAGCTGGCTAGCTAACCTCGATTGCTGGCTAGCTAACCTCGATAATTACTAAACTACACAATTATCAAGCTATGACAAAGACAACTAAGTAGCTAGCTAGCTAACACTGCACTAGTCAAATCGTTCCGTTGTAAAGTATTAGTATCTACAGCGCTGCTAGTCGGTAACGGTTGGCTAGCTAGCAGTGGGTTAATGATGACTAGGTGTGTTGACTAAGTCTGGCGTCGCGTCGCGGCTGGCTAGCTCACCTCGATAATTACTCTAACTACACAATTATCTTAGATACAGAGACAGCAAAGACAACTATGTAGCTGGCTAACTAACACTAACACTACACTAATCAAGTCGTTACGTTGTAATGTAATAGTTTCTACAGTGCTGCTAGTCGGTAGAAGTTGGCTAGCTAGCAGTGATGACTAGCTAGCTAGCAGCTAGCAGTGTTGACTACGTTAGGAGGACGAATATAGCTAGCCTCGATAATTACTCTAATTACTCTAAACTACTCTAAACTACACAATTATCTTTGATACAAAGACGGCTATGTAGCTAGCTAAGAAGAATTGCTCAGATCAAACAAATCAAGCCGTTGTAATGTAGTGAAGTGTAATATTACCTGTGGAGCGAAGCGTAGTGCGACTGCTCGCTCCAAACCGGAAGTCACAAGTGTGGGCAGGGATATATCATGTCTACTACAGTATGTATGGAGCTGGTTCTGGTTGTGGGCAGGGATATATCATGTCTACTCCAGTATGTATGGAGCTGGTTCTGGTTGTGGGCAGGGATATATATCCCAATCCAAAGTTAAATCTAGAATTGGCTTCCTATTTCGCAACAAAGCATCTTTTACTCATGCTGCCAAACATACCCTCGTAAAACTGACCATCCTACCGATCCTCGACTTCGGCGACGTCATTTACAAAATAGCCTCCAATACCCTACTCAATAAATTGGATGCAGTCTATCACAGTGCCATCCGTTTTCTCACCAAAGCCCCATATACTTCCCACCACTGCGACCTGTACGCTCTCCTCGGCTGGCCCTCGCTTCATACTCGTCGCCAAACCCACTGGCTCCAGGTTATCTACAAGACCCAGCTAGGTAAAGTTCCCCCTTATCGCAGCTCGCTGGTCACCATAGCAGCACCCACCTGTAGCACGCACTCCAGCAGGTATATCTCTCTGGTCACCCCCAAAGCCAATTCCTCCTTCGGCCGCCTCTCCTTCCAGTTCTCTGCTGCCAATGACTGGAAAGAACTGCAAAAATCTCTAAAACTGGAAACACTTATCTCCCTCACTAGCTTTAAGCACCAGCTGTCAGAGCAGCTCACAGCTTACTGCACCTGTACATAGCCCATCTATAATTTAGCCCAAACAACTACCTCTTCCCTTACTGTATTTATTTATTTATTTATTTTGCTCCAGTGGTGGCTAATTTCTGCATTACCAAATGACGAGAGTTACAAATTTCTCACACCAGTCAGAGTTATACTTAAACTACATCTTTAATAATAAGAGCTTTGCAAAAGCACTTGACTTTCAATGATGCGCCATTTCTAATGAACCATTGAAAGTGACAACACAAAAGTACAAAGAGCTTTTATAGCCAAGATACACCCCTCTCAACATACATGATGAACCACAGATCTTAGAAACAGTTCACAAAGGGACTTTATATTTGAGAAAGGAGTATCCCTTAGCCAGATAACATTCGCTATAAATTATCGATCAGTTTGGTCCCTAAGACGAGGTTCTAATCTCGTTCCTGGTACTTCATAGCACAAAAACACCAACTCATCCAATGGCATATATCAGTTATCAACTCCAGATACTCCCATCTCAAGTAAACCCCCTCTTGATCCCACTCCTGGACAAGCTCACTGAGGGGGGTGAGTCTCTAGGTCATACACTATCCCAGGATAAGTGCAACATCAGAGAGGACATACAATGGTTCCAGACACTGCCATATACCTTCCCCCAATGCCAAAGGAGGGAGTGACTTGCACACAGACATTGTGGAGACAAATAATTGGTTTCCCATTAATCACGCCATCCCTTCACATGGTTTAAGAATAGGTAAAGACACATTCACATATGAAGACAATGTTCCATCCTGTCCTCTTCCCTTTCTGATATTCTGCATAGCACCAGGGACATGTGAAAGACAAGCCTGACCTCTCCCCTCTCTGGGCCCCAAGTGACTGAGCCCCAGCTAAGGGAAAAGTGCAACTGACAACATTCATTATCCAAAGGAATACATTCTAATGACAAGTATCTCACATAAGCATATTATGCAAATAAAACATCTTAATTATCTATGTTACCCAACTAATTCTGATTCATCCGCCAGACTCCTTTGCACCCCACTATTTCTATTTCTACTTTGCACTTTCTTCCACTGCAAATCTACCATTCCAGTGTTTTACTTGCTATATTGTATTTACTTCGCCACCACGGCCTTTTTTGCCTTTACCTCCCTTATCTCACCTCATTTGCTCACTTTGTATATAGACTTATTTTTCTACTATATTATTGACTGTAGGTTTGTTTTACTCCATGTGTAACTCTGTGTTGTTGTATGTGTCGAACTGCTTTGCTTTATCTTGGCCAGGTCGCAATTGTAAATGAGAACTTGTTCTCAACTTGCCTACCTGGTTAAATAAAGGTGAAATAAATAAAATATAATGTCTAGCAGGAATCACATACTGTACAGGAGAGCAATAGTCAATAACCTCAATAAAATAACTGAATAACTCAATATAATATTGATACAAACTAGTCGTTAAACTGACATCTGGGACAAGCGGGCCTTGTAGGGAGAAGCAACGAGACCAGCGGGCCTTGTAGGGAGAAGCAACGAGACCAGCGGGCCTTGTAGGGAGAAGCAATGTACTGTTACAGGAGCTTGTACATTGTTTGTGGGGAGGGGGGGTAGATCAGCTTTAATATTGCAGATGGATTGTAGCTTCCATCAATGTAATTGTCTGCATCATTTCTAATCCCCCACATTAATATATATATATATATATATATATATATACAGTGCCAGTCAAAAGTTTGGACACACCTACTCATTCCAGTTTTTTTTTTTTTACTATTTTGATTTTTACTACATTGTCCAATAATAATGAAGACATCTTTTTTTTTCTTTTTTTTTTCTTTTTTTCATTTTTTTGAAACATGAAACAACACATATGGAATCATGTAGTAACCAAAAAAGTGTATTTTATATTTGAGATACTTCCTAGTAACCACCTTTTGCCTTGATGACAGCCTTGCACACACTCAGTATTCTCTCAAATTGATCTCAGGTGCATCCTGTTTCCATTGATCATCCTTGAGATGTTTCTACAACTTGATTGGAGTCCACCTGTGGTAAATTCAATTGATTGGATATGACTTGGAAAGGCACACACCTGTCTATATAAGATCCCACAGTTGACAGTGCATGTCAAAGCAAAAACCAAGCCATGAGGTCAAAGGAATTGTCTGTAGCGCTCTGATACAGGATTGTTTTCGAGGCACAGATCTGGGGAAGGGTACCAAAACATTTCTGCAGCATTGAAGATCCCCAAGAACACAGTGGCCTCACTCATTCTTAGCTGGAAGAAGTTTGGAACCACCAAGACTCTTCCTAGAGCTGGCCGCCCGGCCAAACTGAGCAATCGGGGGAGAAGGGCCTTGGTCAGGGAGAGAGATCTATGGCTCCTCTGTAGAGATGGGAGAACCTTCCAGAAGGACAACCATCTCCGCAACGCTCCACCAATCAGGCTTTCTGGAGGAAACTTGGCACCATCCCTAAGGTGAAGAGTAACGGTGGCAGCATCATGTTGTGGAGATGTTTTTTAGCGGCTGGGATTGGGAGACTAATCAGGATTGAGGCAAAGGTGAATGGAGCAAAGTGCAGAGAGATCCTTGATGAAAACCTGCTCCAGAACGCTCAGGACCTCAGACTGGGGCAAAGGTTCACCTTCCAACAGGACAACGACCCTAATCACACAGCCAAGACAACGCAAGAGTGGCTTCAGAACAAGTCTCTGAATGCCCTTGAGTGGCCCAGCCAGAGCCCAGACTTGAACCCGATCGAACATATCTGGAGAGACCTGAAAATAGCTGCGCAGAAATGCTCCACATCAAACCTGACAGATCTTGAGAGGATCTGCAGAGAAGGATGGGAGAAACTCCCCAAATACAGGTGTGCCAAGCTTGTAGAGTCATACCCAAAACGACTCAAGTCTGTAATCGCTGCCAACGGTGCATCAACAAAGTACTGAGTAAAGTGTCTGAATACTTATGTAAATGTGATATTTCATTTTTTTTATCTTTATATAAATTAGCAAACATTTCTAAAATGTTCTGTTCTGTTTTTGCTTTGTCATTATGGGGTATTGTGTTTGAATTGATGCAAAAAAAACAACTATATAATCAATCTTAGATTAAGGCTGTAACCTAAACTTTTTTGGGGGAAAAAGTCAAGGGGGGGGGGGGGTGAATACTTTCTGAAGGCAATGTATAAACCATATTTTTTAGGGAAATCAACAACAAACAATGGACAGATGGTATAATAATAAACTCTGATGTTCAGTACAAAATCAAGTACTGATAAAGTGGATACTATTAAGGTAACTTTCCAAACAAAATGTTCAAGTTTTCCAGAAAATCCCAGTACAAAGATTTCCAGAATCTGGCAGAAATGAGGAGGAGAGTCGGGAATCACCCATTTGCAATTTCTGGAAGACCTGGGAAGTTCAAAGGGAAGGGTTTTTATAGTCTTTACCTTGCTTTCCTGTCACGTCCTGACCATAGAAAGATGTTATTTTCTATGGTAGAATAGGTCAGGGCGTGACAGGGTTTTTTTCCCTATGTTTTCTATTTCTATGTTTAGGTTCTAGTTTTGTATTTCTATGTTGGGGTTTTGTTTGGGATGATCTCCAATTAGAGGCAGCTGGTCCTCGTTGTCTCTAATTGGAGATCATACTTAAGTAGGGGTTTTTCCCCCTTGGGTTTTGTGGGTGATTAATTTTGATTTGTGTATGTTTCACCTCTGCGTCACGGTTTGTTGTTTTTGTCTTTCAGTTTATTTATGTATTGCATAGTTTCACAGTGTAAATAAAAATGTGGAACGACACACACGCTGAACCTTGGTCCTCTCATTCCTACGACAGCCATGACATTTCCACCCAATGCACATGAATTGAGGAGCAAACTGAAGTAGAGGGGAGACTCAGCAACACCTGGAGCACAATAGAATTAAATGAAAAAAATATATTTATTGCTAAACTCATTTTTGGCTTTTGCCCTTCATGGTGATTTTTAGGACAGTTACCAGAATTTTGCAACTCTAGACGTAATACATGAAAAACCTAATTTACTTATTTTTTATTTCTACTCACTTCTGTCCTTCAGATCCTCTGTTATCCCAACGGCACAATTTAACCACGTGGCTTCACAAAATACCTTTTGTGTTTACTTCGTATGGGCAGTTATGCTGTCACAAAAGAACAAAACCTTTTATGCTCTAGTGCTTGTCTAGTATGAGCACTGAATTGCTGTAGTTGAATGCAGACTACATGGAACAGTACAGAACCTATTAACAATCCACTCTACTCAAGAGTGTGTCTCTCTACTCTCTACTGGCATCGCGTCTTAGTTGCAATATAAATGCCTCAATGTGTTATAAAACAAATGTGTCCTAGTTATAATATAATTGTGTGAATGAGTTATCATGTACCGTAATTCTGTGAATTTGTTTTATTATAATTGTGTGAATGAGTTGTGTTATATTTGTGGGAATGAGTAATAATATAATTGTATGAATGAGTGCAGTTCAAACATTGAACCTGTGAAACCTTTGCAATGAAACGTGTCCTTTACTAGCCCTGCTATGGTGATAACAATACATACATAGAACATAGGATTCTGATTGCCAGTAAGTGTGCTTGCTCTAAGGCAGTGGTTTCCAAAAAATGTTATAGTCCCATACCCCTTCAAACATTCAACCTCCAGCTGTACCCCCTCTAGCACCAGGGTCAGCGCACTCTCAAATGTTGTTTTTTTGCCATCATTGTAAGCCTGTCACACACACACACGACACAATACATTTATTAAACATAAGAATGAGTGTGAGTTTTTATCACAACCCGGCTCGTGGGAAGAGACTAAGAGCTCTTATAGAACCAGGGCACAAATAATAATATAATAATAAATCAATGATTTTGCTCTTTATCATAGTTATAGCCATCTTATGTTACATAACATATTGTAATTACATTAAGCCAGGTACATTACATAACATATTGTAATTACATTAAGCCAGGTACATTACATTACATATTGTAATTACATTAAGCCAGGTACATTACATTACATGTTGTAATTACATTAAGCCAGGTACATTACATTACATATTGTAATTACATTAAGCCAGGTACATTACATTACATATTGTAATTACACTAAGCCAGGTACATTACATATTGTAATTACACTAAGCCAGGTACATAACATAACAAATTGTATTCACATTAAGCCTGAAAAGGCATACACTGTGAAAAGAGTGGGCCATGCCATTCTCACATACAAGGCAGGAACACTTGGTGTGCATAGTTGAAAAGATCTGTGCAAAAATAACCATAAAACATATTATAATATTTCCTCTTGATTTAATTTGACACTTTTATTCAACAATGTGTGTTTTTGTTAGAAGAGGCGATTATTTAACTAGGGTTGAGTAAACTGAGCAATACATAAATTGTCTATGGAAATGTGGGCTTTGATCTTCTAAGCCTCATTGAAGACAGTCATGCGTCATATTCTTACATTTAATCGACGGACGTTTATTTAAAATCAAACAAACCGAGGCTTCATTAATCCAACAATCCCAGCAAAGGTCTTTATGTTCTCTCTCTCTCTCTCTCTGTCTCTCTCTCTCTCTCTGTGTCTGTCTCGTCTGTCTCTCTCTCTCTGTCTCTCTCTCTCTGTCTCTCTCTCTCTGTCTCTCTCTCTCTCTCTCTCTCTCTCTCTCTCCCCCTCTCTGTCTCTCTGTCTTTCTCTCTCTTTCTCTCTCTCTGTCTTTCTCTCTCTCTCTCCCCTCTCTGCCCCCTCTCTGTCTCTCTCTCTCTCTCTCTCTCTCTCTTTCTCTCTCTCCCCCTCTCTTTCTCTCTCTGTCTCTCTCTCCTCTCTCTCTCTCTCCCCCTCTCTGTCTCTCTCTGTCTCTCTCTCTCTTTCTCTCTCTCTCCCCCTCTCTGTCTCTCTCTGTCTCTCTCTCTTTCTCTCTCTCTCCCCCTCTCTGTCTCTCTCTCTCTCTACAGTGGTTGTTTAAATTGACTTTGTTTGTTAAACAAGCTCTTATTTTGGGTTCTGATGGGGTATGACAGTTGAACTAAGCTCATGAGGCATTTATAAATAATATTCTTCAAGAATCAATGTGTAAATATCTTTAATTTCTCAGTCCAAAAACGTATATTCCGAAATGCAATTCCACATGTAAAAGATTTTCAAATGTGGACTTTTCTTACATTAATAACCTGAAAATTAGATTTTCACATGATACATTTTCACATGTGAACTTGCAATTCCACATGTGAGAGTAAGGTTTTCACATGTACATTTTTGTCCACGTGTGAAACTGCATAACCTGATTTTCATGTGAAAGTTTTTAACATGTGAAACCGCACATTTCATAAACGTTATTCTCCTCACATGTGGTGTGTTAACATGGGAACTGTAAATGTAATCCACGTGAAAATATGGTTTCACTTGTGAAATTTAAGCTCAACATGTGAAAACAGCAATTTCACATGTGAAAAAAATCAACATTTTCCACGTTTTTCTTTGTAAGGGAGTATTTACATTAGTGTTACTGAAGAAGAAAAAAAACCCTACAGAGAAATCTATAGTATTTAACCATAGTATACTAAAGCATTTAACCATAGTATACTATGGTATTTTTAATGTGGGCAGACCTCAAGCTTTGATACCGTCTGCCCGGAAGTAAGGTACTGAACAGCTCGTGGTTTGGGTGTGTGTGGTCCTTGATGATGCTGCAGAACTTCCTCAAGCACTATTTCAACTAGCTGTCCTAGATGGGTGGGAACAGGGCCCATGTGATGTACTGGGCCTTCTTCACCCCCCCGCTGGGAGGGAACAGGGCCCATGTGATGTACTGGGCCTTCTTCACCCCCCGCTGGGAGGGAACAGGGCCCATGTGATGTACTGGGCCTTCTTCACCCCCCGCTGGGAGGGAACAGGGCCCATGTGATGTACTGGGCTTTCTTCACCCCCCGCTGGTATGGAACAGGGCCCATGTGATGTACTGGGCCTTCTTCACCCCCCGCTGGGAGGGAACAGGGCCCATGTGATGTACTGGGCCTTCTTCACCCCCCCGCTGGGAGGGAACAGGGCCCATGTGATGTACTGGGCCTTCTTCACCCCCCCGCTGGGTGGGAACAGGGCCCATGTGATGTACTGGGCCTTTCTTCACCCCCCGCTGGGAGGGGAACAGGGCCCATGTGATGTACTGGGCCTTCTTCACCCCCCGCTGGGAGGGCAACAGGGCCCATGTGATGTTCTGGGCCTTCTTCACCCCCCCGCTGGGAGGGAACAGGGCCCATGTGATGTACTGGGCCTTCTTCACCCCCCGCTGGGAGGGAACAGGGCCCATGTGATGTTCTGGGCCTTCTTCACCTGTGTAGTTGTGGACGGTAGTTGTGTAGGTCTGTGTAGTTGTGGACGGAACAATTCCCGTACCAGGCCGTGATGCAACCGGTCAGGATGCTCTTGATGGTGCAGCAGTAGAGTCTTTGGAGAGGAACTGGGGCGGCATGCTGAATTTCTTCAGCTGCTTTTAGGAAGTAGAGACGCTGTTGTGCCCTCCTGACCAGAATGGTGGTGGTGTTGGTCCATGTCAAGTCCTCGGTGATGTGGACGCAGAGGGACTTAAAACTGTCTCTACTGCAGTCCCGTTGATGTGGATTGGGGGGTGTGATCCTTCCTCTACTTCCTGAATTTCAACAATCAACTCCTTTGTTTTGCTGAGATTGAAGGACAGGTTGTAGTCCTGGCACGACATTACCAGTTCACTTACCTCCTCCCTGTAGGCTGACTCGTCGTTGTTGGTTATCAGTCCTACAACGGTGGTGTCGTCAGCAAAAATGGGATGGATTTGGTGTAGTGCAACGCCACACAGTCGTGGGTGAACAGGGAATACAGCAGCGGGCTGAGGAGGCACCCCGGGGGGGGGGCCTGTGTTAATAAGAGTCAGTGTGGAGGAGGTCTTGTTGCCAATCCTCACAACCTGTGGTCTGCCTGTCAAGACGTCCAGGATCCAGTTGCAGATGGTAGTGTCCAGACCCAGAGTTCTGAGCTTGGTGATGACCTTGGAGGGAACAATAGTGTTGAATGCTGAACTGTAGTCAATGAATAGCATTCTCACATAGGTGTTCCTTTTGTTAATGTGGGAAAGGGCAGTGTGGAGTGGCAATAGATATGGCATCATCTGTGGATCTGTTGAGGCCTTAAGCAAATTGGAGTGGGTCTAGGGTTTCTGGGATAATGGTGTTGATGTGAACCATGACCAGCCTTTCAAAACATTTCATGGCAACAGACGTGCGGGGGTACAGGTTAGTCAAGGTAGAAATTACCACATTGACTCAGTACTGGGAACCCCCTGTACAGTGAGGGAAAAAAGTATTTGGTCCCCTCCTGATTTTGTACGTTTGCCCACTGACAAAGAAATGATCAGTCTATAATTTTAATGGTAGGTTTATTTGAACAGTGAGAGACAGAATAACAACAACAAAAAATCCAGTAAAAAAACACATGTCAAAAATGTTATAAAATGATTTGCATTTTAATGAGGGAAATAAGTATTTGACCCCCTCTCAATCAGAAAAGATTTCTGTCTCCCAGGTGTCTTTTATACAGGTAACGAGTTAATTACAGGTGCATCAAAAGTTGGGACCAAGAGATTGAGAAACAGCTTCTATCTCAAGGCCATCAGACTGTTAAACAGCCATCACTAACTCAGAGAGGCTGCTGTGCCTACATTGAGACCCAATCACTGGTCACTTTAATAAATGGATCACTAGTCACTTTAAACAATGCCACTTTAATAATGGTTACATATCTTACATTACTCATATCACACGTATATACTGTATTTTATACCATCTTCTGCACCATGCCTATGCCGCTCGGCCATCGCTCATCCACATATTTATATGTACATATTCTCATTCACCCCTTTAGATTTGTGTGTATTAGGTAGTTGTTTGGGAATTGTTAGATTACTTGTTAGATATTACTGCACTGTTGGAACTAGAAGCACAAGCATTTCGCTACACTCGCATTAACATCTGCTAACCATGTGTATGTGACCAATAACATTTGATTTGATTTGATTTTATGGTAGCTGTACATGTAATGTACGTAGTCCCAAAGTGGCTGTATGGTTCTGTTAGGCTCTAGTGAAGTTAAGTCTTTCAAGTTTCCATTAAGGTTGTACTATTAGTTATGACAATATGGAAGACCTGCTGTTTTACACAGGGTCAATAAAAATCTGTGTTTTCTTCCACCAAAGCACTGTCCCCAACTTTAAAAAAATACATTTCTCAGTTGTACCCAACTTCAAACTTTAGAGTCAAAGAGGCCAAGTTCCACTCGTTCAGCGTATCCGTTACAAAGCTTTCCATTGTCCTAAACCTCTGTATTTAAGTACAGAAATAAATAAATAAATGTTAGAAACATATTCAGTTAGTTAGACAAATTTACCTGGCTACATCAAATTGAAAGTAAACTCACAATTTAGCTAGTAAACAGAATTTGCATCCATCCTCCACAACTTCACAAGTCCGACACTGTCAGAAATCATTGAAAACCAGTAAGTATAGTAATACTAACTCAATCAATCACCAGGCAAGCATGAGATAATCCTGCCAAATAGCTTGGATAAATTAATCCAGATGGAGAAGAAGTGAAATCTAGTTAGCTAGCTAAATTAGCTAACATTAGCTAATGGGTGAAACAGTCTCCAAGACAGTACAGAAGAAGGTGTCAGTCTTAGCTAAGTGAAGTAGCTAGCTACTATTACAGACACTGCCATAATTACAGTAACTAGCTAGCCAAAGGTCGAAAAAAACGTATATTTAGCTACATTCCACGACAACACTTCAGTAAGCTAGTGTCGCAAGCATGGTTGTGAGGCTATCGTTAGCTAGCTAATGTTACCACAGCCAGAGATATTAGCACAGAAAATGACTAGCTAGCTAAAAATTTACAAGCTAACGCTTAAGCTAATGTTAGCTAGATACCTACAGTAATTATGATAGCACAACCTACAGTATTTAACCTGAATGACCATCAAATTCATAATTCTTCATGTTTGTTACTTACTGTTTTCACAGTTTTCAGTCAGCCAAAACACAAAATTAAGTTAGCCGCTCAATCAACCACTCACTCTCACTAGAACTAGAAGACTTGCAATTTGTCACATCTCAACACTCTCACGTTCTGGTGAACTTCACGTGCTGGTGGCGGGAGAATTAACCCACTGGCTGGGTCAAATATCCATAACCCAACCTTAGCCCCAAGAGGTTTTATGTGGGACGCTAGCGTGCCACCCGTGGTGCACCCTATCAACAGCAGGTGCATTTCAAGAGCGGCAAATTTGAAACCAAATAAATGTCAAAATTCAAATTTTTCAAACATACACTCTTTGAAAGATAAACATCTCCTTAATCTAACCACGTTGTCCGATTTCAAAAAGGCTTTACAGCGAAAGCAAAACATTAGATAATGTCAGCAGAGTACCAAGCCAGAAATAATCAGACACCCATTTTTCAAGCCAGCATATAATGTCACATAAACCCAGAAGACAGCTAAATGCAGCACTAACCTTTTACAAACTTCATCAGATGACACACCTAGGACATCATGTTACACACAGCATGCATTCTTTTGTTCAATAAAGGTCATATTTATATATAAAAACAGCATTTTACATCGGCGTCTGACGTTGACTAACTATTTTCCCCTCAAATGCGTCCCGGGAAACAGTGCATAATTCCCTTTATTACTATTCGAATTTTTTTTTACATTTATATTGTCAATCTAACATTTATAGATGAATATCTCTTGAGAACACCTGTCATACCAGATTTTAAATTAACTTTACTGGGTAATCACACTTTGCGATAAAAGGAGATGCGATACTCAGAAAATGAGCCTGGAAAACTAGCGCCGCGCCATCTTGGAACAATCGCAAGTCACATCTGATCTTGTATAATATTGTCAATAATCGCCTACCTTTAGTTGTCTTCATCAGAAAGCACTTCCAGGAATCCCAGGTCCACAACAGATGTATTTTCGGTCGAAAAAGTCCATCATTCATGTTCCATTAGCCTGCTGTTGGTAGCGTGTCCTAGGGCTCTCTCCCAATGCTCCGACGTGTGCGGGACAGTAGTTTCGGAAAATCTTTTTTTTTCTCCTCTAGGTTCGTTCAAACATGTCAAACGTTGTAAAACATTAATCTTCAGGGCCTGTAACACCAAGAGAGCCAATAAGATTCGACGGGGACGATTGCAGAGTGTTTTGAAACGTTTCCAAAGGTGGGGGTAGACAGGGTCATAATGGTGATGGCCCATCCCCTGTGACCAATTTCCAATGCGTCTCATTCACTGAGTTTCGACTGTATAAGGCTCAAACCACTGTGAAAAGACTGGGGACATCTAGTGGAAGCAATATGAAGTGCTCAGTGAACCATTGCTCACGGTGTGATTAATAGGCAAAGTGATGAAGTCGAGTCCACAATTCAGAATTACACTTCCTGTTTCAATCGGTCTCGGGGTTTTGACTGCCATATGAGTTATGTTATACTCACAGACACCATTCAAACAGTTTTAGAAACTTTAGGGTGTTTTCTATCCATATATAATAAGTATATGCATGTCCTAGCTTCTGAGTTTGATTAGTAGGCCGTTGAAAATGGGAACGAATTTTTTTCAAAATGCGCTGTGGCGCCCCCTATCCTAGGGTATCCCCAAGAGGTTAACAACCCAACATTGTTGTTTTTACAGAAAACAACGGCCCATTTAATGCAACCCACAGTTACCCAGGGTTATGGTTGCCACAGATTCAAATAGTCTCATGAAAGAAATGTCTGCCAGAAAAAAATCTCTGGCAAACTGTTTGCCACTAGTGGCAATAAATATTATTGTTGCCAATGGTTTGCTACAGATTCACAACTAGTGGCAATCATTTGCAAACTTCTGGTAACATTTATTAAAAATAAAAAACTTATATTACAATTAAATAAGTATTCAGACCCTTTACTCAGTACTTTGTTGAAGCACCTTTGGCAGCGATTACAGCCTTGAGTCTTCTTGGATATGACGCTACAAGCTTGGTACACCTGTATTTGGGGAGTTTCTCCCATTCTTCATTGCAGATCCTCTCAAGCTCTGTCAGGTTGGATGGGGAGCGTCGCTGCACTGCTATTTTCAGGTCTCTCCAGACATATTTGATTTTGGTTCTGGCTGGGCCACTCAAATACATTCAGAGACTTGTCCTGAAGCCACACCTGCGTTGTCTTGGCTGTGTGCTTAGGGTCATTGTCCTGTTGGAACGTGAACCTTCGACCCAGTCTGAGGTCCTGAGCGCTCTGGAGCAGGTTTTCATCAAGGATCTCTCTGTACTTTGCTCGGTTCATCTATCCATCAATCCTGACTAGTCTCCCAATCCCTGCCGCTGACAAACAATCCCACAGCATGATGCCTCCAGACGGGACACTTGGCATTCAGGCCAAAGAGTTCAATCTTGATTTCATCAGACAGGAGAATCTTGTTTCTCATGGTCAGAGTCCTTTAGGTGCCTTTTGTCAAACTCCATGTGGGCTGTCATGTGCCTTTTACTGAGGAGTGGCTTCCGTCTGGCCACTCTATAAAGGCCTGATTGGTGGAGTGCTGCATATATGGTTTTTCTTCAGAGGAACTCTGGAGCTGTCAGAGTCGTGGTCACCTCCCTATTTTTTATTTTATTTATTTATTTCACCTTTATTTAACCAGGTAGGCTAGTTGAGAACAAGTTCTCATTTACAACTGTGACCTGGCCAAGATAAAGCAAAGCAGTGTGACACAAACAACAACACAGAGTTACACATGGAAGAAACAAGCATACAGTCAATAACACAATAGAAAAAAAAAGAAAGTCTATATACAGTGTGTGCAAATGGCATGAGGAGGTAAGGCAATAAATAGGCCATAGTAGCAAAGTAATGACAATTTAGCAGATTAACACTGGAGTGATAGATGATGATGAGCAGATGATGGTGTGTAAGTAGTGATACTGGTGTGCAAAACAGCAGCAAAGTAAATAAAAACAATATGGGGATGAGGTAGGTAGATTGGGTAGGCTATTTAACGATGGACAATGTACAGCTGCAGCGATCGGTTAGCTGCTCAGATAGCTGATGTTTAAAGTTAGTGAGAGAAATGTAAGTCTCCAGCTTCAGCGATTTTTGCAATTCGTTCCAGTCACTGGCGGCAGAGAACTGGAAGGAAAGGCGGCCAAAGGGGGGGTTGGCTTTGGGGATGACCAGTGAGATATACCTGCTGCAGCGCGTGCTACGGGTGGGTGTTGTTATCGTGACCAGTGAGCTGAGATAAGGCGGAGCTTTACCTAGCATAGACTTATAGATGACCTGGAGCCAGTGGGTCTGGCGACGAATATGTAGCAAGGGCCAGCCGACTAGAGCATACAGGTCGCAGTGGTGGGTGGTATAAGGTGCTTTGGTAACAAAATGGATGGCACTGTGATAGACTACATCCAATTTGCTGAGTAGAGTATTGGAAGCTATTTTGTAAATGACATTGCCGAAGTCGAGGATCGGCAGGATAGTCAGTTTTACTAGGGTAAGTTTGGCGGCGTGAGTGAAGGAGGCTTTGTTGGAAAATAGAAAGCCGATTCTAGATTTGATTTTGGATTGGAGATGTTTAATATGAGTGTGGAAGGAGAGGTTACAGTCTAACCAGACACCTAGGTATTTGTATTCCACATATTCTAGGTCAGAACCGTCCAGAGTAGTGATGCTAGTTGGGCGGGCGGGTGTGTGCAGCGAACGGTTGAAAAGCATGCATTTGGTATTGCTAGCGTTTAAGAGCAGTTGGAGGCCACAGAAGGACTCTTGTATGACATTGAAGCTCGCTTGGAGTTTAGTTAACACAGTGTCCAAAGAAGGGCCAGATGTATACAGAATGGTGTCGTCTGCGTAGAGGTGGATCAGGGAATGACCCGCAGCAAGTGCGACATCGTTGATATATACAGAGAAAAGAGTCGGCCTGAGAATTTAACCCTGTGGTACCCCCATAGAGACTGCCAGAGGTCCGGACAACAGGCCCTCCGATTTTACACACTGAACGCTGTCTGCGAAGTAGTTGGTGAACCAGGCGAGGCAGTCATTTGAGAAACCAAGGCTATTGAGTCTGCCGATAAGAATACGGTGATTGACAGAGTCGAAAGGCTTGGCCAGGTCGATGAAGATGGCTGCACAGTACTGTCTTTTATCGATGGCGGTTATGATATTGTTTAGTACCTTGAGCGTGGCTGAGGTGCACCCGTGACCAGCTCGGAAACCGGATTGCACAGCGGAGAAGGTACAGTGGGATTCGAAATGTTCAGTGATCTGTTTATTTAACTTGGCTTTCAAAGAGTTTAGAAAGGCATAGCAGGATGGATATAGGTCTGTAACAGTTTGGGTCTAGAGTGTCACCCCATTTGAAGAGGGGGATGACCGCGGCAGCTTTCCAATCTTTAGGGATCTCAAACAAAACGAAAGAGAGATTCAACAGACTGGTAATGGGGTTGCAACAATGGCGGCGGATAATTTTAGAAAGAGAGGGTCCAGATTGTCTAGCCCAGCTGATTTGTACGGGTCCAGGTTTTGCAGCTCTTTCAGAACATCTGTGATCTGGATTTGGGTGAAGTAGAAGCTGGGGAGGCTTGGGCAAGTAGCTGCGAGGGGTGCGGAGCTGTTGGCCAGGGTTGGGGTAGCCAGGAGGAAAGCATGGCCAGCCGTAGAGAAATGCTTATTGAAATTTTTGATTATCATGGATTTATCGGTGGTGACCGTGTCGCCTCGCCTCAGTGCAGTGGGCAGCTGGGAGGAGGTGCTCTTGTTCTCCATGGACTTTACAGTGTCCTAGAACTTTTTGGAGTTAGAGCTACAGGATGCACATTTTGTTTGAAAAAGCTAGCCTTTGCTTTCCTGACTGACTGTGTGTATTGGTTCCTGACTTCCCTGAACAGTTGCATATCGCGGGGACTATTCGATGCTATTGCAGTCTGCCACTGGATGTTTTTGTGCTGGTCAAGGGCAGTCAGGTCTGGAGTGAACCTAACCAAGGCTCGTCACCAAGGCCCTTCACCCCTGATTGCTCAGTTTGGCTGGGCGGCCAGCTCTAGGAAGAATCTTGGTGATTCCAAACTACTTCTATGTAAGAATGATGGTGGCCCCTGTGTTCTTGGGGACCTTAAATGCTGTAGACATTTTTTGGTACCCTTCCCCAGATCTGTGCCTTGACACAATCCTGTCTCGCAACTCTACTGACAGTTCCTTCGACCTCATGGCTTGTTTTTTCTCTGACATGCACTGTCAACTGTGAGACCTTATATAGACAGTTCTGTGCCTTTCCAAATCATGTCCAATCAATTGAATTTACAACAGGTGGACTCCAAGTCGTAGAAACATCTCATGGATGATCAATGTAAACAGGATGCACCTGAGCTCAATTTCGAGTCTCATAGCAACGGGTCTGAATACTTATGTAAATGTGATATTTCTGTTTTTTATTTTTAATACATTTGAAAAAATGTCTACAAACCTGTTTTTCTTTGTCATTATTGGGCGTATTGTGTGTTGATTGATGATGAAGAAAATGTATTTAATCAATTTTAGAATAAAGCGTAACAATGTAACGTAACGAAATGTGGAAAATGGGAAGGGGTCTGAATACTTTCCGAATGCACTTTATCTACTATAGTTTTTGACACGATTTCCATTGAGATATAATTGGCATTAAAGAGATGAAATACTTTGGTCATTAGTTGGGTTACCATGGAGAGTTATAGTACCTGAAGACAAGGCGTTTCTAAGACTCTCTTTCTTCTCCCACGCCAATGTAATGAGCTTCTCTAGTCTCCAACTCTCACATACACTTTTTCTGGGCGGCTGAAACATGCAGCAACAGGTCATGTTCGCCCACACAGAAGTGAGGGAGATTGATAAGTAAATAACTTAGTTTATCTTTCTCAGTCATTCATTATACACACAAACACACACACACACGTCTATCTCTGCAACTCTGAAACTCTCTGAAGTTTTTGTGTTAATGATGCCCACAACCTTCACATCACTGGAATGAATGACACAATTAAAATCAAAAAGTTGTGTTCATGAGCTCTTTAACCTTTAATGATCTCAAGTCAAGGAGATGTAAAGCTCTGTCCAGTTAGAGCAGCTTGTCATCTCAGTGGAGACAGGAGAGTGGAACGTGACCAATCACAGCGAAGACAGAAGAAGAGAGTAGAACTTGACCAATCACAGCGAAGACAGAAGAAGAGAGTAGAATTTGACCAATCACAGCGGAGACAGAAGAAGAGAGTAGAACTTGACCAATCACAGCGAAGACAGAAGAAGAGAGTAGAATTTGACCAATTACAGCGGAGACAGAAGAAGAGAGCAGATCTTGACCAATCACAGCGAAGACAGAAGAAGAGAGTAGAATTTGACCAATTACAGCGGAGACAGAAGAAGAGAGCAGATCTTGACCAATCACAGCAGAGACAGAAGAGAGTTGAACTTGACCAATCACAGCGAAGACAGAAGAAGAGAGTAGAACTTGACCAATCACAGCGAAGACAGAAGAAGAGAGTAGAACTTGACCAATCACAGCGGAGACAGAAGAAGAGAGTAGAATTTGACCAATCACAGCGGAGACAGAAGAAGAGAGCAGAACTTGACTATTTCAAGGTGAGATCAAGTTGTGCTAATATCTATGCGCAGCAGGTAGGTAGTTGAAGTTGAACCTGTCGCCAAAAGGTCGCCTGTTCGAATCGTGTTCTGAGCGCCAGAACAAAAGGCTGATATTAACCTGGTGACTGAAGGGCCCACTGGGTTCATATCCACAAAACAATCTGCTACCGTTGGGCCCTTGAGCAAGGCTCTTAACCCCACATCATTCTCTCCATCCAGAGATGCAGCTTGACTATGTACTCCGGTGTGTCTGTGTGATGTGTGAGGGAGGGTTATTTCACTTTTTTTTCATCATTCCTGTGCCAATGGCTTGGGCACACACACACACACACACACACACACACACCACATTACAACCTAATGATGAGGAAAAATCAAGCATTCGCCAGGAGCATGGATTCCGTGGCTGCTTTCGAAATGACACCCTTTTCCCTATATAGTGCACTTCATTTAAACAGAGTTATACACTTCATTTAACTAGAGTAGTGCACTTCATTAGTGTGCTACTGTATACAGGGAATAGGGTGCCAGTTGGGACACAAGTGTAAGTAATTGACATTCATTAAAAGCTGTACTCTGGGAAGGCAAAACTACATGACAAGTCTGTAGTTTAATAGGAGGGTAATTTAACCCCAGAGTGAGGAGAGAGACGAAACAATCAGAGAAGCAACGTCTGACTGTCTGGACAATTCTTAATATTTCCCTTTAATCAGCGGTAGTCTGGTGAAATTAAGTGTACTAATGGCTCTCTGATCATCGGTAGTCAATTATATGAGGATTTCAACAGCAGTACGGCTGCATCATTAACTGCGGAGGCTGCATCAATAGCTGGGGAAGTACGGCTACATCATTAACTGCGGAGGCTGCATCAATAGCTGGGGAAGTACGGCTGCATCATTAACTGCGGAGGCTGTATCAATAGCTGGGGAAGTACGGCTGCATCATTAAAAAGCCTATTACTACAGTATATTCACAATAGCACCATTGGGGATATTTTTAGCAACCAAAACCCATCCCTGAATATCATATACGGTACAGACAATGGTAGTTGTAGATGGCAAAGGTAAGACAAAGAGTGTGGTGGTCATTGAAGAATTAAAATAATTAAATGTAATTGTGATTTGGAATATTAATAAGACAACAATACATAGAGGGACTTACTAAAATGAAATGGACATGTTTATGTGTGGGGATCCTTGGAGTTGTATGGTGATGGTGATCCATTAGAAGAAAGAAAAACATTTTACCTGTCATTCCATTAATTCGGGTGCCTATTGAGAAGTGTAACTTCTTCAATTTGATTAATTTTCACCTATTGTTAACACTCTGTCATGAAGAGCACATGTTCAACTTCATTAACCAAAACAAACATGTTTTCTCATGTCAAGATATGAAATAAAAAAACATTACTATAGTATTTATTAAGGATCCTCATTGGTTCCTGCCAAGACAGCAGCTACTCTTCCTGGGTTTATTAAGGATCCCCATTAGTTCCTGTCAAGGCAGCAGCTACTCTTCCTGGGGTTTATTAAGGATCCCCATTAGTTCCTGTCAAGGCAGCAGCTACTCTTCCTGGGGTTTATTATGGATCCCCATGAGTTCCTGTCAAGGCAGCAGCTACTCTTCCTGGGGTTTATTATGGATCCCCATTAGTTCCTGCCAAGGCAGCAGCTACTCTTCCTGGGGTTTATTATGGATCCCCATGAGTTCCTGCCAAGGCAGCAGCTACTCTTCCTGGTATTTATTAAGGATCCCCATTAGTTCCTGTCAAGGCAGCAGCTACTCTTCCTGGGGTTTATTATGGATCCCCATTAGTTCCTGCTAAGGCAGCAGCTACTCTTCCTGGGGTTTATTATGGATCCCCATTGGTTCCTGCCAAGGCAGCAGCTACTCTTCCTGGGGTTTATTATGGATCCCCATTAGTTTCTGCCAAGGCAGCAGCTACTCTTCCTGGGGAGCCGCATGTTAAGGCAGATATATACAATTTAAAATGGGACATGACATTTCATAACACTTTTCACAACACATTAAGTGTGTTCCCTCAGGCGACTACCCTACTACCACAAATCTACAATACAAAACCCATGTGGACGAGTGTGTTATCATGCGCATGTCTGTGCCTGTCTGTGTGTCTCTTCAGTGTCCACTCTGTTCCGTAAGGTGTATTTTTATCTGTTTTTTAAAATCTGATTCTACTGTTTGCATCAGTTACATGATGTGGAATAGAGTTCCATGTAGTCATGGCTCTATGTAGTACTGTGTGCCTCCCATAGTCTGTTCTGGACTTGGGGACTGTGAAGAGACCTCTGGTGGCATGTCTTGTAGGGTATGCATGGGGTGTCTGAGCTGTGTGCTAGTAGTTCAAACAGACAGCTTGTTGCATTAAGTATGTCAATACCTCTCACAAATACAAGTAGTGATGAAGTCAATCTCTCCTCTTGCTTGAGCCAGGAGAGATTTTCGTGAATATTAATGTTTGCTCTCTGTGTACATCCAAGGGCCAGCTGTGCTGCTCTGTTCTGAGCCAATTGTAATTTTCCCTAAGTCCCTCTTTTGTGGAACCTGACCACACGACTGAACAGTAGTCAAGGTGAAACAGAACTAGGGCCTGTAGGACCTGCCTTCGACAGACTTCTTCCCATCTTAGCTACTGTTGTATCAATATGTTTTGACCATGACAGTTTACAATCCAGGGTTACTCCAAGAAGTTTAGTCTCCTCAACTTGCTCAATTACCACATTATTCATTACACGATTTAGTTGAGGTTCAGTGTTTAGTGAATGATTTGTCCCAAATACAATGCTTTTAGTTTTTGAAATATTTAGGACTAACTTATTTCTTGCCACCCACTCTGAAACTAACTGCAGCTCTTCGTTAAGTGTTGCAGTCATTTCAGTCGCTGTAGTAGCTGACGTCTATAGTGTTGAGTCATCCGCATACATAGACACACTGGTTTTACTCAATTCCTGATTATGTTGGAGAGTCTTTCAATAAAGAACACCCTCTGTGTTCTGTTAGACAGGTAACTATTTATCCACAATATAGCAGGGGGTGTAAAGCCATAACATATACGTTTTGTTCCAGCAGCAGACTATGATCAATAATGTCAAATGCAAGTCTAACAAAACAGGGTTGACGATTTCTTCTTAAAATCAGCCATAAATCCTCTAGTGACAAAGCTTGCTTTGTGTAACAGGGAGTGGCAATTGAATGCAAGCTTCACAAATATATATATATATATATATATACACACAATTGTTAAAAAAAGATGTCTGGCCTGTCTATGGGTAACAGAGTTGACTTGTTTTGCTTTGCTTGAGCCACTCAGTTTTCCACAACACCAGAAAATGGGCAGAAAGAGTAAAACCAGTTTACCTGCTTTTAGACTATTAGATATTCTCTTTGTATTTAATTTTTACATTTTATTTCCCCATATTAAAACGAGAGTTCAGTTCACGTAACACGGTTGACCTTGAAGGACAGAGGTAAATGAATCACTAAATCACAGGAAAATAATAATTGTCTTCAGATAACTTTGTCAAAGCAATAAACTAACTAGGACTTTACAGTGATGGTGAAACTTCTGAGAAATGTTTGGATTAAGTGGGTTAAAATCATAAGTGACACAGGGTTATCACAGAGACATGTAAAAATTCAGAATTTTGGCACTTTAGCAAGCCATTATTCATATTAAAAATCTGGTTTATTGAATTCTCTATGTGGTCTAAATTAAAGGGCACTTCATTTAAATATAACAGGCTTTTAAAATTCACAACTTCTACTTAAAAGTATCAAAGGGACTCAAAAGGCACTTTTTTTTTTGTGAAACGACCCAGACGTTGGAATAAGGAAGTACTTCAAATGAACAGGAAGTACTATGCACTAAATTCGCTCCCAATTACCACCTTTACGGACAACATATCGACATAACATGGACCTTCGTCAGGTAAAAATGATGATTCCTTAGCCAGCATCGAGTCTAACCTTTAAAAATGCATTTCTTTTTAAAGAAGATAATGCTTTTTTTTTGCATTCATTGGAAGGTACTTGTACCATCTTACAGTTATTGTGAGATCATGCAGGAAAAATCAACCCTCATCTTCTCCCAGAAAACAGTTGTCCTTTAACACACCAATACATTTCAAGGACGCAATAACTCCCTTTTCAGGGCTGAGAAATCTCATGTAAACATGCGCTCTCAACATTACAAACTGCTGTCAAACAGGCTCAAGTTTCATGTTGATTGACTTTTATATTGATCAAATGTTTTGAGTAAATGTTTTTTCTCTACAAACAAACAAAAACACCATTCATAGTCCAACAAATTGCTTGTGCACTTAAGTAGTAGCCCACATGCCATTTATTTGTGTGTCAGCAGCAGTAGACACAGGGTCAACAGTGCCACCTGCTGGTGGTGTGATGGTATTAATGGAGAAAGGGGTTCTGTTAGGGGCAGGGAGAGGCGAACCTTCGGGGCGGCCCAGGCAGACACGGGCCAGGGCATATTTCCTGTACATACCTGTAGTAATAAGGAGACAGATGGGACACCGTAGTTTTAGCTTCGGCTTTCGGAACGTCTTTAATGAGATATCTTACCTCTTTAGAGATAAAAAAAACGGACATGGTTACAGATAGGGTTGCGATATTCCATTAACTTTCCCAAAATTCCCAGGTTTTCCAGAAATCACAGTTGGGAAATTCCCCAGAATCAGGAGGGAATAAACAGGAAATACAGAATCCTCCAACCAGGATTTCTAGAAAACTTTTGCAAAATTCCCAGGTTATCGTAACTTTACAAGCTTACAGAGCATTATGGGTACAGTAGTACATCATGCTACAATAAAATAACAGTCTCCCGAGTGGGTCAGCGGTCTAAGGCACTGCATCTCAGTGCTAGAGGCGTCACTACAGACACCCTGGTTCAAATCCAGGCTGTATCACACCAGGCTGTGATTGGAAGTCCAATCGGGCGGCGGAGCACATTTGGCCCAGCGTTGTCCGGGTTTGACCGGTGTAGGCCGTCATTGTAAATAATAAGAATTTGTTCTTAATAACATTTTTAAAATACCCAAGAAGAAGACTACCACCGCGACCACTGCGATCCAGAGGCTTTTCAACACAATGTCCTTGATGACTGTGCTGCCGTACAGGTCCTCATCATCTTTCACCACGATGATGTTACCATGGGAATCCTCATTCCCGTCGTCCCACCGAGCCAGAGCAGAAGGGAAGTCCAGTCTGAGAGACTCAGGAGGGAGCACCTGGATGGAAAGAATAGAAGGAAAATATTATATAAGCAGATCTTTTGTCTCCAAGATGGATTTTAACGGGTCAATGAAAGCTGAGGGGAGGACGGCTCATAATAATGGCTGGAACGGAGCGAATGGAAAGGCATCAAACACATGGAAACCATTTTGATTCCATTCCACTGATTCCACTCCAGACCTTACCACAAGCCCATCCTCCCCAAACCTCCTGTGCGTTGGAGACATAATTACAGTATGAGGGATCACATTTTTATATCGACTTTTTGTTTTTAATTTATCCAGAGTGACTTATAATCAAAGCATTCAACTACGGTTAGGTAGGTCAAAACATTCACCTTAATCAAACACAGTTATTATTTATTTATTTCAAACAGTATTTTTTTGATTCCAGGTCAGGATAGAATGCAATGTCTCCCACCTTGAGCCCCAGGTAGAGTCTCTTGACCCTGCGGTAATCAGTGTCCTGTACATCACAGCGGTATGTCCCAGCATCCTCCTCCCTCACCTAGGTTGAAGATGTTCATGTTAAGACAATGTTCTAGTCACACGAGGAAGCTTTAGAAAAAATAAAAATGGAACCATCGCCGTTGCTAACTAGAATCGTTGCTTCTATCAGTTTCGAATTCTTCTGCATTCATGCAAAGAGTTCTGGGATTTTAGAACCCTCTTGGCTTAATAACCTAGCTCACTCACCGGGTCCAGGACCAGTCGGTCTAGCCTGGGGGCGTCCCAGCGTCCCAGCAGAGAGTCGTCGGTGGTCACCACCCCCCGGGCGTAGCGCCACGATACCCGGAAGGAGAAGCGACCCATGGCCTCCATCACCTCACCCAGACAGTCCAGCTCCAACCGTTGACCAGCAAGCACAGTGACAGTCTGGAGAAGAGGAGTACAAAAGGAGGAGGGGGGGAGGAGGTAGAGAGGAGGAGGAGGAAGAGAAAGAGGAGGAGAAGGAGGAGGAGGAGCAAGAGGGAATGTACTTCAAGAGCACAACCACGGGAGATACTGATGCCAGAAAGCCTTCGATTGTCAGCTCTCTGCACATCAGAATTTCCTGTCAGACCTGGGATTCCTACTTCTACTACATGGACAAGACTTGGTAGGTGATTGGTAGGTGACTGATAAGTGATTTTGTCAGTAAAAAAAAAAAAAAAGGTACATACGCAGCACATACATTTTTTTTTTACGTGACAGTAGACCAGGATAACACAATAGACCAGGATAACACAGTAGACCAGGATAACACAGTAGACCAGGATAACACAATAGACCAGGACAATAGACCAGGATAACACAATAGACCAGGATAACACAATAGACCAGGAAAACACAATAGACCAGGAAAACACAATAGACCAGGATAACACAATAGACCAGGATAACACAATAGACCAGGATAACACAATGGACCAGGATAACACAATGGACCAGGATAACACAATAGACCAGGATAACACAATAGACCAGGATAACACAATAGACCAGGATAACACAATAGACCAGGACAATAGACCAGGATAACACAATAGACCAGGATAACACAATAGACCAGGATAACACAATAGACCAGGATAACACAGTAGACCAGGATAACACAATAGACCAGGATAACACAATAGACCAGGACAATAGACCAGGAAACACAATAGACCAGGACAATAGACCAGGACAATAGACCAGGATAACACACTAGACCAGGATAACACAATAGACCAGCACAATAGACCAGGATAACACAATAGACCAGGACAATAGACCAGGACAATAGACCAGGACAACACAATAGACCAGGACAATAGACCAGGATAACACACTAGACCAGGACAATAGACCAGGATAACACAATAGACCAGGACAATAGACCAGGACAATAGACCAGGACAATAGACCAGGATAACACAATAACATCAGTGACTTATTTCCTTTGTGGTCCCAACGTATTATTATTTGCATTTTTTTTTTTTTACAGACAGATTATTCACCTGCAGACCACACTGCCAGGAGTCCACACAGCGGACCTTCCGGACATGGCAGTCCTTCTCCTCCCCGACCTGGCCCTCTCTCAGTGGGCACAGCTCCTGGGTGCGCAGGCCCAGACCGCAGGTGGTGCTGCAGGGAGAGCTGTGTATTATGACCTCTGCTGGGACAGCCTTCAAGTCCTCCAGGTCAGCAAAGGACAGAGAGTTAGGGGTAGGACTGGACAGGCAGCAGAGGAGGAGGTAGGACCAGGAGACGAGGGAGATTGACATGGACAGACACAGACCCCAACTCCTCCCCATCTCTGTGTGTCTGTCTCTACAAATTACTACACCGTGTGGAGTGAATAAGAGAAGATACTGTTATTTTAAAAGTTATCTATTTCATATCTATTTTGATCCATCCAAAATTCTAAAATGGAACAGGATATAATCCGTTCCGTTATTGTGACATCACAACATCACGGAAGTTCTGGAACTTTGAATGGAAAGAAAATCAAAAGCTTCAAAGTGAGAGTAGTTATAGTGTGTTTGTCTGCCACCTAGTGTTCATAACCTGTAATGCCATGACCGATGGGTCAGAATGTCTCTAAAACACTGAGTTTAGAAAAACATTAGGAAATACCTTCTCTTTCCATGACAGACTGACCAGGTGAATCCAGGTGAATGCTATTATGCCTTGTTTATGTTACCTGTTAAATCCACTGTAGATGAAAGGGAGGAGATGGGTTAAAGAAGGATTTTTAAGCCTTGAGACAATTGAGATATGGATTGTCCATGTGTGCCATACAGAGGCCGAATGGGCAAGACAAAATATTTAAGTGCCTTTGAACAGGGTATGGTAGTATGTGCCAGGTGCACCGGTTTGAGTGTGTCAAGAACTGCAACGCTGCTGGGTTTTTCACACTCAAGTGTCCCGTGTGTATCAAGAATGGTCAACCACCCAAAGGACCTGCAGCCAACGTTCGAAAATGAGTGGTCAGTGGTCAAAAATGGATAATTGATGAAAGAGGACAAAGGAGACTGACACGAATTGTGCAGCGCAACAGCCTGGACTCAGTAAGTCAACTGAGAGTCCAGTACAACATCGGTGCCCAAAGACCCATAAAATGCACAACTTGCCGTACATTAACATACAGTATGGCAGCCGATGACCTTAGAGTTCCACTTCTTTCAGAGAAAAAAAAAAACAAGAAACGGTGGTAGCATTGGGCTAAGTGACGAAAACACTGGACACTGGAGAATTGGAAAAACATTGTCTGGTCTAACGAATCCATGTTCCTGCTCTTTCACACTAACGGGAGGACTAGGGTATGGAGAAACTGTGACGACCCTCCCACTCTGTCTGACGAATTCTTTCTCTTTGCTCTTGTTTTCCTTATTAGGATGTCGGTGGGCGGAGCTGGGAGGGTCGTCAGAGACATGGGACACACCTGGGCCCAGGTGGGTCCCGGGATAAATACACCTCTTCCCCATTCATTGAGGAGACTCTCTCCATGCAGATACTTTTATACATTTTGGTTTGTTTGTTTGCTTTGGCACCTTTCAACACCCCGCATTATCACATTTATGCATGCAAACACTCACTTACACTACTGATTACACACACACACATACCATTGTTAATTGTATTTAGTTTACTTTATTTAATAAAAATAGTTCGTTATTCCTTGTCTCCACGTTGTCTCCCATTTGTTACAAACTTCAAGCCGGTTCGTGACAAAACACACGAGTACATGCATCCATCATCCGCGTGTGAACATTGCAGGTTGGTGATGGTGGTGTGGGGTGTGTGGTCAAGGCACATATTTCAAACAAATTTTATTGGTCACATACACGTGATTAGCAGATGTTATTGAGGGTGTAGCGAAATGCTTGTGCTTCTAGCTCCGACAATGCAGTAAATATTTAACAAGTAATATCTAAGAAATTACACAACATTTGGCCCCTTAATAAAAGTGGAGCAACGTTTGAATGCCACAAGGCTTAGAAAGTACAGGAATAGATACACTAAAATGACAGTGAATTCAGCTAAATGCTCAGTCTCCCGATCTCAATCCAACAGAGCATCTGAGGTTTGAGATGGAGAAAACTATTCAGAGTAGAGATCCACTACCAGCCAACTTGTATCTAGCTAACTGTCTGTCCTGTGTGATTCTTCCAGGTTATCACAGTGTGTCTGTCCTTGATCACAGTGTGTCTGTCCTTGATCACAGTGTGTCTGTCCTTGATCACAGTGTGTCTGTCCTTGATCACAGTGTGTCTGTCCTTGATCACAGTGTGTCTGTCCTTGATCACAGTGTGTCTGTCCTGGGTGAATATCTTTAATTTTCCAGTTTCAGACCCATCCCTACTTCTCACTGTAAAACATACTATATGTTTTTGTTTTTAATAGAAAAATAAACATTTGCCCATCCTGGTCTGTATGATAGTTGTATATGATCAAATCAAATCAATTTTTAAGGAAAAAAGGTGTTAGGTGAACAACAGATAAGTAAAGAAATAAAAACAACAGTAAAAAGACTGAAAAATAACAGTAGAGAGGCTATATATAATAGAGAGGCTATATACAATAGAGAGGTTATATACAGTAGAGAGGCTATATACAGTAGAGAGGCTATATACAGTAGCGAGGTTATATACACTAGAGAGGCTATATACACTAGAGAGGCTATATACAATAGAGAGGCTATATACAGTAGAGAGGCTATATACAGTAGAGAGGCTATATACAGTAGCGAGGTTATATACACTAGAGAGGCTATATACACTAGAGAGGCTATATACAATAGAGAGGCTATATACAGTAGAGAGGCTATATACAGTAGAGAGGCTATATACAGTAGTGAGGCTATATACAGTAGAGAGGCTATATACAATAGAGAGGCTATATACATTAGAGAGGCTATATACATTAGAGAGGCTATATACAGGAGAGAGGCTATATACAGGAGAGAGGCTATATACAGTAGAGAGGCTATATACAATAGAGAGGCTATATACAGTAGAGAGGTTATATACAGTAGAGAGGCTATATACAGTAGTGAGGCTATATACAATAGAGAGGTTATATACAGACACCGGTTAGTCAGGCTGATTGAGGTAGTATGTACATGTAGATATGGTGTAAGTGACTATGCATATATGATGAACAGAGAGTAGCAGCAGTGTAAAAGAGGGGGGGACAACGGGGGGACGACACAATGCAAATTCCGTGTAGCCATTTGATTACCTGTTCAGGAGTGTTATGGCTTGGGGGTAGAAGCTGTTGAAAAGCAATGACAATCAGTAGTGAAATATGGTAGTTAGAATGATAATCAGTAGTGAAACCCGGTAATCAGTAGTGAAATATGGTAGTTATAATGATAATCAGTAGTGAAACCCGGTAATCAGTAGTGAAACACGGTAGTTAGAATGATAATCAGTAGTGAAACACGGTAGTTAGAATGATAATCAGTAGTGAAACCCGGTAATCAGTAGTGAAACATGGTAGTTAGATGATAATCTGTAGTGAAACATGGTAGTTAGAATGGTAATCAGTAGTTAGAATGATAATCAGTAGTGAAACACGGTAGTTAGATTGGTAATCAGAAGTGAAACACGGTAGTTAGAATAACAATCAGTAGTGAAACACGGTAGTTAGAATGATAATCAGTAGTGAAACATGGTAGTTAGAATGGTAATCAGTAGTTAGAATGATAATCAGTAGTGAAACATGGTAGTTAGATGATAATCTGTAGTGAAACATGGTAGTTAGAATGATAATCAGTAGTTAGAATGATAATCAATAGTGAAACCTGGTAGTTAGAATGGTAATCAGTAGTGAAACACGGTAGTTAGATTGGTAATCAGAAGTGAAACACGGTAGTTAGAATAACAATCAGTAGTGAAACATGGTAGTTAGAATGGTAATCAGTAGTTAGAATGATAATCAGTAGTGAAACACGATAGTTAGAATGATAATCAGTAGTGAAACACGGTAGTTAGAATGAGAATTAGTAGTGAAACACGGTAGTTAGAATGATAATCAGTAGTGAAACACGGTAGTTAGAATGATAATCAGTAGTGAAACACGGTAGTTAGAATGATAATCAGTAGTGAAACACGGTAGTTAGAATGATAATCAGTAGTGAAACACGGTAGTTAGAATGATAATCAGTAGTGAAACACGGTAGTTAGACTGGTAATCAGTAGTGAAACATGGTAGTTAGAATGGTAATCAGTAGTTAGAATGATAATCAGTAGTGAAACACGGTAGTTAGAATGAAAATCAGTATTGAAACATGGTAGTTAGAATGATAATCAGTAGTGAAATATGGTAGTTAGAATGATAATCAGTAGTGAAACATGGTAGTTAGAATGATAATCAGTAGTGAAACATGGTAATCAGTAGTGAAACACGGTAGTTGGAATGATAATCAGTAGTGACACACGGTAGTTATAATGATAATCAGTGGTGAAACACGGTAGTTAGATGGATAATCAGTATTGAAACATGGTAGTTAGAATGGTAATCAGTAGTGAAACATGGTAGTTAGAATGATAATCAGTATTGAAACATGGTAGTTAGAATGATAATCAGTAGTGAAACATGGTAATCAGTAGTGAAACATGGTAGTTATAATGATAATCAGTGGTGAAACATGGTAATCAGTAGTGAAACATGGTAGTTATAATGATAATCAGTAGTAAAACATGGTAGTTATAATGATAATCAGTAGTGAAACATGGTAATCAGTAGTGAAACATGGTAGTTAGAATGATAATCAGTAGTGAAATATGGTAGTTAGAATGATAATCAGTAGTGAAACACGGTAGTTAGAATGATAATCAGTAGTGAAACACGGTAGTTAGAATGAGAATCAGTAGTGAAACACGGTAGTTAGAATGAGAATCAGTAGTGAAACACGGTAGTTAGAATGAGAATTAGTAGTGAAACACGGTAGTTAGAATGATAATCAGTAGTGAAACACGGTAGTTAGAATGATAATCAGTAGTGAAACACGGTAGTTAGAATGATAATCAGTAGTGAAACACGGTAGTTAGAATGATAATCAGTAGTGAAACACGGTAGTTAGACTGGTAATCAGTAGTGAAACATGGTAGTTAGAATGGTAATCAGTAGTTAGAATGATAATCAGTAGTGAAACACGGTAGTTAGAATGAAAATCAGTATTGAAACATGGTAGTTAGAATGATAATCAGTAGTGAAATATGGTAGTTAGAATGATAATCAGTAGTGAAACATGGTAGTTAGAATGATAATCAGTAGTGAAACATGGTAATCAGTAGTGAAACACGGTAGTTGGAATGATAATCAGTAGTGACACACGGTAGTTATAATGATAATCAGTGGTGAAACACGGTAGTTAGATGGATAATCAGTATTGAAACATGGTAGTTAGAATGGTAATCAGTAGTGAAACATGGTAGTTAGAATGATAATCAGTATTGAAACATGGTAGTTAGAATGATAATCAGTAGTGAAACATGGTAATCAGTAGTGAAACATGGTAGTTATAATGATAATCAGTGGTGAAACATGGTAATCAGTAGTGAAACATGGTAGTTATAATGATAATCAGTAGTAAAACATGGTAGTTATAATGATAATCAGTAGTGAAACATGGTAATCAGTAGTGAAACATGGTAGTTAGAATGATAATCAGTAGTGAAATATGGTAGTTAGAATGATAATCAGTAGTGAAACATGGTAGTTAGAATGATAATCAGTAGTGAAACATGGTAATCAGTAGTGAAACACGGTAGTTGGAATGATAATCAGTAGTGACACACGGTAGTTATAATGATAATCAGTGGTGAAACACGGTAGTTAGATGGATAATCAGTATTGAAACATGGTAGTTAGAATGGTAATCAGTAGTGAAACATGGTAGTTAGAATGATAATCAGTATTGAAACATGGTAGTTAGAATGATAATCAGTAGTGAAACATGGTAATCAGTAGTGAAACATGGTAGTTATAATGATAATCAGTGGTGAAACATGGTAATCAGTAGTGAAACATGGTAGTTATAATGATAATCAGTAGTAAAACATGGTAGTTATAATGATAATCAGTAGTGAAACATGGTAATCAGTAGTGAAACATGGTAGTTAGAATGATAATCAGTGGTGAAACATGGTAGTTAGAATGGTCGTCAGTAGTGAAATATGGTAGTTATAATGATAATCAGTAGTGAAACATGGTAATCAGTAGTGAAACATGGTAGTTAGAATGATAATCAGTAGTGAAACACGGTAGTTAGAATGGTCGTCAGTAGTGAAATATGGTAGTTATAATGATAATCAGTAGTGAAACATGGTAATCAGTAGTGAAACATGGTAGTTAGAATGATAATCAGTAGTGAAATATGGTAGTTAGAATGATAATCAGTAGTGAAACATGGTAGTTAGAATGGTAATCAGTAGTGAAACATGGTAGTTATAATGATAATTAATCAGTGGTGAAACATGGTAGTTAGAATGATAATCAGTAGTGAAACACGGTAGTTAGAATGATAATCAGTAGTGAAACATGGTAGTTAGAATGATAATCAGTAGTGAAACATGGTGGTTAGAATGATAATCAGTAGTGAAACATGGTGGTTAGAATGATAATCAGTAGTGAAACACGGTAGTTAGAATGGTAATCAGTAGTGAAACACGGTAGTTAGAATGATAATCAGTAGTGAAACATGGTAATCAGTAGTGAAACATGGTAATCAGTAGTGAAACATAGTAGTTAGAATGGTAATCAGTAGTGAAACATGGTAGTTAGATAATCTGTAGTGAAACATGGTAGTTAGAATGGTAATCAGTAGCTAGAATGATAATCAGTCGTGAAACACGGTAGTTGGAATGATAATCAGTGGTGAAAAACGATAGTTAGAATGAGAATCAGTAGTGAAACATGGTAGTTAGATGATAATCTGTAGTGAAACATGGTAGTTAGAATGGTAATCAGTAGTTAGAATGATAATCAGTAGTGAACCATGGTAGTTAGAATGATAATCAGTAGTGAAACATGGTAGTTAGAATGATAATCAGTAGTGAAACATGGTAGTTAGAATGATAATCAGTAGTTAGAATGATAATCAGTAGTGAGACATGGTAATCAGTAGTGAAACACGGTAGTTAGAATGATAATCAGTAGTGAAACACGGTAGTTGTTTCACCTGTTCTTTTCAATGGTTCTTTAACTTGTTTCTGTCACTTTTTCACTTTATGTAAATATAACACAAAGTCAACATGGTAGAAATACATACTGTGTTAAGTGTTAGAGTTTATTTTGGGGGGGGGGGGGGGGGGGGTCATAACATGTTCAACCAAATGCTCGTGAAGGAGAAGCATCAGTCCATTACAGGCAGAGTCATATATTTAACTAGATCTAGATATATGGCTCCGATAACACAAACAGAGGAGAGACAGACATTCCATCTGAACAGACACCGAGAGCTAGATCAGCCTCCCCTAAAATATGGTGGATAAATGAAGACGTCCCACTCAGGCCATTTGATATTACATAAAATGATCCGTTTCAGTCTGCTTATTAAGGGGTTGGTTCTCCCATAGCCACTAATGCATTACCAGCTGGGTCTGGTCTACTTAGATATTGATAATTGGGCTGGAAGAACATGTGAAAGAACATGTAAAAGAAGATATTTGCATTGAGTGCACACTGTGCACCCACCTACACATTTATATTACATATGTGGTGTTCAGGTCCACTGGACCCGAAGCTAATACAAGTGTGGACAAGTGTGTGTGTAGGTGAAAACAAGTAAACATTTTACAAAATGGTTTTCTGTGTGCTTTCACTGTGTCTTCCTCCTCTCTGGGCCTGTTGTTTCATCATAGCACCAAGAACCTGTCTGTCTGTCTCCCTGCCCGTCTCCCTGCCCGTCTCCCTGACGGTCTCCCTGCCCGTCTCCCTGCCTGCCTGTCTGTCTGTCTCCCTGCCTGTCTGTCTCCCTGCCTGCCTGTCTGTCTCCCTGCCTGTCTGTCTGTCTGTCTCCCTGCCTGTCTGTCTGTCTGTCTCCCTGCCTGTCTGTCTGTCTGTCTCCCTGCCTGTCTGTGTCTCCCTGCCTGTCTGTGTCTCCCTGCCTGTCTGTGTCTCCCTGCCTGTCTGTCTGTCTCCCTGCCTGTCTGTCTGTCTCCCTGCCTGTCTGTCTGTCTGTCTCCCGCTTTTCTCCCACTCTTTACCCTTTGTAGTGAAACTACACAATGTCTTGCAGGAACCTGCACAATGTTATTTCGATACATTGTAAAAAAAAGTCAGTATTTTCCCACACTCTATCCCAGCCAGGTGTTAATTAAGGAAGGGACACAAACAAATAAATAGCTTTGCATGTGTGGCTTCTTACCACAATCGAACAGTACGGCAAAAAATAATCTCTGCTCAGAGAGGACCTTAGAAATAATTTCTGCAGAGAGAGAAGCTAATGTGGAAGGAGCGTCTTCCACTTTCCGAATATGAGGATCATGTCTCTGTCAATTCGGAGTCTGACAGTGAGTTGGAAGAAGAGGATGAGATTGACCCTCAGCCAGCCCCAGGTCCCGCCTGTCAGCAACCAGCTCATCAGCAGCCTGCAGGAGGAGAAATATGGATGTAAAAAAAAAGTGAAATTGAATGGTCTTCTTGTCCAAGGAATGAGCCACCCAGCATGGCTGCCAATGTGATAAGGATGCAACCAGGGCCGACGCGGATGGCGGTTACTCATGTGCAGGACATAAAGTCTTCTTTTGAACTGTTCATCCCAGACACCATCCAGAAAATCATTCTGGACTACATTAAATTGGAGGGAAGGCGATGTTTTTGGAGAGAGATGGAAGGAGATGGACCAAAATCCTTTACATGCATACTTTGGGGTTCTTATCCTTGCTGGTGTTTTCAAAACCAATGGGGCAATCCACTGAATCCCTTTGAGATGTAGAAACTGGCAGAGAACTTTTCCGTTTAACACATTTTCTGTAAAACTTCCACATTATTTCCAGGATTATCCACTTCGATAACCGAGACGCCAGACCAGCTCGGCGGCAGAGAGACACGCTAGCTGCAATCAGGTCAGTTTGGGACAAGTGGGTGGACCGCCTTCCCCCTGTTTTACAACCCTGGGTCCAACGTTACTGTTGATGAGGCAGCTTATGCCGCTTAGGGGCCCCTGCCCCTTCAGGTAGTACATACCGTCTAAACCCGCAAAATATGGGAATCAAGATCTGGGCTGCCTGTGATGTCGCTTCATCTTACAGTATGCGTGAAACTTGCAAGTGTTTATGGGGAAGCCAGATGGAGGAGCCCCTGAGAACAACCACATTTTGTCCCCCCCCCAAAAATAGTGCTTTTATTGATAAATGTGATCTAGCAGAGGTAAATGGCAGTATTAAGTATTTTTAGGTAAATTGTAGTGTTGTGGGTCCATCAGATCCGTGAACATTGGGTGAATAATCATGCACACCCACACCGGTAGAAGTCCACATTTCTTTTCAGCTGAAAGACGACGGCCAGAGCTTACCTATGATGTTGCACAACAATTTAAGTAAATAAGTCATCGTTTTAATCAACGTATGATATATATTTGGGCTTGAAGTTACAAATCCGAACTGCCCACTTTGTGCAAATCCGGGGGTTTTTTTTGTACCTCTGTTTTGCTTCACTACACGCTCCACTGCTTTGATTGGTGTAACGTTAGCTATAAACCACGTGTTTCTATCCAGATAATAAAAAGGCAGCCGCATAATGAACATTTTTGCACCGTGCACGATCATGAGCAAAGCTATTGTAGCCTATCGTTTCACTTACCCTGTGAGAACCACGAGAACGGACTGACTTGGCTCAGCTGTACCGCAGCTGAAGCCTTCCAACAGACGACCTACCAAAGGCTGCACCGTGTCCATTACAACGTAGAAAAAAAATATATCAGTCATATGTCAATAGTTATCCATAATACCCGGAGCTTCGTTTTATTCTTTCTAACTATTTCTATGGCGGATTTGCGGCTGCAATTTATGGAAAAATTCCACATATTTGGAGATGACAATAGACGACGAAGTCAAAGATAGGCCAGTAGTTGCATCTGTGGAGAGGTTTTCTCTATGAATGCTTATGACAAATCCAGCTTCAGAACCAGCCACATATCCAGCTGGTTAATCTTTTGAATAAAGTATAGTAAAAAAAATACAGATGACATTAGCTAGCTAGATAAGATTAGCACATAGAGAATGATAGAGATCTCTATTGGCTAAAAGGGACTTCCATTTTCATTGGCTGCTCCCTTCCAGGTGACCTTGATTGAGTCATCAGGAGGGATCAGCCAATCGTTAAGAAGAAAATGGACTACTTTAAAATGGAGATAGCCTCAATTGCGCCATGCTTTCACAGACGTGTTAATGGCACAGATACAAAGGATGAGTCCACTATCTTTCTCTATGGGTTAGCAAAATAGCTAGCTAGCTAGATTAAGGTTAGCATGCTAGCTCGCGACACTGACAGCTGTCAGTGCCCTATTTGTTGATGTTTACCAATTCCACGTGGAAATTCCCCCCACCCAATTTGTGAATACGTAGCCTTCGTCATTATTTTCGCCGGTGGAACCTAAACATGCATTTCCTCACTAGGACATGATACTACGTCGAAACAGTGGCGGCAACTTTCTGTGGGGTGGTCCTTGAATTAAGCATTACAATACTCACACATGTTACGAGGGAAAATAGACAACTGTGTGCAGTTGCCACATTGACCCAGTAGATGGCAGTGGAAACTCGAAGCATCACAGCCTTGGAATCTCCTCCAGCTCAGTATTAAACACATGAGGCTGCTGAGGGGAGGTGTTACGAATCCCTTTGGCCCAGCAGTCTAGGGGGGATGGATACGAGACCCGTAACATAAAATCATGCAAATTATTATAGTGATAAAGAACAGAGAGAACCAAAAACCACAGACAACTGAAATCTACCGTCAAACTCAAAAGGTTTATTTTAAACACACGGTAATGGGGTGTGAGAAAAGGGGCTGAGCTGGACCCAAGCAAAGAAACAATAATCGAAAACACCCCTAAGCTAGACTAGCCTATTTCCACAACAGCTAGCTAACTAACCAAAAATACAGTGGGTGGTCCGCCCAGTTCTAACTAGGGTACTTAGACAAAGGATTCCTACGGGTAATGTATGCCCATGGGCGACTTGTCTTAGTACCCCCTTTTCTCACCCAACAAACAGTCAGCACTTTAACAAAACTCACAGGTGGGATGGAGAAAGTGACATGTAGTTTCAAAACAAAAGAGATCAACACAGAGATGTAGAGCTAGGGACAGAGAGAGAGCTTGAACACAGAGAGATTGAGGGAATGAACACAAAGATTGATCTCGGGAGAAAACAACTGACTGGGTTTTTAAACCAAGGGAAAGGGGCTGTGATAGGTTGAGGGAAAAGGAACAGGTGTCTTCTGATTGGGGACTGATTGATGACTGATTGGGGAGTGATGATGGTCACCTGTGAGGGGAGAAGGAGAGACAAGAAACACACACCAGATACATACACAGGATACCTGTATCCGTAACAGGAGGACAGGCTCATAATAAAGGCCGGAACGGAGCCAATGGAAACCATGTGTTTGATGACATTCCACGTACTCCGCTCCAGTCATTACCACGAGCCAGTCATCCCCAATTAAGGTGCCAACAACCTCCTGTGGTATCAAAGCTACTATAAAATCAGATCAAATTGTATCTGTCACAAGCTTCGTAGACAACAGGTGTAGAATAACAGTGAAATGCTTCCTGACAGGTCCATTTCCAACAATGCAGGGTTCAAGGTAAGATAAAGATATGATCAAAAACAGAAAGTGACACAAGGAATAAATACACAGTGAATAATGAATATAATAACGAGTAAAAATAACTATATACAGGGAGTAGAAGAGAACCTGGCTATATACAGGGAGTACCATTACCAGGTCGATGTGCAGGGATACGAGGTAATTGAGGTAGCTATGTATTGTACATGTAGGTATGGGCAAAGTGACTAGGCAACAGGATAGATAAAAGACCGTTGCAGCAGTGTATGTGGTGTGTGTGTGTGCATGCGTGTAGCTGTATGTAATGTCTGTTTGTTCAAAAAATGATCAATACAGGTATTCCGGGTAGCCATTTGATTAGCCATTTAGCAGTCTTGTTTAGCAGTCTTATAGCTTGGGGGTAGAAGCAGTTCAGGGTCCTGTTGGTTCCAGACTTGGTGCATTGGTACCGCTTGCCATGTGGTAGCAGAGAGGAAAGTCTGTGGCTGGAGTCTGACATTTTTTGGGGGGTCTTCCTCCTCGTTGAGGTACCGCCTGGTATACAAGTCCTGGATGGCAGGGAGCTCTGCCCCAGCAATGTACTGGGCCGTCGGCACTATCCTCTGTAGCGCCTTTCGGTCGGATGCCAAGCGGTTGCCATACCAAGCGGTGATGCAGTTAGTCAAGATGCTCTCAATGGTGCAGCTGTCAGGGGGAAAAGGTGCTGTCATGCTGTGACGACCCTCCCACTCTGTCTGCCGTATTCTCTCTCTTTGTTCTTGTTTCCTTATTAGGATGCCGGTGGGCGGAGTTGGAAGGGTCGTCAGCTAAATGGGAAACACCTGGGCCCGGGTGTGTCCCAGGATAAATAGACCTCTTCCACAGGGAGACTCTCTCCATGCAGACACTTTGTTGATGGTTTTATATTATTTTTTAGTATTTTTTAATTTATTTATTTTTTTGCTTTGGCACCTTTCAACACTTTGCATTATGACATTAAGGTATGCAAAACACTCACTTACACTACTGATTACACACACCATTGTTAATTACTTAGTTACTTTATTTAATAAATATATATTTTGATACTCCTTGTCTCCACGTTGTCTCCCTTTTGTTGCGAACTCTGAGCCGGTTCGTAACAAGTGGGAGCTCATCCGGGATCTTGAACTTGTGTTTGGGAGAAAACATGGAGGTATGTTAAATTCTGTAGGTGTTTTGTTTGTATATTTTGTTAGTTTGAGTTTGGTGCTCAGTACTGGTTGCCTTTGTTTGTTTGGTTTGTGTGCTGCGTTGGAGAGAGTACATTGGTTAGTTTCCAGGCCCTGCCCAGCCTGGAAAACGCTTGTTCTGCTCGCTGTTGGGACATCGGTCTGAGGAGGTGAGTACAATCAGCTGTGTACCTCAGTGGGAGATTTGGATAGGGTAGTGAACCTTACCACCAGGAGCTATGGCCTTTTTCCCCTGATAGGCTTAGCGATGTGTTTCATTTTGGAATATGTTGGGCATTGTTAATGTTTGTTATTTTTGTGTGGTGTCTGTGGACTGAGCAGTTGTCGAATCTACCAGCGTGCTGGGGGGTTACTTCCTTGCCAGCGGGCTACAGTGCATAATTATCCACCGCAAATCTGCTTGAAGACTATGGTTGAGTTATTGTAGGTTTTGGGGAAGCTCCATATCTCATCTCTTTTCTGTGGTGCCCGGTGTGATTGTATTTTCTCTTGTTGTGGTCTGGTGTGCTCAGCAGAACCGTTGGCGTGACTATGAACCGTTGGCGTGACTATGAACCGTTGGCGTGACTATGAACCGTTGGCGTGACTATGAACCGTTGGCGTGACTATGAACCGTTGGCGTGACTATGAACCGTTGGCGTGACTATGAACCGTTGGCGTGACTATGAACCGTTGGGAGATGTTGTTTGCTTTTGTAGATACGGTCTCTTGTGCCCTGTTCCTGAGTGTTATGTGACTGACCATTGTTTGGTTTTGTCATGTTCTAACTTTCCTGTCTGTTCCCTCCTGGTCTTGTGTTCTTCTTTCCTCTTAAACGTTGCTTCCTGTGCGTAAAGGTTGCTGAGGTCTGGGGAGAAGGAGGTTGGCTGGGGCAAGTGGAAGGTGAACATGTAACCTCTCATCAATTTGGGACGCAGAGGGCTGTGTCAATTTGGGACGCAGAGGGCTGTGTCAATTTGGGACGTCGGGGCTGGTACGTTGTTCCGGGGCCCTTGTTGGTCCCTGGTTTTATGGGGGGGGGGGGGGGGGGCGGTGTGATGACCCTCCCACTCTGTCTGCTGTATTCTCCCTCTTTGTTCTTGTTTCCTTATTAGGATGCTGGTGGGCGGAGTTGGAAGGGTCGTCAGCTAAATGGGAAACACCTGGGTCCGGGTGTGTCCCAGGATAAAGGCACCTCTTCCATATTCATTGGGGAGACTCTCTCCATGCAGACACCTTGTTGTGATAGTTGTGGTTTTTTGGTTGTTTGCTTTGGCACCTTTCAACACTTTGCATTATGACATTCATGCATGCAAAACACTCACACTACTGATTACACACACCATTGTTAATTACTTAGTTACTTTATTTAATAAATATATATTTTGATACTCCTTGTCTCCACGTTGTCTCCCTTTTGTTGCGAACTCTGAGCCGGTTCGTAACAATGCCCTCTTCACGACTGTTTTGGTGTGTTTGGACCATGATAGATCCTTAGTGATGTAGACAAAAAAGAACAGAGCTCTCGACCTGCTTCACTACAGCCCTGTCAATGTGAATGGGGTCGTACTCAGTCCTCCATTTCCTGTAGTCCACAATCAGCTCCTTTGTCTTGATCACGTTGAGGGAGAGGTTGTTGTCCTGGCACCACACTGCCAGGTCTCTGACCTCCTCCCTATAGCCTGTCTCATCGTCGTCGGTGATCAGGCCAACAACCGTTGTGTTGTAAGCAAACTTAACCTCTATGGGCTAGGCGTCCCGCTTGCGTCCCGCTTGCGTCCCGCCTGCTCACAGCCAGTGTAATCCCGTGGCGCGATATTCAAATACCTCAAATGCAAAAACTTCAATTTCTCAAACATATGACTATTTTTACACCATTTTAAAGACAAGACTCTCGTTAATCTAACCAGGCTGTCTGATTTTAAAAAGGCTTTACAACGAAAGCAAAACATTAGATTATGTCAGCAGAGTACCCAGCCAGAAATAATCAGACACCCATTTTTCAAGCTAGCATATGTCACATAAACCCAAACAGCTAAATGCAGCACTAACATTTGATCTTCATCAGATGACAACCCTAGGACATTATGTTATACAATACATGCATGTTTTGTTCAATCAAGTTCATATTTATATCAAAAACCAGCTTTTTACATTAGCATGTGACTAGCATGTGACTAGCATTCTGACCGAACACTGCCGGTGAATTTACTAAATTACTCACGATAAACGTTCACAAAAAGCATAATTATTTTAAGAATTATAGATACAGAACTCCTCTATGCACTCGACATGTCCGATTTTTAAAATAGCTTTTCGGTGAAAGAATATTGCAAAATGTGCTAAGTAGATAGCCCGGCATCACAGGGCTAGCTATTTAGACACCCAGAAAGTTTAGCACTCACAAGTCAGATTTACTATAAGAAAAATGTTATTACCTTCGCTGTTCTTCGTCAGAATGCACTCCCAGGACTTCTACTTCAATAACAAATGTTGGTTTGGTCCCAAATAATCCATTGTTATATCCAAATAGCGGCGTTTTGTTCGTGCGTTCAAGACACTATCAGAAAGGGTAAATAAGGGTGACGAGCATGGCGCATTTCGTGACAAACAATTACTAAATATTCCATTACCGTACTTCGCATGTCAACCGCTGTTTAAAATAAATTTTTATGCAATTTTTCTCGTAAAAAAGCGATAATATTCCAACCGGGAAAGCGTGTATACGTACAGAGAGAGAAAATAACATCTCGTGCACGAGCCTGAGTCTCAGAGTACTCTGACCAGCCACTATCCAAACGCGATAATGTGTTTCAGCCTGGGGCTGCCTCGATATCATTCAGCTTTTTCCCAGGCTCTGAGAGCCTATGGGAGCCGTAGGAAGTGTCACGTTACAGCAAAGATCCTCAGTCTTCAATAAAAAGAGCCAAGATGAACAACACCTTGTCAGACAGGCCACTTCCTGTTCAGAATCTTCTCAGGTTTTTGCCTGCCATATGAGTTCTGTTATACTCACAGACACCATTCAAACAGTTTTAGAAACTTTAGGGTGTTTTCTATCCAAAGCCAATAATTATATGCATACTCTAGTTACTGGGCAGGAGTAGTAACCAGATTAAATCGGGTACGTTTTTTATCCGGCCGTGTCAATACTGCCCCCTAGCCCTAACAGGTTAATGATGGTGTTGGAGTCGTGCGCAACAATGCAGTCATGGGTGAACAGAGAATACAGGAGGGGACTAAGTACGCACCCCTGAGGGGCTTCAGCGTTGAGGGTCAGTGTGGCGGATGTGTTGTTGCCTACCCTCACCACCTGGAGGCGGCCCGTCAGGAAGTCCAGGATCCAGTTGCAGAGGGAGGTGTTCAGTCCCAGGGACCTTAGCTCAGTGATGAGTTTTGATGGAACTCTGGTGTTGAATGCTGAGCTGTAGACAATGAACAGAATTCTCACATAGGTGTTCCTTTTGTTCAAGTGGGAAAAGGGCGGAGTACATCGGAGATTGTGTCATGCAAGGATCTGTTGGGGTGGTATGTGAATTGGATTTGGTCATGGGTGTCTAGGATTATGGTGTTGTCAGCCATGACCAGCCTTTCAAAGCATTTTATGACTACAGATGTGAGTGCTACGGGCATTTTGTCATTTAGACAGGTTACCGTGGCGTTCTTAGGCACAGAGACTATGGTCTGCTTGAAACATGTATTGCAGACTTGGTCAGGGAGAGTTTGAACATTTCAGTGAAGACACCAGTTGGTCAGCGCATGCTCTGAGTACTCGCCCTGGTAGTCCGTCTTGCCCTGCTGACTTGTGAATGTTAACCTGTTTAAAGGTCTTGCTCACATCAGCTACGGAGAGCAAGATCACACAGTTGCCTGGAACAGCTGGTACTCTCACTCATGGTTCAGTGTTGCTTGTCTCGAAGTGGACATTTAACTCATCTGGTAGGCTTGTGTCACTGGGCAGCTCATGGCTGGGTTTCCCTATGTAATCCGTGTTAGTTTGCAAGCCCTGCCACATCTAACGAGCGTCAGAGCCGGTGTAGTAGGATTTGATCTTAGTCCTGTATTCACGCTTTGCCTAATTGATGGTTTGTCGGAGGGCATAGCGGGATTTCTTATAAGTGTCTGGGTTAGTGTCCCGCTCCTTGAAAGCGGCAGCTCTAGCCTTTAGCTCGGTGCAGATGTTGCCTGTAATCTATGGCTTCTGGTCGTCGTCAATGCACTAATTAATGAAGCCGGTGATTGATGTGGTAAACTCTTCATTGCCTCACACAAACAGTCAGTATGGAAATGAATGGTTGTGGTGCAGTTTAAACACAGTTACATATTGAATTCTCCTTTTCTCGGGTTTCCCTCTCCCAGGCCTCTTCCTGTAGTTCCTCACTCTTTTTTTGCATTGAGAAAACACAGCACAACACAGTATCTTGCAGGTATTCACATAGACACGTATTTTAAAAGGTAGTAGAGATGGGGAGGTTGTGTGAATAATGTTGTTGATTTATTATTGATCTGATCCCCTTTGGGGACACTGGCACAATCCCTACAGACCTGTTTCCATAAACACCTGCTCCATATCATTATGCGCACCTGCTCCATATCATTATGCGCACCTGCTCCATATCATTATGCGCACCTGCTCCATATCATTATGCGCACCTGCTCCATATCATTATGCGCACCTGCTCCATATCATTATGCGCACCTGCTCCATATCATTATGCGCACCTGCTCCATATCATTACGCGCACCTGCTCCATATCATTACGCGCACCTGCTCCATATCATTACGCGCACCTGCTCCATATCATTATGTATTATTGTATTATATATGAAGTCCAGGCATATTATTACCTGGACTTCATCTCTGCCTTGATTACCTCACCTGTTTTTAGCCTTCAGTAGCCTCAGTCTTCAGGCAGTATTGATTTGTTTTCATGTTCAGTACGCAGCCCATGTTGTGTTCATTTGCCTTTCATCATTGTTATTAAACTTTCCTTCTGCACCTTCTTCCTGACTCTCTGCTTCCTGACTCCCTTCTCCCTGACTCTCTGCTTCCTGACTCTGCTTCCTGACTCTGCTTCCTGACTCTCTTCTCCCAGACTCTCTTCTCCCAGACTCTCTGCTCCCAGACTCTCTGCTCCCAGACTCTCTGCTCCCAGACTCTCTGCTCCCAGACTCTCTGCTCCCAGACTCCATTCTTCCTTGCTTCCTGACTCCCTGGCACTCTGCTTCCTGACTCTCTGACTCCTAACTCCCTGTTTCTCTGACTCCCTGTTTCTCTGACTCCCTGTTTCTCTGACTCCCTGTTTCTCTGACTCCCTGTTTCTCTGACTCCCTGCTTCCTGACTCCCTGCTTCCTGACTCTCTGCTTCCTGACTCTCTGCTTCCTGACTCTCTGCTTCCTGACTCTCTGCTTCCTGACTCTCTGCTTCCTGACTCTCTGCTTCCTGACTCTCTGCTTCCTGACTCTCTGCTTCCTGACTTCCTGACTCTCTGCTTCCTGACTTCCTGACTCTCTACTTCCTGACTCTCTACTCCCTGACTCCCTGCTTACGGACTCCGTTACTCTCTGCTTCCCTGCTTCCTGACGCCCTGCTTCCTGACGCCCTGCTTCCTGACGCCCTGCTTCCTGACGCCCTGCTTCCTGACTCCCTGCTTCCTGACTCCCTGCTTCCTGACTCTCTGCTTCCCTGCTCCCAGACTCCCTGCTCCCAGACTCCCTGCTCCCAGACTCTCTGCTCCCAAACTCCATTCTTCCTTGCTTCCTGACTCCCTGGCACTCTGCTTCCTGACTCTCTGACTCCTAACTCCCTGTTTCTCTGACTCCCTGTTTCTCTGACTCTCTGTTCCCTGACTCTCTGTTCCCTGACTCTCTGTTCCCTGACTCTCTGTTCCCTGACTCTCTGTTCCCTGACTCTCTGTTCCCTGACTCTCTGTTCCCTGACTTCCTGACTCTCTGCTTCCTGACTTCCTGACTCTCTGCTTCCTGACTCTCTACTCCCTGACTCTCTACTCCCTGACTCTCTACTCCCTGACTCTCTACTCCCTGACTCCCTGCTTACGGACTCCGTTACTCTCTGCTTCCTGACTCCCTGCTTCCTGACTCCCTGCTTCCTGACTCCCTGCTTCCTGACTCCCTGCTTCCTGACTCCCTTCTTCCTGACTCCCTTCTTCCTGACTCTCTTCTTCCTGACTCCCTTCTTCCTGACTCCCTTCTTCCTGACTCTCTTCTTCCTGACTCTCTTCTTCCTGACTCTCTTCTTCCTGACTCTCTGCTTCCTGACTCTCTGCTTCCTGACTCTCTGCTTCCTGACTCTCTGCTTCCTGACTCCCTGCTTCCTGACTCCCTGCTTCCTGACTCCCTGCTTCCTGACTCCCTGCTTCCTGACTCTCTGCTTCCTGACTCTCTGCTCCCTGACTCTCTGCTCCCTGACTCTCTGCTCCCTGACTCTCTGCTCCCTGACTCTCTTATCCCTAACTCCCTGCTTCCTGACTCCCTGCTTATGGACTCCGTGACTCTCTGCTTCCCTGCTTCCTGCTTCCCTGCTTCCTGCTTCCTGACTCCCTGCTTTCTGACTCCCTGCTTTCTGACTCCCTGCTTTCTGACTCCCTGCTCCCTGACTCCCTGCTCCCTGACTCCCTGCTCCCTGACTCCCTGCTCCCTGACTCTCTGCTCCCTGACTCTCTGCTCCCTGACTCTCTGCTCCCTGACTCTCTGCTCCCTGACTCGCTGCTCCCTGACTCGCTGCTCCCTGACTCGCTGCGTATACGCGACATCAAGATTAAACATGCCTGGTGACAACTGAGTATGGATCTTCTGACAATCTTATCCTCTGTTGACCTCTCATGAAGCTAAATGCAAACTTCTGAGATTTGACATTCACCAAGTGTATTTGGATACTGCAGTGTAGAATACAGAGGTTTGACATTCACACACTGTATTTGGATACTGCAGCGTGTTGAGGAACAGTAGAGCTGATTAATATAGTCTTGGCCAAACTGGATGAGGGTATTGTCAAGCATATCAACGTTACACCCTGCCCTTTTCCCCAGCTGCATTAATAGAAATTCTTTAGACTCCATCTCTCTCTCCTCACTCCACCTCTTAGTTTTCTCTCTCTCCCTTAGCTCTCTCTCCCTCTTTTCTCTCTCCCCCTTAGCTCTCTCTCTCTCCCTCTTCTTCACCACTCCCTCTCTTCTCTCCCTCTTCTTCACCCCTCCCTCTCTTCTCTCCCTCTTAGCTCTCTCTCTCCCTATTCTTCACCACTCCCTCTCTTCTCTCCCTCTTCTTCACCCCTCCCTCTCTTCTCTCCCTCTTAGCTCTCCCTCTCCTCACTCCACCTCTTAGTTTTCTCTCTCCCTCTTCTTCACCCCTCCCTCTCTTCTCTCTCCCTCTTAGCTATCTTTCTCCCTCTTCTTCATCTCTCTCTCCTCTCTCTCTCTCTCTCCTCTCTCTCTCCTCTCTCACCCTCAACTTCTCTTCTCTCTCTCTCTCCATCTAGTTGACGTCAGCCTGCTCTCTGAGTTCCCATTACTGCTTCATCTAGATTTAGTCCAACATCCCTTTCAATCTCTCTCCTAGTCACATCATATCATTTCTTTCTCTCTGCTATAGTACAAGTGTACAGAGAGAAAGAGAGAGATATTCCCCATTTAATGTTCTCCTCTACTACAATCTGCCCTGTTCTCCATTCATTCCTGTTCTCCATTCATTCCTGTTCTCCATTCATTCCTGTTCTCCACTCATTCCTGTTCTCCACTCATTCCTGTTCTCCACTCATTCCTGTTCTCCACTCTGTCCTGTTCTCCACTCTGTCCTGTTCTCCACTCTGTCCTGTTCTCCACTCTGTCCTGTTCTCCACTCTGTCCTGTTCTCCACTCTGTCCTGTTCTCCACTCTGTCCTGGTCTCCACTCTGTCCTGGTCTCCACTCTGTCCTGGTCTCCTCTACTCCACTCTGTCCTGTTCTCCACTCTGTCCTGGTCTCCACTCTGTCCTGGTCTCCACTCTGTCCTGGTCTCCACTCTGTCCTGGTCTCCACTCTGTCCTGTTCTCCACTCTGTCTTGTTCTCCTCTACTACACTCTATCCTGGTCTGCAGTCTCTCGTGCATCTCTACAATAACTGCAGGCTGTGTCTCCTACTCTCTCCCTCGGCCTCCTGCCTCTCAATAGTCCCTCAATAAGCACTGTTGTCTCCCCCACACTCCCCCAATCATCCCCAGTGTCCCTCAATCTCCCTGCAAACAACCCCCCCGGTAGTGTTTCGCGAACAAATAAATATGGTAAATAAACAACTAATTGACCAAAGTTGGTTTAATTACTTGAATTCCATTTAGATTGCGCCATTTCTCTAGAGAGAAATCAAATCATTCACGAGAGAAATTTCAGGAAATATGTGGGACGCTGGCCTGAAGGGAGTTGTATTTTTCATTAACCCCCTTGAGTTGATGTTCACGCCACTGCGGAAATTTAATTAGTATAATTTAAAAAAAACTAAGAAATCTGTCAGTTTAAGCTAGAAATATGTGGCTTTGTCTCAATCCACCGCATCCGCCGATGTCGCACTTCCTCATCTGCGGTGAACGGTGACAGAGCTAGAGCGATGTTTGTCTCACAAGATTGTTTGTTGCGTCTTGTTGCGCCTTCAAACTATTATGACCCGTCTACGGAAAGATGAGACTCTTACGAACATGTTGTTGTTCTCTGTTTTTGCTCTAGGATGCCCATAGGCAAGACACGTTTTTGAAGGTCCCACAGGACCGGCTGAAAAAAGTTATGGAAGTATATATGGAGACTATTTAAGGTGTTAAATACATGTAAAAAAAAAAATTATAATAATTTACATTTAGAAATATTTCCTGATCTGTCTTATATGTCTCAGATATACAGTAGCACAGACACATCAGAACAAACCTTTAGATTTTTTGGGGGGGGGAGGGACTTTCTGCTCTTCCATGTAGTGAATATGTTACTCAGTGCATTTGTATGGGCTAGTAGCAGTAAGGCCAAATATATATATATATATATATATATCTATCTATCTATCTAAATTATCCTTGGTATGACCTTCTTAAAACAATTCCATATAGCTTAGACTGTAATGGGTTAAGCAAATATTCAACTTAGTTTAGCACAGAAGCATGTTAATTAACTACAACGACCGTAATTGCACTTGTTTTTTTCCCGGCTTGGACAGAGACGGATCAGAGAGGAAGAAGCGAAGCAAGAGGTTTTACTCACCAAAATAAATCAAATAAATCCCAATGCGTTTCTATTCGCTTCTTTTTGAACTAAGCTTGTCTCCTGCCTTCCCGCCATTGGGTACAACTGCTCCCATTGTTAGGGCGGAGACATGAGCGTCTCGTCATTATATACATTATATACAGATCTCGGCAGGTAGCCTAGTGGTTAGAGCGTTGGACTAGTAACCGAAAGGTTGCAAGATTGATTCCTCCGAGCTGACAAGGTAAAAATCTGTCGTTCTGCCCCCTGAACAAGGCCACTGTTCCTAGGCTGTTATTGAAAATAAGAATTTGTTCTTAACTGACTTGCCTAGTTAAATAAAATAAAAATAAATATGCCTGTTAGGTTAGATACACACAGACCACATCTTCTGCATGATAGAAGTATGTACACAACAAGAATAGGGACAGAGACAGTTTGTGAAAGTATGCCTTGTTGAGTGGTGTATGGGTCTAAAGCATGGCATCTTGATGCAAGAGGTGTCACTACAGTCCCTGGTTTGAATCCAGGCTGTAGCACATCTGGCTGTGATTGGTAGTCCCATGGGGCAGTACACAATTGGCCCAGTGTTGTCTGGGGTTTGGCCGGGCTAGGCCGTCATTGTAAATAAGAAAGTGTTCTTAACTGACTTGCCCGGTTAAATAAAATTTAAAATAAAAAATTCTCTACTTGTTTCTCTACTCTACTAATTTCATCAAACTAAGTAAAATATAACTGAAATATTGTATTATTTAGTAATTTACTATTGTTCTATTGATGTCTACCCAATATGGAATATTTTAAATGTTTTGGCCATGGGCTTTGGAATTTCAGAAATCTTTGATGTCATTATTTCATTATGCATTTATTAATATAAAAAAATATATAAAAATATTGAAACCGAAACCAACCTCAGGAAGCACTAGTCGCTCAGCACTACCCCCGGTCTCCCCTGCCTTTTGATAAAGTGTCCTCCTCCCCCGCAGTCCCCCCCTTGCCTCGTCTCCTCTCTCTCTCTATCTCTCTATCTCTCTATCTGTAATTGCTAGTCAAATCCCTCTCCATCTGAAGCCTCCAGACTTGTGAGTCCCCATTGTAACATGCTGTTTACACATGAACTGACCGTCACGCCTGCTGTCACTACATTTAAAAGCTGTGTTGCCCTTCAGGGCCACCGTAGTTGTCAACCCTTACTGTCTCTCTGGACTCCTTATTGATGTTTGACTTGACTCTGTCACACTTTTTCGTTTAACTCCTTCAGTGTATTCTCTCTGGGGTTTTCAATCATGACTACATGTTTGACTTGTGAAATGATGGCTCTGAGCTCTCCAGCAGCCCTTAAACATGTGATGGCCATGTTGTATGTTCTGCAACATATTAATCTGTCCTTAGAAAGTAAATATTCTGATGATGAATCAGGTACAGATGTGGATGTCTGACTTAATATATTGATGTGATAATACTGTCCCAAATGGTGCCCTATTCCTTATATAGTGCACTAATTTAGACCAGAGCCCTATTCCCTATATAACGCACTACTATAGACCAGAGTCCTATTCCCTATATAGTGCACTAATATAGACCAGAGCCCTATTCCCTATATAGTGCACTACTTTAGACCAGAGCCTTATTCCCTATATAGTGCATTACTTTAAAAATAGCATATTTCCCTATATAGTGCACTACTTTAGACAAGGGCCCTATAAATGTAGGAAATAGTTTCCATTTGGGCCGCATTCCCTGTATCACTATTTATCTTCTCTGTCCTCTATTCTCTTCTGTAATGTTTACTGTTTCCTTTCTGTTCCCACCTGTTATTGGTTGTTTCCTTTCTGTTCCCATCAGTTATTGGTTGTTTCCTTTCTGTTCCCATCAGTTATTGGTTGTTTCCTTTCTGTTCCCACCTGTTATTGGTTGTTTCCTTTCTGTTCCCACCTGTTATTGGTTGTTTCCTTTCTGTTCCCACCTGTTATTGGTTGTTTCCTTTCTGTTCCCACCTGTTATTGGTTGTTTCCTTTCTGTTCCCACCAGTTATTGGTTGTTTCCTTTCTGTTCCCATCAGTTATTGGTTGTTTCCTTTCTGTTCCCATCAGTTATTGGTTGTTTCCTTTCTGTTCCCATCAGTTATTGGTTGTTTCCTTTCTGTTCCCATCAGTTATTGGTTGTTTCCTTTCTGTTCCCATCAGTTATTGGTTGTTTCCTTTCTGTTCCCATCAGTTATTGGTTGTTTCCTTTCTGTTCCCATCAGTTATTGGTTGTTTCCTTTCTGTTCCCATCAGTTATTGGTTGTTTCCTTTCTGTTCCCATCAGTTATTGGTTGTTTCCTTTCTGTTCCCATCAGTTATTGGTTGTTTCCTTTCTGTTCCCATCAGTTATTGGTTGTTTCCTTTCTGTTCCCATCAGTTATTGGTTGTTTCCTTTCTGTTCCCATCAGTTATTGGTTGTTTCCTTTCTGTTCCCATCAGTTATTGGTTGTTTCCTTTCTGTTCCCATCAGTTATTGGTTGTTTTCTTTCTGTTCCCACCTGTTATTGGTTGTTTCCTTTCTGTTCCCACCTGTTATTGGTTGTTTCCTTTCTGTTCCCACCTGTTATTGGTTGTTTCCTTTCTGTTCCCACCAGTTGTTGGTTGTGTGTTATGGATGTGTGTAAGCGTTTATTTGTCTCCATAAACAATAGGTTGTATCTGCAGATCAGTTTGGGAGCAGGGTTATATCAGGGTTCTGCCTCTAAGCCTGTTGGGTTAGCCAGACAGCCAGCAAACCCACAACACACAGCTGTCAATACATCCTGATACACACACACACACTGTCTGGCTGGGGAATGTCTGGGAAGGTCGGCCAAACACTCTAGTACAGACAGTGGAGAAAATATGTGGGTTTGATGTAGTCGAGTAGTGGGAATGACATTTAGTTTCATATATATCTGAATGTATATGTATATTAATACAACAAAAAATATGTTTTAAGTGAAAAATGTGCTTTTGTCTGAAGCCACTGTAGCTTTATTGAGCTACTGTACTTCAACAACAGATGTACTCACATTGGATGGGTTAATTAGGATTCAAACCTTCTCTGAAACAGCCTAATGTAATATTTTTGATGTAAGACCCACATGCAATCTGTCATTTGGGAAGCTGTTCAATGTTGCTAGGACATTCAACAGCGAATGGGACCTAGGAACGAACAATACTTTTCAACATCAGCAGCTTGATCTACTGCTAGAGTAAGGTAGCTTTATTGATCTACTGCTAGGGGGCGAGCTACGCGGAGGTAGCTGTATTGATCTACTGCTAGAGTAAGGTAGCTGTATTGATCTACTGCTAGAGTAAGGTAGCTGTATTGATCTACTGCTAGAGTAAGGTAGCTGTATTGATCTACTGCTAGAGTAAGGGCTAGCTCTGCTGAGTGGTGCAGTCTACTGCTAGAGTAAGGGCTAGCTCTGCTGAGTGGTGCATGCTACTGCTAGAGTAAGGTAGCTTTATTGAGCTACTGCTAGAGTAAGGTAGCTTTATTGAGCTACTGCTAGAGTAAGGTAGCTTTATTGAGCTACTGCTAGAGTAAGGTAGCTTTATTGAGCTACTGCTAGAGTAAGGTAGCTTTATTGAGCTACTGCTAGAGTAAGGTAGCTTTATTGAGCTACTGCTAGAGTAAGGTAGCTTTATTGAGCTACTGCTAGAGTAAGGTAGCTTTATTGAGCTACTGCTAGAGTAAGGTAGCTTTATTGAGCTACTGCTAGAGTAAGGTAGCTTTATTGAGCTACTGCTAGAGTAAGGTAGCTTTATTGAGCTACTGCTAGAGTAAGGTAGCTTTATTGAGCTACTGCTAGAGTAAGGTAGCTGTATTGAGCTACTGCTAGAGTAAGGTAGCTGTATTGAGCTACTGCTAGAGTAAGGTAGCTGTATTGAGCTACTGCTAGAGTAAGGTAGCTGTATTGAGCTACTGCTAGAGTAAGGTAGCTGTATTGAGCTACTGCTAGAGTAAGGTAGCTGTATTGAGCTACTGCTAGAGTAAGGTAGCTGTATTGAGCTACTGCTAGAGTAAGGTAGCTTTATTGAGCTACTGCTAGAGTAAGGTAGCTTTATTGAGCTACTGCTAGAGAGTACTGTAGCTTTATTGATCTACTGCTAGAGTAAGGTAGCTTTATTGAGCTACTGCTAGAGTAAGGTAGCTTTATTGAGCTACTGCTAGAGTAAGGTAGCTGTATTGAGCTACTGCTAGAGTAAGGTAGCTGTATTGAGCTACTGCTAGAGTAAGGTAGCTTTATTGAGCTACTGCTAGAGTAAGGTAGCTTTATTGAGCTACTGCTAGAGTAAGGACAACAAAGGCAAGGTATTGGAGTGGCCATCACAAAGCCCTGACCTCAATCCTATAGAAAATGTGTGAGCAGAACTGAAAAAGCATGTGCGAGCAAGGAGGCCTACAAACCTGACTCACTTACATCCAGCTCTGTCAGCAGGAATGGTCCAATATTCACCCAACTTATTGTGGGAAGCTTGTGTAAGGCTACCTGAAACATTTGACCCAAGTTAAACAATTTAAAGACAATGCTACCAAATACTAATTGAGTGTATGTAAACTTCTGACTGACTGGGAATGTGATGAAAGAATTAAAAGCTGAAATAAATCATTCTCTCTACTTTTATTCTGATATTTCACATTCTTAAAATAAAGTGGTGATCCTAACTGACCTAAAACAGGGAATTTTTACTATGATTACATTTCAGGGATGTTGAAAAATTATGTTGAAATGTATTTGGCTAAGGAGTATGTAAACTTCTGACTTCAACTGTATATACCCGTTGGTTATTAAAGGGGCAATATGTGGTTCAAACAACAACCAAGCCTACCACCCAGCCATTATTTTTGTAAAAACTTTGCAGAATTGGGGGGGGGGGGGGGGTGGAGAAATGTAACCACTTTCAAATTCATCGATAGAGCTATGGATTCAAAATGTCCATCTTAACCATATTCAGAGGCTAAACAGTGTTCCTTTAAAATTACATTGTTTATGAACAATTTAGTAGAACAGTCACGACTTCTGCCGAAGTCGGTTCCTCTCCTTGTTCGTGCGGTGTTCGGCGGTCGACGTCACTGGACTTCTAGCCATCGCCGATCCATTTTTCATTTTCCATTTTGTTTTGTCTTGTTTCCCCCACACACCTGGTTTTCATTCCCTCATTACGTGTTGTATATTTAACCCTCTGTTCCCCCCATGTCTTTGTGTGGTATTGTTTGTTGTAAGTGCTTGTGCACGTGTTGACTGGTGCGCGATGGGTTTTGTACCCATGTCTTGTTATTTTTATGCCGTTGGTTTTGCTATTGAACTGCTTCAGCTATTTCCTAGTTCTGCTCTCCTGCGTCTGACTTCCCTGCCACTGGTTACGCACCCCTTACAAGAACAAGCAAATATTTTGGGTTCTGATGGGGTACAACAATTGGACTAAGCTCATACTATAACTTATGTCTCAAGAGCATAGCATTTCTATCTTACCCTATCATAACTGTCTTACCCTATCATATCTATCTGTTGTGTCTTTGGCATCATTAAAGGTGAATACTGTTATTTTATCAAATCAATTCTCGGTAATTATTATTATGTGATTAAACTAATCATGTAAATGTAATTAACTAGGAAGTCAAGGAACCATGGAAAAACTTCAGATTACAAAGTTATACATTTCCGAATATAACTCTTCAGATATTTTAATATTTGATCAATTAGTCTTCTGTTAATGAATTATTCTTTACCTCATGTCAGTCTCATCTGAACATCGTAAATTGTTGGTTATCTGCACGAACCCAGCCTTCACTATAAATCATCCTTACACCAATTGGCTAAATCATTTATTTACTAACTAACTAAATAATCACAGAAATGCATAAACAAACAAACAGTAGATATTGGTTACTAACAATGATAGGGAAGATTCCCTAGTAAGCTAAACCGATATGACGGCTTGGTGGACAAAGGGAAGGGGGTGGGGACTGAGAAAGAGCGGGAAAGACTAAATGGATTCATTACACAGTCTATAATTATATACTTTGAAATGCTAATCCTTCACACCTGAATGGCCACTCATTTGAGAATAATTGCATGTACATATTTACGGTGTATGTCATTGTTGTCTTCTCTGTTGGAATCCGGTCCGTCTGCTGAAGAGTTCATCCGAGTGCCTCTCTCTCTTTCTGTTTCCCTGAAGATCAGAGCATTTCTTGGTTAGGATGGATACTTCAGAGTACCATTCAGAAATGTTCTCATAGAATAGATATTTCGGCGGTTGTCGGTTTTCGCATCCCAGGTTTACATAATTTCTAGCTGCAGAATAGTAATTAGTATCTAAGATTTGCTCTTATTCTTGTAGGGATCGATAGTCTCAGAGTTGAACCATTTCCAGCCGTGTAGCCAATGCTTCAAGTGGTATGGTTTTCTAGTCTTGGTACTCAAACCTGAGCCAGCTCAGCTAACACCGAGGTATGCGTTGGTCTTAACTATTTGCAATCACAGCTCACGCTGTCGGTTTGCTTAGTCTGAAGAGGATTTTCTTAGGAGGGGGTTTTATTCGTAGTAGTAGAAAAGGGCGGTTCCGTAACACCAGATCATGTCTGTGCTCACGGGGGCGTGGCCGCTGACTAGTTCAACTTTACAGAGAATACAATTCTCTCATAATTAAAGGTTAACATCACATTACATAATTTCACAAATGGTTTCATCTTTACTCATTCATTTTATACAATAATTAGATGCGAACACCATAATTGAGAAATGTATACATTCAGAGATATAGTTGTGTGTGTTTCCTGTCCTTCGTGAGGTCACCAAATGAAACACACTCAACATAACTGTCCCTTAAGTGTCCACGGACCCTTCCCACATTCTCACAAGTGGACATATAGTTTCATTTTCCCATTTTGGGGATTTAGGAGTTCGGCCAAGTGAAATCCTTTGTTCACGCTGTGGTCTCTCTCGCTCTGCATGAAAAGGGGAAGTGAGTCTCCGCCAGGAATTTACAACCTGAGATAACATAACCTGGGTTTAGGAGAGAGTGAGAGAGGGGGAAGCCCCGATATACAGCCAGAAAGGGCCACGTCATAACTGTCGTACCCTATCATAACTGTCTTACCCCTATCATATCTATCTTACCCTATCATGACTGTCTATCTTACCCTGTGGCTCAGTTGGTGGAGCATGGTGTTTGCAACGCCAGCATGGTATGGGCAACGCAAGGGTTGTGGGTTCAATTCAATTCCCACGGAGGGCCAGTACAATTATTATTTTTTTATAATAAAAAAAATGCATGAAATGAAATGTATGCATTCACTACTGTAAGTCGCTCTGGATAAGAGCGTCTGCTAAATGACTAAAATGTAAAATCATGACTGTCTTTCCCTATCATATCTATCTTATCCGATCATTACTGTCTATCTTACCCTGTCATGACTGTCTATCTTACCCTATCATATCCATCTTACCCTATCATGACTGTCTTACCCTATCAGGGTACCCTACCACGATGAGGATGACCAGATGGAGATGGAATCAACAGACTCGACACAAGATCCAGCGTGATCTGATACAGGTCACTCCTGGAGAGTAACCATCTTCTATATTTTAACTCCAACCCTAATCTAGTCCACCTGATTCTAATAACTAGCTGTAGTTGATAAGCTACAGAGCCCACCAACTCTTTTCTCTTGTAACCTCTCTCCCTCTACTTTAAGCGGTCTATGTTGATTGAACTGAGATGGATGTAAATACAGACAGCTTGTTACTACCACCATTTAACAACGTGTGATTCACCATTACCATTTAAAAGGAAGTGAAGCATCTTGTTTTCATATTCTTGTTTGTTTGTGCTAAGGCGCTCCAGTAGGTTCATATGAATAGTGCTGATGATTGTATTACAATCCTGTTGGTAAGGTTACTTGAGTGAAAAAATAAAGGATTTATATGTTTTGGTAATGTAATACTTTCTGTAACTGGTAACATCATCTTCTGCTGCTTGCATTTCAATAACTAAGTTGTAGATTATTAAAAAAATTGCCAGAAAGTGAGGAAGAATCTGGCTAAGATGCTGCAACATCAGTCAACAGCCAGCTTAGTGCAGAACAACATTGCCTGGACACTTTTATTTATATATATATATATATTTTATTGAAATTGTATATATATATTTTATTGAAATTGTATATATATATTTTATTGAAATTGTGTGTATATATATATACAATTTCAATAAAATATATATATACAATTTCAATAAAATATATATATATATATTTTATTGAAATTGTGTATGTATGTATGTGATTTTGTGATGAGACTAATAATAACATCATTTTAAATATGGCCAAAGAGTAGCTAATACCGATGATCAAGGTAAGAATAGACATACAGTGGGGCAAAAAAGTATTTAGTCAGCCACCAATTGTGCAAGTTCTCCCACTTAAAAAGATGAGAGGCCTGTACTTTTCATCATAGGTACAGTTCAACTATGACAGACAAAATGAGAGAAAAAAAATCCAGAAAATCACATTGTAGGATTTTTAATGAATTTATTTGCAAATTATGGTGGAAAATAAGTATTTGGTCAATAACAAAGTTTATCTCAATACTTTGTTATATACCCTTTGTTAGCAATGACACAGGTCAAACGTTTTCTGTAAGGTTTTCACACACTGTTGCTGGTATTTTGGCCCTTTCCTCCATGCAGATCTCCTCTAGAGCAGTGATGTTTTGGGGCTGTCACTGGGCAACACGGACTTTCAACTCCCTCCAAAGATTTTCTATGGGGTTGAGATCTGGAGACTGGCTAGGCCACTCCAGGACCTTGAAATGCTTCTTACGAAGCCACTCCTTCGTTGCCCGGGCGGTTTGTTTGGGATCATTCAAATTTCAAATCAAATTTATTTTTATATAGCCCTTCGTACATCAGCTGATATTCTCAAAGTGCTGTACAGAAACCCAGCATAAAACCCCAAACAGCAAGCAAAGCATGTGAAAGAAGCACGGTGGCTAGGAAAAACTCCCTAGGAAAAACTCCCTAGAAAGGCCAAAAACCTAGGAAGAAACCTAGAGAGGAACCAGGCTATGAGGGGTGGCCAGTCCTCTTCTGGCTGTGCAGGGTGGATATTATAACAGAACATGGTCAAAATGTTAAAATGTTCATAAATGACCAGCATGGTCAAATAATAATCATAGTAGTTGTCGAGGGTGCAACAAGCACGTCCGGTGAACAGGTCAGGGTTCCATAGCCGCAGGCAGAACAGTTGAAACTGGAGCAGCAGCACGGCCAGGTGGACTGGGGACAGCAAGGAGTCATCATACCAGGTAGTCCTGAGGCATGGTCCTAGGGCTCAGGTCCTCCGAGAGAAAGACAGAAAGAGAGAAAGAGAGAATTAGAGAGAGCATATTTAAATACACACAAGACACCGGATAAGACAAGAGAAATACTCCAGATGTAACAGACTGACCCTAGCCCCCCGACACATAAACTACTGCATCATTGTCATGCTGAAAGACCCAGCCACGTTTCATCTCCAATGCCCTTGCTGATGGAAGGAGGTTTTCACTCAAAATATCATGATACATGGCCCCATTCATTCTTTCCTTTACATGGATCAGTCGTCCTGGTCCCTTTGCAGAAAAACAGCCCCAAAGCATGATGTTTCCACCCCCATGCTTCACAGTAGGTATGGTGTTCTTTGGATGCAACTCAGCATTCTTTGTCCTCCAAACACGACGAGTTGAGTTTTTACCAAAAAGTTATATTTTGGTTTCATCTGACCATATGACATTCTCCCAATCCTCTTCTGGATCATCCAAATGCTCTCTAGCAAACTTCAGACGGGCCTGGACATGTACTGGCTTAAGCAGGGGGACACGTCTGGCACTGCAGGATTTGAGTCCCTGGCGGCGTAGTGTGTTACTGATGGTAGGCTTTGTTACTTTGGTCCCAGCTCTCTGCAGGTCATTCACTAGGTCCCCCCGTGTGGTTCTGGGATTTTTGCTTACCGTTCTTGTGATCATTTTAACCCCACGGGGTGAGATCTCTCGTGGAGCCCCAGATCGAGGGAGATTATCAGTGGTCTTGTATGTCTTCCATTTCCTAATAATTGCTCCCACAGTTGATTTCTTCAAACCAAGCTGCTTACCTATTGCAGATTCAGTCTTCCCAGCCTGTGCAGGTCTACAATTTTGTTTCTGGTGTCCTTTGACAGCTCTTTGGTCTTGGCCATAGTGGAGTTTGGAGTGGGACTGTTTGAGGTTGTGGACAGGTGTCTTTTATACTGATAACAAGTTCAAACAGGAGCCATTAATACAGGTAACGAGTGGAGGACAGAGGAGCCTCTTAAAGAAGAAGTTACAGGTCTGTGAGAGCCAGAAATCTTGCTTGTTTGTAGGTGACCAAATACTTAATTTGCAAATAAATTCATTAAAAATCCTACAATGTGATTTTCTGGATTTCTTTTCCTCATTTTGTCTGTCATAGTTGACATGTACCTATGATGAAAATTACAGGCCTCATCTTTTTAAGTGGGAGAACTTGCACAATTGGTGGCTGACTAAATACTTTTTTGCCCCACTGTAGATATAATATTCTACTTCTGTTTGATGAAACTCTCACGGTATTATGCTATTGTATGTCATTTTTAGAGCATTGGTTTGAATAGCCAACGTAGCTAACTAGCTACGTTCGAGAGATCGGGATTGTTGGCAACAAAATTAACATTTGTAGCCGATCTGAGCGAATGCCTGTTAGATAGTTCATCTGCCTTGAATCACGTTTTGAATATGGCTGAGATAATTCATCGAAATAAGTATGTTGAGTGTCAATGTTGTCACAAAGAGTTAGCCAGCTAGCCAATTTGTGCCATAGCTGGGCTGTTCTTACGAGAGATGAGCCCAGGGACAAGGCTAGCAAATAACGTTGCAAAGTCAACTAATGAAACTATTACAATTTCAATAATGTATACTATCTGGCTTGAATTCAGTTTTTGAATATGGCTTAGATTTGGCTGAGAACCAATATATATTAACTGTCAATGTTGTTGGGATATGACGTTAGCTAGCTAGCTAAAAACGTATGTAGCTAGCTGGCTACTGTAGCTAAGAGATGAGAGAGTGGCTAGGTTTCAGTTTAAGAGATGAGAGAGTGGCTAGGTTTCAGTTTAAGAGATGAGAGAGTGGCTAGGTTTCAGTTTAAGAGATGAGAGAGCGGCTAGGTTTCAGTTTAAGAGATGAGAGAGCGGCTAGGTTTCAGTTTAAGAGATGAGAGAGCGGCTAGGTTTAAGAGATGAGAGAGCGGCTAGGTTTAAGAGATGAGAGAGCGGCTAGGTTTAAGAGATGAGAGAGCGGCTAGGTTTAAGAGATGAGAGAGCGGCTAGGTTTAAGAGATGAGAGAGCGGCTAGGTTTCAGTTTAAGAGATGAGAGAGCGGCTCGGGAACCTAGAAGAGATAGATCTACAAATGAGGACATGCTGCATTTCTCACTTTGAATGAGACTGTATGATCTCTAATCCTAATTCATCTTTTTCTGTTTTTCCTTTAAACAAAAATGTAATATTAACCTGTAATTAGTTAGCTTTCCTTCATGATTTGGTGTAAAATATAGCAGAGAAAGTTTTTTTTTTTTTAAATGATACTTTTCCGAATATTCAAAAGGAAGGCACTTCTGATATGTAATCTTTCTCTGTCATCAGAATGACACTGTTAACAACTTGGTGGAATATCTTATGTATTTCTTAGAGAATCCCTACGGGAGAATGCAACATTTCTCTCCATCCTTCCAGCAAGAAAACGGTGAGCCAAATGTCGTTCCGTAATAGGCAGTATTGACAGAGAAATAACGAGGGAGAAAAAAAACTCACTTTTACATGCAGTTGCTGGCTCCAAATCTACAGTTACATCTATAATATGTGTGTGTGTGTGTGTCCATGTGAATGCTCGCATTTGTGTGTGTGTGTATGTGTGTGTGTGAGAGAGAGAGACCGTGCAGAGCCATTTCTCTTGGCTCCCAGTCACCAATCCTTTCTTTGATTCACTGCCCTTCTCTCTCTGACGGGGAGAGAGGACATATAACATACAGGAGACCTGCAGGAGACAAGAGAGGGTGAAGGGGGGAGGAGAGAGAGGGAAGGGAAGGGAGGAGAGGAGACAAGAGAAGGCAAAGGGAGGAGAGGGGGATGGGAGGAAAGGAGAGGAGAGGAGAGAGGGGGAAGGGAGGACGAAAGAGGAGACTAGATAGGGAGGAGGAGATGAGAAAAGATGAGAGAGAGCAAGGAGAGGGGGAAGGGAGGAGAGGAGACGAGAGAGGGCAAAGGGAAGAGGAGAGAGGGGGAATTGAGGAGAGGAGCAGAGGGCGAAGAGAGGAGCAGAGGAGAGGGAGGAGAGAGGGGAAATTGAGGAGAGGAGCAGAAGGGGGGGAAAGGGAGGAGAGGAGAAGAGACATAATGTCCAACGTGATCTATTGATTCTGTGGTGATGACCTGTTAGATATACTCTGCTAAATGAAATTTATCTCCATTGTGTCTAGGTTGTAGGCTGGGATTAAATCCAATCACTGGTTATAGGCATTGCAGTTTTTGTTGAAGATAAATTCAGATTAAGCCAACATATGCAGTTTTAACTGTAAATGAAACCTCTGTGAATGCGGGAACCAAAATGCCTATAATAACATGCTTTTATGTACACTGTGCACTTTAATCTGATTAGGGTTGCACAATTTCAGTAACTTTCGCAATATTCCCCAGTTTTCCTTGAAGTCTTGGTCTTGAAGTTTTCCAGTTTTCCTTGAAGTCTTGAGGATATACGCAGGAAAACTCTAATCTTCCAACCAGGAAAATCTGGGAATTTAAGGAAAGTTGCCGGAATCTTGCAACCCTATAGCCAGCTGTAGCCAGCTTTCAAGTGTTGATGAATCACTGAAAATAAACATGGTATGTTGATAAACCACTGGTAATAAACCACTGGTAATAAACCACTGGTAATAAACCACTGGTAATAAACCACTGGTAATAAACCACTGGTAATAAACCACTGGTAATAAACCACTGGTAAATACAACCATCTCTGCACCACTCCACCAATCAGGCCTTTATGGTGGAGTGGCCAGACAGAAGCCACTCCTCAGTAAAAGGCACTCGACAACAAGCTTGGAGTTGACACCTAAGATTCTCTGGTCTGATGAAACCAAGATGTAACTCTTTGGCCTGAATGCCAAGCGTCACGTCTGGGGTAAACCTGGCACCATACCTACGATGAAGCATGTTGGTGGCAGCATCATGCTGTGGGGATGTTTTTCATCTGCAGGGACTGGGAGACTAGTCAGGATCGAGGGAAAGATGAACCGAGCAAAGTATAGAGAGATCCTTGATGAAAACCTACTCCAGAGCGCTCAGGACCTCAGACTGGGGCAAAGGTTCACCTTCGAACATGACCACGACCCTAAGCACAGGAGCAGTGGTGGAAAAAGTACCCAATTGTCATACTTGAGTAAAAGTAGAGATACCTTAATAGAAAATGACTTAAGCAAAAGTGAAAGTGACCCAGTAAAATACTACTTGAGTAAAAGTCTAAAAGTATTTGGTTTTAAATACAACATTTGTCTGATCTACATCTAGGAAAATGTCCCTCTTGATTTATTTAGATAGCTGTAATGTAAATATCAAATGTAAATGTGAAAATAAAAATAATTTTACATTCCTTATGTGAAGCAAACCAGACGGCACGATTTTCTTGTTGTTTTCATTTACGGATAGCCGGGGGCACACTCCAACACTCAGACATAATTTACGGATAGCCGGGGGCACACTCCAACACTCAGACATCATTTACGGATAGCCGGGGGCACACTCCAACACTCAGACATCATTTACGGATAGCCGGGGGCACACTCCAACACTCAGACATCATTTACGGATAGCCGGGGGCACACTCCAACACTCAGACATCATTTACGGATAGCCGGGGGCACACTCCAACACTCAGACATCATTTACGGATAGCCGGGGGCACACTCCAACACTCAGACATCATTTACGGATAGCCGGGGGCACACTCCAACACTCAGACATCATTTACGGATAGCCGGGGGCACACTCCAACACTCAGACATCATTTACGGATAGCCGGGGGCACACTCCAACACTCAGACATCATTTACGGATAGCCGGGGGCACACTCCAACACTCAGACATCATTTACGGATAGCCGGGGGCACACTCCAACACTCAGACATCATTTACGGATAGCCGGGGGCACACTCCAACACTCAGACATCATTTACGGATAGCCGGGGGAACACTCCAACACTCAGACATCATTTACGGATAGCCGGGGGAACACTCCAACACTCAGACATCATTTACAAACAAAGCTTTTGTGTTTAGTGAGTCCACCAGATAAGAGGCGGCAGGGATGACCAGGTATGTTCTCATGATGAGTGTGAATTGGACCATTTTCATGTCCTGATAAGCATTAAAAACATAACAAGTACTTTTGTTTGCCAGAGAAGTACGTAAGTAGTAAAATGTACATTATTTGGTTTCAGAATGTAGTGAAGTAAAAGTAGTCAAAAATATAAATAGTAAAGTAAAGTACAGATACAGGAGTGGCTTCAGGACAAGTCTCTGAATGTCCTTGAGTGGCCCAGCCAGAGCCCGGACTTGAACCCGATCGAACATCTCTGGAGAAACCTGAAAATAGCTGTGCAGCGACGCTCCCCATCCAACCTTAGAGAGCTTGAGAGGATCTGCAGAGAAGAATGGGAGAAACTCCCCAAATACAGTTGTGCCAAGCTTGTAGTGTCATACCCAAGAAGACTCAAGGCTGTAATTGCTGCCAAAGGTGCATCAACAAAGTCCTGAGTAAAAGGTCTGAATACTTGTATAAATGTGATATTTCAGTTTTTTTAATGTTTTTTTGTCCAAAAAAATATAACCTGTTTTGCTTTGTCATTATGAGGTATTGTGTGTAGATTGATGAAGGGAAAATATATTTAATCCATTTTAAAATAACACTGTAACGTAACAAAATGTGGAAAAAGTCAAGGGGTCTGAAAACTTTCCAAATGCACTGTATACATCTCTACTGTGTTAATCACCTCAGATATACAGTACCAGTCAAATATCTGGACACACCTACTCATTCAAGGGTCTTTTCTTTATTTTTTACTATTATCTACATTGTTCAATAATAGTGAATACATCAAAACTATGAAATAACACACATGGAACCATCTAGTAACCAAAAAAGTGTTAAACAAACCAAAATATATTTTATTATTATTTGATCCTGCTGGTCATTTATGAACATTTGAACATCTTGGCCATGTTCTGTTATAATCTCCACCCGGCACAGCCAGAAGAGGACTGGCCACCCCTCAGAGCCTGGTTCCTCTCTAGGTTTCTTCCTAGGTTTTGGCCTTTCTAGGGAGTTTTTCCTAGCCACCGTGCTTCTACACTTGCATTGCTTGCTGTTTGGGGTTTTAGGCTGGGTTTCTGTATAGCACTTTGAGATATCAGCTGATGTAAGGAGGGCTATATAAATACATTTGATTTGATTTTGATTTGAATGGACACCACATTGGGTGCTGATTCATATTACTCAGAGGAATGGGTTAATAATAGTGTAATGAATGCAAAACACTGCAGATGTAATTATAGATTCTATGAGATTATCAACAGTATGTGCTATGCTGTGCTCTGTCGGGGCTTTTCTATGAGATTATCAAAGGAATGTGCTATGCTGTGCTTTGTCGGGGCTTTTCTATGAGATTATCAAAGGAATGTGCTATGCTGTGCTTTGTCGTGCTCTTCTTTACAGCCAACTGTTTATTAAATTGTATTTACATGGCTCAGATAGTGGGATTTGATTTGGTATTCGTTCTGCTGCTTTTCTTTCTTCCCTCCCTCCCTCCCTCCCTCCCTCTGTCTGTCCAAACAGTTTAATGCTCTCCTCCCAAAACAAACCACTTAATCTGTGTTAGTCTGACACAAACATGTGATGCAGAACAGTTGTTCCACAGAGATACAGAGAGAGGCAGAATGGAGAGAGACCATAAGTGTGCAGGATAGGGGAGGAGACAGAATGGAGAGAGACAGAGAGTATGCAGGATAGGGGAGGAGACAGAACGGAGAGAGACAGAGAGTATGCAGAATAGGGGAGGAGACAGAACGGAGAGAGACAGAGAGTATGCAGGGTAGGGGAGGAGACAGAACGGAGAGAGACAGAGAGTATGCAGGATAGGGGAGGAGACAGAACGGAGAGAGACAGAGAGTATGCAGGGTAGGGGAGGAGACAGAACGGAGAGAGACAGAGAGTATGCAGGATAGGGGAGGAGACAGAACGGAGAGAGACAGAGAGTATGCAGGGTAGGGGAGGAGACAGAACGGAGAGAGACAGAGAGTATGCAGGATAGGGGAGGAGACAGAACGGAGAGAGACAGAGAGTATGCAGGATAGGGGAGGAGACAGAACAGAGAGATACAGAGAGTATGCAGGATGGGGTGGAGACAGAACGGAGAGATACAGAGAGTATGCAGGATATGGGTGGAGACAGAATGGAGCAGCAAATGAGGACATGGTGAAAGAAACCGTGGGTGGGAGGGTGGGAGGGAGGGAGCAGACTGGAGGAGAAGAGAGGAAATCTGTCGGCCACCAGAGGGGAAAATGTATTGTGGCTTCTGGATATTGGCTGCTGCTGCTGCGCTGCTTAGCCTGCGTACTACAGTATCTCAGCCTGCAGCTGTGGAGCAGAGCAGAACAGAATAGAGAAGAACAGAATAGAGTAGAATTGAGAAGACCAGAACAGAATGGACGAGAGCAGACCAGAGCAGAGCAGAACAGGATGAGCTACAGCTTTAACACACTGAAGGAAAGAGGAGGAGGAACACGAGAACACCTTTACAGCTGCAGCCACAGTTCCAGCTTCACTGCGCCAGCTTCACAGTGCCAGCTTCACATCTCCAGCTTCACAGTGCCAGCTTCATAGCGCCAGCCTCACAGCGCCAGCTTCAGAGCGCCAACCACAGCTGCAGCCACAACTCCAGCTTCACAGCGCCAGCTTCACAGATCCAGCTTCACAGCACCAGCTTCACAGCGCCAGCTTCAGAGTGCCAGCCACAGCTGCAGCCACATCTCCAGCTTCACAGCGCCAGCTTCACAGATCCAGCTTCACAGCACCAGCTTCACAGCGCCAGCTTCAGAGTGCCAGCCACAGCTGCAGCCACATCTCCAGCTTCACAGCGCCAGCTTCATAGAGCCAGCTTCACAGCTCCAGCTTCACAGCTGCAGCCACAGCTTCACAGCACCAGCTTCACAGCACCAGCTTCATAGCGCAAGCTTCACAGTTCCAGCTTCACAGCTGCAGCCACAGCTTCACAGCGCCAGCCACAGCTCCAGCCACAGTGCCAGCTTCACAGCGCAAGCTTCACAGCGCCAGCTTCACATCTCCAGCTTCACAGCGCCAGCTTCACATCTCCAGCTTCACAGCGCCAGCTTCACAGCCTTTTGTATTGAGATTCAGTGGTGCAGGACCAGAGAAGGAGCAGTGAGCTACAGCAGCACTGCCAAGAGACATCTGCATCAGCCAGCCATTTCAGGACCAGAGAGAGGGAGCGCGTTTATAGCAGCACACAGCCGAGATACACGTCTGTGACAAACCTGAAAGGAAAGGATACTCTGACTGTTTTTTGGACTACGCTGGACTACAGTGTCTGTGCCTGGTAGGACTCAGTGAATCACAGTCCTGGCTGGTAGATGGAGTCAGTGATTCGGTGGTGTGTGTCTGATCTGTATGGATGTGGTGAACTACAGTGTTGCCTAGTAAGATCCTCGGAGTCAGACGTCGTCGGAGGGTTGCTAAATCCCTTGGATTAACCTTTCAGACTTCAAGAAGAGAAAACAGGAAAGAGGAATCAGTCTCACTCTGTCCCCTCATCGTGACTTCAACCCCTTTTCTAATGTGGAGTTTTTGATCAACCTTTCCTATTGACTGAAGAGGAAGAGACGGAAGATATGAATTCTTACACATCTAGCTAATTCATCTGATGGTTTCAGTGTGGTAATTTACATTTTTTTTTTTTTTTACCATACACCTCATGCGTTTATTTCCTGTCCTCTCTTTCATCTCCCCATCTTTAATTTAGTAACGTGTTCTGTAAGCGTTTCTAGGGCTGTACAAGTTAGACATGAATCCTTATATTAAAGGCTAGGTAAGAGATGTGTTCGCACCAGTCAGATTTTGAAGATTCAGCACATACATAAAGGAAAAAAGGCTGAAATATCTTGACAAACGATGACTGTTTTTGTAGTATACTAAAAAAAAAAAAAAAAAAAAATACAGAGAAAACACAATGAAACTCTGACAGTTCCTGAACACTAGATCACTAACAGCCCTTCAGGCTTGAGCCTTTAAAGACACCGAAACGAGACGAAGGGACAGTGGAGTACACCAGCAGGTAAACAAACCATCAACCATTTGACGTCTGACACATCAGGGATACATGACTGTCAACACAACATTTTGTTTATGTGACGTTCTACATGCTCCATTTGTATTGTTTACACCCCACTGGCCCAGCACATATACACTATTAAAACGTCCATAAGAAGAATAAGCTATAAGTTGTAAGGCCTATATGTGGGTATCTGAGAGTAAGCTAATAAAGCACAGACTACATCATAGATCACTGACTGTGGTTCTCTTCCTCCTAACCAGACAGACAGACAGACAGACAGACAGACAGACAGACAGACAGACAGACAGACAGACAGACAGACAGACAGACAGACAGACAGACAGACAGACAGACAGACAGACAGACAGACAGACAGACAGACAGACAGACAGACAGACAGACAGACAGACAGACAGACAGACAGACAGACAGACAGCGTTAACAGTGGGTAGTGGTAGTGAGGGGGAGTGAGATAATAATGACTCTCCCCAGGGGAGATACAGTGGATTGGGTAGTGCTCACAGAGTGCTATTCCCTCTCTGGGGAGAAGCCTTCTGCTTTCAGCTTTGATGATGGAAGCTCGTCGTTGAGGAAATTCACCAGGAGGAGCAGCTATCTCTCTGGAAGTGAATGCAAAGTAGTCGCTACTTAATTATCTATACATATGGGTACACTATAGTTTCTTCTGTGCTTTGTTTTACTACCCAGAGCCAGAGAAATATATAAGAAATTGAAAATGTTGTTGTTCTAAATTGAAAAATATTCCCTGAGGAGAAAAGTGAGATTAAAGTATTTTGCTTGTGATCTGTTACAGTAGAATATTTGATCAAATAAAATACAAACATTCCATTCCTCTTTTCTCCCATCTCAATCCGTACATTTTATTTAACAATATTTTACACACAAAAAAATCTGTTCTCCTGCATTAACTCAAATACACATGAACACGTGTGGAAGTTGGCAAGTTCTTGTTTTTGCCTTGAAAATCACAGAGGCTGAATGAAAAGCTCAGAGGCTGAATGAAAAGCTCAGAAGCTGAATGAAAATCTCAGAGAAAAAAAAAACATAAATTGGCTTTATTGATACTTTGCTAAACATGTCTTTCTTTGAGGAGGGATTATTTTGAAATATCCACTAATGGATGGGTGATAGACATGGATTGTCTCACCATTTTTCATCTCTGAGAGAGAGATCCTCATTACTGAAACGTCATTGAACTAAAGAGAACACAGCGTCTGAGGCCTGAGGACAGTTGAGTCAGCTCTGTGCTGGCCACACGACTCTACCACAGTGGATCTAAGATATCCTCATCATTGGCAACTAACAAACTAACCTTTCGGAGTCTGTGCAGAGGTCACACAACACGATGATTGAGACCCGAAGACATCAGAGCTAGCAGGACCAGAGTCAGGACCAGATCCAGGACTAGAGTCAGGACCAGATCCAGGACTAGAGTCAGGACCAGATCCAGGACCAGAGTCAGGACAAGATCCAGGACAGGATCCAGGACCAGAGTCAGGACCAGATCCAGGACTAGAGTCAGGACCAGATCCAGGACCAGATCCAGGACTAGAGTCAGGACCAGATCCAGGACTAGAGTCAGGACCAGATCCAGGACTAGAGTCAGGACAAGATCCAGGACAGGATCCAGGACCAGAGTCAGGACCAGAGTCAGAACCAGATCCAGGACCATATCCAGGACCAGAGTCAGAATCAGATCCAGGACCAGAGTCAGAACCAGATCCAGGACCAGATCCAGGACCAGAGTCAGAACCAGATCCAGGACCAGATCCAGGACCAGTGTCAGGACCAGAGTCAGAACCAGATCCAGGACCAGATCCAGGACCAGATCCAGGATCAGAGTCAGAACCAGATCCAGGACCAGATCCAAGACCAGATCCAGGACCAGATCCAGGACCAGTGTCAGGATGGGGTGTAACATGTGTGTGGTGAACCGGCCGGAGCAACAGTACAAGGTCATGTTCCAGGTGAGAACCTCTATTGGCCTCCTTCCCTTCTGCTCACCTGACCTCACTCCACCAGGGTTGGGGTCAATTCAGTTAACTGGTTCTGACCCCAACCCTGCTCTCCAAAGGTTCATGACCCCTTCATATCTATCTCTTTCTCTACAAGCATGTGATGTACTGTATGTCAGCCTGCTTCAGCCATTTATTATTTCGGGCTTTAATTCATCTTCTACACAGCAAATTTGGGGCAACTCAAATCAATGTTTCCAGGGAGTGGCATTTGATTGATGATTTTCCCGATCATAGTCCGTTTTAATGGGTTATGATTTTTACAAAGGTGTCAAGAACCATTTCAGAGACATGTTAACTATCAATATTTATGAATAGCACCACCATACACCATGTCGAGTATCACAGTAGGCCCTGCTCATCCATAATGTAGAACAGTTAATGAGAATATTGATTAGGGTCGCTAGATCACAGAGCTGAAATGATTGCTCTCCTCTGGTTAAAGTTATTATCATAAAGTCAATTACATTTTAATTTCAATGACATACAGTGCCTTCAGAAAGGATTCTCACTCTTTGACTTTTTCCCATTTTGTTGTGCTACAGCCTGAATTTAAAATGCAATGAATTGGGATTTTGTGTCACCTCATAATGCCAAAGTGGAATTATGTTTCTGAACAGTTTTTTTTGTTGTCGTTTTTTTTCAAGTTAATTGAAAATGAAAAGCTGAAATGTCTCGAATCAATAAGTATTCAACCCCTTTGTCATGGCAAGCCCAATCAAGTTCAGGAGTAAACATTTGACTAATTAACAAGTCACATAATAAGTTGCATGGACCTATTCTGTGTGTAATAATAGTGTGTAATAACATGTAATAACATGTAATAACATATAATAATAGTGTGTAATAACATGATACACTGCTATTATTATTATTATTATTATTATTATTATTATCTACACATAGTCGCTTTTCCCCTACATACATCAAATCAAATCAAATTGTATTTGTCACATGCGCCGAATACAACAGGTGTAGACCTGACAGTGAAATGCTTACTTACGAGCCCTTAACCAGCAATGCAGTTTTACGAAAGGTGAGAATGTATTTAACCTCTTAATTTTGGCAATAAAAAGTATCCATAACATACTTACATTTTTTCAACTGGTACCGGATGACCTTCAGAAAGATGTTATTTTCTATGGTAGAGTAGGTCAGGGCGTGACAGGGTTTTTTTTCTCTCTATGTTTTCTATTTCTATGTTTAGGTTCTAGTTTTGTATTTCTATGTTGGGGTTTTGTTTGGGATGATCTCCAATTAGAGGCAGCTGGTCTCTAATTGGAGATCATACTTAAGTAGGGGTTTTTCCACCTGGGTTTTGTGGGTGATTAATTTTGAGTTGTGTATGTGTTCATCTCTGCGTCACGTTGTTTTTCCATTCAGAGTATTTATGTATTGCATAGTTTCACAGTATAAATAAAATGTGGAACGACACACACGCTGCACTTTGGTCCTGTTCTCCTTTCGACAACCGTGACACCTACAGCAAAACAACTGACAAGTACGTGTTTGCGAAAGTCTCATCTTTACACAGTGTGTAGCCCAAACTGTTCTGAAGCTACAGACAAAAGTTGTCAGATCGGCTGTACCGATTTCAGACGAGTCACAGACATAAAGCAAAATGGAGAATACCATTGTGTTCGTGAGAGTCTCATCTTTCCATAGAAGGGTTCAAAATAGTTTTGTAGACCAAACCGTTCGGACGCTACCAGGCGATTTTGTTGCGAAGACCGATTTTCAGGATGCCTCATGGTCTGACACACTCTAGCTCTGTCAACTTTCACCGCAGATGCGGAAGTGTTACATAGACAGATGCGGAAGTGTAACGTAGACAGATGCGGAAGTGTAACGTAGACAGATGCGGAAGTGTAACGTAGAGGGATGCGGAAGTGTAACATAGACAGATGCGGAAGTGTAACATAGACAGATGCGGAAGTGTAACATAGACAGATGCGGAAGTGTTACATAGACAGATGTGGTGGATTGATATACATCTAATGTAAAACCTGATATCTCCAGATTAAACTGACATATTTTTATTTGGGTATTTTTTTTAAATTATGCTAATAATATTTCCGCAGGGGCCTGGACATTGACCTTAAGGGTTCAATGCAGTAGTCTATTGTGTTCATCACTTTCAATGCTGTAGTCTATTGTATTCATCACTTTCAATGCTGTAGTCTATTGTGTTCATCACTTTCAATGCTGTAGTCTATTGTGTTCATCACTTTCAATGCTGTAGTCTATTGTGTTCATCACTTTCAATGCTGTAGTCTATTGTGTTAATCACTTTCAATGCTGTAGTCTATTGTGTTCATCACTTTCAATGCTGTAGTCTATTGTGTTCATCACTTTCAATGCTGTGGTCTATTGTGTTCATCACTTTCAATGCAGTAGTCTATTGTGTTCATCACTTTCAATGCAGTAGTCTATTGTGTTCATCACTTTCAATGCTGTAGTCTATTGTGTTCATCACTTTCAATGCTGTAGTCTATTGTGTTCATCACTTTCAATGCAGTAGTCTATTGTGTTCATCACTTTCAATGCAGTAGTCTCTGGTGTTCATCACTTTCAATGCTGTAGTCTATTGTGTTCATCACTTTCAATGCTGTAGTCTATTGTGTTCATCACTTTCAATGCAGTAGTCTATTGTGTTCATCACTTTCAATGCTGTAGTCTATTGTGTTCATCACTTTCAATGCAGTAGTCTATTGTGTTCATGACTTTCAATGCTGTAGTCTATTGTGTTCATCACCTTCAATGCAGTAGTCTATTGTGTTCATCACTTTCAATGCAGTAGTCTATTGTGTTCATCACTTTCAATGCAGTAGTCTATTGTGTTCATGACTTTCAATGCTGTAGTCTATTGTGTTCATCACCTTCAATGCAGTAGTCTATTGTGTTCATGACTTTCAATGCTGTAGTCTATTGTGTTCATCACCTTCAATGCAGTAGTCTATTGTGTTCATGACTTTCAATGCAGTAGTCTATTGTGTTCATCACTTTCAATGCTGTAGTCTATTGTGTTCATCACTTTCAATGCTGTAGTCTATTGTGTTCATCACTTTCAATGCTGTAGTCTATTGTGTTCATCACCTTCAATGCAGTAGTCTATTGTGTTCATCACTTTCAATGCTGTAGTCTATTGTGTTGATCAAAAGCTATTCCTGTTTTTCATTGTCATACTGTAGCCAGAGGGCTTTGACTCCTGATTTAATTTCATTCACCTGATCATCTGAAGGGGTTTCCATTACTGCAGCTCTCTCCCTCTCCCCCCTCTCCCTCTCCCCTGTCCTCCTCCCCTCTCTCCCTCTCCCCTGTCCTCCCCCCTCTCTCCCTCTCCCCCTGTGCTCCCCCTCTCTCCCTCTCCCCCTGTCCTCACCCCTCTCTCCCTCTCCCCCTGTGCTCCCCCTCTCTCCCTCTCCCCCCGTCCTCCCCCCTCTCTCCCTCTCCCCCTGTGCTCCCCCTCTCTCCCTCTCCCCCGTCCTCCCCCTCTCTCCCTCTCCCCCTGTGCTCCCCCTCTCTCCCTCTCCCCCCGTCCTCCCCCTTCTCTCCCTCTCCCCCGTCCTCCCCCTTCTCTTTCCCTTCTCCTCCTCCTCCACCATCTCCCCCTTGTCCTTCCCCTCCTCTCCCTCCTTCAGACCCCTTACAGCCTCACATTCATTATAGAAATGTGTGTGGTGATTGATCTGGGCTAGGATCATAACACTCCAGATCCCACTGTATGAGGTTTTCTCGTGTGTTTGTGTGTCTGTGTGTGTGTCTGTGTACTATTTCACCTTGCAGCCTGGGGCTACTCCTCACAGATGGCTGCTTCTGTAACCCCCACAGCAACACTGCCCTCCTGACACAATTCAAATCACATTTTATTTCACACATGCAACCGAGTACAACAGGCGTAGACTTTACAGGGAGTACTAGTACAAGATCAATGTCCAGAAGTACAAAGTATTTTAGGTAGATATGTACAGTACCGGGCGAAAGTTTGGACACACCTACTCATTCAAGGGTTTTTCTTTATTTTTACTATTTTGTACTTTGTAGAATAATAGTGAAGACATCAAAACTATGAAAAAACACATACGGAATCATGTAGTAACAAATCACAATATATTTTATATTTGAGTTTCTTCAAATAGCCCCCCTTTTTTCTTGATGACAGCTTTGCACACTCTTGGCATTCTCTCAACCAGCTTCACCTGGAATGCTTTTCCAACAGTCTTGAAGGAGTTCCCACATATGCTGAGCACTTGTTGGCTGCTTTTCTTTCACTCTGCGGTCCGAATCATCCCAAACCATCTCAGTTTCTTTGAGGTCGGGTGATTGTGGAGGCCAGGTCATTTGATGCAGCACTCCATCACTCTCCTTCTTGGTAAAATAGCCCTTACACAGCCTGGAGGTGTGTTGGGTCATTGTCCTGTATCACTACAGAATGCTGTGGTAGCCATGCTGGTTATGTATACCTTAAATTCTAAATAAATCACAGACAGTGTCACCAGCAAAGCACCCCCACACCACAACACCTCCTCCTCCAAGCTTTACGGTGGGAAATACACATGCAGAGATCATCCGTTCACCTACTCTGCATCTCACAAAGACACAGCAGTTGGAACCAAAACCTAAAATTTGGACTCCAGACCAAAGGACACATTTCCACCGGTCTAATGTCCATTGCTTGTGTTTCTTAGCCCAAGCAAGTCTCTTCTTATTATTGGTGTCCTTTAGTAGTGGTTTCTTTGCAGAAATTTGACCATGAAGGCCTGATTCACACAGTCTCCTCTGAACATTTTATATTGAGATGTGTATGTTATTTGAACTCTGTGAAGCATTTACTTGGGCTGCAATTTCTGGGGCTGGTAACTCTAATGAACTTATCCTCTGCATCAGAGGTAACTCTGGGTCTTCCATTCCTGTGGCGGTCCTCATGAGAGCCAGTTTCATCATAGAGCTTGATGGTTTTTGCGACTGCACTTGAAGAAACTTTCAAAGTTCTTGACATTTTCCATATTGACTGACCTTCATGTCTTAAAGCAGGGGTGGGCAATTCCAGTCCTCGAGGGCCTGTTTGTGGTTACAGTTTTTGCCCCAGCACCCAGCTAACACACCGGACTGCAATAATCACCTAATCCTGATCTTCAGTTTAGAATGCAACTTCTTCGGGATCGGTGTCCCTTCCACGGGGCGGTTGAGCTAACGTAGGCTAATGCGATTAGCATGAGGTTGTAAGTAACAAGAACATTTCCCAGGACATAGATATATCTGATGTTGGCAGAAAGCTTAAATTCTTCTTAATCTAACTGCACTGTCCAATTTACAGTAGCTATTACAGTGAAAGAATACCATGCTTTTATTTGAGGAGAGTGCACAATTTTCAACATAAAAGTTATTAATAAACAATATATTTGGGAGTCTTTATACAAAATTTTGAACAGAAATGCAATGGTCCATTGGATCAGTCTAACACTTTGCACATACACTACTGCCATCTAGTGGCCAAAATGTATATTGTACCTGGGCTGGGATAATACACTATTGCCTTTCTCTTGCATTTCAAAGATGATGGTTAAAAAAATTACAAAAGAACGGTTGTTTTTTTTCCTTGTATTATCTTTTACCAGATCTATTGTGTTATATTCTCCTACATTGCTCTCACATTTCCACAAACTTCAAAGTGTTTCCTTTCAAATGGTACCAATAATATGCATATCCTTGCTTCAGGGACTGAGCTACAGGCAGTTAGATTTGGGTATGTCATTTCAGACGAAAATTTAAAAAAAGGGGCGGATCCTTAAGAGGTTTTAATCAGCTGTGTTTGCTAGGGATGGAGAAAGGTGTGACACCAATCAGGCCCTTGAGGACTGGAGTTGCCCACCCCTGCTTTAAAGTAATGATGGACTGTTGTTTCTCTTTGCTTATTTTAGCTATTCTTGCCGTAATATGGACTTGGTCTTTTACCAAACAGTGGGTTAACTGCCTTGTTCAGGGGCAGAATGACAGATTTTTACCTTGTCAGCTCAGGGATTCAAGCCACCAACCTTTCAGTTACTGGCCCAATGCTCTAACCACTAGGCTACCTGCTGCCCCTGTCACAACACAACTGATTGGCTCAAATGCATTAAAAAGGAAAGAAATTCCACATATTAACTTTTAAGAAGGCACACCTTTTAAATGAAATGCATTCCAAGTGACTACCTCATGAAGCTGGTAGAGAGAATGCCAAGAGTGTGCAAAGCTGTCATCAAGGCAAAGGGTGTCTGAGCTGTGTGCCAGAAGTTGAAACAGACAGCTTGATGCATTTCAACATGTCAATACCTCTCACTTTGAGCCAGGAGAGATTGACATGCATATTTAATATTAGCTCTGTGTGTACATCCAAGGGCCAGCCAATTGCAATTTTCGGGCCTGCCTTGTTGATAGTGTTGTTAAGAAGGCAAAGCAGCACTTTATTATGGACAGACTTCTCTCCATTTTAGCTGTCAATATGTTTTGACCATGAAAGATTATAATCCAGGGTTACTCCAAGCAATTTAGTAACCTCAACTTGCTCAATTATCACATTATTCATTACAAGATTTAGTTGAGGTTTAGGGTGAATGACTTGACCTTCTATTTTGATATTTTCAGTGGCATTGTTAACAAACACGCCCCAAAAAGAAAATTTGAATTAAAAACGGGTTCAGCCCCTGGTTCGACCGTGATCTTGCAGAGTTACTCCACCTCAAGAATTGCATTTGGCGAAAGGCTCGGCACACGCATACTCAGGCTGACTGGCTCTTGTTCAGGCAAATGAGAAATAAGTACACTCAGGCTATCCGGAAGGCCAAAGTTAGTTACTTTAAGGAACAGTTCTCTCTCTATGGGTCTAACCCCAAGATGTTCTGGAAAACGGTTAAAGACCTGGAGAGTAAACCGTCCTCCTCACAGCTGCCCATGTCCCTTAAAGTTGATGATGTGGTTGTTACTGACAAGAAGCACATGGCTGAGCTCTTTAATCACCACTTCATTAGGTCAGGATTCCTATTTGACTCAGCCATGCCTCCTTGCCCGTCCAACATTTCCTCATCTCCCACCCCTTTTAATGTGACTAGCGCCAATGCTCCTCCCTCTTTTTCCCCTGCCCCGCTACACAGTTTCTCCCTGCAGGCGGTCACTGAGTCTGAGGTGTTAAAGGAACTCCTGAAACTTGACCTCAAAAAAACATCTGGGTCACATGGTTTAGACCCTTTCTTCTTTAAGGTTGCTGCCCATATTATCGCCAAGCCTATCTCAAACCTTTTTAACCTCTCTCTCCTTTCTGGGGAGGTTCCCATTGGTTGGAAGGCAGCCACGGTTCGTCCTTTATTTAAATTGATCCTAACTGTTATAGGCCTATTTCTAGTTTGCACTGTTTATCAAAAGTGTTGGAAAAACTTGTCAATAATCAACTGACTGCCTTTATTGATGTCTATAATATTCTCTCTGATATGCAATCTGGTTTCCGCTCAGGTTATGGATGTGTCACTGCAACCTGAAAGGTCCTCAATGATGTCACCATTGCCCTTGATTCTAAGCAATGTTGTGCTGCTATTTTTATTGACTTAGCCAAAGCTTTTGATACGGTAGACCATTCCATTCTTGTGGGACGGCTAAGGAGTATTGGTGTCACTGAGGGGTCTTTGGCCTGATTTGCTAACTACTTCTCTCAAGGAGTGCAGTGAATAAAGTCAGAACATCTGCTGTCTCATCCACTGCCTGTCACCAAGGGAGTACCCCAAGGCTCAATCCTAGGCCCCACGCTCTTCTCAATTTACATCAACAACATAGCTCAGGCAGTAGGAAGCTCTCTCATCCATTTATATACAGATGACACAGTCTTATACTCAGCTGACCCCTCCCCGGATTTTGTGTTAAATGCCCTACAACAAAGCTTTCTTAGTGTCCAACAAGCTTTCTCTACACTTAACCTTGTTCTGAACACCTCCAAAACAAAGGTAATGTGGTTTGGTAAGAAGAATGCCCCTCTCCCCACAGGTGTGATTACTACCTCTGAGGGTTTAGTGCTTGAGGTAGTCACCTCATACGAGTACTTGGGAGTATGGCTAGATGGTACACTGTCCTTCTCTCAGAACATATCAAAGCTGCAGGATAAAGTTAAATCTAGACTTGGTTTCCTCTATCGTAAATCGCTCCTCTTTCACCCCAGCTTCCAAACTAACCCTGATTCAGATGACCATCCTACCCATGCTAGATTACGGAGACGTAATTTATAGATCGGCAGGTAAGGGTGCTCTCGAGCGACTAGATGTTCTTTACCATTCGGCCATCAGATTTGCCACCAATGCTCCTTATAGGACACATCACTGCACTCTATACTCCTCTGTAAACTGGTCATCTCTGTTTACCCGTTGCAAGACCCACTGGTTGATGTTTATTTATAAAACACTCTTATGCCTCACTCCCGCCTATCTGAGATATCTACTGCAGCCTTCATCCTCCACATACAACACCCGTTCTGCCAGTCACATTCTGTTAAAGGTCCCCAAAGCACACACATCCCTGGGTCGCTCGTCTTTTCAGTTCGCTGCAGCCAGCGACTGGAACGAGCTGCAACAAACACTCAAACTGAATAGTTATATCTCCATCTCTTCATTTAAAGACTCAATCATGGACACTCTTACTGACAGTTGTGGCTGCTTTGCGTGATGTACTGTTGTCTCTACCTTCTTGCCCTTTGTGCTGTTGTCTGTGCCCAATAATGTTTGTACCATGTTTTGTGCTGCCAGCACGTTGTGTTACTACGACGTTGTTGTCATGTTGTGCTCCTACCATGTTGTGTTGCTACCATGTTGTTGTCACGTGTTGCTGCCTTGCTATGTTGTTTTCTTAGGTCTCTCTTTATGTCGTGTTGTGTTGTCTCTCTTGTTGTGACGTGTGTTTTGTCCTGTATTTATTTTTTATTTTCTTATTTTTAATCCCAGCCCCCGTCCCCGTAGGAGGCCTTTTGGTAGGCCGTTATTGTAAATAAGAATTTGTTCTTAACTGACTTGCCTAGTTAAATAAAGGTAAAATTTAAAAAAAGATATACAATGCTTTTAGTTTTAGAAATATTTAGGACTAACTTATTCCTTGCCACCCACTCTGAAACTAACTGCAGCTCTTTGTTAAGTGTTGAGTCATTTCAGTCGCTGTGGTAGCTGACATGTGCAGTGTTGAGTCATTTCAGTCGCTGTGGTAGCTGACATGTGCAGTGTTGAGTTATTTCAGTTGCTGTATCAAAACACTGTATGTTCCACAGTAGACGAATCAAAACACTGTATGTTCCACAGTAGATTAGTCAAAACACTGTATGTTCCACAGTAGATTAGTCAAAACACTGTATGTTCCACAGTAGACGTATCAAAACACCATATGTTCCACAGTAGATTAGTCAAAACACTGTATGTTCCACAGTAGATTAGTCAAAACACTGTATGTTCCACAGTAGAAGTATAAAAACACTGTATGTTCCACAGTAGATTAGTCAAAACACTGTATGTTCCACAGTAGATGAATCAAGACCGTGTTTTCCACAGTAGAGATAGCTTCATACATAAATATCTGCTCTGTCATTGAAGAGCAGAATCCAGTGTTTTGTCTTCATAGAAGCATGTTTGATAGTGATTCCAGTGAATCTCCAGGGGAAATATTACAATTCTGACCCACTTTATTTTATTAATTAATTTATTTACTTTATTTATTTATTTATTTATTTTATTTATAAATATATATTATTTATTTATTTTATTTCACCTTTATTTAACCAGGTAGGCTAGTTGAAAACAAGTTGTCATTTACAACTGTGACCTGGGCAAGATAAAGCAAAGCAGTTCGACACAAACAACACACAGAGTTACACATGGAATAAACAAAACATACAGTCAATAATACAGTAGAAAAAGTCTCTATACAGTGTGTGCTAATGAGGTAGGATAAGGGAGGTAAGGCAATAAATAGGCCATGATGGCGAAGTAATTTACAATATAGCAATTAAACACTGGAATGGTAGATGTGCAGAAGATGGATGTGCAAGTAGAGCTACTGGGGTGCAAAGGAGCAAGATAAATAAATAAATACAGTATGGGGATGAGGTAGATAGATGACTGGGCAAAGACGTCACTTCAATGTTCATTCCATGTTGGTTCAATGTCATTTCATTGAAATTACGTGGAAACAACATTAATTTGAACACTGTGTCCAGTAGGGGAGTGATTAAACCAGACTGGAGACATTTGAATGAATCATTAAACCAGAATAGAGCCATTTGAATGAATCATTTAACCAGATTGGAGCCATTTGAATGAATCATTAAACCAGACTGGAGACATTTGAATGAATCATTAAACCAGACTGGAGCCATTTGAATGAATCATTAAACCAGACTGGAGCCATTTGAATGAATCATTAAACCAGACTGGAGCCATTTGAATGAATCATTAAACCAGACTGGAGCCATTTGAATGAACCATTAAACCAGACTGGAGCCATTTGAATGAATCATTAAACCAGACTGGAGCCATTTGAATGAATCATTAAACCAGACTGGAGCCATTTGAATGAATCATTAAACCAGACTGGAGCCATTTGAATGAACCATTAAACCAGACTGGAGCCATTTGAATGAATCATTAAACCAGACTGGAGCCATTTGAATGAACCATTAAACCAGACTGGAGCCATTTGAATGAATCATTAAACCAGACTGGAGCCATTTGAATGAACCATTAAACCAGACTGGAGCCATTTGAATGAATCATTAAACCAGACTGGAGCCATTTGAATGAACCATTAAACCAGACTGGAGCCATTTGAATGAATCATTAAACCAGACTGGAGCCATTTGAATGAACCATTAAACCAGACTGGAGCCGTTTGAATTAACCGGCAGGTAGCCTAGTGGTTAGAGCGTTGGGCCAGTAACCGTAAGGTTGCTAGATTAAATCCCTGAGCTGACAAGGTACAAATCTGTCATTCTGCCCCTGAACAAGGCAGTTAACCCACTGTTCCTAGGCCCTCATTGTAAATAAGAATTTGTTCTTAGCTGACTTGCCTAGTTAAATAAATAAAAACCATTAAACCAGACTGGACCATTCCATCATTATTAATCCTTCACACTACACCCACTCTGTGTGTCTGGCTGGCAGTCAGGCTCTCTTCTCCTCTTTTTCCCTCTATTCCTCTCTCTCTCTTTCTCCGTCTAATTCTCTCCCCGTCTCCTACTCTCCCTCTCTCTCTCTTTCTCTGTCTCCTACTCTCCCCGTCTCCTACTCTCCCTCTCTCTCTCTTTCTCCGTCTCCTTCTCTCCCCGTCTCCTACTCTCCCTCTCTCTCTCTTTCTCTGTCTCCTTCTCTCCCCGTCTCCTACTCTCCCTCTCTCTCTCTTTCTCCGTCTCCTTCTCTCCCCGTCTCCTACTCTCCCTCTCTCTCTCTTTCTCCGTCTCCTACTCTCCCCGTCTCCTACTCTCCCTCTCTCTCTCTTTCTCCATCTCCTTCTCTCCCCGTCTCCTACTCTCCCTCTCTCTCTCTTTCTCTGTCTCCTTCTCTCCCCGTCTCCTACTCTCCCTCTCTCTCTCTCTTTCTCTGTCTCCTCTCCCCATCTCCTACTCTCCCTCTCTCTCTCTTTCTCTGTCTCCTCTCCCCATCTCCTACTCTCCCTCTCTTCCTCTTTTCCTGTCTCCCTGTCTCCTTCTCTCCCTGTCTCCCTGTCTCCTTCTCTCCCGGTCTCCCTGTCTCCTTCTCTCCCTGTCTCCTTCTCTCCCTCTCTCCCTCTTTCCCTGTCTCCCTGTCTCCTTCTCTCCCTGTCTCCTTCTCTCCCCATCTCCCTCTCTCCCTCTTTCCCTGTCTCCCTGTCTCCTTCTCTCCCTGTCTCCTTCTCTCCCTGTCTCCCTGTCTACCTTTCTCCCTTTCTCCCTGTCTCCCTGTCTCCTTCTCTCCGTTTCTCCCTGTCTCCCTGTCTCCCTCTATTATTGACTCCCTCTCGCTCTTTCCCTCTCTCCCTCTGTATCTGTCAGATTTGTCTCAATGGGATGCCGTTGCCAAGGCAACTGGGGTCATTAGGCAAGGCTATGCTTCCTCACACTGACGCACAGAGAGACACAGTAATGAAAACACACACACACATAGGCACACGCACACTGACACAGAGAGACACAGTAATGAAAACACACACACACACATAGGCACACACACACTAACACAGAGAGACACAGTAATGAAAACACACACACACATAGGCACACACACACTAACACAGAGAGACACAGTAATGAAAACACACACACACATAGGCACACACACACATAGGCACACACACACACACATAGGAAAACACACACACACACACACACACACACACACACACACACACACACACACACACACACACACACACACACACACACACACACACACACACACACACACACACACACACACACACACACACACACTCGCTACTCACACACTCAAATACACAGAAGGAAACACCAACCAACCCAAGCAATTAAGTCTTATACAATGACACATTTCTAATCCCTTTGGTACTATTTTCACATGACTGGGGGGGGGGGGATTTTCAGAACACGTAGTACAAAAATACCAAAAACTGATAATACAGTCTGATAATCAAAACCTTTCATTGTGCGTTCATTTTGTTTGTAGAAAAAATCTCTCACCACACAACCGCAGAACCAAAATATTAGTGAAATATAATTACCGCATCCATTTAATCACCACCAAAACAAAACCTAATCGTCGTAGCTTATCAATGTAGTCCTTTTAGCCACCATTTAATCCAAATAGCAACACATGTAAAACAGGTGTTCCATTGAATGTAGTACGCTAAAGTACAGTAAATTACAGTATATTACACTGTTTTCAATTGAAGCAATATACGCGCACTAGTCATTCAAATTGATTGAACAACACATTTCCCATCATTTCTGTCCCACGTGTGCTCATTGAAGACATCTTTCAAAATCAAATCAAATCAAATGTATTTATAAAGCCCTTCTTACATCAGCTGATATCTCAAAGCGCTGTACAGGAAAACCCAGCCTAAAACAACCGCCCCATAAACAATGTAATCAAAATGACAGAAATGAAAGCAACATCACGTTTAGCAGGGCACTAGTTTGAATTAAACCATATCTTGATCATGTAGCCATAGGTTGTCATCGGGAAAAAAAACTTTTTAGGCACGGCGAATCCAAGCCTGATATACCGTAGGTCTAGACTGAAATCATTTTACGCCTCATCCCTGGCCTGTATAGTAGGGTGGTACGCTCATGGGAATGACGATCACACGTCTTCAACATGTATTGTAATCGTGTATTGTATTTTACAGTATTGTAATCGTGGTGGTCCTGTACCTGGCTCAGTTCATAAGAGAAAGGCACTGGCCATAACAGAGTTGTGGGTTCGATTCCCGCTGAGGTCTCACACCAACAAAAATGTGTGGACTGTTGTCACTTTGGATAAAAGTGCCTTCTACGTAAAATCTATATACTATTAAGATATTACAGTAGTGTAAGAAAATTGCAACCGTCAGCTATTTGTTTCTGCTAAAAAGCCACGAAGCTAAAGTACGGTCTGAAATCTCGGAGCCTCTAGTCTCGGCAGCCAGAAGCAACATCTTGCAGAGAAACCTTTCAGCAGCCTAACAACGTCTATGTGATGACCCTCAACACTCATTTTTTTACATTTACATTTTAGTCATTTAGCAGATGCTCTTATCCAGAGCGACTTACAGCAGTGAATGCATACATTTTTTTTCATGCATTTCTGTTTTTTGTACTGGCCCCCCGTGGGAATCGAACCCACAACTCTGGCGTTGCAAACACCATGTTCTACCAACTGAGCCACAGGGAAGACACGCCTGTTTGCACTGGCAATAGACCCACTTGCAGAAAGAATTAGACAAGACTCACATGTTTATTTATTTATTTATTTATTTTATTTCACCTTTATTTAACCAGGTAGGCAAGTTGAGAACAAGTTCTCATTTACAACTGCGACCTGGCCAAGATAAAGCAAAGCAGTTTGACAACATACAACAACACAGAGTTACACATGGAGTAAAACAAACATACAGTCAACATGTAACCGCGATCAGTATTTGTAAACGTGAATATAAACTAAACTTAGTTGCAGATGATCTCCTGATATTTGTTTTTTAATATGGATCCCCATTAGCTGCTGCTACTCTTCCTGGGCTTCAGCAAAATGAAGACAGTTTATACAATTTAAAAAACATTACAATATAATTCACAGATTTCACAACACCCTGTGTGTGTGTGTGTGTGTGTGTGTGTGTGTGTGTGTGTGTGTGTGTGTGTGTGTGTGTGTGTGTGTGTGTGTGTGTGCGTGTGTGTGTGTGTGTGTGTGTGTGTGCGTGCGTGCGTGCGTGTGTGTGTGTGTATCTGTCCCTGTGTTTGTGTTACTTCATAGTCCCCGCTGTTCCATAATAAGGTGTTTCTTGTATCTTAAAAAAAAACATCTAATTTCACTGCTTGCATTAGTTACTTGATGGGGAATAGAGTTCCATGTATTTTTATATAAATTAAAATACTTACTCAGCTGTGTTGCAAGGGAGGGCTAAGCACTTGATCTGTTCAAACCCACTAGCATACATTACCAACATCTATAAGGTGTCCTTCAAGGCTCTGATCTGAAGACAGTATATTGTCCTTCAAGGCTCCGGTCTGAAGACAGTAATGTGTCCTTCAAGGCTCTGGTCTGAAGACAATAAGGTGTCCCTCAAGGCTCTGGTCTGAATACAGTAAGGTGTCCCTCAAGGCTCTGGTCTGAAGACAGTAAGGTGTCCCTCAAGGCTCTGGTCTGAAGACAGTAAGGTGTCCCTCAAGGCTCTGGTCTGAAGACAGTAATGTGTCCTTCAAGGCTCTGGTCTGAAGACAGTAAGGTGTCCCTCAAGGCTCTGGTCTGAAGACAGTAATGTGTCCTTCAAGGCTCTGGTCTGAAGACAGTAAGGTGTCCCTCAAGGCTCTGGTCTGAAGACAATAAGGTGTCCCTCAAGGCTCTGGTCTGAAGACAGTAAGGTGTCCCTCAGGGCTCTGGTCTGAAGACTGAAAGGTGTCCCTCAAGGTTCTGGTCTGAAGACAGTAAGGTGTCCCTGAAGGCTCTGGTCTGTAGACAGTAAGGTGTCCCTCAAGGCTCTGGTCTGAAGACAGTAAGGTGTCCCTCAAGGCTCTGGTCTGAAGAATATAAGGTGTCCCTCATGGCTCTGGTCTGAAGACAGTAAGGTGTCCCTCAAGGCTCTGGTCTGAAGACAGTAAGGTGTCCTTCAAGGCTCTGGTCTGAAGACAGTAAGGTGTCCTTCAAGGCTCTGGTCTGAAGACTATAAGGTGTCCCTCAAGGCTCTGGTCTGAAGACAGTAAGGTGTCCCTCAAGGCTCTGGTCTGAAGACAGTAATGTGTCCTTCAAGGCTCTGGTCTGAAGACTGTAAGGTGTCCTTCATGGCTCTGGTCTGAAGACAGTAAGGTGTCCCTCAAGGCTCTGGTCTGAAGACAGTAAGGTGTCCCTCAAGGCTCTGGTCTGAAGACAGTAAGGTGTCCCTCAAGGCTCTGGTCTGAAGACAGTAATGTGTCCTTCAAGGCTCTGGTCTGAAGACAGTAAGGTGTCCCTCAAGGCTCTGGTCTGAAGACAGTAATGTGTCCTTCAAGGCTCTGGTCTGAAGACAGTAAGGTGTCCCTCAAGGCTCTGGTCTGAAGACAATAAGGTGTCCCTCAAGGCTCTGGTCTGAAGACAGTAAGGTGTCCCTCAGGGCTCTGGTCTGAAGACTGAAAGGTGTCCCTCAAGGTTCTGGTCTGAAGACAGTAAGGTGTCCCTGAAGGCTCTGGTCTGTAGACAGTAAGGTGTCCCTCAAGGCTCTGGTCTGAAGACAGTAAGGTGTCCCTCAAGGCTCTGGTCTGAAGAATATAAGGTGTCCCTCATGGCTCTGGTCTGAAGACAGTAAGGTGTCCCTCAAGGCTCTGGTCTGAAGACAGTAAGGTGTCCCTCAAGGCTCTGGTCTGAAGACAGTAAGGTGTCCCTGAAGGCTCTGGTCTGTAGACAGTAAGGTGTCCTTCAAGGCTCTGGTCTGAAGACTATAAGGTGTCCCTCAAGGCTCTGGTCTGAAGACAGTAAGGTGTCCCTCAAGGCTCTGGTCTGAAGACAGTAATGTGTCCCTCAAGGCTCTGGTCTGAAGACAGTAAGGTGTCCCTCAAGGCTCTGGTCTGTAGACAGTAAGGTGTCCCTCAAGGCTCTGGTCTGAAGACAGTAAGGTGTCCCTCAAGGCTCTGGTCTGAAGAATATAAGGTGTCCCTCAAGGCTCTGGTCTGAAGACAGTAAGGTGTCCCTCAAGGCTCTGGTCTGAAGACAGTAAGGTGTCCTTCAAGGCTCTGGTCTGAAGACAGTAAGGTGTCCTTCAAGGCTCTGGTCTGAAGAATATAAGGTGTCCCTGAAGGCTAAGACCTATGCTGTGAGAGCCAAACACTTGATCAAACATTTATACCGATGTAGGATCTTAATTTGAGCAGTTTCTCATTGCAGGAAAATTATTCTGCAGCAACAGGAAATGTTAAATATCGCATCGATTATAATGAATTGACATGTTTGTAGGGGTTAATAAATTTTTCCTGAGGGCAAATCATGTCTGAAAAGTGTAAATCACAACTTTAGAAGCCTTTTAAAAACCTAGAATACAGTACAAGTTTGCATTTCCTGTCGACTGTCATTACATCTGTGGGTGGTCCCTGAAGACTCTGGTCTGAAGACCGTGAGACTAACAAGACACCAACCCTTGAAACCCCACCAACATGTACATGGTGTCCCTATAGACTCACCTAGCTATGCTGTGAGGACCAATCACTGGATCCAGTCGCTGGTGTTCCTATAGACTCACCTAGCTATGCTGTGAGGACCAATCACTGGATCCAGTCGCTGGTGTTCCTATAGACTCACCTAGCTATGCTGTGAGGACCAATCACTGCAGATCAGAAAGAAGCTAGCCTTGTATCAAATCCATCAGAGAGTAACATTAGCCTTGCTTGACACCCATTATGGGCCTGAGTGGATTGGGGAGTGGAGGAATGATGGGGGTGAGGGGTCAATCCAGGGATTGAGAGAGGGGGAGATGAGAGAGAGGGTTAGGGATAGAGACAGGGGAGGGGGAGAGAGAGAGAGAGAGAGAGAGAGAGAGAGATAAACATCCTTAGCAGGAGGTTGTAATGTTCATGAGGCTTTGATTGAGTCCTCTCAGCAGTGATGAAAAAAAATGAGGGAGTGATGGGGAAAGCTAGAGGGAGAGACGAGGAGAGAGAGAATGGTACAGGGAAATGGAGGATGGGAACAAGGATAGAAATGTGCAATGATTGGGTACAGTGAATAGTCAATGAGTTATGGTAATCAGTGAATAGCCAATGAGGTGTGGGCATTAGTGAATAGTCAATGAGGTGTGGAATTCAGTGAATCGTCAATGAGGAGTGAGATTCACTGAATCGTCAATGAGGTGTGGGAATCACTGAATCGTCAATGAGGTGTGGGAATCAGTGAATCGTCAATGAGGTGTGGGCATCAGTGAATAGTCAGTGAGGTGTGGGCATCACTGAATCGTCAATGAGGTGTGGGAATCAGTGAATCGTCAATGAGGTGTGAGAATCACTGAATCGTCAATGAGGTGTGGGAATCAGTGAAAGGCACAGAGGTGTGGGAATCAGTGAATCGTCAATGAGGTGTGGGAATCACTGAATCGTCAATGAGGTGTGGGAATCAGTGAAAGGCACAGAGGTGGTTATGAATCAACACCACACTAGACAGGACAGGAGTGGTTCCTGGTTATGAACCACGCCAGCTCAGGACTTTTACAGCCGGCTTCTTCACCTGCGGGATCATCTAAGACCAGCCACACGGACAGCTGATGAAACTGTGGTATCGTCTGAGACCAGCCACACGGACAGCTGATGAAACTGTAGGTTTGCACGACCGAAGAATTTCAGCAAAAACTGTCAGTAACCATCTCAGGAAAGCTCGTCTGCGTGTTCATCGTCCTCACCATGGTCTTGACCTGACTGCAGTTCGGCGTCGTAACCGACTTCAGTGTGCTCTTCTCAGATGAATCCTGTTTCAACTGTACCGGAAAGATGGCAGACGGCGTATCTGGTGTCGTGTGGGCGAGACGTTTGCTGATGTCAATGTTGTGAACAGAGTGCCCCATGGTGGCGATGGGGTTACGGCACAGGGGGCTGGTGAGGGGAGGACGGCTCATAATAATGGCCGGAACGGAGCCAATGGAACGGCATCAAACACCTGCTAACCAAGTGTTTGATACCATTCCACTGATTCCGCTCAAGTTATCACCACGAGCCCAAACTCCCCAATTCTCCCCAATTAAGGTGCCACCAATCTCCTGTGAGTTATGGTATGGGCAGGCCACACACACACACACACACACACACACACACACACACACACACACACACACACACACACACACACACACACACAATATAATTAACCGAATGAATCATAGCGTTCCTGCAAGGTTCTCCATGTGTATGAGATGCGAGCTGGTTATCTATGGGGCGTGGTGAGCACACCTCAGGGCCTACAGAGTGGATACTACACACTAAATAAATCATTGATTCATTAGATTCCAGGTGTTGTCTTCAGGTTTCCTCAGAGGAAATAACAAACCAACAGTGCCTGCACATCGTTTAAATATATATGATTCGTATTGTTTCAGCAGAAAATAGTTCTCATTTTAACCTAAATACTGTACACTAATATTCTATATTTTCCAGTGTGTCCCCTATCAACTTCCCCCTTCTTTTCTACTCTCTAGGTACTTCAAACATACCAACCCTTAAACATAGCCCTGTCCCTAACCCTTAATGACATGTCTTCTCTCTCTCTACCTACAGAAGGGCTACATAAACGGGACACTGAGACCTATTGATGGAAATTGCAACAAGGTGGGAGTACAAACAATTCATACTAATCATCTCAAAAATCCCTTCAGTTTTCTATCTATTCTAAAAGCAGAATTTGTGGGGGTTTTTATGTGCATAAATTCATAATGTTTCATTGTACAACTATGCTTCTATCAAGACTTGAGTTAGCTTCCTGAGTTTATGCCTAAGCTAAAGCTCAAAGGGTTAACTCAATCTTATGGATGAACTGGGTCACATTGGCCTGATCTTTCTGCTGCAGTGCTGTTTAACACTCTGAATTAGTACCACTTAATTGGGGACATTAGACACTGCTCATGGCTTAGGGACCGTAGACAATGCTCATGGCTTAGGGACCGTAGACACTGCTCATGGCTTAGGGTCCGTAAACACTGCTCATGGCTTAGGGACCGTAGACAATGCTCATGGCTTAGGGACCGTAGACACTTCTCATGGCTTAGGGACCGTAGACACTGCTCATGGCTTAGGGACTGTAGACTTTGCTCATGGCTTAGGGACCGTAGACACTGCTCATGGCTTAGGGACCATAGACACTGCTCATGGCTTAGGGACCATAGACACTGCTCATGGCTTAGGGACCATAGACACTGCTCATGGCTTAGGGACCGTAGACAATGCTTATGGCTTAGGGACCGTAGACACTGCTCATGGCTTAGGGACCATAGACACTGCTCATGGCTTAGGGACCGGACCGTAGACTTTGCTCATGGCTTAGGGACCGTAGACACTGCTCATGGCTTAGGGACCGTAGACACTGCTCATGTCTTAGGGACCATAGACACTGCTCATGGCTTAGGGACCGTAGACACTGCTGATGGTTTAGGGACCGTAGACACTGCTCATGGCTTAGGGACCGTAGACTCTGCTCATTGTTTAGGGACCATAGACACTGCTCGTGGCTTAGGGACCGTAGACTCTGCTCATATCTTTAGGGACCGTAGAGACTGCTCATGGCTTAGGGACCGTAGACTCTGCTCATGGCTTAGGGACCGTAGACTCTGCTCATGGCTTAGGGACCGTAGACTCTGCTCATGGCTTGGGGACCGTAGACTCTGCTCATGGCTTGGGGACCGTAGACTCTGCTCATGGTGTAGGGACCATAGACTCTGCTCATGGTGTAGGGACCATAGACTCTGCTCATGGCTTAGGTACCGTAGACTCTGCTCATGGCTTGGGGACCGTAGACTCTGCCCATGGCTTAGGGACCGTAGACCCTCCACATGGCTTAGGGTCCGTAGACACTGCTCATGGCTTAGGGTCCATAGACACTGCATATGGCTTAGGGACCATAGACACTGCTCATGGCTTAGGGACCGTAGACACTGCATATGGCTTAGGGACCATAGACACTGCATATGGCTTAGGGACCATAGACACTGCTCATGGCTTAGGGACCGTAGACACTGCTCATGGCTTAGGGACCGTAGACACTGCTTATGGTTCCCGGCAAAATAACGTGAGCCTCAGGGGAACCGTTGGTTCTAGCCAATCATGGGGTGTGTCTGTGCACGGTTTCAATTCATTGGTGAATATTTTTTTTTACTGGGAGCGATTAAGTTCCTTATGCTCAGACGGGCATGTTTTAATACTTTGTCTTCCCTCCTTCCCCCTTCTGTCTCTCCAGGTCAAAGGAAGGAGACCATCTCAACAGCCCCAGGAGAGAAATACTCCAAACTCCAACTCCCAGGATCCTTTGCTGCTGCAGGTAGTGGGGTGTAGAGGCTACCGGAGGAACGGTGGCGCCTTGGGGCCAGGGGGTACCCTGGGTAACGTAAGCACCATGGGGCTGGTGTCCATCCCAGACTGTGTGGATAACTGCACTCAGACTGACATTAGCTTCCAGAATATTCTGACCGTGGGGAGGTCAACCCACTACCACCCCCACGGCGGCTGCTCACCCACGCAACCACCACCCTCTCCACCACTGCCTCACCTCATGGACCCTTATCTACTGAATGAGTTGTAAGTACATGTGTAGTACCTCAGCTTTATGTACTGAATGAGTTGTAAGTACATTTGTAGTATCTCAGCTTTATGTACTGAATGAGTTGTAAGTACATGTGTAGTACCTCAGCTTTATGTACTGAATGAGTTGTAAGTACATGTGTAGTACCTCAGCTTTATGTACTGAATGAGTTGTAAGTACATGTGTAGTATCTCAGCTTTATGTACTGAATGAGTTGTAAGTACATGTGTAGTACCTCAGCTTTATGTACTGAATGAGTTGTAAGTACATGTGTAGTTCCTCAGCGTTACATACTGAATGAGTTGTAAGTACATGTGTACTACCTCAGCTTTATGTACTGAATGAGATGTAAGTACATGTGTAGTACCTCAGCTTTATGTACTGAATGAAGTACATGCCTGCAACCTTATCGTCCGTACAACCATAGGACCTCTGAAATACTGTCTGTCTGTCTGTCTGTCTGTCTGTCTGTCTGTCTGTCTGTCTGTCTGTCTGTCTGTCTGTCTGTCTGTCTGTCTGTCTGTCTGTCTGTCTGTCTGTCTGTCTGTCTGTCTGTCTGTCTGTCTGTCTGTCTGTCTGTCTGTCTGTCTGTCATTCAAGGGGATCGGCACTAGCAAGGCTCTCAGCAAAATCACGTATCATTAACCAATCATATTGAATCCCCCAAAAAAACGATTACTCATGATGCGATCCAGATGTTGCTCGCTTCGATCCCATCTAATACGTTTTTTTGAACATCAAAACTACATCCTGTTATCTGAACATATGCCTTGCTAGCATTTAGAGCCAGCCTGTCCACTTAGAACAGGGATGGGCAACATTGATGGGGATGAGTGTCACAAAACAAATCTGAACTCATCATGCGGGGCCGCAATGGGCTCGCAGGTCTGCGTACCCCACATCCGGTATTTCGCTAATCAGTAATTATGACCGTGATTAGATAGCTGGCTAAACCAACTAAACCAATCTATAAATTGTTAGCTGATGTAATTGGAGTGACTTTCAGTGACTGACATCAAAAGAGAAAACTGCTAATGCACAAACAAATAAAACATTTTTTTACATCTTTGTTTATTTTACTATTCTTACCCTCAACAAGTTGAGACCCCAAAGGAGTTCCCTCCCCCCCCAAAAAAGGAGCGCTGCAGGCTGACAGAACCTGTTGGGGCTACAGGTTAGCAATGAACCCCGAGTCGGGATTGCTAACAAGGCTGGAAATTCAAAACATCAAAAATCTAATAATTTCAATTTCTCAAACAATCAACTATTTTACACAATTTAAAAGATAAACATCTCCTTAATCTAACCACATTGTTCGATTTTCAAAGAGGCTTTACGGCAAAAGCATAAAGTTAGATTATGTTAGGACAGTACATAGCCACAAAAGTACAAACATCCATTTTCAATTCAAGGTCAGGCGTCACCAAAAGCAGAAACCAGCTAGAATTATGCACTAACCTTTGTCAATCTCCAACAGATGACACTCCTAGGACATTATGTTATACAATACATGCATTTTTTGTTCCATCAAGTTCATATTTATATCCAAAAACAGCATTTTACAGTAGCGTGAAATTCAGATTTTTTTCTTCTCTGAAATGCTTCCTGTGAACATAACAAAATTACTATTCGAAAACATTGGTAAATTATAATATTGTCATTCAAAGAATAATATATTATCATCTCGTAATTGCTACCGAATGGCCAGATCTCAAAATAACTTTACTGGGAAATCACATTTTGCAATAAACGGGGTGCTATGCTAAGAACAATAAGCTATGCTATACAGTTAGCATCATCTAATATCGATAATAACATTGTAAATATCCCCTTACCTTTGATTATCTCCATCAGAAGGCACTGCCAGGAATTCCCAGGTCCGGAACAAATGTGGTTTCTTTTGACAAAGTTCATAATTTATGTCCAAATAACACCAAGTAGTTAGCGTTCATTATGCTCCCACAAAACGTGGTGGGGGGGGGTGTAAAATCACGCCGAAAAGCTAAAAAAACCTAGTAAATAATCTATTTACGTTCGTTCAAACATGTCAAACGTTGTTTAGCATTAATCTTTTGGTCCATTTTTAACGTTAAACATCAGTAATATTTTCACACAACCTATCCTATGTCTAGATAAACTATTATGACAAACTCACGCTTCTCAGATTTATGCGCAGGCGCAACAAAATGAAGTGACGACATGTCAACTTCCTTGCATTCTAATTTGCTCTCTGTTTATCATAGACGCTTCAAACAACTTTATAAAGATCGTTGACATCTAGTGGAAGCCGTAGGTGTTGCGAAATGAATCCTTTCTCACTATGGTATCTATAAAACAATGACACTAAATAGTACAGTCACAAAATTCACTTTTTTTTTTATCTATTTTTCACAGGTTTTTGCCTGCAATATGAGTTTTGTTATACTTACAGACACCATTCAAACTATAATAATATGCATATCCTAGCTTCTGAGTTGGTGTAGGAGGCAGTTAAAAATGGGCACATATTTTTTTTCAAAATTTCTCAATACTGCCCCCGAGCCCCAACAGGTTTTTAAACAACAAACCTTGACTTACAGCATATTTTCTGAGAATACAGTGCATTGAATAGAGTATAGCCTACAGTACTAACAATAGTAGTGAACTGAGTATAATTGTCCTTGTAGTATTCGGAGCCCGTTAATAACACCATTCCTTCTCTCCTGTCTCTCCACAGCTGTACCTACGATCACGAGTACAACGATCCCAACGACTACTTTGACATAGCTCACCACGAAGTGGACAGGCAGGAGGAACTGGAGTACGAGGTATGAGATATACTGTAGCTATATCAAATTCTACTGTTTAGATTTAACCTATATAAATCTCTACCATTTAGATTTAACCTATATACAACTCTACCGTTTAGATTTAACCTATATACAACTCTACCGTCCATATAACTATATAAAACTCTACTGTTTAGATAAACATATATAAAATACCGTTTAGATAAACCTACAGTATGTAAAACTATACTCTGACTGTATCGATGGGTCTGATTGTATTATATTATATTTTGAGGCGTGTCTCAAACTCCTGGAGCGTTACTGAGTCTGTATGCTTTCATTCCAGTCAAGGATGAAAGACAGGAAGACAGACATTTTTAATAGCCTAGGTCCAAAATCTACAGTGGCTTGCGAAAGTATTCACCCCCATTGGCATTTTTCCTATTTTGTTGCCTTACAACCTGGAATTAAATTATTATTATTTTTTTTTTGGGGGGGGGGGGGGGTTGTTTCATTTGATTTACACATGCCTACAACTTTGAAGATGCAAAATATGTTTTATTGTGAAACAAACCCCCCCAAAGTCAATACTTTGAAGAGCCACCTTTTGCAGCAATTACAGCTGCAAGTCTCTTGGGGTATGTCTCTATAAGCTTGGCACATCTAGCCACTGGGATTTTTGCCCATTCTTCAAGACTTGTCACGAACCGGCTCGAAGTTCGTAACAAAAAGGGAGACAACGTGGAGATAAGGAATTAGAAAATATATGTATTAACTGAAGTAAACTAAATACAATTAACAATGGTGTGTTTAGTCAGTAATCAGCATTGTAAGTGAGTGGTTGCACGTATACATTTGATAATGAGGGGTGTTGAAAGGTGCCAAAGCAAACAAACAAAACGACCACAAAAATGTCACAACCAAAATCTATCAGTGTGTCTGGATGGAGAGAGTCTCCTCAATGAATGGAGGTGTATTTATCCCGGGACCCACCCGCCCAGGTGTGTCTGGATGGAGAGAGTCTCCTCAATGAATGGGGAAGAGGTGTATTCATCCCGGGACACACCTGGGCCCAGGTGTGTTCCATGTCTCTGATGACCCTCCCAGCTCCGCCCGCCGACCCCCCCCCCAATTCTTTTTCGTACTTTACACGATCATGCTCTAGCTTCTCACGATCATGCTCTAGCTTCTCACGATCGTGCTCTAGCTTCTCACGATCGTGCTCTAGCTTCTCACGATCGTGCTCTAGCTTCTCACGATCGTGCTCTAGCTTCTCACGATCATGCTCTAGCTTCTCACGATCATGCTCTAGCTTCTCACGATCATCTTCTAGCTTCTCACGATCGTGCTCTAGCTTCTCACAATCGTGGTCTAGCTTCTCACGATCATTTACATTTTTGCATTTACATTTTTGTCATTTAGCAGACACTCTTATCCAGAGTGACTTACAGTAGTGAATGCATACATTTCATACAATTTCATAATTTTTTTGCTGGCCCCCCGTGGGAATCGAACCCACAACCCTGGTGTTGCAAACACCACGCTCTACCAACTGAGCTACAGGGAAGTGGTAGTTCCTGCTAATTGGTGTTAGCGCAATGACTGGAAGTCTACAGGAACAACTAGCATGCTAGCTGTTCCCATTAGACTTCAAGGCATTGCGTTAACGCTAATAATCAATTGCGCTAACACTACTTAGCAACTTCCTTAAAACTGCATGCAGAGACATAAAAATGGTGTCCTCAAGTTCATCTGACTCTTTTAAAACCTCTTCAGCATCTGATCCCGTTAGCGGGATCAAAATCCAGCGAAAAATCATATCGCCAATTAGCATTAAAAAAAAATCATAATTTTTAAAAAAAATAAATAATATATATATTTTTTTTTTATAGATACACCTCTCCTGAATCGACCCACGTCGTCCGATTTCAAAAAGGTTTTACAGGAAAAGCAAATCATTAGATTATATTAGATGAGTCCATCGTAAAAAGCAGCTTCATAGCCATTTTCCGACCAACCACTTGCATCACATATAATCAAAAAACAGCTACATGCAGCACTAACCTTTTACAAACTTCATCAGATGGCACCCCTAGGACATCATGTTATACAATGCATGCATTCTTTTGTTCAATAAAGGTCATATTTATATATAAAAACAGCATTTTACATCTCTGTCTGACGTTGACTTCATTATTTCCCCTCAAAAGCGTCCCGGTAAACAATGCTGCATTTCAATAAATTACTACACTATAACGATTTTTTAAATGTATATTGTCAATCTAACATTTATAGATGAATATCTCTTGAGAACACCCGTCATACCAGATTTTAAATTAACTTTACTGGGTAATCACACTTTGCGATAAAAGGAGATGCGATACTCAGAAAATGAGCTAATATACAGAGCTCGGTGCCATCTTGGACGCAATAGCATGAACCATCTCATCTTGTATAATATTGTCAATAATCGCCTACCTTTAGTTGTCTTCATCAGAAAGCATCCCAGGTCCACAACAGATGTATTTTCGGTCAAAAAGTCCATACTTCACGTTCCATTAGCCTGATGTTGGTAGCGCGTCCTATGGCTCTCTCCAAGCGCAGCTCTGAAGTTCAGAATAAATGCAATCCTCGCGCATGTAGGTTCGTTCAAACATGTCAAACGTTGTATAAAATAAATCTTCAGGGCCTCTAACACCAAGAGAGCCAATAAGATTCGAGGGGGATGATGTCATGGCCTTTAAAACCGTATCCAAAGGTGGGGGCAGACATGGCCGCCGGCGTCATAATGGTGATGGCCCATCCCCTGTGACCAATTTCAAACTCGTGTCATTCACTGAGTTTTGACTCTATAAGGCTCAAACCACTGTGAAAGGACTGGCGACATCTAGTGGAAGCAATAGGAAGTGCTCAGTGAACCATTGCTCACGGTGTGATTAATAGGCAAAGTGATGAAGTCGAGTCCACAATTCAGAATTACACTTCCTGTTTCAATCGGTCTCGGGGTTTTGACTGCCATATGAGTTCTGTTATACTCACAGACACCATTCAAACAGTTTTAGAAACTTTAGAGTGTTTTCTATCCATATATAATAAGTATATGCATGCCCTATCTTCTGAGTTTGATTAGTAGGCCGTTGAAAATGGGAACGATTTTTTTTCAAAATGCGCTGTGGCGCCCCCTATCCTACGGTATCCTCAAGAGGTGGAAGTAGATAAAGGACTTCATTGCCAAAATCTTGAAGTATCTCTTTAATATGTATTGTATAGTAAAGTACTATTTTAATTTAGTTTATTACTCAATCTTTATTTTACTAGGCAAGTCAGTTAAGAACAAAAATTCTTATTTACAATGACGGCCTACCCCCTGCCAAACCCTAACCCGGATAACATTTGACATTTACATTTTAGTCATTTAGCAGACGCTCTTATCCAGAGCGACTTACAGTAGTGAATGCATACATTTCATTTCATGTTTTATTTTTTTTATTTTTTTGTACTGGCCCCCTGTGGGAATCGAACCCACAACCCTGGCGTTGCACACACCATGCTGTTGTTGCAAACACCATGCTCTACGCTGGGCCAATTGTGCGCCGCCGTATGGGACTCCCAATCCAAGGCTGGATGTGATAAAGCCATAGGGCGACGTATTATAATACGAGGTCCTACTCCTTCCAATAAGACTGTGTGAACTCACAGCCTTCATTGATTAAATCTCTGCTCTGCCACTTGATTTAGTCAACAAACAAAAAATAAAATACAAAGATTTTTACACTGAATAGGTGCAGTGGGATGTGTCAAGAGGCTAGCTGGCTGCCTCTCTATCTGTCTCCCACTTACAAATTAGCTGGAAACACCAAGAGAAACGCAATAGAATGTGTAATGGCGCAGCAGATACAGTATGTAAGATTTTTAGGGCATGAATGCAAACGAAATGGAATTGACCCAAATGGGCTGTAATCCAATGAATTGGAAATGACTCTGATATTTTAGACTCAGTAGGCTAGTTGCATCCAGAGCTCGAATACTACGGCAGTTTGTGAAGGATGCTTATTAAATTAAGATGAATGTTGGCTGAATTTCTGTATTTCAGCAACATTGGTCTTTGTACTCTAGGGTGTATACAGTACAGTATGACACTTGCAGTCATTTGTGAAAATAGCAAACAAATGTTTTTTGGCTCTCTCCCTCTCCCTCCTTCTCTCTCTTACTCTCTAACTGCCTCTTTCTCTCTATTACTCTCTCTCTCTCTCTCTCTCTCTCTCCCCGCCTCTCTTACTCTCTCTCCCTCCTTCTTTCTCTCGCTCTCTCCCTCTCTCTCCTGTTTTGTCCCCCCTCTCCTTTTCCGTCTTTTCCTTCGTCTCTCTCTAATCTTCTCTCTCTCTCTCTCCCTCTCTCTCGCTCCCTCTCTCTCTCTCTCCCTCTCTCTCTCTCCCCCCCCTCTCTCTCTCCCTCCTTATCTCTCTTACTCTCTCTCTCTCCCTCTCTTTTTCACTCTCTCTCCCTCCTTTTCTCTCTTGCTCTCTCTCACCCTCCTTCTCTCTGTTACTCTCTCTCTCTCCTTCTCTCTCTTACTCTCCCTCCCTCCTCTCTCACTCTCTCTCCCTCCCTCCTTCTCTCTCATACTCTCTCTCCCACTCCATCTCTTTCTTACTCTCTCTCCCTCCTTCTTTCTCTCGCTCTCTCCCTCTCTCTCCTGTTTTGTCCCCCCTCTCCTTTTCTGTCTTTTCCTTCGTCTCTCTCTAATCTTCTCTCTATCTCTTTTTCTCTCCTCTTCCTCTCTCTTCCTGTCTCTCTCGCTCCCCTTCTCTATAGGAGGTGGAGCTGTATAAGTCCAGTCAACAGGACAAGCTGGGGTTGACAGTGTGTTACTGTACAGATGATGAGGAGGACCTGGGAATATATGTAGGAGAGGTGAGAAATAAGGCCAGCAGCATATGTATTAACCAGAGATTGGAAACCTTTAGAGACCCAGTGTATGAAGACCATGTTGAGACCAAAACTATGTTGAGACCAATACCATGTTAAGATCATGTTGAGACCAAGACCATGTTGAGACCATGTTGAAACCAAGACCATGATGAGACCAAGACCATGATGAGACAAATACCATGATGAGACCATGATGAGACCAAGACCATGGTGAGACCAAGACCATGTTGAGACCAAGACCATGTTGGGACCAAGACCATGATGAGACCAAGACCATGTTGAGACCAAGACCATGATGAGACCAAGACCATGATGAGACCATGATGAGACCATGACCATGTTGAGACCAAGACCATGTTGAGACCAAGACCATGTTGAGACCATGTTGAGACCAAGACCATGTTGAGAACAAGACCATGATGAGACCAAGACCATGATGAGACCATGTTGAGACCAAGACCATGTTGAGACCAAGACCATGTTGAGACCAAGACCATGATGAGACCATGTTGAGACCAAGACCATGTTGAGACCTTGTTGAGACCAAGACCATGTTGAGACCAAGACCATGTTGAGATCACAACATTTATGAGACCAAGACCAATTAAAATATAGAAAAACAAAGATCTGGTACTAATCCTTGACACTAGTGTACTACATTGGCCCATAACTCATCTCTTCTCTTCAGGTCAATCCCAACAGTATAGCAGCAAAGAACGGACGTATCCGTGAAGGAGACAGAATTCTGCAGGTAGGCCAACACACACACGCACCCCTCAACCACTCGACAAAGTAGGCCAATTCACTTCATTTCCAATCTCTAGTAGAGCTTTAGCCACTTTCTGTACTGTTACTGGGTGGTGAGAGAATGCCCCAGTGACAGGCTGACAGCTCTGCCTAAAAATAGAGGAGAAGGAACGAAGGATGACGCAACTTTTACTCAACACGATAAAAGTCTCTGTGAGCTGCCTGTCAGGGAGTTGGAAATAATGGCCCATCACTGCTCCACATCACCATGGTTACCGATGTTGATTTCCTGTTCCGAACCACCCGGTACTGATTAATGAGATGTGGTGTGATCATAACAACATATAGGAACTCAAGTCCTTTTGTTCACCTGACCTAGAATTCCCTTACAATCAAAATGCCGACCACATTATCTACCAAGAGAATTCTCTTCGATTATAATCACAGCCGTGTATATTCCCCCCCAAGCAGACACCTCGACGGCTCTGAAAGAACTTCATTGGACTCTATGTAAACTGGAAACCACATATCCTGAGGCTGCATTTATTGTAGCTGGGGATTTTAACAAGGCTAATCTGAAAACAATCCACCCTAAATTTTATCAGCATATCGAATGCGCAACCCGGGCTGACAGCATTCTGGATCATTGCTACTCTAACTTCCGCGACGCATACAGAGCCCTCTCTCACCCTCCTTTCGGCAAATCTGACCATGACTCCATTTTGTTATAGACAGAAACTAAAACAGGAAATGCCCATACTCAGGTCTGTTCAACGCTGGTCTGACCAATCTGATTCCACGCTTCAAGATTGCTTCAATCACGTGGACTGGGATATGTTCTGGATAGCCTCAGACAACAACATTGATTTATATGTTGATTCGTTGAGCGAGTTTATTAGCAAGTGCATCGGTGATGTTGTACCCACGGTGACTATTAAAACCTTCCCCAACCAGAAACCGTTGACTGATGGCAACATTCGCGCAAAACTGAAAGCGCAAAGCACTGCTTTTAATCATGGCAAGGTGACCGGAAACATGACCAAATACAAACAGTGTAGCTATTCCCTCTGCAAGGCAATCAAACAAGTTAAGCATCAGTATAGAGACAAAGTAGAGCCGCAATTCAACGGCTCAGACATGAGATGTATGTGGCAGGGTCTACAGTCAATCACGGATTGCAAAAAGAAAACCAACCCCGTCGCGGACACCGACGTCTTGCTCCCAGACAAACTAAACAACTTCTTTGCTCTCTTTGAAGACAATACAGTGCCACTGACACGGCCCGCTACCAAAACCTGCGGGATCTCCTTCACCGCAGCCAACGTGAGTAAAACATTTAAAAGTGTTAACCCTCGCAAGGCTGCCGGCCTCAGAAGGCTGAAGAAATGTGTCTTGTCACCGAAAACACTCACAAACTTTTACAGACCTCAGGAGGCTGAAGAAATGTGTATTTTCACCGAAAACACTCACAAACTTTTACAGATGCACAATCGTGAGCATCCTGTCGGGCTGTATCACCGCCTGGTACGGCAACTGCTCTGCCCACAACCGTAAGGCTCTCCAGAGGGTAGTGAGGTCTGCACAACGCATCACCGGGGGCAAACTACCTGCCCTCCAGGACACCTACACCACCCAAAAAGATCATCAAGGACAACAACCACCCGAGCCACTGCCTGTTCATCCCGCTATCATCCAGAAAGCGATGTCAGTACAGGTGAATCAAAGCTGAGACCGGGAGACTGAAAAACAGCTTCTATCTCAAGGCCATCAGACTGTTAAACAGCCATCACTAACATTGAGTGGCTGCTGCCAACATACTGACTCAAATCTATAGCCACTTTAATAATTGAACATTCGATGTGGTAAATATATCACTAGTCACTTTAAACAATGTCACTTTATATAATGTTTACATACCCTACATTTTATTTATTTTATTTATTTCACCTTTATTTAACCAGGTAGGCAAGTTGAGAACAAGTTCTCATTTACAATTGTGACCTGGCCAAGATAAAGCAAAGCAGTTCGACAACATACAACAACACAGAGTTACACATGGAGTAAAACAAACATACAGTCAATAATACAGTAGAAAAATAAGTCTATATACAATGTGAGCAAATTAGGTGAGATAAGGGAGGTAAAGGCAAAAATGCCATGGTGGCAAAGTAAATACAATATAGCAAGTAAAACACTGGAATGGTAGATTTGTAGTAGAAGAAAGTGCAAAGTAGAAATAATGGGGTGCAAAGGAGCAAAATAAATAAATAAATAAATACAGTAGGGGAAGCGGTAGTTGTTTGGGCTAAATTATAGATGGGCTATGTACAGGTGCAGTGATCTTTGAGCTGCTCTGACAGCTGGTGCTTAAAGCTAGTGAGGGAGATAAGTGTTTCCAGTTTCAGAGATTTTTATAGTTCGTTCCAGTCATTGGCAGCAGAGAACTGGAAGGAGAGACGGCCAAAGGAGGAATTGGCTTTGGGGGTGACCAGAGAGATATACCTGCTAGAGCGCGTGCTACAGGTGGGTGCTGTTATGGTGACCAGTGAGCGGAGATAAGGGGGGACTTTACCTAGCAGGGTCTTGTAGATGACCTGGAGCCAGTGGGTTTGGCGACGAGTATGAAGTGAGTCTGGAAGGAGAGTTTACAGTCTAACCAGACACCTAGGTATTTGTAGTTGTCCACATATTCTAAGTCAGAGCCGTCCAGAGTAGTGATGCTGGACAGGCGGGCAGGTGCAGGCAGCGATCAGTTGAAGAGCATGCATTTAGTTTAACTTGTATTTAAGAGCAGTTGGAGGCCACGGAAGGAGAGTTGTATGGCATTGAAGCTCGTCTGGAGGGTTGTTAACACAGTGTCCAAAGAAGGGCCAGAAGTATACAGAGTGGCGTCGTCTGCGTAGAGGTGGATCAGAGACTCACCAGCAGCAAGAGCGACATCATTGATGTATACAGAGAAAAGAGTTGGCCCAAGAATTGAACCCTGTGGCACCCCCATAGAGACTGCCAGAGGCCTGGACAACAGGCCCTCCGATTTGACACACTGAACTCTATCAGAGAAGTAGTTGGTGAACCAGGCGAGGCAATCATTTGAGAAACCAAGGCTATTGAGTCTGTCGATGAGGATGTGGTGATTGACAGAGTCGAAAGCCTTGGCCAGGTCAATGAATACGGCAGCACAGTATTGTTTCTTATCGATGGCGGTTACGATATCGTTTAGGACCTTGAGCGTGGCTGAGGTGCACCCATGACCAGCTCTGAAACCAGATTGCATAGCGGAGAAGGTGCGGTGGGATTCGAAATGGTCGGTAATCTGTTTGTTGACTTGGCTTTCGAAGACCTTAGAAAGGCATGTCATGGGCGTCGTATTGATTAGACCAAAATGCAGCGAGAATGTGTATACTCATCTTTTTTTTATTTGGCAGAAAGAAGGAAAAGCAAAACAAAACACACGTATACAAAAACAACGACGACAAACAGACTTGTAAGGCATACAGCTAAACACGAAACAACTACCCACAAATCCCATAGAAAAACACCCCTCTTAAATAGGACCTTCAATTACAAGCAACGAGAAGCAGCTGCTTCCAACTGAAGGTCCACCCAATAAACATCACATAGAAATAGACATACTAGAACTAACATAGAAATAGACTCACAAAGAACATAGCCCAACAAACCCCGAAACACTCTAAACAAACACCCCCTGCCATGCCCTGACCAAACTACAATAACAAACAACCTATTTTACTGGTCAGGACGTGACAAGGCAGGGTAGGATAGATATAGGTCTGTAGCAGTTTGGGTTAAGAGTGTCCCCTCCTTTGAAGAGGGGGATGACAGCAGCTGCTTTCCAATCTTTGGGAATCTCAGACGACACGAAAGAGAGGTTGAACAGGCTAGAAATAGGGGTTGCAACAATTTCGGCAGATAATTTTAGAAAGAAAGGGTCCAGATTGTCTAGCCTGGCTGATTTGTAGGGGTCCAGATTTTGCAGCTCTTTCAGAACATCAGCTGAATGGATTTGGGAGAAGGAGAAATGGGGAAGGCTTGGGCGAGTAGCTGTGGGGGGTGCAGTGCTGTTGACTGCGGTAGAGGTAGCCAGGTGGAAAGCATGGCCAGCCGTAGAAAAATGATTATTTAAATTCTCAATTATAGTGGGTTTATCGGTGGTGATAGAGTTTCTTATCCTCAGTGCAGTGGGCAGCTGGGAGGAGGTGTTCTTATTCTCCATGGACTTTACACTGTCCCAGAACTTTTTTGAGTTTGTGTTGCAGGAAGCAAATTTCTGCTTGAAAAAGCTAGCCTTGGCTTTTCTAACTGCCTGTGTATATTGGTTTCTAACTTCCCTGAAAAGTTGCATATTACGGGGGTTGTTTGATGCTAATGCAGAACGCCACAGGATATTTTTGTATTGGTTAAGGGCAGTCAGGTCTGGGAAGAACCAAGGGCTATATCTGTTCCTGGTTCTAAATTTCTTGAATGGGGCATGCTTATTTAAGATGGAGAGGAAGGCATTTAAAAAAAATAACCAGGCATCCTCTACTGACGGGATGAGGTCAATAACCTTCCAGGATACCCGGGACAGGTCGATTAGAAAGGCCTGCTCGCTGAAATGTTTCAGGGAGCGTTTGACAGTGATGAGTGGAGGTCGTTTGACCGCTGACCCATTACGGGTGCAGGCAATGAGGCAGTGATCGCTGAGATCTTGGTTAAAAACAGCAGAGGTGTATTTAGAGCGCGAGTTGGTTAGGATGATATCTATGAGGGTGCCCATGTTTATGGCTTTGGGGTGGTACCTGGTGGGTTCATTAATTGTTTGTGTGAGATTGAGGGCATCAATTGGATTGTAGGATGGCTGGGGTGTTAAGCATGTCCTAGTTTAGGTCACCTAGCAGCACGAGCTATGAAGATAGATGGGGGGCAATCAGTTCACATGTGGTGTCCAGAGCACAGCTGGGGGCCGAGGGTGGTCTATAGCAGGCGGCAACGGTGAGAGACTTGTTTTTAGAGAGATGGATTTTTAAAAGTAGAAGTTCAAATTGTTTGGGTACAGACCTGGATAGTAGGACAGAACTCTGCAGGCTATCTCTGCAGTAGATTGCAACACCGCCCCCTTTGGCCGTTCTAACATTACTCATCTCATATGTATATACTGTACTCTATACCATCTACTGCTTCTTGCCTATGCCGTTCAGCCATCGCTCATCCATATATTTATATGTACATATTCATTCCTTTACACTTGTGTGTATAATGTAGTTGTTTTGAAATTGTTAGATTACTTGATAGATATTACTGCACGGTCACAACTAGAAGCACAAGCATTTCACTACACTCGCATTAACATCTGCTAACCATGTGTATGTGACCAATAAAATTTGATTTGACCTTAGAGACTGCTGCCCTGTGTACATAGTCACTCTTTATTACTGTTTACTTCGTGTACATGTGCATTCGGAAAGAATTCAGACCCAGGCCTCCTGTGTCTGCATCTGGGTCTCGCCTTGTGTCATGATATATCCTTGCTTCAGGGCCTGAGCAACAGGCAGTTAGATTTGGGTACATCATTTTAGGAGAAAATGGACTAAAAGGGGCCAATCCTTAAGAGGTTATTAATTAAGAAAATGACTTTAAAAACGGTTTAATCCCTGTGGATTGATGAAGAATTGTGAAATTGTACTGTTGAGAGGGATGAGGCAAAAAAAAAAATTACAAATAAGTCTGGTGTAACGTAGACGCTGGGAGTCGGGGAAGCAAGTGCAGGGGGTGAGTTTAATAATAAACGAAACATGGAACGAAACACGAGTAGCATACGGACATGAAACAACATCAATAAGTGAGTGCTAGATATAGGGGAGGTAATGAGAGAGGAAATGGAATCCAGGTGTGCCTCATCACGAGGAGAAGGTGCGAGTAATGATTGATGCTAGGTGGTTAATAAACCGGTGACGTCAAACATCGGATTAGACGAGACATCTGGCTGCACAACCGATTGGCAAACGTACTGCAAATTGAGAAATCATTTGACTAAACTGAATAAAAAGAAGAAACTATACTATGAAACAAAAAAAATTAAATGATACAAAGAATGATAGTAAAAAATATTTGCAGTACCTTGAGTTAAATTTGGGTCAATAAGGCAAACTCGGCTCCATCATTTTTTTGAATTAGATGGCTTCTTATTCATCACAAAACCCACTGATATTGCCAATTACTTTAATGATTTTTTCATTGGTAGGATTAGCAAAGTTAAGCATGACATGCCAGCAACAAATGCTGACACATCCAAGTATATCTGACAAAATTATGAAAGACAAGAATTGCAATTTTGAATTCCGTAAAGTGAGTGTGGAAGAGGTGAAAGAATATTGTTCTCTATCAACAATGACAAACCACCGGGGTCTGACAACTTGAATGGAAAATTACTGAGGATAAAAGCAGACGATATTGCCACTCCTTTTTGACATATCTTCAATCCAAGCCTACTAAAAAGTGTGTGCCCTCAAGCCTGGAGGGAAGCAAAAGTAATTTTGCTATCCAAGAATAGTAAAGCCCCAAATCCTGGTTCAAACCTCAGTAAACCTTTGGAAAAAATTGTGTTTGACCAGATTCATTGCTATTTTACTGTAAAGAAATTGACAACAGACTTTCAGCACGCTTATAGGGAAGGACATTCAACAAGCACGGCACTTACAAAAATGACTGATGATTGACTGAGAGGAACTCATGATGAAAAGATTGTAGAAGCTGTTTTGTTAGACTTCAGTGCTGCTTTTGACATTATCGATCATAGTCATTCTCCGCATCCGCCAAACCGAAGTGTGATGCATCACTCCAGAGAACATGTTTCTACTGTTCCAGAGTCCAGTGGTGGCAAGATTTACACCACTCCAGCCGATGCTTGGCATTGCATGGTGATCTTAAGCTTGTGTGTGGTTGCTCGGCCATGGAAACCCATTTCATGAAGCTCCCGATGAAGAGTTCTTGTGCTGTCGTTGCTTCCAGAGGCAGTTTGGAACCCTGTAAGGAGGGTTGCAACCCGAGGACAGATGATTTTTACGCGCTACGCGCTTCAGCACTTGGTAGTCCCGTTCTGTGAGCTTGTGTGCCTATCACCTTGTGGCTGAGCCATTGTTGTTCCTAGATGTTTCCACTTCACAATAACAGCACTTACAGTTGACCGGGGGCAGCTCTAGCAGAGCAGAAATTTGATGAACTGACTTGTTGGAAAGGTGGCATCCTGTGACGGTGCCACGTTGAATTTCACTGAGCTCTTCAGGAAGGCCATTCTACTGCCAATGTTTGTCTACGGAGATAACATATCTGTGTGCTAGATTTTATACACATGTCAGCAACAGGTGGGGCTGAAATAGCCGAATCCACTCATTTGAAAGGGTGTCCACATAATTTTGTATATAGTGTCTATGTACATATCTACCTCAATTACCTCATACCACTGCACATGGATTCGGTACTGGTACCCCAGGTATATAGCCATGTTATTACCTTGTACCCCTGCAAATGGATTCGGTACTGGTACCCCAGGTATATAGCCATGTTATTACCTCGTACCCCTGCACTTTGACTCAGTACTGGTACTCCCTTTATATAGCCATGTTATTACCTCGTACCCCTGCACATTGACTCAGTACTGGTACCCCGGGTATATAGCCATGTTATTACCTCGTACCCCTGCACATTGACTCAGTACTGGTACCCCAGGTATATAGCCATGTTATTACCTCGTACCCCTGCAAATTGACTCAGTACTGGTACCCCGGGTATATAGCCATGTTATTACCTCGTACCCCTGCACATTGACTCAGTACTGGTACCCCAGTTATATAGCCATGTTATTACCTCGTACCCCTGCACATTGACTCAGTACTGGTACCCCGGGTATATAGCCATGTTATTACCTCGTACCCCTGCACATTGACTCAGTACTGGTACCCCAGGTATATAGCCATGTTATTACCTCGTACCCCTGCACATTGACTCAGTACTGGTACCCCAGGTATATAGCCATGTTATTACCTCGTACCCCTGCACATTGACTCAGTACTGGTACCCCGGGTATATAGCCATGTTATTACCTCGTACCCCTGCACATTGACTCAGTACTGGTACCCCGGGTATATAGCCATGTTATCACCTCGTACCCCTGCACATTGACTCAGTACTGGTACCCTGGGTATATAGCCATGTTATTACCTCGTACCCCTGCACATTGACTCAGTACTGGTACCCCAGGTATATAGCCATGTTATTACCTCGTACCCCTGCACATTGACTCAGTACTGGTACCCCAGGTATATAGCCATGTTATTACCTCGTACCCCTGCACATTGACTCAGTACTGGTACCCCAGGTATATAGCCATGTTATTACCTCGTACCCCTGCACATTGACTCAGTACTGGTACCCCGGGTATATAGCCATGTTATTACCTCGTACCCCTGCACATTGACTCAGTACTGGTACCCCAGGTATATAGCCATGTTATTACCTCGTACCCCTGCACATTGACTCAGTACTGGTACCCCAGGTATATAGCCATGTTATTACCTCGTACCCCTACACATTGACTCAGTACTGGTACCCCGGGTATATAGCCATGTTATTACCTCGTACCCCTGCACATTGACTCAGTACTGGTACCCCGGGTATATAGCCATGTTATCACCTCGTACCCCTGCACATTGACTCAGTACTGGTACCCCAGGTATATAGCCATGTTATTACCTCGTACCCCTGCACATTGACTCAGTACTGGTACCCCGGGTATATAGCCATGTTATTACCTCGTACCCCTGCACATTGACTCAGTACTGGTACCCCAGGTATATAGCCATGTTATTACCTCGTACCCCTGCACATTGACTCAGTACTGGTACCCCGGGTATATAGCCATGTTATTACCTCGTACCCCTGCACATTGACTCAGTACTGGTACCCCGGGTATATAGCCATGTTATTACCTCGTACCCCTGCACATTGACTCAGTACTGGTACCCCAGTTATATAGCCATGTTGTTACCTCGTACCCCTACACATTGACTCAGTACTGGTACCCCAGGTATATAGCCATGTTATTACCTCGTACCCCTGCACATTGACTCAGTACTGGTACCCTGGGTATATAGCCATGTTATTACCTCGTACCCCTGCACATTGACTCAGTACTGGTACCCCAGGTATATAGCCATGTTATTACCTCGTACCCCTGCACATTGACTCAGTACTGGTACCCCGGGTATATAGCCATGTTATTACCTCGTAACCCTGCACATTGACTCAGTACTGGTACCCCAGGTATATAGCCATGTTATTACCTCGTACCCCTGCACATTGACTCAGTACTGGTACCCCAGGTATATAGCCATGTTATCACCTCGTACCCCTGCACATTGACTCAGTACTGGTACCCCGGGTATATAGCCATGTTATTACCTCGTACCCCTGCACATTGACTCAGTACTGGTACCCCAGGTATATAGCCATGTTATCACCTCGTACCCCTGCACATTGACTCAGTACTGGTACCCCGGGTATATAGCCATGTTATTACCTCGTACCCCTGCACATTGACTCAGTACTGGTACCCCAGGTATATAGCCATGTTATTACCTCGTACCCCTGCACATTGACTCAGTACTGGTACCCTGGGTATATAGCCATGTTATCACCTCGTACCCCTGCACATTGACTCAGTACTGGTACCCCGGGTATATAGCCATGTTATTACCTCGTACCCCTGCACATTGACTCAGTACTGGTACCCCAGGTATATAGCCATGTTATTACCTCGTACCCCTGCACATTGACTCAGTACTGGTACCCCGGGTATATAGCCATGTTATTACCTCGTACCCCTACACATTGACTCAGTACTGGTACCCCGGGTATATAGCCATGTTATTACCTCGTACCCCTGCACATTGACTCAGTACTGGTACCCCGGGTATATAGCCATGTTATTACCTCGTACCCCTGCACATTGACTCAGTACTGGTACCCCGGGTATATAGCCATGTTATTACCTCGTACCCCTGCACATTGACTCAGTACTGGTACCCCGGGTATATAGCCATGTTATCACCTCGTACCCCTGCACATTGACTCAGTACTGGTACCCTGGGTATATAGCCATGTTATTACCTCGTACCCCTGCACATTGACTCAGTACTGGTACCCCGGGTATATAGCCATGTTATTACCTCGTACCCCTGCACATTGACTCAGTACTGGTACCCCGGGTATATAGCCATGTTATTACCTCGTACCCCTGCACATTGACTCAGTACTGGTACCCCGGGTATATAGCCATGTTATTACCTCGTACCCCTGCACATTGACTCAGTACTGGTACCCCGGGTATATAGCCATGTTATTACCTCGTACCCCTGCACATTGACTCAGTACTGGTACCCCGGGTATATAGCCATGTTATTACCTCGTACCCCTGCACATTGACTCAGTACTGGTACCCCGGGTATATAGCCATGTTATTACCTCGTACCCCTGCACATTGACTCAGTACTGGTACCCCGGGTATATAGCCATGTTATTACCTCGTACCCCTGCACATTGACTCAGTACTGGTAGCCCAGGTATATAGCCATGTTGTTACCTCGTACCCCTGCACATTGACTCAGTACTGGTACCCCAGGTATATAGCCATGTTATTACCTCGTACCCCTGCACATTGACTCAGTACTGGTACCCCAGGTATATAGCCATGTTATTACCTCGTACCCCTGCACATTGACTCAGTACTGGTACCCCGGGTATATAGCCATGTTATTACCTCGTACCCCTGCATATTGACTCAGTACTGGTACCCCAGGTATATAGCCATGTTATTACCTCGTACCCCTGCACATTGACTCAGTACTGGTACCCCGGGTATATAGCCATGTTATTACCTCGTACCCCTGCACATTGACTCAGTACTGGTACCCCAGGTATATAGCCATGTTATCACCTCGTACCCCTGCACATTGACTCAGTACTGGTACCCCGGGTATATAGCCATGTTATTACCTCGTACCCCTGCACATTGACTCAGTACTGGTACCCTGGGTATATAGCCATGTTATTACCTCGTACCCCTGCACATTGACTCAGTACTGGTACCCCGGGTATATAGCCATGTTATTACCTCGTACCCCTGCACATTGACTCAGTACTGGTACCCCGGGTATATAGCCATGTTATTACCTCGTACCCCTGCACATTGACTCAGTACTGGTACCCCGGGTATATAGCCATGTTATTACCTCGTACCCCTGCACATTGACTCAGTACTGGTACCCCGGGTATATAGCCATGTTATTACCTCGTACCCCTGCACATTGACTCAGTACTGGTACCCCGGGTATATAGCCATGTTATTACCTCGTACCCCTGCACATTGACTCAGTACTGGTACCCCGGGTATATAGCCATGTTATTACCTCGTACCCCTGCACATTGACTCAGTACTGGTACCCCGGGTATATAGCCATGTTATTACCTCGTACCCCTGCACATTGACTCAGTACTGGTACCCCGGGTATATAGCCATGTTATTACCTCGTACCCCTGCACATTGACTCAGTACTGGTACCCCGGGTATATAGCCATGTTATTACCTCGTACCCCTGCACATTGACTCAGTACTGGTACCCCGGGTATATAGCCATGTTATTACCTCGTACCCCTGCACATTGACTCAGTACTGGTACCCCAGGTATATAGCCATGTTATTACCTCGTACCCCTGCACATTGACTCAGTACTGGTACCCCGGGTATATAGCCATGTTATTACCTCGTACCCCTGCACATTGACTCAGTACTGGTACCCTGGGTATATAGCCATGTTATTACCTCGTACCCCTGCACATTGACTCAGTACTGGTACCCCAGGTATATAGCCATGTTATTACCTCGTACCCCTGCACATTGACTCAGTACTGGTACCCCGGGTATATAGCCATGTTATCATTACTCATTGAGTATTTATTCCTCATGTTATTATTATTATCATTATTATGTATGTCTCTCTGCATTGTTGAGAAGGTCCCGTAAGTAAGAATTTCGCTGTTAGTCTAAACCTGTTGTTTACGAAGCATTTGACTTGTGATCTGATTTAATTTGAGACAAAATGGATATAAAAGCATGTGTGGAACTGCTCAGTAGCATCATGAGCTTCTCTTTTTACATTGACGTAAAGTGGTGATGATATTGTCATATCATGAATCACTACATCAATACAATTCAACTCCAATTTTCCTTCTTATTCACTATAATTGACCCCAACCCTGGATATTAATCATATTGATTGCATAATGTTTTAACCACTATGTGTGAACATCCCAAAGTCCATAAAGTCTTCCTGCTTCCCACTAGATAAATGGTATTGATATCCAGAACAGAGAAGAGGCGGTGGCCATTTTGACCAGAGAGGACAGCATCAACTTCTCACTGCTGCTGGCCAGACCTGACATAGAGGTACACACAAACACACACACACACACACACACACATTTTACTGCCACACAAATCCTTAAATCACTAGCTCATATCCGGCTGGAAGAAGCACGTAAGAGGTTGTTTGGGAGAGGGATTGTGGGGATTTTTTTTTTTATGTTGTTAGGTAACTGAAATACATTAAGAACACCTGCTGTTTCCATGACATAGACTGACCAGGTGAATCCAGGTGAAAGCTATGATTCCTTATTGATGTCACTTGTTAAATCCACTTAATTCAGTGTAGATGAGTTTGTCGCGCTCAACAGTTTCCCGTGTGTATCAAGAATGGTCCACCACCCAAAGGACATCCAGCCAACTTTGCACATAAATGACATGCAAGTCAATAATAAGATGTTTCTAAAGCTTGGTTTACTCATTAATAATACATTCTATTGTACAAATGTAGTGTGTTTGAGTTTTAAAAATGCTTAAAGTAATTTCCAATTTGATTAAAAAATCTCTCTATATATATATATATATATATATATATATATATATATATATATATATATAATCCATATTATAATTCACATTTTATGTAGCTGCAGGATTCTTTTTTCAAATTAAGATCCTACATCTGTAAAAACACACGCAAATACACAAATACACAAATACACAAATACGCAAATACACAAACACACAAATAGACACTCACTCTCTCTAGCTTACAGCCACACACACAGTCTTTAAGGTATACAGTACATACACCTGGTAGGCCACGATAAATTCTTTAGCCATGGCAAAATTTTGAAAACAGTGGCATTTCTACTATCAGATCTCCACAACAAATAGATAACAAACTAAATAATCCAGAAATTCTATTCTAGCATTGAATAAAGAAGGGTAGGGGATATGGGACGGAGGGAGGAAATATTGAAGAGACAGGTGAATGGGTGATAGAGAGAGGGAGAGGGAAGTGTGGAGGGATGAGATAGAGAGGAAATGTAGGAGGAGGAGACAGGTGAATGGGTGATAGAGAGAGGGAGAGGGAAGTGTGGAGGGGTGAGATAGAGAGGAAATGTAGGAGGAGGAGACAGGTTTATCTTCAACGTCCCATTTTGTTGCTTCAAGGTCACAGCTATATATTCACACAGACACACAGCATGCACAGACACACACACACAATCACCCAGTAGGCACAGACACACGCACACACACACGCACGCACACACACACACACACACACCACATCAATACCACAATCTTACCATATGATATCTCACTATGTAGTCTCGCTAATAGTGATTCAATTAGGATTTTGGGGGTGGAGGATGGGAGGGGGGGTTATAATATACTAGTCTGAATACAATGAATACTGATACTATTCTAAACATTACTTTATTCTGATACTAGTCTAAATATACTGTATACTGGTACTAGTGTAAATATACTGTATTCTGATACTAGTGTAAATATACTGTATTCTGATTCTAGTCTAAATATACTGTATACTGGTACTAGTGTAAATATACTGTATACTGGTACTAGTGTAAATATACTGTATACTGATACTAGTCTAAATATACTGTATACAGATACTAGTCTAAATATACTGTATACTGGTACTAGTCTAAATATACTGTATACTAGTACAATTATAAATATACTGTATACTGGTACTAGTGTAAATATACTGTATTCTGATACTAGTCTAAATATACGGTATACTGGTACAATTCTAAATATACTGTATACTGGTACTAGTGTAAATATACTGTATTCTGATACTAGTCTAAATGTACTGTATACAGATACTAATCTAAATATACTGTATACTGGTACTAGTCTAAATATACTGTATAGTGGAACTAGTCCAGATATACTTTATTCTGGTACTAGTCTAAACATACTGTATACTGGTACTAGTCTAAATATACTGTATACAGATACTAGTCTAAATATACTGTATACTAGTACAATTATAAATATACTGTATACTGGTACTAGTGTAAATATACTATATTCTGTTACTAGCGTAAATATACTGGTACTCTGTATTCTGATACTAATTCTGATTCTGAGGAACATGAAAATGAGACAAAAATCTATGCTCTTCTCTTTGTGACATTTCAATTAAATTACATAAAATTATCTTTCAGATAAGTCAATGACCCAAATACAGAAAGCTACAACATTGTCGTTTAATTGCTCAATATCAAGATCCATATTTATTTTACATTTCAAATAACATAATCTAACTTCAAGAAATATAACAAATTGGTGTTAAATGTTTATGTCGCCATCTACTGTTATTAATATTTTTTTATGTGGAACAAAAAATAATGTAGACATCTTATGTTTGTTGTAATATCACCTTCTTCTTTCTATGTTCTTTTGTCTCTCTCCTTCAACAATCAATGACATTAATCAACTTTGACCATTTGCCATCTTTGAAACAAATGCACTTCAACCACAACGCTGGAAAACACCCTTTCGTGTCCTTGAAAAAAAAAAAAACTCAACCAACCATTCCTTCACCCAGAATGAGCACCAGGGGGACCCAGAGGAGGTGGATATGGAGATACCTATCGGCATGAATGTTGAGGCTCTCCACACCTGCCACCTGCCCAGCCTCTACCGAGAGGGGCCACACACCCCCACCCACATCCTTAGTCTGACTACTCTCAGGTTGGTACAGCACCAGAGCCGTATATTTACAGAGTCGGGACATTGACGTTTCTGCATTATGATGCATTTACATGACACTACAACATTCTACGGCGGCCATGTTTAGATCCCAATTAACATTACATGGGGGGGGGGGGATATTTAAATCATGCTATGTAACCGATTGTCTTGAATTAGAAAACAATATTTGAAATTCTAAAAGTTGGCTGAACTTTCTATACAGCCCCTGTATGTCAGTGGTGATGGGATACAGACAAAACCTTAACTCTCTGTTTGAACATTCTCTTTGCACCTGTGATGTTCTGTGTTCACTAGTCAAGTACAGTGCAATTAAATATAGAAAAATATTGTACATATATGTATTTTCTTTTGTGCATGGTTTTAAGTGCGAGTACCTTTTGAACTCCACTCTGTATAGTGTACTCATTCTAGCCAACCTTGGCAGAGAACAGACTACACCACATGTAGTCGCCCACTAGACCCTAACCTTAACATTTTAGTCATTTAGCAGACGCTCTTATCCAGAGCAACTTACAGTAGTGAATACATACATTTCATGCATTTTTTTGTTGTTGTACTGGCCCCCCGTGGGAATTGAACCTAGAACCCTGGCGTTGCACACACCATGCTCTACCAACTGAGCCACAGGGAAGACCAGCTAGCGAGCATCTAATGACCCACTAGCGGCCCGCTGCTGGCAACTACTGGCGGGACCTCAGGGGCCCATCAGTGACAAGCTTAGCTGCTATAGCCCTAAAGCTGCTTCTCTCCCCTGTGTCAGACTAGCAGCCTGTCCAGGGAGTGTATATCAAGCTGCCTCTCCAGGCTATTTGTTTACTGCTTCTTCTCTTCTCCCCAATAACAGCTTGTAGATACTGTAGAAATACTGTGTAGATGCTGTAGATACTGCATAGATACTGTATAGAAAACGGTGTAGATACTGTAAAGATACTGTAGATACTGTAAATATACTGTATAGATACTGTATAGAGACTGTATACATTCTGTAGATACTGTATACATTCTGTAGATACTGTGAAGATACTATATATACTGTAAATATACTGTATAGGTTCTGTATAGAGACTGTATACATTCTGTAGATACTGTATTTGATACTGGTCATCTCCTCAGTAACAGTCAGGAGCTGGACAGTGGCGTGGGCCGTACAGACGAAAGCACCCACAACGCTGAGTCCTCTGAACATGACCTGCTTGGAGAGGACCAGGACCAGACCAGCGCCCCAAACACCAACACAACCAACACCCCAGGCAGCATGAGGAAGTTCAGACCTGGGAATACACCCTCGTCCCCATTGCCCCACCTCCAAGAGATCCACCTCACTTATGACTCCCAGCCCAGGGTGGGGCTGTATGGAGGAAAGGGACTGGGAGGGGGTTTGGGGACGGGGTTGGGGTTGGGGTTGGGGGGGTACGTACCCGACCCACTGATGACGATGATGATGCCGGGTCTGACTGAGGAAGAGTGCGAGAGGTACAGGGAGCTACTGGAGATCAGGTGTCAGTTTGAAAGAAACAGGAAGCTTGCTGAGAGAAGCCAGGGAGGAAGATTGGGGACTGAGGAGGATGAGGAGAAGTGTGAGATATGTGATGATGAAGGGGGGAGTGACCCAAAAGTCGATGTAAACTGCAACGAGAGCATGACGCAACACGAGATGGCGTTGTTAGAGGAGGAACTACGTCATCTCGAGTTTAAGTGTCGTAACATCCTGAGGGTGCAAAAGATGCAACAGCTGAGAGAACGATGCATGAAGGCGTGGCTTCTGGAGGAGGACGTCGTTGGCCGTGGAGCCTTACCCACTGGTCCTGAATCCGCCCCCGACCACGACACAGACCCAGAGCCCGCCAACGAGCTCCACCGCGAGCTATCGGACATCAATGAGCTCCCTGAGCGGGAGAGATCCGACCCAGACCCAGACCCAGACCAGGACAAAGACAGCACCAGCGCCTACAACACAGGGGGAGAGAGTTGCAGGAGCACCCCTCTGGTTAGCACCAAGTTACTCCCTCTGTCTTTGTCCATCCAGGAAGAGGGTAGAGGAGGGGACATCCCCAACAGACACAGCCGAGACCGGGCTGACAAGGTCGGGTCTAGGCGGGGATGGGAGAGAGGAGGACATGGTAGTCCGAATGGTTCCTTCTCTCCCAACAGCTACAGGTAATGTCTTGTGAGATACTATATAGCTACTGTATAGATACTGTATAGATACTGTATAGATACTGTGTAGATACTGTGTAGATACTGTATAGATACTGTACAGATACTGTGTAGATACTCTGTAGATACTGTATAGACACTGTATAGATACTGTATAGATACTGTATAGATACTGTGCATATACTGTGTAGATACTGTATAGATACTGTGTAGATACTCTGTAGATACTGTGTATATACTCTGTAGATACTGTATAGACACTGTATAGACACTGTATAGATACTGTATAGATACTGTGTAGATACTGTATAGACACTGTATAGATACTGTATAAGATACTATATAGATACTGTGTAGATACTGTATAAGATACTGTATAGATACTGTATAGATACTGTGTAGATACTGTATAGATACTGTGTAGATACTCTAGATACTGTATAGATACTGTGTATATAATGTGTAGATACAGTGTATACACTGTGTAGATACTATTTAGATACTGTCTAGATACTCTGTAGATAATGTATAGATACTGTCCATATACTGTGTAGATACTGTATAGATACTGTGTAGATACTCTGTAGATAATGTAGTGATACTGTAGATACTGTATAGATACAGTATAGATAATGTATACATACTGAATAGATGCTGTATAGATATTGTGTAGATAATCAATAGATACTGTATAGAAACTGTATAGATACTGTGTAGATACTCTCTATATACTGTAGAGATACTGTATAGATACTGTATAGATACCGTATAAATACTGTGTAGATACTCTATAGATACTGTAGAGATACTGTAGATGCTGTGTAGATACTGTAGAGATACTGTAGAGATAATGTATAGATACTGTATAGATGCTGTATAGATATTGTGTAGATCATCTAATACTGTATAGCTACTGTGTAGATACTCTATAGATACTGTATAGATATTGTGGAGATAATCTATAGATACTGTGGAGATACTGTAGATACTGTAGAGATACTGTGGAGATACCATATAGCTACTCTACAGAAACTGTAGAGATACTGTAGAAATACTGTGTAGATACTCTATAGATACTGTGTAGATACTCTATAGATACTGTATGTTTTCTGTATAGATTGTGTGTAGATACTCTATAGATACTGTATAGATACTGTATATGTACTGTGTAGATATTCTATATATACTGTATAGGTACTGTATATATACTGTGTAGATACTGTGTAGATACTCTATAGATACTGTATATTTACTCTATAGATACTGTATAGATATTGTGTAGTTAATCTATAGATACTGTATAGATACTGTATTGATACTGTGTAGATACTCTATATATAATCTCTATATACTGTGTAGATACAGTACAGATACTCTATAGATACTGTATATATACTCTATAGATACTGCATATATACTGTGTAGATAATCTATAGATACTGTATAGATAATCTATAGATACTGTATATATAATGTGTACTTACTCTATAGATACTGTATAGATACTGTATATATGCTGTGTATATAATCTATAGATACTGTAGAGATAGTCTATAGATGCTGTATATATACCGTGTAGATAATCTATAGATACTGTAGTGGTACTCTATAGATGCTGTATATATACCGTGTAGATAATCTATAGATACTGTAGTGGTACTCTATAGATGCTGTATATATACCGTGTAGATAATCTATAGATACTGTAGAGGTACTCTATAGATGCTGTATATATACTGTGTAGACAATTCATAGATACTGTATAGATACTGTATAGATTATCTATTGATTCTGAATAGATACTGTTTAGATACTGTATAGATACTGTATAGATAATCTATTGATTCTGTATAGATACTGTATAGATCATCTACTGATTCTGTATAGATACTGTAGAGATACTGTATAGATCATCTATTGATTCTGTATAGATACTGTATATATCATCTATTGATTCTGTATAGATACTGTATATATCATCTATTGATTCTGTATAGATACTGTATAGATCATCTATTTATTCTGTATAGATACTGTATAGATAATCTATTGATTCTGTATAGATACTGTATAGATACTGTATAGATCATCTATTGACTCTGTATAGATACTGTATAGATCATCTATTGATTCTGTATAGACACTGTATAGATCATCTATTGATTCTGTATAGATACTGTATAGATACTGTATAAATCATCTATTGATTCTGTATAGATAGTGTATAGACCATCTATTGATTCTGTATAGATACTGTATAGATCATCTATTGATTCTGTATATATACTGTATAGATCATCCATTGATTCTGTATAGATACTGTATAGATCATCTATAGATTCTGTATAGATACTGTATAGATACTGTATAGATCATCTATTTATTCTGTATAGATACTGGATAAATACTGTATAGATCATCTATTTATTCTGTATAGATACTGTATAGATCATCTATTTATTCTGTATAGATACTGTATAGATCATCTATATATTCTGTATAGATACTGTATATATACTGTATAGATCATCTATTTATTCTGTATAGATACTGTATAGATCATCTATTTATTCTGTATAGATACTGTATAGATCATCTATTGATTCTGTATAGATACTGTATAGACCATCTATTGATTCTGTATATATACTGTATAGATCATCTATTGATTCTGTATAGATACTGTATAGATCATCTATTTATTCTGTATAGATACTGTATAGATCATCTATAGATTCTGTATAGATACTGTATAGATCATCTATTGATTCTGTATAGATACTGTATAGATCATCCATTGATTAGGGTATAGATACTGTATAGATCATCTATTGATTCTGTTTACGCTGTAGAAGTGTTGTCTGTCTTGTGCTGTATAATATCCTGTAAATCAGTAGGCTGGTTAAAACATTATTGTTTTCTTAACACAGGAATACCTCTATTTTTGCAAAGAAAATCTCCCTATGAGAGAGTATTCTCTCTTTCTTTCTTTCTTTCTTTCTTCTTTCTTTCTTTCTTTCTTTCTTTCTTTCTTCTTTCTTTCTTTCTTTCTTTCTTTCTTTCTTTCTTTCTTTCTTTCTTTCTTTCTTTCTTTCTTTCTTTCTTTCTTTCATGCAGGAAGTACCAGATCCAAATGACCAACGCCAGCACAAGCCCCGTCCATCCTAAATTCTGGTCTCTGACCCGGGGGGATGACGTTGTCGGGGTGGGGTCGTCATCACAGAGGGGGATAGCTGACGGCGGAACAACCACAACACCCCGACGGAAGTCCCCCAGAGCTAACCCCACACACCACGACAGGTCAGGGGGTCGAACCGCAGAGTCCAGCCCATACTTCACACGGCGTCGCCAAGGCAACAAGTCTCCGGCACCGGAACGCTACCAGAGCTGCGTGCAGCTGCCGTCGAGCGACCCGGAGGTCCGGATCGAATCCCTGGACTATGTAGACCGAGCCATGGTCCTGGGGATGGGTCTAGGCGAGAGAGGGGCTGCAGCGGGCAGCAGTGGTCAGGCCAGTCCCAGGAGTGTAAGTGGTGCCCCAGCAGACAACACCAAGGCCCAGGACAGCCACGCAGGCCTCCCCCTACACCTCCCTCTGCAGCTAGGGCCGGCTTCACCTCGCATGGAGTGGAAGGTACTGCAGGTTATATATTTACCTTTCAGCAGGAAAGGCTTTCATAAAATGTTGATATTTGATATTTTATTATTGGTAACACTTTACTTGACACCCAGTGTCATAACAGCTGTCATAACTTATCATAACCTGTTATAATATGGTCATAAGACCATCATGACTCATATATTTACACCTGTTGTGACATATATTGCGCTATTCTATGGCTGGTTAAGATATCTGCATAAGATTGTCAAAACCCACATTTAATCAAATGTATTTTTCCCAACCAGGAAGTTTCCTTTCGTTTGAAAGTTTGTTTCTGAAGTCCTTTGTTGTTGTTGTTGTCAGGAATTATGTTTACAGTCATAATTTGTTCCCATCATATTTTAAATACCTGGCAGAAAATACAAGCGTTATGACCATCCCGTGTCACTTTACTTGGACTAAGAAAATACACTTTATGACACTGTCATGAAGCATTATGACCATCATAACCATATAAGCCAGATAGTTCTCTCTAGTACATGCCCTTATAACAGTCATCAGTCAACAAGAGGGTGTCTTGTCCTGCTCCTGAAATGTTTGCTAAATTACAATGATAATTTAACATGGTCAATTTCAGGAAATGTTATATAACATAAATATACTGTTGACAAGTAGGCTATGGTGTACTGGAATGTTTTGCCTTGTGTGGTAGGATTTTGGGGGGTTTGACACTCTTATGTAGGTGTCATAACCAGCCATAAAATAACACAATATGTCACAACAGGTGTAAATATATGGGTCATGACAGTGTTATGATCATATTATGACATGGTTATGACAAGTTATGTCAGCTATTATGACAGGTTATGACAAGTTATGTCTGCTATTATGATATGGTTATGACAAGTCCAATTTGTAAGTCGCTCTGGATAAGAGCGTCTGCTAAATGACGTAAATGTAAGTTATGCCTGCTGTTATGACAGGTTATGACAAGTTATGTCTGCTATTATGACATGGTTATGACAAGTTATGTCTGCTATTATGACATGGTTACGACAGGTTATGTCTGCTATTATGACATGGTTATGACATGGTTATGTCAGCTGACACCGCTGGGTGTCAAGTAAAGTGTTACCATTCATTATTTATTGATAGTTTTTGGTTCTATATGTCTTTCATGGTACAATTAAATTGTAAGCATGTACCCTGCTTTTGCCATAGCCTTGATGCATCTATAACCTATTGCGCTAACCCTATTATCTTATCTTATCCGTAAGGTGAAGATCCGTAGCGACGGGACACGCTACGTTGCCAAGCGACCAGTGAGGGACCGCCTCCTTAAAGCCCGGGCCAATAAGATCCGAGAAGAGCGCAGCGGCATGACGACAGACGACGACTCGGTCAGCGAGATGAAGCAGGGACGTTATTGGTCGAAGGAGGAGCGTAAACAACAGCTGCTGAGGGCCAGGGAGCACCGGCAGCGCCGTGAGTTCATGATGCAGAGCCGGCTGGAATACCTGAAGGGGGACAGAGAGCCACACGGGGGAACTACGGACGGGAAGGCTGCAGGAGGACCTCCAGGCCTGCAGGGAGAGATGGGTGGTAGTCCCAGTATCCTGGCCCTCAGCCAGAAGAAGTTCATGAAGAAGAGGAACAAGAGGATCCTGGATAACTGGATCACCATCCAGGAACTACTCGCTCATGGATCCAGGTCACCGGATGGAAAGAAGGTGTATAATTCTCTTCTCTCTGTTACTACGGTGTGATGGAGGGATGGGAGGATGAGAGGAGAGGAGAGGTTCTACAACCCCCAGCTCTGTTACTACGGTGTGATGGAGGGATGGGAGGATGAGAGGAGAGGAGAGGGTCTACAACCCCCAGCTCTGTTACTACGGTGTGATGAGGAGAGGGAGAAGGATGTAAAATAAATCCAACCCAAGAGGAGATGCAGGACAACAAACAGAAAGAGTTTACATAATATGGACAGAGAGAGGAACAGAATTGGCAGCTAAATGGTAGAATTGAATGAGAAATAACATTGTTTAAAGAGGACTAAAGAAGACCGAGCGGGAAGAGAGAGAGATTTACACTGTAAATCATGTACGCATTGTAAACATACTGTAGGTCAACATGTGATTCATCCACAGGAAGTGAATTAATTACTAGAGATGGAGGGATATAAAGATGACTATCATGCTATTTATATACGATTTTTAGTCGTCCTGGCGATAGTATGGAATAAACACAGTTTTTTCAGCTTATAGAATGTGTACAGTGCAGAGCTTCATATTTTAGCTGCTTTCTGTTTTAATTAAGTATTTATTTAATACGTTTTCTTTTTTTTAATGAATCCCAGAAACCCATTTTACTGATGTATATAAAGAGAAAACGGTGTGAAATTATATAGTCTTATTAGGAGAGGAAAACCAAGCGAGATATAACCACATCATACCATGTCAGGAAGACTGTAATTCATTAGTGGTTACACACATGACCAAACCTCATCTCTGAGTAAATGACTAGAGATTTGGAAGCGAGAGAGCAGATAGGAGGAGATGAGGAGGAGATGAGGAGATGAGTGAGTGAGAGGAGAGGAGGAGATGAGCAAGAGGAGGAGATGAGCGAGAGATGGAGATGAGCAAGAGGAGGAGATGAGCGAGAGGAGGAGATGAGGAGATGAGCGAGAGGAAGAGAAGAGGAGATGAGTGAGAGGCGGAGAGGAGGAGAGGATGAGATGAGCGAGAGGAGGAGATGAGCGAGAGGAGGAGAGGAGGAGATGAGTGAGAGGAGGAGATGAGCGAGAGGAGGAGAGGAGGAGAGGAGGAGACTAGCAAGAGGAGGAGATGAGGAGACGAGCGAGAGGAGGAGAAGAGGAGAGGAGGAGATGAGCGAGAGGAGGAGAGGAGGAGATGAGCGAGAGAAGGAGAGGAGGAGACTAGCAAGAGGAGGAGATGAGGAGACGAGCGAGAGGAGGAGAGGAGGAGATGAGCGAGAGGAGGAGATGAGCGAAAGGAGGAGAGGAGGAGATGAGCGAGAGGAGGAGGGGAGGTGATGAGGAGAGAAGATGAGCGAGAGGAGGAGAGGAGGAGACGAGCGAGAGGAGGAGATGAGGAGAGGAGATGAGTGAGAGGAGGAGACTAGCGAGAGGAGTAGATGAGGAGATGAGCGAGAAGGGAGGAGATGAGCGAGAGGAGGAGATGAGGAGATGAGGAGGAGATGAGGAGATGAGCGAGAGGAGGAGATGAGGAGAGGAGAACTCTACAGTGGAGTGAGTTACAAGCTTTGGGACTTTGGGGATTGGGTGTAAGAGCGAAAGAAAGAGAGGAGGTTTAAAGCACAGACAGCAAGACACAGAGAAAGAGAGACAATATTTTCTCCATTGTAGCACAAGCTTAAAAGCAGAGGGGAGGTAGCCCTGACACACACAGAAGAATGAGTATTCTGTATTAAGGGTCAGTGAGACACAGAGAAAGAGAGAGAAAGCTAAAGAGGGATGGAGAGAGAAAGAGATAAGCTCAATAGAGAGAGAGAGAGAGAGAGCAAGAGAGCGAGAGAGAAAGTGAGAGAGAGAGCAAGAGAGGGAGAGAGTGAGAGAAAGAGTGAGAGAGAGAGCAAGAGAAAGAGAGAGAAAGAGTGAGAGAGAATGAGTGAGAGAAAAGAGAGAGAGAAAAGAAAAGCACAACCTGACTGAAATAATGGCACAGAGAAAGCACACGCTAGTTGAATCAACATTGTTTCCACGTCATTTCAATGAAATTTTGTTGAACCAACGTGGAATAGACGTTGAATTGAAGTCTGTGCCCTTCTACAGTTACACCCTATTTCCTATGGGGCCTGGTCAAAAGTAGTGCACTATAAAGGGAATATGGTGCCATTTGGGACACTGACTGCAGTGCCTGGTGGATGGTCTATCCCAGTTGACTGTTCTCAAACAGCTAACAGGAGAAGGGTTGTTTGATGTAACAAAGTACCTCCATCGTTTTGAAAAATGAGATCTTACGTAAGACGTAAGACTGTATTCTCAATATTTACCAGAATCTTTTTCTGTATTTATTTTCTGTGTGTGTTTGTGCGTGTGTGAGTGAGCGAGCGAGAGAGAGAGAAAGAAGGAGAGAAAAACTAAAATACCTTTAATTAGTCATTCATTAGGACCACAAAGACTCCAATGGAAATACTCCTACTAGGCTTTATTGTGTTATGCTCGATGATTTTCTGAAATTGTCTGTGGAGGCGTCACAGGCTGATGCGCCCTTATATACGTGTTGAACAAATTGTCAAATAAATTCAATCAATTAATAATCCGTCAGGGCCGGATTCAATCCGATCGCCTTATTATTGACAAAGCAGATCAGATCGAATCCCTGCCCCTCAGTGTTTCCTGTGGACATCTCTGTCCACATCAGTGTTGCTCAGTGTAACTAGAGCTTTTCTTTTACAGTAATAAGTACATACATGCTGTTCGGTTTTGGATCAAAAATCTCCATGTCCGTAACAACGTTTGTCGAATACGAACAGTTTTACAGTATGTGATGTGCAGTACGACATACTCAGCTGTGTTGTTCTGAAGATATGCTTGTTTTTTTTTTGTTGGTGGGGGGGTTTAATGTGTATTTTAAGATAGAATCCTTCATTAAAACAATAACAAAGTGGTGACCCCGTCTCGTTTTTTTTTGTTGGTAAAACGATGTGTGATGGGCCTAGAGAAATATAACCACTCTCAAAATCATAGACAGAGCAACGGACGTAAGGACTGACCCTCCATTATATCAACGTTATACAGTAGTTGTTAAACATGTTTTTGAGACTTTAATGTCAATCCCAATGTCATAATGGAGAGGCTGACACCTGATTTGGTAGACAGCTTGGAAAAGTAACCAGTAAGGATTTAATACGTTATATCGTTCCACAAGTCCACGTAAAGTCACCGAAGATTCTAAAAATGCATTTTAGAATCGCCTCCCGAGAAAGGTCACAGATACATAACCCCCATCGCTTGATGTGTTATTATATCAGTCACAGATACATAACCCCCATCAGTCACAGATACATAACCCCCATCGCTTGCTCTGTTATTATATCAGTCACAGATACATAACCCCCATCGCTTGGTCTGTTATAATATCAGTCACAGATACATAACCCCCATCAGTCACAGATGCATAACCCCCGTCGCTTGGTGTGTTAATATATCAGTCACAGATACATAACCCCCATCGCTTGGTGTGTTAATATATCAGTCACAGATACATAACCCCCATCAGTCACAGATGCATAACCCCCGTCGCTTGGTGTGTTAATATATCAGTCACAGATACATAACCCCCATCGCTTGGTGTGTTAATATATCAGTCACAGATACATAACCCCCATCGCTTGGTGTGTTAATATATCAGTCACAGATACATAACCCCCATCGCTTGGTCTGTTAATATATCAGTCACAGATACATAACCCCCATCGCTTGGTCTGTTAATATATCAGTCACAGATACATAACCCCCATCAGTCACAGATACATAACCCCCATCAGTCACAGATACATAACCCCCATCGCTTGGTCTGTTATTATATCAGTCACAGATACATAACCCCCATCGCTTGGTCTGTTATAATATCAGTCACAGATACATAACCCCCATCGCTTGGTCTGTTAATATATCAGTCACAGATACATAACCCCCATCAGTCACAGATACATAACCCCCATCAGTCACAGATACATAACCCCCATCGCTTGGTCTGTTAATATATCAGTCACAGATACATAACCCCCATCAGTCACAGATACATAACCCCCATCAGTCACAGATACATAACCCCCATCGCTTGGTCTGTTAATATATCAGTCACAGATACATAACCCCCATCGCTTGGTCTGTTATTATATCAGTCACAGATACATAACCCCCATCGCTTGGTCTGTTATTATATCAGTCACAGATACATAACCCCCATCGCTTGGTCTGTTATTATATCAGTCACAGATACATAACCCCCATCGCTTGGTGTGTTAATATATCAGTCACAGATACATAACCCCCATCGCTTGGTCTGTTATTATATCAGTCACAGATACATAACCCCCATCGCTTGGTCTGTTATTATATCAGTCACAGATACATAACCCCCATCGCTTGGTCTGTTAATATATCAGTCACAGATACATAACCCCCATCGCTTGGTCTGTTATTATATCAGTCACAGATACATAACCCCCATCGCTTGGTCTGTTATTATATCAGTCACAGATACATAACCCCCATCGCTTGGTCTGTTATTATATCAGTCACAGATACATAACCCCCATCGCTTGGTCTGTTAATATATCAGTCACAGATACATAACCCCCATCGCTTGGTCTGTTATTATATCAGTCACAGATACATAACCCCCATCAGTCACAGATACATAACCCCCATCAGTCACAGATACATAACCCCCATCGCTTGGTCTGTTAATATATCAGTCACAGATACATAACCCCCATCGCTTGGTCTGTTAATATATCAGTCACAGATACATAACCCCCATCGCTTGGTGTGTTAATATATCAGTCACAGATACATAACCCCCATCAGTCACAGATACATAACCCCCATCAGTCACAGATACATAACCCCCATCGCTTGGTGTGTTATTATATCAGTCACAGATGCATAACCCCCATTACTTGGTCTGTTTATATCCAATTGAGCTGGTAAATCGAAAACCAAATCCATGTTGAAGGAAGGACCATATGAAAAGAGGTGACCATTGGGTTGTCTGTTCCACACGTATGATATTCGTACCATGGTTCCTTTACAGATGTTACAAATGAAAACACAAACATTATATTTTCCAACAGCAAGAACAGGTTTTATATTATAAGAGCAATAAATATTTTTTTTTTTTTTATATATATATATATATATATATTTATATATATATATCTGCATTTTCATTTGAAACCAAAATTCATACAGTATGTATATACAGCAAAAAATACATAGATATTGTCTATCTTTAAAAGAATGCCTTCTCCGTATGACACAACATACTGATTCAATTTAACAATCCTCCTCTCCTCTCCTCTCCTCCCTCGAGATATACACAACATGTCTATTTCTCCATTTCCTGTCTAGTTACAGACACGTAGTAATTACAGTCCATTTCCTGTGTAGTTACAGACACGAAAGTAATTACAGTCCATTTCCTGTGTAGTTACAGACACGAAAGTAATTACAGTCCATTTCCTGTGTAGTTACAGACACGGAAGTAATTACAGTCCATTTCCTGTGTAGTTACAGACACGAAAGTAATTACAGTCCATTTCCTGTGTAGTTACAGACACGAAAGTAATTACAGTCCATTTCCTGTGTAGTTACAGACACGGAAGTAATTACAGTCCATTTCCTGTGTAGTTACAGACACGAAAGTAATTACAGTCCATTTCCTGTGTAGTTACAGACACGAAAGTAATTACAGTCCATTTCCTGTGTAGTTACAGACACAAAAGTAATTACAGTCCATTTCCTGTGTAGTTACAGACACGAAAGTAATTACAGTCCATTTCCTGTGTAGTTACAGACACGAAAGTAATTACAGTCCATTTCCTGTGTAGTTACAGACACGAAAGTAATTACAGTCAATTTCCTGTGTAGTTACAGACACGAAAGTAGTTACAGTCCATTTCCTGTGTAGTTACAGACACGAAAGTAATTACAGTCCATTTCCTGTGTAGTTACAGACACGTAGTAATTACAGTCCATTTCCTGTGTAGTTACAGACACGAAAGTAATTACAGTCCATTACCTGTGTAGTTACAGACACGAAAGTAATTACAGTCCATTTCCTGTGTAGTTACAGACACGCAAGTAATTACAGTCCATTTCCTGTGTAGTTACAGACACGTGGAAAATACAGTCCATTTCGGAGTACATGTATCAGTATTATTAATAGATATTATGTTTGTAAAACAGCTCCATTCAGTGAAACATGCAGGAATCACAATATCATATCGAAAAGACGTTTAATTTCTGTTCAGAGAGAGTGAGAGAGAAACGTCAATACAATGACCACTTAAACCCCTAGATCTGTGGTCATTTCATCTCTAGTCTCCATCCCTCCATCCCTCTCTCCTTCCTATATCTTACATAAGCCTCCCCACAGAGCATGACAGCTTCTGGTGTACAGAGTGTGTAATGTCAGGATGCATTGAAGTGCAGTGGCGGGGGGGGGGGGGGGGGGGGGGGTGATCAGAGCAGAATCTTATATGAAAGGCTGTGATATAGAACACAGTCTCTCTCAGTCAGCCCTGGGCCAGCCAATCAGAAAGCGGGAGAGGGTAGTAGTGGTGCGGGAGACGGTCTGGGGAGGGGAAGGGCGAGGTTCCAGGGTGGGGGTGCGAGAGTCAGACCACTGGGGTGCAGAGTGGAACCAATGGGTAGCAGGGATACAGGAAGTGGGCGGGACTGCAGTGGGATTGGACGAGAGGCACTAACGGATGGCCTGTGTGCAAAACTACAAAACTGTATGACAAAGCAACACCTCCACACTAAGGAGATCCTGTGTGTGTGTGTGTGTGTGTGTGTGTGTGTGTGTGTGTGTGTGTGTGTGTGTGTGTGTGTGTGTGTGTGTGTGTGTGTGTGTGTGTGTGTGTGTGTGTGTGTGTGTGTGTGTGTGTGTGTGTTAGTCCAGTTATTTATTAATATGAACACCTACTGTAGGTTACTTAGCAAGCGGGTATTAGCGCCTCTGGCTAGTGAGTAACTGTACACCAACATCAAATAAGGGGCGCGTTCAACAGTATGCAACGTTTTGGAACGTTCAGATATAAATAACGCCATGTAGAACAGACATGCCTCTCTGATAGTGTGTTTGGAATAAGGCATCATGGCGGCTCTATGAATGGCATTTCTATCTGCGACATTCAATAACGTTTTGGCAACTGAACATGGCCCAGAAGTTCCATTGGTTACCTGACCAACCAAATAAACAATCGCATCTTAAAACACAATATATATATATATATATATATATATATATATATATATATATATATATATATATATATATATATATATATATATAAAATCAAAAACACACTAGCACTAAACAATAGTTAACGGTACCAACAATAGCAATAGTAGCATCAGTAGGAATCTTCATCGTCGTCGTAGATAATCCTAACAATTCTGTCATCAACCACGAAAACCTTCTCAAGTATGATATCTGTCTAAGAGGAGGAACCTGTTCTTCTCATGTATGATCTCTGTCTAAGAGGAGGACCTGTTCTTCTCAAGTATGATATCTGTCTAAGAGGAGGAACCTGTTCTTCTCAAGTATGATCTCTGTCTAAGAGGAGGACCTGTTCTTCTCAAGTATGATATCTGTCTAAGAGGAGGAACCTGTTCTTCTCATGTATGATCTCTGTCTAAGAGGAGGACCTGTTCTTCTCAAGTATGATATCTGTCTAAGAGGAGGAACCTGTTCTTCTCAAGTATGATCTCTGTCTAATAGGAGGACCTGTTCTTCTCAAGTATGACCTCTGTCTAAGAGGAGGACCTGTTCTTCTCAAGTATGACCTCTGTCTAAGAGTTCTACAGGTCCTGTTCTTCTCAAGTATGACCTCTGTCTAAGAGGAGAACCTGTTCTTCTCAAGTATGATATCTGTCTAAGAGGAGAACCTGTTCTTCTCAAGTATGATATGTCTAAGAGGATGAACCTGTTCTTCTCAAGTATGATCTCTGTCTAAGAGGAGGACCTGTTCTTCTCAAGTATGACCTCTGTCTAAGAGGAGGACATGTTCTTCTCAAGTATGACCTCTGTCTAAGAGGAGGAACCTGTTCTTCTCAAGTATGACCTCTGTCTAAGAGGAGGGCCTGTGGACATACTGTTTTTTTAATATTTGTTTTTCTCCATCCAAAAATAGATATTTATAAGCAGCCAGTTTTATACAGTAAACAGAAAGTGTTAGTTAAAATACCAATATATATTGAGAAGGAAAACATTTTCTAGATTTTCTTGGGTGCATTGTAAAAAAATATATAGTAATCATAGCAGTTAGTGGAAATGAAATAAAATAAAGTGTAAAATGTTACATTTTCATTGACTAACAATAGTTTTTATAGAATTAGTGAAAGTATTGAGGGAGCTAATGCATGAATAATGATTGTTTTGACAGTATTTTACAGTAATATACTTTACACATATTCTGACTTAATTGCATTTTTTTGGTGAAAACTACAGTCTATACATAAACGGCGACTTATGTGTTATTCCATGTCAATTGCTAATTGTCAGTGTGGAAACGTAATATTCTTATACCAAGGACAAATTGCACTGCACATGTTTTAAGTACAATCAAATGTATATAAGAATATAGTAATTTACATTAAAGTCTAATGATCGTGGATAGTAGTTATTCACAAACTTCCAATACAATTTATTAAAACTGTTGTGTGGGGAAAAAAAAGCCCCAAGGTATATTAATTCAGATTGTAGACTGGTATGGTTGGCTTATTCCACTGTACGAAAGTAATATTCAAAGAAAATACTTCACAAATATTTGATAGTTCTACTGGTCATTTCACCTTTTGTCATGTCCCGAGTGATTGGGGAGGTTTTATGAAGTAACACTAATTGAGAAGTGTTTATAAAGTAAAACTTTATTGGGGAAGGTTTATGATGTGACACTCCATCTACTAGCAAGTGGACCTAGGCCAGGATTCAATCCCTTCGACCATTTAAAGGTGGCTAAGGGCCATTTAAAGGTAATTTCCGATTGAGCCGACATATGCGGTTTACTGTTAATGCAGTCTTAGCGAACGAGAGAACATTGCCGGCAAAGCACGATCGGATTTAACCCCGGCCTAATAGTATGATGCTGGAACTGTAGACGTGACTCTGGCCTTGCTGGTTCAACAACACAGCGGGGAACAGAAGGCAAAACAAATCTTTCCATCAAATGTTTACATCGGTACTTAACTGGAATGATGCTAGTGTTTCACATGCACGGCTACATATATATATATATGTATGTGTGTGTGTTAGTAACCCTGCTGGCCATATTCACACTTGTGTCAACAAGTAACACACTGGTTGTCTTTTCACACACTTCTCGAGCCTTACTCTTTACAAAATCTTCTTCAAAATATCTTTACAAAAATGTTTTTCTAAATTCTTACACCTTTCTGCACATGTTGCGTTTCTCTTCATTTTGCCACTTTGTTTCATTGGTAACCAAACATTAGTTGTTTAAAATACACCTGCATTCGACTCAACCTGTGATCTTGATCTCAACCAGTGTGAGTACCAACCTGGTCTCAGAGTATTTCATATTATTCTGTACGTGAATCTGAGACACTCCATTTAGTATGATAAATTACGTGTCATATGGTATTTATTAATTTGTGGATGTCCGTCACCCATTTCGTATGATATGTTACAAATTACAATTTGCATGATAGTTTGTGAATATGGGAAGAAAAAAAACGTACAATATGTTGTGAATTTGCAAATGTACAATATGTAAAGAATTTGCTAAAGGTATGATATGTTGCGAATTCCTATTTGTTGTGGCTAACTTTAGCTAGGTGGCTAACGTTAGCTAGGCTAAGGGTTAGGGTTAAAGGGACATCTCCAGCACCATCACAACATCAACATATGTAATAATGACACGTTTCTATGTTTTTTAGTGAAAAAGACAGAGGAAGAAATGTGTTTCTAATGACATCATCAACCAATTAGAGGACAATTAGTAGGCAATGCCAACTCATAATTGGTTAAAATCACACAATGCACACCGATGATGCCATTGGAAACACTTTTTTTACTACAAAACATAGAAATGCGTAAATTTGTCATATGTTGGTGGTGCTGGAGATGATGAATATGAAGTTGAACAATTTTGACATTTCCCTTTATTAAGGTAAGGGTTAAGGTTAAGGGTTAATAAAGGTTAAGGGTTAAGGGTTAGGGTTAAGTTTAGGGTTAGCTAACATGCTAAGTAGTTGAAAAGTAGCTAATTTGCTAAAATAATGAAGTTGTCCGTGATAAGATTCGAACACGCAACCTTGGTGTTGCTACACGTTTGCGTTATATATACGCCCAGCGATCCACCTGACCAATTACCCTCATTTCGTTTTTGTCTTATGTAACCTTCTGTCTTATGTAACCATACCAAACATAACATATCATACTAACTTGAGTGTCCCGGATATACGCTTACTTTATTACGTCTAGTCTATGAGACCAGACTGAAAGTACGCATGTCTGTTTTATTACACAACAACAACAACAACAACAACATGGAGATTTAAGATGTAAGAAGGCAGACACTGGCCATGTCACTTCCTGATTCACCAATCCACTTCCAGTCCACTTCCTGGTTCACCAGGTTTGGCACCATTTGTCATCATATTCTCCTCCTCTGGCAACACGAGGTCATGCAGAACATGCCCCCCCACAGAAGCGTCACATCCTCATCAACATTGGTATTGTATGTGAATATCTTCATGCAGATCGGTCTGTGGAGTTTCTGTGTGTCAGTGTCTTCCTCTCTCTCTTCTAACAGCTGACTAGTCATCCTCTCTCTCTCTTCAGTGTGTCAGTGTAGAAGACATGAGGCTCATGGTCTCGTGATAATGTAGCCCTGCCTGTGACTTCAGGCCAGTGATCAGTGTCAGCCCTTGGCCCAAAGAGGGGGAATTTCTCTCTTGGCCTAACAGTTAAGAAGGTTATATCCTTCCCCTCACAATTCATGTCTTCCTCTCTACCTGAATGTGAATCTGTGAGGGAACCGGAGGTGGAAGTAACACAGCCTGAGCAAGTATCGCCTCCTGCCTCTCCCAGAGCGCCGGCGGCCATATTGGATGATCTGGGCGTGGCCACTCTTAAACCTGTAGTTGTTCTGGTCTGTCGACCTCAGTCTGACGAGCGGTGTCCCCTGGTGTCTGGGAGGTTTGTTGCGTCTCCTGACACTCACACCACCGTGCTGATGCGGTTGATAGGCTTGGACTTGGAGCTGGTGGTGCTGCCCGTCCCCGTGCTGCTGCTGCCCCCTCCAGAACCCTGCTGCCCTCCCTGGTGCTGGGCGGGCTGCTGCTGGAGGGGGTGGGCGTAAGGGGAGATAGGGGTAAGTGGGGTATTTGGGGAGGAAGGGGGGGGTAAAGGGGAGTGTGAAGGGGGAGGTGGTATGGAGGAGAGCGGGGGGTATTGAGGGTGGTATTGGCCGTGAGCGGCAGACTGGGGGATGTGCCGTGCGATGGGGGTCTGGGGCGGCGGGGCAGCGAAGATAAAGTGAGTCTGGTGCTTGGGGTGTTGTGCGGGATGGGGGCTGTGGGAAAGGCCGGGGTGAGGGCTGAGTGACAAGCCGGGATGGGGGCTGTGGTTGTGGGTAAGAGCGGTACGATGAGGGGCGTGGGTGTGGGCGTGAGGGTGGGGTTGCGAGTGTGAGAGAGTAAGAGGGAGCTTGGCGCCTCCTCCTACTCCTCCTCCCCGACCGTGTGTGGAGTATGTGTGGTAGAGGGTAAGGGGTGCGGGCCCCGGGGAGCGAGGGGGGTGAGGTGAAAGAGGCGGAGTGGGGCAGCCTACCCCCATAGAGACCCCCATGTTGGTATAGCATCCCCCGTGACCCTGTACACACTGTACACCATGCTGCTGCAGCTGGGCCAGCTGAACCTGGGACAGCTGTTGGAGCTGGGGGTGGGAGGGAGCGGGACCGGGGTCCGGCCTCTTGGGGACCCCTACCATGGGGCCCCTGTGGAGGATATGAGGCCCAGGGGCCCCATGGGCGGTGGAGGAGGGCTGGCTGGGAGCGGGCCCTGTCTGGGCGTGGTAGCGGTGGTGGTGGTGGTAGGGCGGAGGAGGCTGCTGCCCTGCGGTACTGTTGTAGCAATATTGGGCGTGCAGGGCCTGGATTTTGGAGGGCCCTCCTGCGTCGGAGTGGGTGAGGGAGGAGGGGGAGTGTGGGGGTGGGCCGCCGGTGGTGGGCGGGGGGACAGGTGCAGGGTAGTGTGGCAGCCCAGGTGGGAGGAGAGGGAGGAGAGGTCCAGGGGGCTTGGTGCTGGAGCGTTTGCTCCCGAACAGGGAACCCAGGAAGGAACCTCCACTGCCCCCTACCCCTCCAGACCCGTTCCCCGGGGCTCCCGTCCCCCCTCGGTCTCCGCTGCTGGGACCCAGTGCCGTCGTCCCAGTAGCGGTGTGATGATTTAGCCCCGGCCCACCCCCCACCCCCGTTCCGGGGCTCAGGATGGGGCGGTGAGGCCGGTAGTCTTGGATGTCATAGCTGCCGGGTGGCATTACACCACCAGCCATGTCGTGGTGTTGGTGAGGTCTGGGACTGTTAATGATGGAGCCCTGAAAAGAGAGGAGGCGAAGAGGGAGGAGGAGAGAGGAAGAGGGAGGAGGAGAGAAGGAGAGGAGGGGAAGAGGGAGGAGGAAATAGGAGACGGAGGAGAGGAGAGAGGAGCCAGAGGGGAAGGGGGAGAGAGGAGAGAAGGAGACAGAGGGGAAAAGGGAGAGTGAAGGAGGAGACAGAGGGGAAGAGGGAGAGAGGAGATAGGAGACAGAGGGGAAGAGGGAGAGTGGAGGAGGAGACAGAGGGGAAGAGGGAGAGTGGAGGAGGAGACAGAGGGGAAGAGGGAGAGTGGAGGAGGAGACAGAGGGGAAGAGGGAGAGAGGACAGGAGGAGACAGAGGGGAGGTTGGAGAGAGGAGAGAAGGAGACAGAGGGGAAGAGGGAGAGTGGAGGAGGAGACAGAGGGGAAGAGGGAGAGTGGAGGAGGAGACAGAGGGGAAGAGGGAGAGAGGACAGGAGGAGACAGAGGGGAGGTTGGAGAGAGGAGAGAAGGAGACAGAGGGGAGGTTGGAGAGAGGAGAGAAGGAGACAGAGGGGAGGTTGGAGAGAGGAGATAGGAGACAGAGGGGGAAGAGGGAGGAGGAGAGAGGAGACAGAGGGGAAGAGGGAGGAGAGACAATACAGAAGGGAAGAGGGAGAGAGGAGAGGAAGAGACAGAGGGGGAAAGGGAGAGTGAAGGAGGAGACAGAGGGGAAGAGGGAGAGAGGAGAGAGGAGACAGAGGGGAGGAGGGAGAGAGGAAGAGACAGAGGGGAAGAGGGAGAGAGGAGAGAGGAGACAGAGGGGAGGAGGGAGAGAGGAAGAGACAGAGGGGAAGAGGGAGTTGGAGAGGGGGAGACAGAGGGGAGGAGGGAGAGAGGAAGAGACAGAGGGGAAGAGGGAGTTGGAGAGGGGGAGACAGAGGGGAGGAGGGAGAGTGGAGAGGAGAGGAGGGATGATACAGAGAAGAGGGAGGAGGGGAGAAGACAGGAAAAGAGGAGAGAAGAGACGAGGAGAGAGAAGATAGGCGAGTCAGTAAAGTTTGTATTTGATCATTATGTGGATAGATCACACATACAGACATTGATGACAGGTGTTAAATAACAAAATTCACATGCAATTATCATAACATGTTCCATGCACAGCCTGTTAGGAAACATAAAAACAGACAACTTTACATCAATGAGTTTACAGTGTTGGGGAGTAGTGAACAACATATAGTTCAACTTGTAATTTAACTACATTTTGCAGTAGCTTGGTGGTAGTTGAACTAAATTCAAATCAAGGCAGGGATTAGCCATGTAGCGGTGTAGCTAACTACTGGAACTACATGCTACTGTTTTACCATGTAGCGGTGTAGCTATCTACACACTACTGTTTAACCATGTAGCGGTGTAGCTAACTACTGGAACTACACACTATTGTTTTACCATGTAGCGGTGTAGCTAACTACTGGAACTACACACTACTGTTTTACCATGTAGCGGTGTAGCTAACTACTGGAACTACACGCTACCGTTTTACCATGTAGCAGTGTAGCTATCTACACACTACTGTTTAACCATGTAGCGGTGTAGCTAACTACTGGAACTGCACACTACTGTTTTACCATGTAGCGGTGTAGCTAACTACTGGAACTACACACTACTGTTTTACCATGTAGCGGTGTAGCTAACTATTGGAACTGCACACTACTGTTTTACCATGTAGCGGTGTAGCTAACTACTGGAACTACACACTATTGTTTTTGCAAAAGTAAAATTAAGTATGGGTGAAATAGGCAAGAATTCCTTTCATTTTCTGCATTAGATGTGCCTAATTCTCATTTGAAACATAGTTGTTGTGTTTAATAGGCCACATTACACATTTTGTTAACATCTTACTATAGAGTCATCTGTTCTTGAATTTTGTGGTCTCTAACATTTCAAATTTAGATATTAACTTTAGTTAATAGTAAATCAGTTAATTATTAGTAATTAATTAGTAAATTCTTAAGGGAGGCATTAGTGTAGCTCAACTTCTTCCACTGTATAAGTAATTGGTAGCTTGGTCAACTACATTTTCAGAGTAGCTTCCCCAACACTGTGAGTTTATTGGAATTCAATTTTAGTGCAATCCTACCAGCAACTGGCGAGGCAATCACATGCATGTTAGGCCATTTCAATCCACAACCATATCAACCAGTAGTGAATAGTACCATGCAGGGTATTGAGAAACATCCAGAAGCATCATGCCATTTAATGGAGGGGGGGGGGGGTATGAGAGCCATCCGTCCGTCTCCCCCCCTCCCCGTCTATACCAGACTTACTTCCATGGTACTGTCCAAGGAGCCAACACTGTTCCGGCGGCCCCGCTTCCCTGCACCCAGCAAGGAATAAGAAAAGTCATATTTTGCTGTATCATGTAGCTGACCGGCTAGGGCCGTGTTGTTTCTGTATCAGTGGGAACTATTTCTCTGTAAACTACAGTACTCCTGTTGGACAGCAGGTGGAGACAAAGCACCACACATTAAACAGCTCCTGAGCGTTCTGGGTCTCTCTCTCTCTCTCTCTCTCTCTCTCTCTCTCTCTCTCTTTGTCTCTCTCTCTGTCTCTCTCTGTTTCTCTCTCTGTTTCTCTCTCTCGCCCTGATCACGATCTGTTCTATAATTAACCCTCACAGCACAGCAGGCCTTGGTTCTGCACTTGCTGAATGACTGTTTCAAACTGAAGAATCTGACAGGTTTGTTCTCCAAAATATCTTCACAATGTGACAAATTAGCTATTAAATATTTTACAGTGCCTTGCCAAAGTATTCATCCCCTCTCCGTTTTTTTTGTATTTGGTTGCATTACAACCTGTAATTTAAATGAATTTTTATTTGAATTTCATGTAATGGACATACGCAAAATAGTCCAAATTGGTGAAGTGAAATGAAAAAAATAACTTGTTTAAAAAAATTAACCAAAAAAAACCCCGTAAAAGTGGGGCGTGCATACAGTTGGAAGTTTACATACACCTTAGCCAAATACATTTAAACTCAGTTTTTCACAATTCCTGACAATTAATCCTACTAAAAATTCCCTGTTTTAGGTCAGTTAGGATCACCACTTTATTTTAAGAATGGGAAATGTCAGAATAATAGTAGAGAGAATGATTTATTTCAGCTTTTGTTTCTTTCATCACAATCCCAGTGGGTCAGAAGTTTACATACACTCAATTAGTATTTGGTAGCATTGCCTTTAAATTGTTTAACTTGGGTCAAATGTTTCGGGTAGCCTTCCACAAGCTTCCCACAATAAGTTGGGTGAATTTTGGCCCATTCCTCCTGACAGAGCTGGTGTAACTGAGACAGGTTTGTAGGCCTCCTTGCTCACACACACTTTTTCAGTTCTGCCCACAAATTTGCTATAGGATTGAGGTCAGGGCTTTGTGATGGCCACTCCAATACCTTGACTTTGTTGTCCTTATTAAGTCATTTTGCCACAACTTTGGAAGTATGCTTGGGGTCATTGTTCATTTGGAAGACCCATTTGCAACCAAGCTTTAACTTCCTGACTGATGTCTTGAGATGTTACTTCAATATATCCACATCATTTTCTTTCCTCATGATGCCATCTATTTTGTGAAGTGCACCAGTCCCTCCTGCAGCAAAGCACCCCACAACATGATGTTGCCACCCCCGTGCTTCATGGTTGGGATGGTGTTCTTCAGCTTGCAAGCCTCACCCTTTTTCCTCCAAACATAATGATGGTCATTATGGCCAAACAGTTATATTTTTGTTTCATCAGACCAGAGGACATTTCTCCAAAAAGTATGATCTTTGTCCCCATGTGCAGTTGCAAACCGTAGTCTGGCGCAGTGGCTTCTTCCTTGCTGAGTGGCCTATCAGGTTATGTCAATTTCGGACTTGTTTAACTATGGATATAGATACTTCTGAACCTGTTTCCTCCAGCATCTTCACAAGGTCCTTTGCTGTTGTTCTGGGATTGATTAGCACCTTTTGCACCAAAGTACATTCATCTCTAGGAGACAGAACACGTCTCCGTCCTGAGCGGTATGACAGCTGCGTGGTCCCACAGTGTTTATACTTGCGTACTATAGTTTGTACAGATGAACGTGGTACCTTCAGGCGTTTGGAAATTGCTCCCAAGGATGAAACAGACTTGTGGAGGTCTACAATGTTTTTCTGAGGTCTTGGCTGATTTCTTTTGATTTTCCCATGCTGTCTTGCAAAGAGGCACTGAGTTTGAAGGTAGGCCTTGAAATACATCCACAGGTACACCTCCAATTGACTCAACATGTTACATGTTAGTCATTTAGCAGACGCTCTTATCCAGAGCGACTTACAGTAGTGAATGCATACATTTCATACATTTTTTTTCTCTCCGTACTCAAATGATGTCAATTAGCCTATCAGAAGCTTCTAAAGCCATTACATAATTTTCTGGAATTTTCCAAGCTGTTTAAAGGCACAGTCAACTTAGTGTATGTAAACTTCTGACTCACTGGAATTGTGATACAGTGAATTATTAGTGAAATAATCTGTCTGTAAACAACTGTTGGAAAAATTACTTGTTTCATGCACAAATTAGATGTCCTAACCGACTTGCCAAAACTATAGTTTGTTAACAAGAAATTTGTGGAGTGGTTGAAAAACGAGTTTTAATGACTCCAACCTAAGTGTATGTAAACTTCCTACTTCAACTGTATGTATTCACCCCTTTGCTATGAAGCCCCTAAATAAGATTTGGTGCAACCAATTACCTTCAGAAGTCACATAATTTGTTAAATAAAGTCCACCTGTGTGTCACATGATCTGTCACATGATCTCAGTATATATACACCTGTTCTGAAAGGCCCCAGAGCCTGCAACACCATTAACATTTACATTACATTTAAGTCATTTAGCAGACGCTCTTATCCAGAGCGACTTACAAAATGGTGCATTCACCTTATGATATCCAGTGGAACAACCACTTTACAATAGTGCATCTAAATCTTTTAAGGGGGGGGTTAGAAGGATTACTTTATCCTATCCTAGGTATTCCTTAAAGAGGTGGGGTTTCAGGTGTCTCCGGAAGGTGGTGATTGACTCCGCTGTCCTGGCGTCGTGAGGGAGCTTGTTCCACATTAAGCAAGGGGCACCACCAAGCAAGCGGCATCATGAAGACCAAGGAGGGGACAACGTTGTGGAGAAGTACAGATCAGGGTTGGGTTATAAAAAAATATCAGAAACTTTGAACATCCCACGGAGCACCATTAAATCCATTATTTTAAAAATGGAAAGAATATGTCACCACAACAAACCTGCCAAGAGAGGGCCGACAACCAAAACTCACGGACCAGGCAAGGACGGCATTAATCAGAGAGGCAACAAAGAGACCAAAGAAATAACCCTGAAGGAGCTGCAAAGCTTCACAGTGGAGATTAGAGTATCTGTCCATAGGACCACTTTAAGCCGTACACTCCAGAGCTGGGCTTTATGGAAGAGTGGCCAGAAAAAAGCCATTGCTATTAGAAAAAAATAAGCAAACACATTTGGTGTTTGCCAAAAGGCATGTGGGAGACTTCCCAAACATATGGAAGAAGGTACTCTGGTCAGATGAGACTAAAATTGAGCGTTTTGCCCATCAAGGAAAACGCTATGTCTGGCACAAACCCAACACCTCTCATCACCCCGAGAATCCCATCCCCACAGTGAAGCATGGTGGTGTTAGCATCATGCTGTGGGGATGTTTTTCCATTGGCAGGGACTGGGAAACTGGTCAGAATTGAAGGAGTGATGGATGGAGCTAAATAAAGGGAAATTCTTGAGGGAAACCTGTTTCAGTTTTCCAGAGATTTGAGACTGGGACGGAGGTTCACCTTCCAGCAGGACAATGACCCTAAGCATACTGCTAAAGCAACACTTGAGTAGTTTAAGGTGAAACATTTAAATGTTTTGGAATGGCCTAGTCAAAGCCCAGACCTCAATCCAATTGAGAATCTGTGGTATGACTTAATGACTGCTGTATATCAGCGGAACCCATACAACTTGAAGGAGCTGAAGCAGTTTTGCCTTGAAGAATGGCCAAAAATCCCAGTGGCTAGACGAGCCAAGCTTATAGAGACATACCGCAAGAGACTTGCAGTTGTAATTTCTGCAAAAGGTGGCTCTACAAAGTATTGACTTGGGGGGGTGAATAGTTATGCAATTTCAAGTTTTCAGTTTTATTGTCTTAATTCTCATTTGTTTCACCTTCAAAGTGGTAGCCCTGTTGTGTAAATCAAATGACACAAACCCCCAAAAATCCATTTGAATTTCAGGTTGTAAGGCAACAAAATAGGAAAAATGCCAAGGGGGTGAATACTTTCGCAAGCCACTGTATATGTCTAGACCAGAGTTAAAATAAATGAGTAATTGAAAAGTTTGTGTATATTTTCAGAAAAGCATCTCATAAGGTTGTCTCAGTGACTGTATAAATAGGGTTGTTTACTGACCAGTGTGTCTGTCCAACGGATGAGGTAAAATCAGTGTGTGTGTACCTGTGTCTGATAGGTCTCTCAGTGATGAGCTGAGCGCGGTACGTTTGAGTCCGTCTGCGGAAGCATAGCTGTCATCCAGACTGGGTCGACCCAGAGTGCCATTCACCGCCTCGCCCTTCAAACCACCGCCCAGACCACCACCACCAGCCCCGCCCACAACAGGTCTCACCACCCCTTTCTGCTTCTCCAACTCCGCTGTAGAGGGGGAGGAGAGAGATATGGAGAGGGGGAGCAGAGAGATGGAGAGGGAGAGAGAGGGAAAGAAGTCAGTCGAGAATAAGAGTGTGAAGGGATTACTTAAAAGACATATGATTATCACAATATTTGTATATTAAACTATCCCTTTGTATTCCCCAATGGAACAATTAAGTATTCTATCTTGTATCGTAGCATGTTTACTCCATCTCCTGCACCTCAGTCTCTTTTAGTATATTATAAACTTGGTGATTTGTGACCTGAATTCTGATTGGCTGAAAGCCATGGTATATCAGACCGTATATCACAGGTATGACAAAACGTTTATTTTTACTGCTCTAATTGCGTTGGTAACCAGTTTATAATAGAAATAAGGCTCCTCGGGGGTTTGTGGTATACGTCCAATACTCTGTGTTGCGTCGAGCATAAAAACAGCCCTTAGACGTGGTATATTGGCCCGTATACCACACCTCCTCGGGCCTTATTGTTTAAGTATAGTATAGTTCTACTTACACTCCACCCTGTATTTCTCCATCTCCGTCACCTCAGTGATGCTCTCTCTCAGGTCGGAGGTAAAGCGTGTTCTGTCCTGCTGACTTGGAGCATTTAATACAATCAGAACCTTCCTCTCCCCGCCAGGATTGGCCGACGTCAGACGGATACCGTGGGGATAGTCTACAGGGGAGAGAGGAGACATACTGTACAGCTTTTGACATTATCGATCATAGTCTGCTGATGGAAAAAACGTATGTGTTATGGCTTTACACCCCCTGCTATATTGTGGATAAATAGTTACCTGTCTAACAGAACACAGAGGGTGTTCTTTAATGGAAGCCTCTCCAACAAAATCCAGGTAAAATCAGGAATTCCCCAGGGCAGCTGTCTAGGCCCCTTACTTTTTTCAATCTTTACTAACAACATGCCTCTGGCTTTGAGTAAAGCCAGTTTGTCTATGTATGCAGACTCAACACTATACATGTCAGCTACTACAGTGACTGAAATTACTTTACGAAGAGCTGCAGTTCATTTCAGAATGGGTGACAAGGAATAAGTTAGTCCTAAATATTTAAACTTGTATTTGGGACAAATCATTCACTAAACCCTAAACCTGATCACTACTGTTGTGTGGTCAGTTGCCACAAAGTGGGACTTAGGAAAATTGAAAATGACCTCCTCTATTGTGATCTGATCAACTAATGTATACTGTGACGTATTTATATGATAGATAGATAGATAGATAGATAGATAGATAGATAGATAGATAGATAGATAGATAGATAGATAGATAGATAGATAGATAGATAGATAGATAGATAGATAGATAGATAGATAGATAGATAGATAGATAGATAGATAGATAGATAGATAGATAGATAGATAGATAGATAGATAGATAGATAGATAGATAGATAGATAGATAGATAGATAGATAGATAGATAGATATGGAGAATCAGGATGTAGTATTGGAATATGTGGACCTGCATCTCAACCCGTCCCCACACACACACACACACACACACACACACACACACACACACACACACACACACACACACACACACACACACACACACACACACACACACACACACACACACACACACAGATACTTACACTGGTTCTGGAACATGTGGACCTGCATCTCGACCAGGGGGAAGGACTGTCTGAAACTATATGTTACAGAGGTCTTCTTCTTCTGGAAGATCTTGGTTATCTATAGGGGAGAGAAGAGGAATGACATGTCTCTTTATGTTTACCTGCCCGTCCATTCTGATTTGCTCTGCAGGCTAGAGGGCGCGACCGTGGAAACACTGTGCTTGATATAGGCCAGAGGGCGTGACCATGGAAACACTGTGCTTAATCATTTTTTATTTCACCTTTATTTAACCAGGTAGGCAAGTTGAGAACAAGTTCTCATTTACAATTGTGACCTGGCCAAGATAAAGCAAAGCAGTTTGACACATACAACAACACAGTGTTACACATGGAGTAAAACAAACATACAGTCAATAATATAGTAGAAAAATAAGTCTATATACAAAGTGAGCAAATGAGGTGAGATAAGGGAGGTAAAGGCAAAAAAGGCCATGGTGGCGAAGTAAATACAATATAGCAAGTAAAACACTGGAATAGTAGATTTGCAGTGGAAGAAAGTGCAAAGGCGCAAAGGAGCAAAATAAATAAATACAGTGGGGGAAAAAGTATTTGATCCCCTGCTGATTTTGTACGTTTGCCCACTGACAAAGAAAGGATCAGTCTATAATTTTAATGGTAGGTTTATTTGAACAGTGAGAGACAGAATAACAACTAAAAAATCCAGAAAAACGCATGTCAAAAATGTTATAAATTGATTTGCATTTTAATGAGGGAAATAAGTATTTGACCCCCTCTCAATCAGAAAGATTTCTGGCTCCCAGGTGTCTTTTATACAAGTAACGAGCTGAGATTAGGAGCACACTCTTAAAGGGAGTGCTCCTAATCGCAGCTTGTTACCTGTAAAAAAGACACCTGTCCACAGAAGCAATCAATCAATCAGATTCCAAACTCTCCACCATGGCCAAGACCAAAGAGCTCTCCAAGGATGTCAGGGACAAGATTGTAGACCTACACAAGGCTGGAATGGGCTACAAGACCATCGCCAAGCAGCTTGGTGAGAAGGTGACAACATTTGGTGCGATTATTCGCAAATGGAAGAAACACAAAATAACTGTCAATCTCCGTCAGCCTGGGGCTCCATGCAAGATCTCACCTCGTGGAGTTGCAATGATCATGAGAACGGTGAGGAATCAGCCCAGAACTACACGGGAGGATCTTGTCAATGATCTCAAGGCAGCTGGGACCATAGTCACAAAGAAAACAATTGGTAACACACTACGCCATGAAGGACTGAAATCCTGCAGCGCCCGCTAGGTCCCCCTGCTCAAGAATACATATACATGCCCATCTGAAGTTTGCCAATGAACATCTGAATGACTCAGAGGACAACTGGTGAAAGTGTTGTGGTCAGATGAGACCAAAATGGAGCTCTTTGACATCAACTCAACTCGCCGTGTTTGGAGGAGGAGGAATGCTGCCTATGACCCCAAGAACACCATCTCCACCGTCAAACATGGAGGTGGAAACATTATGCTTTGGGGGTGTTTTTCTGCTAAGGGGACAGGACAACTTCACCGCATCATTTGACGAGGCCATGTACTGTCAAATCTTGGGTGAGAACCAGTTCCCTCAGCCAGGGCATTGAAAATGGGTCGTGGATGGGTATTCCAGCATGACAATGACCCAAAACACACGGCCAAGGCAACAAAGGAGTGGCTCAAGAAGAAGCACTTCAGGTCCTGGAGTGGCCTAGCCAGTCTCCAGACCTTAATCCCACAGAAAATCTGTGGAGGGAGCTGAAGGTTCGAGTTGCCAAACGTCAGCCTCGAAACCTTAATGACTTGGAGAAGATCTGCAAAGAGGAGTGGGACAAAATCCCTCCTGAGATGTGTGCAAACCTGGTGGCAAACTACAAGAAACGTCTGACCTCTGTGATTGCCAACAAGGGTTTTGCCACCAAGTACTAAGTCATGTTTTGCAGAGGGGTCAAATACTTATTTCCCTCATTAAAATGCAAATCCTTTTATAACATTTTTGACATGCGTTTCTCTGGATTATTTTGTTGTTATTCTGTCTCTCACTGTTCAAATAAACCTACTATTAAAATTATAGACTGATCATTTCTTTGTAAGTGGGCAAACGTACAAAATCAGCAGGGGATCAAATACTTTTTTCCCCCACTGTAAATAAATACAGTAGGGGAAGAGGTAGTTGTTTGGGCTAAATTATCGATGGTCTATGTACAGGTGCAGTAATATGTGAGCTGCTCTGACAGCTGGTGCTTAAAGCTAGTGAGGGAGATAAGTGTTTCCAGTTTTAGAGATTTTTGTAGTTCATTCCAGTCATTGGCAGCAGAGAACTGGAAGGAGAGGCGGCCGAAGGAGGAATTGGCTTTGGGGGTGACCATAGAAATATACCTGCTGGAGTGCGTGCTGCAGATGGGTGCTGCTATGGTGACCAGCGAGCTGAGATAAGGGGGAACTTTACCTAGCAGGGTCTTGTAGATGACCTGGAGCCAGTGGGTTTGGCGACCAGTATGAAGCGAGGGCCAGCCAACGAGAGCGTACAGGTCGCAGTGGTGGGTAGTACATGGGGCGGCATTGGTGACAAAACGGATGGCACTGTGATAGACTGCATCCAATTTATTGATTAGGGTATTGGAGGCTATTTTGTAAATTACATCGCCGAAGTCGAGGATCGGTAGGATGGTCAGTTTTACGAGGGTATGTTTGGCAGCATGAGTGAAAGATGCTTTGTTGCGAAATAGGAAGCCGATTCTAGATTTAACTTTGGATTGGAGATGTTTGATGTGAGTCTGGAAGGGGAGTTTACAGTCTAACCAGACACCTAGGTATTTGTAGTTGTCCACATATTCTAAGTCAGAACCGTCCAGAGTAGTGATGCTGGACGGGCGGGCAGGTGCAGGCAGCGATTGGTTGAAGAGCATGCGTTTAGTTTAACTTGTATTTAAGAGCAGTTGGAGGCCACGGAAGGAGAGTTGTATGGCATTGAAGCTCGTCTGGAGGGTAGTTAACACAGTGTCCAAAGAAGGGCCAGAAGTATACAGAATGGTGTCATCTGCGTAGAGGTGGATCAGAGACTCACCAGCAGCAAGAGCAACATCATTGATGTATACAGAGAAAAGAGTCGGCCCAAGAATTGAACCCTGTGGCACCCCCATAGAGACTGCCAGAGGCCCGGACAACAGGCCCTCTGATTTGACACACTGAACTCTATCTGAGAAGTAGTTGGTGAACCAGGCGTGGCAATCATTTGAGAAACCAAGGCTATTGAGTCTGCCGATGAGGATGTGGTGATTGGCAGAGTCGAAAGCCTTGGCCACGTGAATGAATACGGCTGCACAGCATTGTTTCTTATCGATGGCGGTTAAGATATCGTTTAGGACCTTGAGCGTGGCTGAGGTGCACCCATGACCAGCTCTGAAACCAGATTGCATAGCGGAGAAGGTGCGGTGGGATTCAAAATGGTCGGTAATCTGTTTGTTGACTTGGATTTCGAAGACTTTAGAAAGGCAGGGTAGGATAGATATTGGTCTGTAGCAGTTTGGGTCAAGAGTGGCCCCCCCTTTGAAGAGGGGGATGACCGCAGCTGCTTTCCAATCTTTGGGAATCTCAGACGACACGAAAGAGAGGTTGAACAGGCTAGTAATAGGGGTTGCAACAATTTCGGCAGATAATTTTAGAAAGAAAGGGTCCAGATTGTCTAGCCCCGGTGATTTGTAGGGGTCCAGATTTTGCAGCTCTTTCAGAACATCAGCTGACTGGATTTGGGAGAAGGAGAAATGGGGAAGGCTTGGGCGAGTTGCTGTGGGGGGTGCAGTGCTGTTGACCGGGGTATGGGTAGCCAGGTGGAAAGCATGGCCAGCCGTAGAAAAATGCTTATTGAAATTTTCAATTATAGTGGATTCATCAGTTTCCTATCCTCAGTGCAGTGGGCAGCTGGGAGGAGGTGCTCTTATTCTCCAAGGACTTTACAGTGTCCCAGAACTTTTTTGAGTTTGTGTTGCAGGAAGTAAATGTATGTTTGAAAAAGCTAGCCTTGGCTTTTCTAACTGCCTGTGTATATTGGTTTCTAACTTCCCTGAAAAGTTGCATATCACGGGGGCTGTTCGATGCTAATGCGTGACCGTGGAAACACAGTGCTTGATATAAACCAGAGGGCGTGACCGTGGAAACACTGTGCTTGATATAGGCCAGAGGGCGTGACCGTGGAAACACTGTGCTTGATATAGGCCAGAGGGCGTGACCGTGGAAACACTGTGCTTGATATAGGCCAGAGGGCGTGACCGTGGAAACACTGTGCTTGATATAGGCCAGAGGGCGTGACCGTGGAAACACTGTGCTTGATATAGGCCAGAGGGCGTGATCGTGGAAACACTGTGCTTGATATAAACCAGAGGGCGTGACCGTGGAAACACTGTGCTTGATATAGGCCAGAGGACGTGACCGTGGAAACACTGTGCTTGATATAGGCCAGAGGGCGTGACCGTGGAAACACTGTGCTTGATATAGGCCAGAGGGCGTGACCGTGGAAACACTGTGCTTGATATAAACCAGAGGGCGTGACCGTGGAAACACTGTGCTTGATATAGGCCAGAGGGCGTGACCGTGGAAACACTGTGCTTGATATAAACCAGAGGGCGTGACCGTGGAAACACTGTGCTTGATATAGGCCAGAGGGCGTGACCGTGGAAACACTGTGCTTGATATAGGCCAGAGGGCGTGACCGTGGAAACACTGTGCTTGATATAGGCCAGAGGGCGTGACCGTGGAAACACTGTGCTTGATATAAACCAGAGGGCGTGACCGTGGAAACACTGTGCTTGATATAGGCCAGAGGGCGTGACCGTGGAAACACTGTGCTTGATATAGGCCAGAGGGCGTGACCGTGGAAACACTGTGCTTGATATAGCTTGGAATCTGGGCTTTTGTGATGACTCTGGTACTATTACGAGAATATTCCAGGTCTTTTCCAGTACTATTCCAGTACTATTCCAGGTCTATTCCAGTACTATTCCAGGACTATTCCAGGACTATTCTCAGACCATTGTTTTAGCTAACTCAGGCGAACAGAACATGTTTGATATGTATATGACTCAGATCTGTAGGGTACAGATATTAAAAGGTGAGTCTATATTGTAGAGCCGTAAAGAAAAACTCTGAACAGGCTGGTGAGTCTATATGGTACAGACATAACACTCCCAGGGCACACAGGTGAGTCTTACCACAAGCAGGTCATTGAAGAGGAAGACTTCTCTCTGGTGGACTCCAGTCCTCTGGCTTCTGTTTGGGTCAGGCACCTCGTACAGCTGACAGCAACACACCAATCTGCGGTGTGGCAGCGAGAGCACCTACACACAAATTATTATTAATATTCACAGAGACAGAACCTGGCAGACAGAACCTGGCAGACAGAACCTGACTGACAGAACCTGGCAGACAGAACCTGGCAGACAGAACCTGGCAGACAGAACCTGACAGACAGAACCTGGCAGACAGAACCTGGCAGACAGAACCTCTACACACAGCAGATTCAAAGTTTACATACTGTATATCAGGTCGATTATCATTCTACTGAATATGGGCTGTTTTCTACTGAACATGGGCTGTTTTCTACTGAACATGGGCTGTTTTCTACTGAACATGGGCTGTTTTCTACTGAACATGGGCTGTTTTCTACTGAATATGGGCTGTTTTCTACTGAACATGGGCTGTTTTCTACTGAACATGGGCTGTTTTCTACTGAACATGGGCTGTTTTCCCCACAGGATAGAGTTTTCTTTCTATTAATTTCAGAAGTAACATATATTGTCTTATTGTTTTATTTAACCTAAATTTAACTAGGTAAGTCCGGCCAAACCCGGACGATGCTGGGCCAATTATGCGCCGCCTTATGCGACTTCAAATCACGGCCGGATGTGAAACAGCCTGGATCTAACGTATTTTCTTATATTTATATTATAACTTTATTTAAAATATATTTCACTTATATTCTTATATTTTCTAACCTATTTAACTTACACTATAAATACAAAATGACCATAGGGGGATCAGCAGCATGATCATTGAGGGGGTGTGGGGACCAGATGAAATAAAAACACTAATATACACTATATATACAAAAGTATGTGGACACCCCTTCAAATTAGTGGATTTGGCTATTTTAGCCACACCCGTTGTTGACAGGTGTATAAAATCGAGCACATAGACATGCAATCTCCATAGACAAACATTGGCAGTAGAATGGCCTTACTGAAGAGCTCAGTGACTTTCAACGTGGCACCATGATAGGATTACAGAATGCGACCGCCGAGTGCTGAAGCCCGTAGCTCGGAAAAATCATCTGTCCTTGGTTGCAACACTCACTACCGATTTCTAAACTGCCTCTGGAAGCAACGTCGATTAGCTGCACACAAGCCTAAGATTACAATGTGCAATAACAAGCTTTGGCTAGAGTTGTGTAAAGCTCACCGCCATTGGAGCAGTGGAAAAGTGTTCTCTGGAGTGATGAATCACACTTCACCATCTGGCAGTCCTACAGACAAATCTGGGTTTGGCGGATGCCAGGAGAACGCTACCTGCCCCAATGCATAGTGCCAACTGTAAAGTTTGGTGGAGGAGGAATAATGGTCTGGGGCTGTTTTTCATTGTTCGGGCTAGGCCCCTTAGCTTTAGTGAAGGGAAATCTTAATGCTACAGCATACAATGACATTCTAGATGATTCTGTACTTCCAACGCTGTGTCAACAGTTTCGGGTAGACTGTTTCCTGTTTCAGCATGACAATGCCCCACGCACAAAGGTCCATACAGAAATGGTTTGTCGAGATCGGTGTGGAAGAACTTGACTGGTCTGCGCAATGCCCTGACCTCAACCCCATTGAACAGCTTTGGGATGAATTGGAACACCGACTGCGAGCCAGTCCTAATCACCCAAAATCAGTGCCCGACCTCACTAAGTCCCCGCAGCAATGTTCCAACATCTAGTGGAAAGCCTTCCCAGAAGAGTGGAGGTCTGTTATAGCAGTAAAAGGAGGGGGGGGACCAACTCCATATTAATACCCATGATTTTGAAAGGAGATGTTCGACAAGCAGGTATCCACACACATTTGGTCATGTAGTGTATATTCTGAGGCTGAGCAGGTAGTGACCGTAGACAGGTTAATACTGTATGCAGACTTACGGGCTTCTTGCCGACTACCACCCTCTCCACAGCCTGTACTTGAGACACGTGGTCATCGTTGGTGCGTAGCTCCCACTTCTCTATCCTATGGTAGATCCCTATTAACAGGTCTCTGGGAATGTCCTGGCCATTATCCACTCCTGGGAAACATTAACATCCATAGGGGAAAGTGTGTTAGTAAAGAGAGAAACCAAAGAAAAAAAGGGACATACAAACGTTACTATACAGATTCCATCCAAATAATATGGGGAGAAAAAGGGAGAGATAAAGAGGAATGGAGATAACTGAGATAACAACAGATAGAGGGCAAATAAATGAAGATAAATAGATGTAGTACACCTGTTTGTTTTGAGGAGTCCAGAATGAACTGGTAAAAAAACAAACAAAAAAATAAACTGGTCTCCTCATTACATCAGGTAGAGAAACAACCCCAAACCGCCATCTCAAAAAAAACAGTCAACAATCAGCATCTTCCTCACCTCTGAGGTTTTTGATGAAGTCCTCCAGCTTCATCTTCTTCTCTGGCTTGACGTTAGGAGAGTACATGTCTGTGTTGAGGAGGATGATGGCAAAAGCCAGGATGAAGATGGTGTCGGGGTTCTGGAACTGTCGGATCAGCACCGGGTTACACACACAGTACCGCTGACTGGATGGGGGGGGGGGGGGGGGGGAGGAGAGGGAGCGAGGTAGAGAGAGAAGAGAGAGAGGGAGAGAGAGGGAGAGAGGGAGACATAATTCAGATATATCCAAAAATAAAATGTCAATACAATATAACATAGAAAATGCACATAAGTCCATAAGTCAGCACATCAAATCAAATCAAAGTTATTTTTGTCACATGCGCCGAATACAGCAGTGAAATGTTTACTTACAAGCCCTTAACCAACAACGCAGTTTTAAGATAAAAAAAGAAAGAAAAAAGTAAGAGATAAGAATAAGAACTAATTAAAGAGCAACAGTAAAATAACAATAGCGGGGCTATTGTGAATAAGTCCATAATTCAGCACAATAAGTCCATAAGTCAGCACAATAAGTCCATAAGGTAGCACAATAAGTCCATAAGGTAGCACAATAAGTCCATAAGTCAGCACAATAAGTCCATAAGTTAGCAAATAGAAGTCCATAAGTCAGCACAATAAGTCCATAAGGTAGCACAATAAGTCCATAAGTTAGCAAATAGAAGTCCATAAGTCAGCACAATAAGTCCATTAGTCAGCAAATAAAAGTCCATAAATCAGCAAATAAAAGTCCATAAGTTAGCAAATAAAAGTCCATAAGTCGGTACAAAAGGCTGCAAGTCCTGGTACAAAAACTGCAGCCGTGGTTTTAAAAGTCCAGTATAAAATGTAATTAAGTCCAAGTATCTGAAGGCCTCATCTCATTTTCTCCACTTTCTGGGCTCTAACCAGTGATGTATTTGATATTATAAACCGGGTGGTTCGAGCCCTGATTGCTGATTGGCTGAAAGACGTGATATATCAGACCGTATACCATGGGTATGACAACAACAAAAACATTTTTTACTGATCTAATTATGTTGGTAACCAGTTTATAATAGCAATAAGGCACCTTGAGGGTTTGTGGTATATCGCCAATATATCACGGCTAGGGGCTGTATCCAGGCTGTATACTTTGCTTTGCTTCTTGCTTAAGAACAGCCCTTACACATGGTATATTGGCCATATACCACACTTCCTCTCTTTTTTTTGTTTGTTGCTTAACTATATTCTCACCTGAAAGCCTCGATCAGTCTCTCCACCTTCTGGGCCTCCCCTTGGACTTTAATCTGAGCCTGGAACTTCCTGAGGGCATCATCCAGATCCATCCCTGAGAAGTCCAACTCATCTACCACACAACTGGACAGAGAGAGGAGAGAGGATTAACCCTAAACCTTAACCTAAACTTAAACCTGGACAGGGAGAAGAGAAAGGATTAAACCCTAAACATAAACCTAAACCTGGACAGGGAGAAGAGAGAGTCAGAGAGGATTAAACCCTAAACTTTAACCTAAACTTAAACCTGGACAGGGAGAAGAGAGAGTCAGAGAGGATTAAACCCTAAACCTAAACCTTAACCTAAACTTAAACCTGGACAGGGAGAAGAGAAAGGATTAAACCCTAAACATAAACCTAAACCTGGACAGGGAGAAGAGAGAGTCAGAGAGGATTAAACCCTAAACTTTAACCTAAACTTAAACCTGGACAGGGAGAAGAGAGAGTCAGAGAGGATTAAACCCTAAACCTAAACCTTAACCTAAACTTAAACCTGGACAGGGAGAAGAGAGAGTCAGAGAGGATTAAACCCTAAACCTAAACCTTAACCTAAACTTAAACCTGGACAGGGACAAGAGAGAGTCAGAGAGGATTAAACCCTAAACCTAAACTTAAACCTGGACAGGGAGAAGAGAGAGGAGAGAGTCAGAGAGGATTAACCCTAAACCTAAACCTAAACTTAAACCTGGACAGGGAGAAGAGAGAGGAGAGAGATTAGAGGTAAAGGATGAGAAAGAGATTAGAAACGAGTAATCAAAAAATCTATTTAATAATAATAAAGTGACATTTCTAAGCATATAATGTTCTTTATGTTCATTGTATAAGTATAAATCAATCAATAATTTATTCAGTCAATCAGTCAGTCAAATAATACTCTTCAGTTTGTAGGTCAATCTCATTGTAGAGCCCCAAAACATCTAATAATCTATTGATTAGCTACTCACTCCAGTACGTCCTTGTTGAACTGTTTCTGTCTGCAGCCCAGGAACTCTCCTATCATCTGTCTGCTCAGTCCTTTCCTCTCCAGGATGAAGCGGGCGATGCCTACCGGTGTGTCCGATACGAAGCCTCTCTCTATCAGGTACTGTATACCCTTCTCTGGCTTCCTGCATCGAGGGAGAGACACAGAGAGGGAGAGACACAGAGAGGGAGAGACACAGAGAGGGAGAGACACAGAGAGGGAGAGACACGGAGAGGGAGAGACACAGAGAGGGAGAGACACAGAGAGAAACAGGAATTATTATAAAATACATGCCACTTACAGGTAAACTCCGCGATATGACATAGATGCAAAAAGTAAACAGCATAGTAGGTCAAGTTCCACAACAACTAAGAGCTTTGAAGAGGGATGCTCAACATCTCCGCTGTATCGGTCCCGGGGCTGTACCGCATTGTAAGAGCGTGAAGCGAACTCATGCACATGCACAGATACTGAGCAAAGTCTGACATCTCGCACATTGTAATATATGCAGCGCTGCACGTGGCAATATCATACCTTAAAACTTCTTATGGATGAGTGGCAGTATTGAGTAGCTTGGATGAATAAGGTGCCCAGAGTAAACTGCCTGCAACTCAGGCCCAGAAGCTAAGATATGCATATTATTAGTAGATTTGGATAGAAAACACTCTGAAGTTTCTAAATCTGTTTGAATGATGTCTGTGAGTATAACAGAACTCATATGGCAGGCAACAACCTGAGAAATAAATCCAACCAGGAAGTGGGAAATTTGAGGTTTGTAGTTTTTCTAGTCTTGGCCTATCCAAACTACAATGTCTGTGGGGTCATTTTGCACTTCCTAAGGCTTCCACTAGATGTCAACAGTCATTAGAACCTTGTTTGAGGCTTCTACTGTGAAGTGAGGGAGAATAAGAGCTGATTGAGTGAGAGGAGGGCATGAGCTTCAGACATGCGTGCACCCGTGAGAGGTAGCTGAGTTCCATTGCATTTCTAAAGACAAAGGAATTCTCCGATTGAAACCTTATTGCAGATTTATGATAAAAACATCCTAAAGATTGATTCTATACATCGTTTGACATGTTTCTACGAACTGTAATGTCATTTTTGGAGTTTTCGTCTGGCCTGCGCGTCGTGAATTTGGATTTGTGAACTGAAGGCGCGAACAAAAAGGAGGTATTTGGACATAAAGGATGGACTTTATCGAACAAAACAAACATTTATTGTTGAACTGGGATTCCTGGGAGTGCATTCTGATGATGATCATCAAAGGTAAGTGAATATTTATAATGCTATTTCTGACTTCTGTTGACTCCAACATGGCGGATATATGTATGGCTTGTTTTTGTGTCTGAGCGCCGTACTCAGATTATTGCATGGTGTGCTTTTTCGGTAAAGCTTTTTTGAAATCTGACACAGCGGTTGCATTAAGGAGAAGTTTATCTAAAGTTCCATGCATAACAATTGTATTTTCATTAAAATTTATGATGAGTATTTCTGTAAATTGTTGTGGCTCTCTGCAAAATCGCAGGCTGTTTTGGAAGAAAAACATTACTGAACGTAACGCGCCAATGTAAACTGAGATTTTTGGATATAAATATGAACTTTATCGAACAAAACATACATGTATTGTGTAACATAAAGTCCTATGAGTGCCATCTGATGAAGATCATCAAAGGTCAGTGATTCATTTTATCTCTATTTCTGCTTTTTGTGACTCCTCTCTTTGGCTGGAAAAATGGCTGTGTTTTTCTGTGACTAGTTGCTGACCTAACATAATCGTTTGGTGTGCTTTCGCTGTAAAGCATTTTGAAATCGGACACTGTGGTGGGATTAACAACAAGTGTATCTTTAAAATGATGTAAAATACTTGTATGTTTGAGGAATTTTAATTATGAGATTTCTGTTGTTTGAATTTGGCGCCCTGCACTTTCACTGGCTGTTGTCATATCGATCCCGTTAACGGGATTCCAGCCATAAGAAGTTTTAAGAGGTTAACAGACACTTTTATTCAGTGACTTAAAGTGGAATTGATGGCATTTTAGCAACATGAAATCTTGTTAAAATCTGTTCACATACACCCCCAGAAAGAATATTACACTTTTTTTTCTGACATGCGAGCACTTATAGTACATATGTTCACGTTTTCATTAATTCATAGAATGTTTACGGAATGACGTAGAGTAAGGCATTTGTGAAGATTCTAGAGCACTATAGAGTGGAAAAGCGAACCATGTCTTTGGACAATTAATAGACACTGCAGGAAATAAAGCCTATTAAAAACATCTTTCTCTTCCAGGACCGGAGTCTACGCAGACCGGTGCACCATAGCCAATCAGAGCTACAGTAGGCCTATATGCAAGTAAGCAATTTGCCACAAGGGCCGGCCATCCTTCACTTTGAACTGGACTGTGTGTTTACAGGAAGTAGGACCTGCCATCCTTCACTTTGAACTGGACTGTGTGTTTACAGGAAGTAGGTAGCAACAGTGTGACTTTAGATCATTTGAACACATTCACCAAAAGCCACAAAATACACCTGAATGGATTTCTGCAAAATATCTAAGTCCTCTTAGATTTGGGAACTTCACAGTCCTACTGATCAAACAACCATGAAAAGGTAGGCTCTCTCTCTCCCTCAGTTGAGTATACACATCAACAAAATAAACAACTAATGCTAGCCAAGAGCAAGATGAGCTAAAATCTAATGATCAAACATTAGATAAACCCTCTCAACCTTTTTCAGCTAGTTGGCAGTCAAAATTGCGCTGATAAATGATGGGGAATTGTAGCCTGCTCGTCCTTCTGCAGCTTGCCTGCCAATGCATGCTTGTCCCAACCCACGTTTTGACAACTGAATGGGAACTTGCCTGCCCGCCCATTTGATTGGTGCCAAATACATTTGTTTGACAACTAAGTGATATACTAACTGTGGATAAGTTGTTTAAGTTCAGCATAGCTAGCTAGCTAGCAAAGCGATTTGTGTTTCTTGCTGGCTTACCAAATGGCACCTGCATCTCTAGTTGCAGCCACTAAAAACATTTAAACTCAAAACATATTTTTCCTTTTTTTACACTGCATGGATCACCACAAAAACTGTAGTTTGTTAACCTATATACATTTTACAGACCCCGTATGTTTTACATTGGTTATCTTGTTATTAGACGCCCCATTCAGCTCCATTCAACCCCTCCCATCTATCTCTCAACACCATCCATTTTGGATTTCTGTTTGCCATATTTCAACTGTGCTGTGATGCTTCACAAAAGTACTGAACCTTTCTATTCTCATAGCTTCTACAGACTGTAAATTAAAAATAAACATTTTTGCTAAAATAATTATTATATTATTGATTGATTGACTATGGCTTTTCAAATCACCCAGTATTGCTATCTGCAGCATTATTTCAAGGCAAATGTTGCAATTCTTCAGCCATTTCTGGACCTGTGACCAGAAACAAGCTACATATGGACAATACCAAAATAAATGATCTAATGACTCTGCCTCCTCACAGCAGAATCTGCAGAGCTGGGAAGATTGTATCCCCCATATATATTTGTTGTATTATTTGTTCTGTCTTTTCAGATGGATTAAACTGAAATTGCAACCAACTTTCTAAGGCTTGTTTAAAAAATAACAATATTTTGGAACAACCAAAAGTGAGCAGTAGTAATCTGAATAAAGGGAAAAAAGTCATTCTTGAACATAGGATGAGACATTCCTACCAATTTACTAGAGAACCAGTTTGGATTTAAGTATAACTTTAGTATGACTGATGCCTTTAGTGAGAGGTCTAATGCTTTAATATTTTATAATTTCTTCCCTCTGAATTCATTTTCGTTATATAAATAGGCCATTTTAATTTTGTCTTCCTTGCCATTCCAAATAAAATTGAATATTTTTTTGTTAATATAATTTAAAAATCAGGTCACGAGGTTTAGTCAAAACCATAAGCAAATAGGTAAACTGTGATATGACTAAAGAGTTAATCAGGGTGATTTTTCCACAAATAGACAGGTATTGTCCTTTCAATGGTAGCAAGATCTTGTCTATTTTTGGTAAAGTTCTATAAAAATGTATTGGAGTGAGATCATTTCTATCTTTTGGGATTTGTATACTGAGTATGTCCACATCTCCGTCAGACCATTTAATTGGTAAACTACACAGTAATGTAAAATTTGCATTTTTTTTGTGATCCAATAAGTAATATATATGTAACACTTATCATAATTTGGTTTTAATCCAGAGAAAAAAGTATCTAGATCCTCTGAGGCCGTGGAGAGACTCTAATTGTGGTTTTAAAAGAAAACATGAATCATCAGCGTACAATGACACCTTAGTTTTTAAGCCACGGATTTCTAATCCCTTAATATTATTGTTGGATCTAATTTTAACAGCTAACATTTCGATGCCAATAATAAATAGATATGCCGATAGTGGACAACCTTGTTTTACTCCTCTAGATAGTTTAAAACCTTCTGAGAAGTAGCCATTATTTACTAGTTTACACCTAGGGTTACTCTACATAACTTTAACCCATTTTATTAGAGATTCCCAAAAATGTAAATATTCTAGGCATTTATATATAAACTCCAGTCGTACTTTATCAAAAGCCTTTTCAAAATCAGCTGTGAAAACCAGGCCTGGTGTCCCCAATATTTCATAGTGTTCTATTGTTTCCAGTACTTGTCTTATATTATCTCCAATGTATTGTCCATGTAAAAAACCTGTCTGATTGGGATAAATAATATCTGACAATACTTTTTTTATTCTATGCGCCAAGCATTTTGCAAAAAACACTGAAGTGTAACTGGCCTCCAAATTTTTTAATGAGTGTATTGATACACCATCCAAAGTGTAATTAAATAACTTCACCCCGCTCAAAGGGATAGTCAATGTCTGTTTTGTTTTTTTACCTATCTACCAATAGGTATCCTTCTTTGCGAGGCATTGAAAAACCTAGTTGGTTGTGGTTGAAAACCTCCCTCTTTGTGGTTGAATCTGTGTTTGAAATTCACTGCTTGACTGAGGGACAATACAGATAATTGTATTTTAGGTTGTCAATAAAAAAGATACTGTTAAACACTTTTATTTCACAAAGAGTGAGTCCCTGCATCTTATTATGTGACTTGTTAAGCACATTTTTACTCCTGAACTTATTTAGGCTTGCCATAACAAATGGGTTGAATACTTATTGACTTTAGACATTTCAGATTTAAAATTTAATTAATTAGTAAAAAATGTTGAAAAACATAATTCCACTTTGACATTATGGGGTATTGTGTTTAGGTCAGTGACAAAAAATCTCAATTTAATCAATTTTAAATTCAGGCTGCAACACAACAAAATGTGGAAAAAGTCAAGGAGTGTGACTACTTTCTGAAGGCACTGTACACACACACACACACACACACACACACACACACACACACACACACACACACACACACACACACACACACACACACACACACACACACACACACACACACACACACACACACCCACCATTTGCAGCTGCTGCTCTGTTCTTTATTTTACTCTTATTATTATCTATCCTGATGTCTAGTCACTTTACCCTGCCTTCATGTACACATCTACCTCTAATACCTTATTATTATCTATCCTGATGTCTAGTCACTTTACCCTGCCTTCATGTACATATCTACCTCTAATACCTTATTATTATCTATCCTGATGCCTGGTCACTTTACCCTGCCTTCATGTACATATCTACCTCAAATACCTTATTATTATCTATCCTGATGTCTAGTCACTTTACCCTGCCTTCATGTACATATCTACCTCAAATACCTTATTATTATCTACCCTGATGTCTAGTCACTTTACCCTGCCGTCATGTACATATCTACCTTAAATACCTTATTATTATCTATCCTGATGCTTAGTCACTTTACCCTGCCTTCATGTACATATCTACCTCAAATACCTTATTATTATCTATCCTGATGCTTAGTCACTTTACCCTGCCTTCATGTACATATCTACCTCTAATACCTTATTATTATCTATCCTGATGCCTAGTCACTTTACCCTGCCGTCATGTACATATCTACCTTAAATACCTTATTATTATCTATCCTGATGCTTAGTCACTTTACCCTGCCTTCATGTACATATCTACCGCAAATACCTTATTATTATCTATCCTGATGCTTAGTCACTTTACCCTGCCTTCATGTACATATCTACCTCAAATACCTTATTATTATCTATCCTGATGCTTAATCACTTTACCCTGCCTTCATGTACATATCTACCTCAAATACCTTATTATTATCTATCCTGATGCTTAATCACTTTGCCCTGCCTTCATGTACATATCTACCTCAAATACCTTATTATTATCTATCCTGATGTCTAGTCACTTTACCCTGCCTGCATGTACATATCTACCTCAAATACCTTATTATTATCTATCCTGATGCTTAGTCACTTTACCCTGCCTTCATGTACATATCTACCTCAAATACCTTATTATTATCTATCCTGATGCCTAGTCACTTTACCCTGCCTTCATGTACATATCTACCTCAAATACCTTATTATTATCTATCCTGATGCCTAGTCACTTTACCCTGCCTTCATGTACATATCTACCTCAAATACCTTATTATTATCTATCCTGATGCCTAGTCACTTTACCCTGCCTTCATGTACATATCTACCTCAAATACCTTATTATTATCTATCCTGATGCCTAGTCACTTTACCCTGCCTTCATGTCCATATCTACCTCAAATACCTTATTATTATCTATCCTGATGTCTAGTCACTTTACCCTGCCTTCATGTACACATCTACCTGAAATACCTTATTATTATCTATCCTGATGCCTAGTCACTTTACCCTGCCTTCATGTAAATATCTACCTCAAATACCTCGTACCGCTGCACATTGATCAGGTACTGGTACTCCCTGTATATTCTGTGGCTCCACTCTGTGGCTCCACTCTGTGGCTCCACTCTCCACTCTGTTTATTTTATTTTATTGCTCTTGTGTTACTATTACGTTTTATTTTTTTTTAAATTAACCTCTGCATTGTTGGGAAGGGCTCGTAAACTAGCATTTTACGATAACGTCTACACCGGTGCATGTGACAAATACACATTTATTTTATTTGCTTCTCCATTCAGAACTCCCTTCACTCTCTCATGCACGCAGGGTTGGGGAGTAACGGATTACATGTAATCCGTTAGATTAAATTAGATTACCAAATTAACTTGTAACTATCATCCGTTACGTAACCGGCTATAATATTGTAATCAGATTACTGATACCTTTTGAAGGACTAGATGATTACTTCTAGGGTTACTTTTGAAATTCAGAAATGATGTTTTCTGTTTTTCTCAATGACATTGAAATCAGCATTGAAAAAATAACAAGTTTAAATTTGTTCCGCTTGAGCGAGTCTGACCACAAGTCAGAGACCACCATGATGACACATCGTTTGATGAATCAGGGGAAAATAGGTTATTGTAGTGCAAGTTATTGTAGTGCAGCCTTCCCTGTGGCTCAGTTGGTAGAGCATGGTGTGTGCAATGCCAGGGTTGTGGGTTCGATTCCCACGGGAGGCCAGTACAAAAAAAAAAAAGTAATGTATGCATTCACTACTGTAAGTCACTCTGGATAAGAGTGTCTGCTAAATGACTAAAATGTAAGTTATGTCTTCCAATGGCATGTCTGCATTTTACCTTTATTTAACTAGGCAAGTCAGTTAAGAACAAATTCTTATTTTCAAAGATGGCCTAGGTTGTTTTGGATGGCTGTTCACAAATGCATAGGTGTATTTTATCCCAATAATAATTTCAAATCAAGAACTGCCTTGTTCAGGGGTAGAACGACAGATTTTTACCTTGTCAGCTCGGGAATTTGATCTTGCAACCTTCCAGTTACTAGTCCAACGCTCTAACCACTAGGCTACCTGCGCCCTAAAATTCAAAGATTACAAGACCGACTTGAATAAACGTTTGGAGGTAAGGACGACAGCAGTGGTGTAGTTTATGAGCGATAAGGATATGACTTAGGCCCATTATTGTTATCTTTCATAGAAATTATGTAAAACACTCTGCTGCGCTATCAATTATTCGCGCCTTACAGAGTGTGGTTGTTGTGGATGGCTGTTCACAAATGCATAGGTGTATTTTATCCCAATAATAATTTCAAATGAAGAACTGTAGACTAAGCTGCCTACCAATCATTGTTTATGCGACCTATGGACAGCCAGTGAAAAATGCGATTTTGCAACAGTTGCATAGTGTGGATGCCAGCGTAAAGAATAAAGGTTTGAGGAGTTCCTCCCTTGTAAACTCCTCAAATACTGTCAAAAACTAGTTTAACTTCAGAAGACCATCAGTAGGGCGGTGATTTGAGCTGATTAAAAAAAGCCTAACGGACACATGCTTAAACTCAAACACTTTTTGATAGACTTCAACAGCTGCAAATTATCGAGATATCAAAATGTCAGACGTTATATGATGTTACCAACAAAAACGTAAACAATAGACCACATAACAAATGCAACATGGCATTCATTTTTCATTTCAATTCAAATTGCACTTTTCAGTTGTGCTCAAAGCCATTCCATGAGAGCATCATTTTTAATTTTTTTTAACCAATGGGACCATGACTTAACCTGTTAGGGCTAGGGGGCAGTATTGACACGGCTGGATAAAAAACGTACCTGATTTAATCTGGTTACTACTCCTGCCCAGTAACTAGAATATGCATATAATTATTGGCTTTGGATAGAAAACTGTTTGAATGGTGTCTGTGAGTATAACAGAACTCATATGGCAGGCCAAAACCTGAGAAGATTCCATGCAGGAAGTTGCCTGTCTGACAAGTTGTGTTTCATCTGGGCTCTTTTTATTGAAGATTTAGGATCTTTGCAATAACGTGACACTTCCTACGGCTCCCATAGGCTCTCAGAGCCCGGGAAAAAGCTGAAGGATATCGAGGCAGGCTCTGGCTGAAACACATTATCGCGTTTGGCAAGTGGCCGCTCAGAGTACTGTGGGCTTAGGCCCGTGCCCGAGTCGACCGAATGCTTTATTTTCTTTCCTCTGTTTACCTAAATGCAGATTCCCGGTCGGAATATTATCGCTTTTTTACGAGAAAAATTGCATAAAAATGGATTTTAAACAGCGGTTGACATGCTTCGAAGTACGGTGATGGAATATTTAGAATTTTTTTGTCATGAATTGCGCCATGCTCGTCACCCTTATTTACCCTTTCGGATAGTGTCTTGAACGCACAAACAAAACGCCGCTGTTTGGATATAACTATGGATTATTTTGAACCAAACCAACATTTGTTATTGAAGTAGAAGTCCTGGGAGTGCATTCTGACGAAGAACAGCAAAGGTAATAACATTTTTCTTATAGTAAATGTGACTTTTCTGAGTGCTAAACTTGCTGGGTGTCTAAATAGCTAGCCCTGTGATGCCGGGCTATCTACTGAGAATATTGCAAAATGTGCTTTCACCGAAAAGCTATTTTAAAATCGGACATATCGAGTGCATAGAGGAGTTCTGTATCTATAATTCTTAAAATAATTGTTATGCTTTTTGTGAACGTTTATCGTGAGTAATTTAGTAAATTCACCGGCAGTGTTCGGTGGGAATGCTAGTCACATGCTAGTCACATGCTAATGTAAAAAGCTGGTTTTTGATATAAATATGAACTTGATTGAACAAAACATGCATGTATTGTATAACATAATGTCCTAGGGTTGTCATCTGATGAAGATCATCAAAGGTTAGTGCTGCATTTAGCTGTGGTTTGGGTTTATGTGACATTATATGCTAGCTTGAAAAATGGGTGTCTGATTATTTCTGGCTGGGTACTCTGCTGACATAATCTAATGTTTTGCTTTCGTTGTAAAGCCTCTTTGAAATCGGACAGTGTGGTTAGATTAACGAGAGTCTTGTCTTTAAAATGGTGTAAAATAGTCATATGTTTGAAAAATTGAAGTTTTTGCATTTCTAAGGTTTTTGAATAACGCGCCATGGGATTACACTGGCTGTTACGTAGGTGGGACGATTTAGTGCCACCTATCCTAGAGAGGATAAACAACAGAGTTGGCTAATAAATCCTTAGGTTTGGGGTTATGTTCAGGTAAAACTATTAGACTAATCAATATTTCCATATTTCCAAGTCCTATTCTTGAAGATCAAGGGGTATTAAATTCATTGGAATGACTAGAAATCAGACGGACTTTTTTTTTTAATGTAAATATATAGCCTAATTGTTTTACATAACCCATAAAGGAAAATGCAACATCCATTTATGGCCAGCTCTAACATAGATTAATCCTGTAATAGATGCAGATCAATTGGTAATATTCATGTTTGTCTTCTTCTAATGCCTCTTAAGGGGAAAGTAATCTAAAAGTAACTGAATGTAATCAGATTACGTTACTGAGTTTTTGGGGTAATCCAAAAGTTACGTTACTTATTACAATTTTGGACAGGTAACCTAGTAACTGTAACAGATTACATTTAGGAATTAACCTGCAACAACCCTGCACGCGCACACGCACACAAACACACACAAACACACACCTGTTCCTATTACTGTTCGAAAAAACATTCCTTGTTTCAATTTACCAAAAATGTAGTTAGCACAAATGTTGACAGCTTTACTTTTGAACTTTTTCAAAGTGAGCTACAATCTCAAAGCAAATACTATGTTGAATTTAAATATAAATATTGTTCAATCAAATAAAGCCTTACTTTTTTTTTACGGTGTAAATTGGTTAAATTATTGCTGGAAACGAATGGTGACAACCAACCCCATAGTGTGTGACAACCAACCCTTCTATGGGGTTGGTTGTCACAAGCGGACAGAGTGTGTTTGATGGCTCATAACTCCATGTTGGAATTAGACGAGTCTTGTAAAATATACTGGTGCTGAGAAATAGACACATTAGTAAACAGTGTGTGTTGACCAACCCCGGTCTCTCTACTTGTTGAACAGATTGAGTCCGATGCAATGCTGTCTAACTTACTTGTTGAACAGATTGAGTCCGATGCAATGCTGTCTAACTTACTTGTTGAACAGATTGAGTCTGATGCAATGCTGTCTAACTTACTTGTTGAACAGATTGAGTCCGATGCAATGCTGTCTAACTTACTTGTTGAACAGATTGAGTCCGATGCAATGCTGTCTAACTTACTTGTTGAACAGATTGAGTCCGATGCGGTACTGTCTAACTTACTTGTTGAACAGATTGAGTCTGATGCAATGCTGTCTAACTTACTTGTTGAACAGATTGAGTCTGATGCAATGCTGTCTAACTTACTTGTTGAACAGATTGAGTCCGATGCAATGCTGTCTAACTTACATGTTGAACAGATTGAGTCCGATGCAATGCTGTCTAACTTACTTGTTGAACAGATTGAGTCCGATGCAATGCTGTCTAACTTACTTGTTGAACAGATTGAGTCCAATGCGGTACTGTTTAACTTACTTGTTGAACAGATTGAGTCCGATGCAATGCTGTCTAACTTACTTGTTGAACAGATTGAGTCCGATGCGGTACTGTCTAACTTACTTGTTGAACAGATTGAGTCCGATGCAATGCTGTCTAACTTACTTGTTGAACAGATTGAGTCCGATGCAATGCTGTCTAACTTACTTGTTGAACAGATTGAGTCCGATGCGGTACTGTCTAACTTACTTGTTGAACAGATTGAGTCTGATGCAATGCTGTCTAACTTACTTGTTGAACAGATTGAGTCCGATGCAATGCTGTCTAACTTACTTGTTGAACAGATTGAGTCCGATGCAATGCTGTCTAACTTACTTGTTGAACAGATTGAGTCCGATGCGGTACTGTCTAACTTACTTGTTGAACAGATTGAGTCTGATGCAATGCTGTCTAACTTACTTGTTGAACAGATTGAGTCCGATGCAATGCTGTCTAACTTACTTGTTGAACAGATTGAGTCCGATGCAATGCTGTCTAACTTACTTGTTGAACAGATTGAGTCCGATGCAATGCTGTCTAACTTACTTGTTGAACAGATTGAGTCCGATGCAATGCTGTCTAACTTACTTGTTGAACAGATTGAGTCTGATGCAATGCTGTCTAACTTACTTGTTGAACAGATTGAGTCTGATGCAATGCTGTCTAACTTACTTGTTGAACAGATTGAGTCTGATGCAATGCTGTCTAACTTACTTGTTGAACAGATTGAGTCCGATGCGGTACTGTCGTCTCTGCACCACGTCATTGTTAAAGGCGGGGCTATCCCAGCTTTGTCTGCTCTCTCTCTGATAGGTCTGTTTCCCGAGCGGTGGGAGGGGCTCCCGGAGGCTGTCGCGTGATGAGGACCCGGAGGAGCAGTTGATGGTGTCGTTAGAGTTGGTGGTGGAGTTGAGGGAGTCGTTGTCTCCATCCGAACAGCATACCTGCTCCAGGCCACCAGGGGGCAGTGTGGTGGACGAGGAGGAAGACAGAGGGGTGAGGGGTTGTCCCTGCGGGGACTGGGAGGACGAAGAGGGAGTGTCGGGGTATGGGTGGTGGGGGTGCTGGGGGTGGTGGGGGATCTGATGGTGGTGGTGTAGGATGGTGTGGTAGGGCAGGTGGGAGGGAATGGCCGAGGGGTGGGGGCGGTGAGGGAGCACAGTACGAGTCTGGCCTTGGGCCTGGGGGTGTGTGGGGACAGAGCGCCCGTTGGGGTTGGGGTGGGGGTTTGGGTGGGGGTTGTGTTTAATGGTGCCGTGAGGCGACCTCCCTTCCCCTCCTCCTCCCCCACCTCCCCCTGGCTCTGTCTCATAGACCAGTCTACCTATCGAACCTCTATCCGAGCGGTCACTCATATCAACAGAGCTGTCGCTAGGGGGATCGATAGTCAGCAGGGGCAGGTGAGCTCCTCTCAGGCTGTAGTCTCTACACTCTGTACAAGGGGTGCTGCGTCGGCTGTTACTGCTGCCCCCTCCCTCTGTGTCCCGGCTGTCTTCGCGCCCCCCCACCCCAACGCCACCCACTCCAGGGCTCCAGTATTCTGTGTCGGTGCTGCTGGGGCCGCGGTCCAGGGACAGGGGCGAGGAGGGGTCATCAATGTAGAGGGTCACGTCGCTGTAAGAGGTGGCTATGCTGTCCTCATGCATGCTCTGTCTTTCTCCTCCTCTTCCTCTTCCTCCGCCCCTCTGTCTGTCTCCCTCCCTCGGTCTCCAAACACACTCTCCAAAGTCGTCTGCCACCACACCTGTCTCGCCTCCGTCACCTTCCTCCTCCTCCTCCTGAGAGTCTTCTACACCAGACTGACAAGTCAAGACGTCATCGATGGAGTCAGCCAGGGACTTCACCTACAGCACACGCGCAGGGTGGAAAAATACAGATGTTGGATGTAGTGATCATAATATAATAGCTATATCTAGATACTGGACCTACAATTGTTTATAAGCAATCCTACAAGAGGTTTTGCAGTGATTTCTAATTCAAATATTTGAAAAAAAATATGTGTTGGTCTGATGTGTAATGAGGAACAACCTGACGCTGCAATTGAAGCATTTATGAAACTGCTTCTTCCGGTTACTGATAGGAATGCACCCATCAAGAAATGGACTGTTAGAACTTCCAAATCCCCATTGGATAGATGATGAATTGATGAATTGAAAAAACTGTATGGCTGAGAGGGATGAGGCAAAGGGAATAGCAAATCAGACTGACAACACAGCAGACTGGCAAACATACTGTAAACTGAGAAATCACATAACTAAACTAAACAAAAAGAAGAAGAAACTGTACTATGGAACAAAGATTAAAAAAATATATAAAGAATGATAGTAAAAAGCTCTTGAGTACCTTTAATGAAATTCTAGGCAAAAAAAAAACTAAACACTCTGATATTTCCAACCACTTTAATAACTTTTTTGTTGATAAGATTAGCAAACTTAGGCATGACATACAAACAAGAAGCACTACACCTTCATATTTATGCATATCTGTCACGGCTGTTGTCGGTGAATGAGGACCAATACGCAGCAGGTACGTGAATGCTCATCTTGATTTTTAATTAATCTCAAAAATGAACATACAAAATAACAAAACACGAACGATCAACAAAAACAGTCTGGTAAGGCACAAGGCGAAACACAGAACAATCACCCACAAATCACACACACAAACACACCCTAATATATGGGACTCTCAATCAAAGGCAGATAGACAACACCTGCCTTCAACTGAGAGTCCCAACCCCAATTAACCAAACATAGAAACACACACACCAGACTAACCATAGAATACAACCACATAGACCATCAACCAAAAACCCAGAAATACTAAATCAAACACCCTTTACACAAACACACCACCCCGAACCACATAAAACAAATACCCTCTGCCACGTCCTGACCAAACTACAAAAACAATTAACCTTATACTGGCCAGGACGTGACAGTACCCCCCCCTTAAAGGTGCTACCCCAGAAGCACCTTAAAAAATAATCCCAAGCAACACCAAAAAAAAAAATTCCCCTTTTCTAAAGGGAGGGAAGGGAGGGTTGCTGCCGTCAACGACGGCACTGTGCTACACCCCCCCTCCCCAACCCACCTATTTCTGGAGGTGGCTCTGGTTCCGGCCGTTCCAGGCTGTCGGGCCACTCTGGCATCGCCGAGGGGCAGTCGGGCCAGTCTGGCATCGCCGGGGGGCAGTCGGGGCAGTCTGGCAGTTCGGGACAGTCTGGGCAGTCTGGCAATTCGGGACAGTCTGGGCAGTCTGGCAATTCGGGACAGTCTGGGCAGTCTGGCAATTCGGGACAGTCTGGGCAGTCTGGCAATTCGGGACAGTCTGGGCAGTCTGGCAATTCGGGACAGTCTGGGCAGTCTGGCCACTCGGGCCACTCCGGCAGTTCAGGGCAGTCTGGCCACTCCGGCAGTTCAGGGCAGTCTGGCCACTCCGGCAGTTCAGGGCAGTCTGGCCACTCCGGCAGTTCAGGGCAGTCTGGCCACTCCGGCAGTTCAGGGCAGTCTGGCCACTCCGGCAGTTCAGCGCAGTCTGGCCACTCCGGCAGTTCAGCGCAGTCTGGCCACTCCGGCAGTTCAGCGCAGTCTGGCCACTCCGGCAGTTCAGCGCAGTCTGACCACTCCGGCAGTTCAGCGCAGTCTGACCACTCCGGCAGTTCAGCGCAGTCTGACCTCTCTGGTGACTGTTGACTGGCGGGCAGCTCTGACGACTGTTGACTGGCGGGCAGCTCTGACGATGACTGTTGACTGGCGGGCAGCTCTGACGACTGTTGACTGGCGGGCAGCTCTGACGATGACTGTTGACTGGCGGGCAGCTCTGACGATGACTGTTGACTGGCGGGCAGCTCTGACGATGACTGTTGACTGGCGGGCAGCTCTGACGATGACTGTTGACTGGCGAGCAGCTCTGACGATGACTGTTGACTGGCGGGCAGCTCTGACGATGACTGTTGACTGGCGGGCAGCTCTGACGATGACTGTTGACTGGCGGGCAGCTCTGACGATGACTGTTGACTGGCGAGCAGCTCTGACGATGACAGTTGACTGGCGGGCAGCTCTGACGATGACTGTTGACTGGCGGGCAGATCTGATGATGACTGTTGACTGGCGGGCAGCTCTGATGATGACTGTTGACTGGCGGGCAGCTCTGATGATGACTGTTGACTGGCGGGCAGCTCTGATGAAGACTGTTGACTGGCGAGGCTGGGTTGACGCACTTGTAGCCTGGTGCGTGGTGCTGCTACTGGGCTTACCAGATTATGTACACGCACCTCCAGGCTAGTGCGGGGAGCGGGAACAGGACGAGTCGGACTGGGTTGACGCACTTCCGGGTCCGCACGAGAGACAGGAGCTGGAAACCCAGGGCTATGGAGGCGCACAGTCGGTCTCGATCTTACCTCCTGCACAACCCGTCTTGGCTGGATGGAACTAGTAGCCCTGTACGAGCGGGGTGCCCGTACAGGGCAGACTGGGCTGTGCAGGGGCCTGATGGTAGCCGTGCGTAGAGCGGGAGTTGGGTAGCCTGGTCCTCGGAGGCGTACCGGCGACCAGATGCGCTGCGCAGGCATCCTCCTACCAGGCTGGATGCCCGCTCTAGCACGGCACCTGCGAGGGGCTGGAATAACGCGCACCGGACTGTGCGTGCGTATGGGTGAGATAGTGCGCTCCTCAGCGAAACATAGCGCTCTCCACCCCATACGCTCCTCCATATAACCACGAGTAGCTGGCTTCCGGCTCTTCTTACGCCTAGCCAAACTACCCGTGTGCCCCCCCCAAAAAAATGTTCTTGGGGGTGCCTCTCGTGCTTCTCCTTCAGCGCGTACTTGGCCTCGTACCACCGCCTCTCTGCCTTGGCTGCCTCAATTTCCCACTGCGGGCGTCGATAATCCCCAGCCTGATGCCAGGGTCCGGCCCCGTCCAGAACTTCCTCCCAAGTCCACTTCTCCCGCCAGTCCAACTCGAACTCCGTCTGCTCCTTCCTCTGCTGCTTGGTCCTTTGGTGGTGGGTGATTCTGTCACGGCTGTTGTCGGTGAATGAGGACCAATACGCAGCAGGTACGTGAATGCTCATCTTGATTTTTAATTAATCTCAAAAATGAACATACAAAATAACAAAACACGAACGATCAACAAAAACAGTCTGGTAAGGCACAAGGCGAAACACAGAACAATCACCCACAAATCACACACACAAACACACCCTAATATATGGGACTCTCAATCAAAGGCAGATAGACAACACCTGCCTTCCACTGAGAGTCCCAACCCCAATTAACCAAACATAGAAACACACACACCAGACTAACCATAGAATACAACCACATAGACCATCAACCAAAAACCCAGAAATACTAAATCAAACACCCTTTACACAAACACACCACCCCGAACCACATAAAACAAATACCCTCTGCCACGTCCTGACCAAACTACAAAAACAATTAACCTTATACTGGCCAGGACGTGACAATATCAGACCAAATAATGAAAGACAAAGCACTGTAGTTTTGAGTTGTACAAAGTTGGTGTGGAGGAGGTGAACTGTTTTTGCTATCTATAAATTTGGACAAGCCACCTGGCACCGACAACCTGGATAGTAAATTGTTGAGGTTGGTAGCAGAATACATTATGATTCCTGTTTGCAACATCTTCAATTTAAGCCTAAAGACAGTGTGTGCCCTCAGGCCTGGAGGGAGGCGAAGGTCATTCCACTGCCCAAGAATAGCAAAGCACCCATTAATGGTTCAAAGAGCCGACCAATTAGCCTGTTACCGGTGCTTAGCAAACTTTTGGAAAAAAGTAGTTTTTTTAATGGAAGCCTCTCTAATTCAAATTTGGTTGAGTGTGGTGTACCGCAGGGCAGCCGGCTAGGGCCATTATTGTTTTCTGTGTTTACTAATGACCTTTCACTGACCTTGAATAAAGCCTGTGTGTCTATGTACACTGACGACTCAACAGAAGATAAGTCGGCTACGACAGTAAAATAAATAACTGAATCCTTTAACGTAGATCCCCAGTCAGTTTTAGAAATGGGTAACTACAAATAGGCTGGTGCTTAAATATCTCAAAAACTAAAAGTCTCCATTTTGTTTTCGACAAATCACTCGCCCAACCCTAAATCTAATTTAGATCTAGTATTGAATAATGTGGCGATTGAGACAAGTTGAGAAGACTAAACTGCTTGCTATTACCCTTAGATAGCAAGCTGTCATGGTCAAAACATATAGACTCAATGGTTGCTAAAATGGGAAGTGGTCTATCCATGATAAGGCACTGCTCGGCCCTTCAACGAGGCAGGTCCTACAGGCGTTAGTTTTGTCGCACCTGGACTACTGCCCAGTTGTCTGGTCATGGGCGGAAAATAAAGACATGTATTCCACTGTCAGTGACATGCATGTCATTTTCCCCTGGCTCAAAGAGACTGACTGCATCACTATTGGTCTTTGTGCGAGGTATTGATGTGTTGAAGGTACCGAACTGTCTGCTCAAGCAGTTGGCACACAGTTCAGACTCTCATCTGTACAACACAAGACATTCAACCAGAGGTCTCTTCACAGTCCCCAGGTCCCGAACAGAGGCTGGGAAACGCACAGTATTAAATAGAACCATGACTACATGGAACTCTCTGCCACCCCAGATAACTCAAGCTAGCAAAATAACACCTTACGGCACGACGGGGATTGTGAAGAGACACAGACATTTTTAAATATGATGTATTGTATTATATTATGTAGTGTATTATGTATTGTGCTATGTATTGTGTTTTGTATTGTATTATGTAGAGTATTATGTAGTGTGTTATGTACTGTATTATGTGTTGTAAAATGTAGTGTTATGTATTTTATGTTTTCTATTTGAGGTGTTTTGTTCTTTGTTTGGACCCTCCCAAGTGGCGCAGTGGTCTAAGTGCTTGAGGTGTCACTACAGACACCCTGGTTTGAATCCAGGTTGTATAACAACCAGCCATGATCGGGAGTCCCATAGGGCAGTGCACAATTGGCCCAGCGTTGTCCGGGTTTTGCCGGTGTAGGCCGTCATTGTAAATATGAATGTGTTCTTAAAAAAACGTCTTAGGGCTAGAGTCTAGTTTCCTGAATTTCCGCCTGACTGACATGCCCAAAGTAAACTGCCTGTTACTCTGGCCCAGAAGCCAGGATATGCATATAATTGGTAACAGTTTCTAAAACTGTTAAAATAATGTCTGAGACTATAACATAATTGATAAGGCAGGTGAAAATCTGAAGAACATCCGACCAGAATGTTTTTTTTGTTCAGCTCCCAGGTTCTTATTATGGAAACCTATTGCTGCTTTATATCTCCGTCACCCAAATTGCAATTCCTATGGCTTCCACTAGATGTCAACAGTATTTATGCAAGGTTTCAGGCTTCTTTTTTTTAAAACGAACAAGTATTTGGAGTTTTTGTAATTGGACCACCTGAAGCAAATCAGTCTTTTGGCGTGCGAGAGGGAAGGATGCGCGGTTACAAATTTTCCTTTCCTATTGAACATAGTACTTTCCGTGTGAAATATTATAGTTTATTTACATTTTAGACTTCCTGAGGATTAAATAGAAACATCGTTTGACTTGTTTGGACGAAGTTTACCGGTAGCTTTTTGGACTGCATGTTGAACGAGTGGATTACTGAAATCAATGGTGCCAACTAAACAGACTTTCATGACCATTCATGTTGTAGCTGGGACCCTTGGGATTGCAAACAGAGAACAATCTTCAAAGGTAAGTGATTTATTTAATTGCTATTTGTGATTTTGCAAAGCCTGTGCTGGTTGAAAAATATGTTGATGTGGGGCGCTGTACTCAGATAATCGCATGGTATGCTATCAGATTTTGAATCTGACAACGCAGTTGGATTAACAAGAAGTTAAGCTTTTAAACGATATAAGACACTTGTATGTTAATGAATGTTTAATATTAGGAATATTTATTTGAATTTTGCACCCTGCAATTTCACCGGATGTTGTCGGCAGGTGTCCAGTTAGCGGAACACCTAGCCCTAAGAAGATGTTTAACTGGCTTAAATAAAAGTTAAATAAAAAATAAATTGTATTGTATTTAGTAGTGTATTATGATATGTATTACAAAATAATAAAATGCATGAAATGTATGCATTCACTACTGTAAGTCGCTAAATGACTAAAATGTAAATGTAAATAGTGTATTATGTAGTGTATTATATAGTGTATTATGTATTGCAGTGTATTATGTAGTGTATTAAATATTGCATTATGTCAAATATTATGTTATGCATTATGTAGTGTATTACGAAATGTATTATGTAGTGTATTATGTATAGTATTATGTACAGCAGTGTTATGTAGTGTATTAAGTATTGTATTATGTAGTGTATTATGTATAGTATTATGTACAGTAGTGTATTATGTATTGTATTATGTAGTGTATTATGTTATGTATTATGTAGTGAATTAAGTATTGTATTATGTAGTGTATTATGTACAGTACTGTACTATGTATTGTTTTATGAAGTGTATTATGTTATGCACTAAATCAAATCAAAGTTTATTTGTCAAGTGCGCTGAATACAACAGGTGTAGACCTTACAGTGAAATGCTTACTTACAGGCTCTAACCAATAGTGCAAAAAAGGTATTAGGTTAACAATAGGTAGGTAAAGAAATAAAAACAACAGTAAAAAGACAGGCTATATACAGTAGCGAGGCTATAAAAGTAGTTGGTCGGCCCAATTGAGGTAGTATGTACATGAATGTATACTTAAAGTGACTATGCATATATGATAAACAGAGAGTAGCAGCAGTGTAAAAGGAGGGGTTGGGGTGGGGGGCACACAATGCAAATAGTCTGGGTAGCCATTTGATTACCTGTTCAGGAGTCTTATGGCTTGGGGGTAAAAACTGTTGAGAAGCCTTTTTGTCCTAGACTTGGCACTCCGGTACCGCTTGCCATGCGGTAGTAGAGAGAACAGTCTATGACTGGGGTGGCTGGGGTCTTTGACAATTTCTTGGGCCTTCCTTTGACACCGCCTGGTCTAGAGGTCCTGGATGGCAGGCAGCTTAGCCCCAGTGATGTACTGGGCTGTACACACTACCCTCTGTAGTGCCTCGCAGTCAGAGGCCGAGCAGTTGCCGTACCAGGCAGTGGTGCAACCAGTCAGGATGTTCTCGATGTTGCAGCTGTAGAACCTTTTGAGGATCTCAGGACCCATGGCAAATCTTTTTAGTTTCCTGAGGGGGAATAGGCTTTGTCGTGCCCTCTTCACGACTGTCTTGGTGTGTTTGGACCATTCTAGTTTGTTGTTGATGTGGACACCAAGGAACTTGAAGCTCTCAACCTGCTCCACTACAGCCCCGTCGATGAGAATGGGGGCGTGCTCGGTCCTCCTTTTCCTGTAGTCCACAATAATCTCCTTAGTCTTGGTTACGTTGAGGGATATGTTGTTATTCTGGCACCACCCGGCCAGGTCTCTGGCTTCCTCCCTATAGGCTGTCTCGTCGTTGTCGGTGATCAGGCCTACCACTGTTGTGTCATCTGCAAACTTAATGATGGTGTTGGAGTCGTGCCTGGCCATGCAGTCGTGGGTGAACAGGGAGTACAGGAGGGGACTGAGCAAACACCCCTGGGGAGCTCCAGTGTTGAGGATCAGCGTGGCAGATGTGTTGTTACCTACCCTTACCACCTGGGGGTGGCCCGTCAGGAAGTCCAGGATCCAGTTGCAGAGGGAGGTGTTTATTCCCAGGATCCTTAGCTTAGTGATGCGCTTTGAGGGTACTATGGTGTTGAACGCTGAGCTGTAGTCAATGAATAGCATTCTCACGTAAGTGTTCCTTTTGTCCAGGTGGGAAAGGGCAGTGTGGAGTGCAATAGAGATTGCATCATCTGTGGATCTGTTTGGGCGGTATGCAAACTGGAGTGGGTCTAGGGTTTCTGGGATAATGGTGTTGATGTGAGCCATTACCAACCTTTCAAAGCACTTCATGGCTACAGACGTGAGTGCTACGGGTCTGTAGTCATTTAGGCAGGTTGCCTTTGCGTTATTGGGCACATGGACTATGGTGGTCTGCTTGAAACATGTTGATATTACAGACTTAATCAGGGATATGTTGAAAATGTCATTGAAGACACCTGCCAGTTGGCCAGCGCATGCCCGGAGCACACGTCCTGGTAATCCGTCTGGCCCTGCAGCCTTGTGTATGTTGACCTGTTTAAAGGTCTTACTCACATCGGCTACGGAGAGCGTGATCACACAGTCGCCTGGAACAGTTGATGTTCTCATGCATGTTTCAGTGTTACTTGCCTCGAAGCGAGCATAGAAGTGATTTAGCTCGTCTGGTAGGCTCGTGTCACTGGGCAGCTCGCGGCTGTGCTTCCCTTTATAGTCTGTAATAGTTTGCAAGCCCTGCCACATAAGACGAGCGTCGGAGCCGGTGTAGTATGATTCAATCTTAGCCCTGTATTGACACTTTGCCTGTTTGATGGTTCGTCGCAGGGCATAGCAGGATTTCGTGTGAGCTTCCGGGTTAGAGTCCCGCACCTTGAAAGCGGCAGCTCTACCCTTTAGCTCAGTGCGAATGTTGCCTGTAATCCCATGGCTTCTGGTTGGGGTATGTACGTACAGTCACTGTGGGGACGACGTCCTCGATGCACTTATTGATAAAGCCAGTTACTGATGTGGTGTACTCCTCAATGCCACCGGAAGAATACCGGAACACTATGTATTGTATTTTGTATTCTATTATGTATTGTAGTATGTTATGTATTATGTATTGTATTATGTAGGGTGTTATATATTGTATTATTTAGGGTATTATGAGTTGCCTTGACAGCAGCTAACTGGGGATTCTAATAAAATACTATTAAACACTACAGAAAGGTAAGCCACACAAGATGGATAAAGACAGAAAGGTAAGCCACACAGGGGATGGATGCCAGGAAGCACGGAGACACAGGTAAGCCACACAGGGTGGATAAAGACAGACAGGTAAGCCACATAGGATGGATAAAGACAGAAAGGTAAGCCACACAGGATGGATAAAGACAGAAAGGTAAGCCACACAGGGGGAGCGGGTGCCCCGGGGATAAAGACAGAAAGGTAAGCCACATAGGATGGATAAAGACAGAAAGGTAAGCCCACGGGGGACGGGTAGCCCGGATGGATAAAGACAGAAAGGTAAGCCCGGGGGCGGGAGCCACGGGGGCGCGGAGCCCGGTGGATAAAGACAGGGAGCCCACAGGGGGTGACAGCGGGCCACACAAGATGGACAAAGACAGACAGGTAAGCCACACAAGATGGACAAAGACAGAAAGGTAAGCCACACAAGATGGACAAAGACAGACAGGTAAGCCACACAGGATGGATAAAGACAGAAAGGTAAGCCACACAGGGTGGATAAAGACAGACAGGTAAGCCACACAGGGTGGATAAAGACAGACAGGTAAGCCACACAGGGTGGATAAAGACAGACAGGTAAGCCACACAGGGTGGATAAAGACAGACAGGTAAGCCACATAGGATGGATAAAGACAGACAGGTAAGCCACACAGGATGGATAAAGACAGAAAGGTAAGCCACACAGGGTGGATAAAGACAGAAAGGTAAGCCACACAGGGTGGATAAAGACAGAAAGGTAAGCCACATAGGATGGATAAAGACAGAAAGGTAAGCCACACAGGATGGATAAAGACAGAAAGGTAAGCCACATAGGATGGATAAAGACAGAAAGGTAAGCCACATAGGATGGATAAAGACAGAAAGGTAAGCCACATAGGATGGATAAAGACAGACAGGTAAGCCACATAGGATGGATAAAGACAGAAAGGTAAGCCACACAGGGTGGATAAAGACAGACAGGTAAGCCACACAAGATGGACAAAGACAGACAGGTAAGCCACACAAGATGGACAAAGACAGAAAGGTAAGCCACACAAGATGGACAAAGACAGACAGGTAAGCCACACAGGATGGATAAAGACAGACAGGTAAGCCACACAGGGTGGATAAAGACAGACAGGTAAGCCACACAGGATGGATAAAGACAGACAGGTAAGCCACACAGGATGGATAAAGACAGAAAGGTAAGCCACACAGGATGGCTAAAGACAGAAAGGTAAGCCACACAAGATGGATAAAGACAGAAAGGTAAGCCACACAGGATGGATAAAGACAGAAAGGTAAGCCACACAGAGTGGATAAAGACAGACAGGTAAGCCACACAGGGTGGATAAAGACAGAAAGGTAAGCCACACAGGGTGGATAAAGACAGACAGGTAAGTTACACAGGATGGATAAAGACAGACAGATGAGACACAGAGAAGTGAGTAGAATGTAGAATGGTCCTTTTCATGATGAAACATTGTGTGACTTGCTTTAGCTGGCCAAAATAATTTGTATGTTGTCGAAAAAGTTTAGAAGTTGAAATTGCTACTGTTGAAACTGAGGCTAGTTGTAGTTGTAGACGTAGTCACCTGTATCACAGTAATTTGATAGATTGAGAATGTGAAAGCAAGTCACATTCATTATTTACAACAAGAAAAGGTACATTCTCTTAAGAGGTTGTTTATGCTTACTGTCTGGAAGTATATTTTCTGGTGTGGAAAAAAACTTGTAGTGGTACGCCCTGTTACAGACACTCATCGGGCTGGTTTCCAGAACACAGATTTAGCCTACCGTACTCCTGGGCTTAACAGAAAATCTCCACCATTAATATGTGTCTGGGAAACTAGCCCATAGTTTTCTCCCTTTACTGCAAAATAATTCAATCTGACCTAAATATCACTTCCCATTAAAATGCTTGACTTCTGACCAAGATAAATGATCTTACTGCAGCCCCGTTCCTCTCACCTGTTTGGAGAAGGTCTCATCCAGGTGTGTGTACTCCTCTATGTCCCCCTGGCACAGTGGAGGAGACCCAGCCTCCATCTCTCCATCCCCAGGCTGCCCCCTTCCAGGGTGGGGGTACCGCTGTCCCCCCTGCCCCAGGGGCTGGCCCTGTCCCTGGGGCTGGCCCTGGCCCTGCCGCTCGTCGAACGAGTACTGCAGTCTCATGTTGGACAGGATGATGCGCCGAGTCATCCTGCTCTCAGAGGCAGAGCTTCTCAGCCGCTCAAAGTTCTTGTTCATGCGGTACTGACGGAACGCCGTCTGGATGGTGCGCGCCGCCCGCCGACTCAGGAAGTAACCGCCATACTTCCTCTCCAGCATCTCCACCTGACAGGAAACAGGAAGTGAAGATGACCAATGAGAAAGTGGAGAGGACCAATGAGAGACTGCAAGAGGAAGTGGAGAGGATCAATGAGGGAGGAGGAGGAAGTGGAAAATATCATCCAGAGAGTGGGAGGAAGTGGAAAGGACCAATCGGAGAGTAGGTGGAAGTGGAGAGGACCAATGACAGAGTGGGAGGAAGTGGAGGGGACCAATGAGAGAGCTGGAGATTAGGGGAGATTTTTAACCCTATTGAAATTGGTCATCTCTATAGCCTCTGTTTTGAAAATATGTTATTTTGTTTCTGTTGGAAAGGACCTGACCCTGGTTCATGTTATGTTTACTAGTTTGTCCTCATTACGTCACACAGAATCAGAATACATAACAATATACACTGCGTGCACAATTATTATGCAAATTGTATTCCTCAGGATTAATTTTATTGTTGAACAAACACAATGCTCTCAGTCAATCCAAAATGTTATTAAACCTCAAACCTGAATGTTTAACAAAGGAAAAGTGAGTTTTGTCTTTCTCAGGGAAATATATAAGTGTGCACAATTATTAGGCAACTATTAGTGTGCAGAATTATTAGGCAACTAAATTACAAAAATAATTTCTCTCAACTCACTTGTTTATTCTCAATTTTTAGAGTAAGTGTAACAGATAAATAACACAAAATGACAATTATATAACATTTTTGGCCTTTCTAAAATATTCAGTGACCAATATAGCCACCCTTATTTTCAATAACTGCCATGAGCCTTCTATCCATGGAGTCTGTCAGTTTCTTGATCTGTTCACGATCAATTTTCACTGAAGCATCAACCACAGCCTCCCAAATGCTGTTCAAAAATGTGTATTGTCTTCCATCACTGTAAATCTCACGTTTGAGAAGGGCCCACAAGTTCCCAATAGGATTTAAGTCAGGTGAGGAAGGGGGCCAGGTCATTATTCAGCCATCTTTGAGGCCCTTGCTGGCTAGCCAAGCAGTGGAGTACTTGGATGCATGTGATGGAGCATTGTCCTGCATAAAGATCATGGCCTTCTAGAATGCTGAGGATTTCTTCCTGTACCACTGTTTGATGAAAGAATCTTCCAGAAACTGGCAGTAGGTTTGGGAGTTGAGTTTCAGTCCATCTTCAACCCAAAAAGGTCCAACTACCTCATCCTCAATGATAGCAGCCCATACCAGTACCCCTCCTTCACCTTGCTGGCACCGGACTCAAAGTGGTGCCCTGTGTCCATTACTGATCCAGCCACGGGCCCATCCATTTGGTCCATCAAGAGTCACTTTAATTTCATCTGTCCATAAAACCTTTGAAAAATCAGTCTTCAGGTATTTCTTTGCCCAATCTTGACGCTTCAACTTGCGAATCTTATTCAGTGGTGGTCTTGTTTCAGTCTTCTTGACCTTGGCCATGTCTCTGAGCACTTGACACCTTGTACTTCTGAACACTCCAGGTAGGTTGCAGTTCTGGAATACGGTGGCGCTGGAGGATAATGGGTTCCTGGTAGTTTGACGTTTAATTCTTCTCAAGTCTTTTGCAGTTAATTTGCACGTTTTTTGCGCCCCAGTTGACTATTCGCAACAAAACGTTTGAATGTCCGGTGGTCACACCTCAATAGTTTAGCTATTTAAAGAGTGTCACATCCGTCTGAAAGGCATTTTACATTTTTGGTTTTTCAGTGTCAGTTCAATTAATTTTTTGGCCCATTTTACCTGAGGTAATGAGGCTGCCTAATAATTATGCACACCTTGATATAAGGTGTTATTCACTTTCGCCACACCCTCCCTCATTACACAAATACATATCACCTGAAAATGATTAAATCCAATAAGCATTCAAGTTTATATGGTTTGGAGTTCGAAAATGTGAATAGAAACAATGATAAGATCAGAATACTCACTTGCCTAATAATTGTGCACGCAGTGTAGAATACAAAATCAGCCAAGCTGTTTGTACATTACACATGCAATCAGAATTTTATTTTACCTTTATTTAACTAGGCAAGCCAGTTAAGAACAAATTCTTATTTGAAATGTTAACCTAGGAACAGTGGGTTAACTGCCTTGTTCAGAACAACAGACTTTTTTAATTTGTCAGCTCGGGGATTCGATCTTGCAACCTTTCAGTTACTAGTCCAACGCGCTAACCACTAGGTTACCCTGTCACCCCGTATTGTAGTAAAAAGTATAGACTATAATCTACTGCATTACAAATGGAGAAACCCTTGTATACATTCTTCTTCTGTGGGTCTGTGGAGAGCTCATAGATGTCAGACAGGGCTTTGCACCTCCATAATAATAATAATAATAATAATAATAATAATAATAATGACATATCCAATAATATAATAATATGTTAACCTTCTTGTCCTGTAGATCTGTGGAGAGCTCATAACTGTCGGACAGGGCTTTGCACCGCCATAATAATAATAATAATAATAATAATAATAATAATAATAACAATAACATATCCAATAATATAATAATAATATAATAATATGCTAACCTTCTTGTCCTGTAGATCTGTGGAGAGCTCATAGCTGTCGGACAGGGCTTTGCAGCGCTTGTTGTCCTCTTCCTCCTGCTTTCGGAGCGCCAGACTGGCAGGCTGGTGCCGGGTCCTCTGGGCCCAGGCCAGTGAGGCAGGACTGGGGGGGGCCACCGGGGGGCCCTGGGGGTGGTGTTGGGAACGGGGGTCCGGTGGGCCGGGGCCACTGCTGTAGCGGTGATCAGAGCTGCTCAGGTAGGGCCCCTGGCTACAGGTGCTGTCGGAGAAACTGACTGTGTCACCACGTGGAGTCTCTTCCACACTGGGGGGAAGGGGGAGGGGGGTAGAGAGAGAGAGAGAGAAAAGAGGACAGTATATTTAACTACTGTGAACAGTGAAAGAGAGGGTAGGGAGGATATCAGAGGATAACCTCAAATATAGTGCTTGACCTGGGGTATCATTATAGTGCTTGACCTGGGGTATCATTATAGACCCAAGGTATTATTATAGACCTGGGGTATCATTATCGACCTTGGTTATCATTATAGTGCGTCACATGGGGAATCATTATAGAGATTGGTTATCATTGTAGTGCTTGACCTGAGGTATCATTATCAACCTTGGTAATCATTATAGTGCTTCACATGGAGTATCATTATAGAGATTGGTTATCATTGTAGTGCTTGACCTGAGGTATCATTATCAACCTTGGTTATCATTATGGTGCTTGACATGGGGTATCAATATTGTGCTTGACCTGAGGTATCATTATAGACCTGTGATATCCTTTTAGGACCTGGGGTTCCATTATAGACCCAAGGTATCATTATAGTGGGTTAACTGCCTTGTTCAGGGGCAGAACAACAGATTTGTACCTTGTCAGCTCTGGGATTCGAACTTGCAACCTTGCGGTTGCAAGTCCAACGAGCTCTAACCACTAGGCTACCCTGCCGCCCCATTTACAAACTGCACAAGAATGAAATCATCAACATGTATTGATCACATCTTTACTAATAGAAATCTGCTTTAAAGCAGATGTAGTGATCATAATTTAGTAGCCATTTCTAGGAAAAGCAAAGTTCCAAAGAATGGGAATATAGTGTATAAGAAGTCATACAATAAATGTTGTAGTGATTCCTACAGTATGTTGCAGACCCTGCCATTTAACACATTTATGAAATTGCTTATTCCAGTTATTAATAGTATGCACCCATTGAGAAAATGACTGCAAAAACAGTTAAATGTGAGAGGGATTGACTTGTTGTAAGTACTGAGATGTTTGTTTAAAATACTAGCACACAGCTCAGACACCCATACATACCCCACAAGACATTCCACCAGAGGTCTCTTCACAATCCCCAAGTCCAGAACAGACTATGGAAGGCGCACAGTAATACATAGAGCCATGACTACATGGAACTCTATTCCACGTCAGGTAACTGATGCAAGCAGCAACATTTGATTTAAAAAACAGATACAAATACAGCTTATGGAACAGAGTGGACTGTGAAGAGACACACAGGCACACACCACACGCATACTCACACATAGTGGTGATGTAGTGGCTGTGTAGTGGTGATGTAGTGGGTGTTTAGTGGTGATGTAGTGGTGATGTAGTGGCTGTGTAGTGGTGATATAGTGGCTGTTTAGTGGTGATGTAGTGGTGATGTAGTGGTGACATAGTGGCTGTTTAGTGGTGATGTAGTGGTGATGTAGTAGTGATGTAGTGGCTGTTTAGTGGTGATGTAGTAGTGATGTAGTAGTGATGTAGTAGTGATGTAGTGGCTGTTTAGTGGTGATGTAGTGGTGATGTAGTGGTGATGTAGTAGTGATGTAGTGGTGATGTAGTAGTGATGTAGTGGCTGTTTAGTGGTGATGTAGTGGTGATATAGTGGCTGTTTAGTGGTGATATAGTGGCTGTTTAGTGGTGATGTAGTGGCTGTTTAGTGGTGATATAGTGTCTGTTTAGTGGTGATGTAGTGGTGATGTAGTGGTGATATAGTGGCTGTTTAGTGGTGATATAGTGGCTGTTTAGTGGTGATGTAGTGGCTGTTTAGTGGTGATATAGTGGTGATATAGTGGCTGTTTAGTGTTATATAGTGGCTGTTTAGTGGTGATATAGTGGCTGTTTAGTGGTGATATAGTGGCTGTTTAGTGGTGATGTAGTGGTGATATAGTGGCTGTTTAGTGGTGATATAGTGGCTGTTTAGTGGTGATGTAGTGGTGATATAGTGGCTGTTTAGTGGTGATGTAGTGGTGATATAGTGGCTATTTAGTGGTGATGTAGTGGTGATATAGTGGCTGTTTAGTGGTGATATAGTGGTGATATAGTGGCTGTTTAGTGGTGATATAGTGGCTGTTTAGTGTTGATATAGTGGCTGTTTAGTGGTGATATAGTGGTGATATAGTGGCTGTTTAGTGGTGATGTAGTGGTGATATAGTGGCTGTTTAGTGGTGATGTAGTTGCTGTTTAGTGGTGATATAGTGGCTGTTTAGTGTTGATATAGTGGTGATATAGTGGCTGTTTAGTGGTGATATAGTGGCTGTTTAGTGGTGATATAGTGGCTGTTTAGTGGTGATATAGTGGTGATATAGTGGCTGTTTAGTGGTGATATAGTGGGTGTTTAGTGGTGATGTAGTGGTGATATAGTGGCTGTTTAGTGTTGATATAGTGGCTGTTTAGTTGTGATATAGTGGTGATATAGTGGCTGTTTAGTGTTGATATAGTGGCTGTTTAGTGGTGATATAGTGGCTGTTTAGTGGTGATATAGTGGTGATATAGTGGCTGTTTAGTGGTGATATAGTGGGTGTTTAGTGGTGATGTAGTGGTGATATAGTGGCTGTTTAGTGTTGATATAGTGGCTGTTTAGTTGTGATATAGTGGTGATATAGTGGCTGTTTGGTTGTGATATAGTGGCTGTTTAGTGGTGATGTAGTGGTGATGTTGTGGTGATGAAGTGGTGATGTAGTGGCTGTGTAGTGGTGGTGTAGTTGTGATGTATTGGTGATGTAGTGGATGTGTAGTGGTGATTTAGTGGTGATGTATTGGTGGTGTAGAGGTAGTGTAGTGGTGATATAGTTGTTATGTAGTGGTGCTGTAGTAGTGATGTACTGGCTGTTTAGTGGTGAGGTAGTGGTGAGGTAGTGGCTGTGTAGTGTTGATGTAGTGGCTCTGTAGTGGTGATGTAGTGGCTGTGTAGTGTTGATGTAGTGGCTCTGTAGTGGTGATGTAGTGGCTGTGTAGTGTTGATGTAGTGGCTCTGTAGTGGTGATGTAGTGGCTGTGTAGTGTTGATGTAGTGGCTCTGTAGTGTTGATGTAGTGGCTCTGTAGTGTTGATGTAGTGGCTCTGTAGTGTTGATGTTGTGGCTCTGTAGTGGTGATGTAGTGGCTGGAATTTCAAAGATGATGCTACAAAAAAATACAAAACTCCGGTTTTCTTTGACCAAATCTAATGTGCTATATTCTCCTACGTTTCCTTTCAGATGGGATCAATAATATGAATATCCTGCTTCAGGGCCTGAGCTACAGGCAGTTAGATGTGGGTATGTCATTTTAGGCTGAAAAAGTAAAAAAAAAAAAAAAAAGGGTTAATAAACCCCAGGAAGAGTAGCTGCTGCCTTGGCAGGAACTAATGGGGATCCATAATAAACCCCAGGAAGAGTAGCTGCTGCCTTGACAGGAACTAATGGGGATCCATAATAAACCTCAGGAAGAGTAGCTGCTGCCTTGACAGGAACTAATGGGGATCCATAATAAACCTCAGGAAGAGTAGCTGCTGCCTTGGCAGGAACTAATGGGGATCCATAATAAACCCCAGGAAGAGTAGCTGCTGCCTTGACAGGAACTAATGGGGATCCTTAATAAACCCCAGGAAGAGTAGCTGCTGTCTTGTCAGGAACTCATGGGAATCCATAATAAACTCCAGGAAGAGTAGCTGCTGCCTTGGCAGGAACTAATGGGGATCCATAATAAACCCCAGGAAGAGTAGCTGCTGCCTTGGCAGGAACTAATGGGGATCCATAATAAACCCCAGGAAGAGTAGCTGCTGCCTTGACAGGAACTAATGGGGATCCATAATAAACCCCAGGAAGAGTAGCTGCTGCCTTGGCAGGAACTAATGGGGATCCATAATAAACCCCAGGAAGCGTAGCTGCTGCCTTGGCAGGAACTAATGGGGATCCATAATAAACCCCAGGAAGAGGAGCTGCTGCCTTGGCAGGAACTAATGGGGATCCATAATAAACCCCAGGAAGAGGAGCTGCTGCCTTGGCAGGAACTAATGGGGATCCATAATAAACCCCAGGAAGAGTAGCTGCTGCCTTGACAGGAACTAATGGGGATCCATAATAAACCTCAGGAAGAGTAGCTGCTGCCTTGGCAGGAACTAATGGGGATCCATAATAAACCCCAGGAAGAGTAGCTGCTGCCTTGGCAGGAACTAATGGGGATCCATAATAAACCCCAGGAAGAGTAGCTGCTGCCTTGGCAGGAACTAATGGGGATCCATAATAAACCCCAGGAAGAGGAGCTGCTCCCTTGGCAGGAACTAATGGGGATCCATAATAAACCCCAGGAAGAGTAGCTGCTGCCTTGACAGGAACTAATGGGGATCCATAATAAACCTCAGGAAGAGTAGCTGCTGCCTTGGCAGGAACTAATGGGGATCCATAATAAACCCCAGGAAGAGTAGCTGCTGCCTTGACAGGAACTAATGGGGATCCTTAATAAACCCAAGGAAGAGTAGCTGCTGTCTTGTCAGGAACTCATGGGGATCCATAATAAACTCCAGGAAGAGTAGCTGCTGCCTTGACAGGAACTAATGGGGATCCATAATAAACCCCAGGAAGAGTAGCTGCTGCATTGGCAGGAACTAATGGGGATCCATAATAAACCCCAGGAAGAGTAGCTGCTGCCTTGACAGGAACTAATGGGGATCCATAATAAACCCCAGGAAGAGTAGCTGCTGCCTTGGCAGGAACTAATGGGGATCCATAATAAACCCCAGGAAGAGTAGCTGCTGCCTTGGCAGGAACTAATGGGGATCCATAATAAACCCCAGGAAGAGGAGCTGCTGCCTTGGCAGGAACTAATGGGGATCCATAATAAACCCCAGGAAGAGGAGCTGCTGCCTTGGCAGGAACTAATGGGGATCCATAATAAACCCCAGGAAGAGTAGCTGCTGCCTTGACAGGAACTAATGGGGATCCATAATAAACCTCAGGAAGAGTAGCTGCTGCCTTGGCAGGAACTAATGGGGATCCATAATAAACCCCAGGAAGAGTAGCTGCTGCCTTGGCAGGAACTAATGGGGATCCATAATAAACCCCAGGAAGAGTAGCTGCTGCCTTGGCAGGAACTAATGGGGATCCATAATAAACCCCAGGAAGAGGAGCTGCTCCCTTGGCAGGAACTAATGGGGATCCATAATAAACCCCAGGAAGAGTAGCTGCTGCCTTGACAGGAACTAATGGGGATCCATAATAAACCTCAGGAAGAGTAGCTGCTGCCTTGGCAGGAACTAATGGGGATCCATAATAAACCCCAGGAAGAGTAGCTGCTGCCTTGACAGGAACTAATGGGGATCCTTAATAAACCCCAGGAAGAGTAGCTGCTGTCTTGTCAGGAACTCATGGGGATCCATAATAAACTCCAGGAAGAGTAGCTGCTGCCTTGACAGGAACTAATGGGGATCCATAATAAACCCCAGGAAGAGTAGCTGCTGCATTGGCAGGAACTAATGGGGATCCATAATAAACCCCAGGAAGAGTAGCTGCTGCCTTGACAGGAACTAATGGGGATCCATAATAAACCCCAGGAAGAGTAGCTGCTGCCTTGGCAGGAACTAATGGGGATCCATAATAAACCCCAGGAAGAGTAGCTGCTGCCTTGGCAGGAACTAATGCGGATCCATAATAACCCCAGGAAGAGTAGCTGCTGCCTTGGCAGGAACTAATGGGGATCCATAATAAACCCCAGGAAGAGTAGCAGCTGCCTTGTCAGGAACTAATGGGGATCCATAATAAACCCCAGGAAGAGTAGCTGCTGCCTTGACAGGAACTAATGGGTATCCATAATAAACCCCAGGAAGAGTAGCTGCTGCCTTGACAGGAACTAATGGGGATCCATAATAAACCCCAGGAAGAGTAGCTGCTGCCTTGACAGGAACTAATGGGGATCCATAATAAACCCCAGGAAGAGTAGCTGCTGCCTTGACAGGAACTAATGGGGATCCATAATAAACCTCAGGAAGAGTAGCTGCTGCCTTGGCAGGAACTAATGGGGATCCATAATAAACCCCAGGAAGAGTAGCTGCTGCCTTGACAGGAACTAATGGGGATCCATAATAAACCTCAGGAAGAGTAGCTGCTGCCTTGACAGGAACTAATGGGGATCCATAATAAACCCCAGGAAGAGTAGCTGCTGCCTTGGCAGGAACTAATGGGGATCCATAATAAACCGCAGGAAGAGTAGCTGCTGCCTTGACAGAAACTAATGGGGATCCATAATAAACATTCATACAAATAGTCACATGTTGTTGGTGAGTCACTACTGGAGGGAGAGAGAGAGAGAGAGAGAGAGAGAGGCACTAAGCAGGAGGGGGGAGAGAGAGAGAGAGTACTGTACTGTCTCCTCTGACAGTACAGTACTCCCTGCTGTCAACTCCTTTATTCGTTTCTCCTTCTTTCTGAAGCCCTGTACATTACAGCTTTACAGAGGAGAGGCCATGAAGAGCGTACCCTGGTACACAGCGGGCAGGGAAGGGAGAGGAGAGGAGGGATGAGGAGAGGAGAGGCCATGAAGGTCATACCCTGGTACACAGCAGGCGAGGAAGGGAGAGGAGTGAGGGGGAGAGGAGAGGCCATGAAGGGCATAAGCTGGTTCACAGCAGAAGAGGAGATAACAGAAACAGCTGCCGGCGAGAGGTTTTGGTCAGAATAGAATTGTGCTGTTTTAGCCTAATGTACTGAAGAGCATCTCCAAATGTCTGCTAATGTTTTCACATTAGAGAGGAGAGGAGAGGAGAGGAGAGGAGAGGAGAGGAGAGGAGAGGAGAGGAGAGGAGAGGAGAGGAGAGGAGAGGAGAGGAGAGGAGAGGAGAGGAGAGGAGAGGAGAGGAAAGGACATATCTGTCCTCTGTTAGCCTAATGTACTGTTTTCACGTTACAAAGGAAAGGCCATGAAGGGCAAAGGCAAAACATGAATCACTCAAGAACAGCAGTAGTCCACCATGCTATCTCTGACCTATCAGCATGCACCATGGACACCACCCTGACCAATCAGCACGCATCATGGACAAATAGTAATGGCTAGGGGGAATAATCAGGTGTCTTGAAAAAAAGCTTAATCACTGTCTGTCTGTCTGTCTGTCTGTCTGTCTGTCTGTCTGTCTGTCTGTCTGTCTGTCTGTCTGTCTGTCTGTCTGTCTGTCTGTCTGTCTGTCTGTCTGTCTGTCTGTCTGTCTGTCTGTCTGTCTTTCTAGTTGGCCTGTACACAGCCTTCAGTCAGAGGAGCTGTCTGTCTGTCTGTCTGTCTGTCTGTCTGTCTGTCTGTCTGTCTGTCTGTCTGTCTGTCTGTCTGTCTGTCTGTCCGTCCGTCCGTCCATCCGTCTAGTTGACCTGTACACAACCTTCAGTCAGAGGAGCTGTCTGTCTATATATCTGTGTGTCTACAAGGACACAAGGTCAGTGTGTGATCTGCTGTAGTTACTTAATAATTCAGAGTGATTAATTGAGTAGACGTGTGGTCTGGTTGGTTAATTAAAAGTGCAGCTCATCAGGCTTACCGGGCAGCAGGCTTCCTCTGTCTCTCTGTCAACACCATCTGGAAACAGCTGCATGTTTTAACCCATCGCAGGCTGCTAATGCAGAAGGTCGTGGCTGTTAGCTACATTCGCCATTACAAGGACAGTATAACAATTGAATATAACCTCCTCTGCTACTCTGTCAACACTATTTGGAAACAGCTGCATGCTTTAACCCATTGTTTCCTAACCCAATCCTCATATCCACACAGACTTATTGGACAGCAGGCCTCCTCCTCTTGCAACACCAGTTGGTTTAGTCTGGAAACAGCTGGTTTAATCCAGACTGATAGTGATCCATAAGATTTCATCAGAGCTCCTGGTGGTATCTGTATATGATTGGACAGCAGGCCTCCTCCTCTTGCAACACCAGTTGGTTTAGTCTGGAAACAGCTGGTTTAATCCAGACTGATAGTGATCCATAAGATTTCATCAGAGCTCCTGGTGGTATCTGTATATGATTGGACAGCAGGCCTCCTCCTCTTGCAACACCAGTTGGTTTAGTCTGGAAACAGCTGGTTTAATCCAGACTGATAGTGATCCATAAGATTTCATCAGAGCTCCTGGTGGTATCTGTATATGATTGGACAGCAGGCCTCCTCCTCTTGCAACACCAGTTGGTTTAGTCTGGAAACAGCTGGTTTAATCCAGACTGATAGTGATCCATAAGATTTCATCAGAGCTCCTGGTGGTATCTGTATATGATTGGACAGCAGGCCTCCTCCTCTTGCAACACCAGTTGGTTTAGTCTGGAAACAGCTGGTTTAGTCCAGACTGATAGTGATCCATAAGATTTCATCAGAGCTCCTGGTGGTATCTGTATATGATTGGACAGCAGGCCTCCTCCATCAACCAGGTGGTCGGTACCAACATTAGTTTAGTTCTGAGCAGAACCTTTATTGTTCCCGTTCCGTTCCACTTTTCTGACCAGCTAAATAAAGTTCTGAACTGATTTGAACCCCAGCCCCACCCAAAAAAAAAGTAACGGTCTATTTATGTTCCTTTTTTTTTTTAAACTCTGAAATGTTTTAGCTTGAAGCACTGGGCAACTCGTTATTACATGCATTATCTGAATTAGGTCCATAGAATTATACCTACAGTTCCATAAGAAGGTATTCAGATACTTTAACTTTTTCTACATTTCGTTACGTTACGGGATCTTGCCAACAAGACAATGACCCAAAGCAAAGCTCCAAACTATGCAAGAACTATTTAGGGAAGAAGCAGTCAGCTGGTATTCTGTCTATAATGTAGTGATCAGCACAGTCACCGGATCTCAACCCTATTGAGCTGTTGTGGGAGCAGCTTGACCAGTATGGTACGTAAGAAGTGCCCATCAAGCCAATCTAACTTGTGGGAGGTGCTTCAGGAAGCATGGGGGGAAATCTCTTCAGATTACCTCAACAAATTGACAACTAGAATGCCAAAGCTCTGCAAGGCTGTAATTGCTGCAAATGGAGGATTCTTTGATGAAAGAAAAGTTTGAAGGACACAATTATTATTTCAAATAAAAAAAATCCTTATTTATAACCTTGTCAACATCTTGACTATATTTCCTATTCATTCCGCAGCTCATTTCAAGGAAAACAAGGACATTTCTAAGTGACCTCAAACTTTTGAACGGTAGCGTATATATATATATATATATATATATATATATATATATATATAATTTTTTTGTTTGTTACATTTTTGGTTGTTGTTTCTCTGTAAGACTACCAGCCACCTAGCAATTTCATGAAGATGGCTTTATCTTGTCAAGATAGGTTCCCAATCTCCCAACCTCATAATTATCTACCATGAAGCCATTTCAGGCTATCGATCAAGTTAGAGTTGCTATCTTAGCTAGCATGCCTTTAGAAAAGCAAGAAATTACTAAATGTACTGAATAAGACTCCCTTTCAATTTTTTACCCATATTTTTTTTTTGTCAGAGAAGCATATGTAATTTCTTTAATAAAAAGAACCATCAGGTATGTTTAGATTTGTAGAAAAATAAATATATATTTTTGAAATATAATTAAGCATTATGATTAAGGCTTTAGATTGCAGAAAAAAAAGCTGTTTCAGGTGTTTGAAACAGGCAACATTTTCGCACTTACACTTACAGATGAGTATAGCACCCGCTCCGGACTACCAAGATGTTCTTCAAGATGTTCTTCAAGATGTTCAAACGTTCATAGATTTTATTTTATTTTATTTCACCTTTATTTAACCAGGTAGGCTAGTTGAGAACAAGTTCTCATTTGCAACTGCGACCTGGCCAAGAATAAAGCTGACCAGCAGGGTCAAATAATAATAATCACAGTGGTTGTAGAGTGTGCAACAGGTCAGTACCACAGGACTAAAATGGCTTTTCATAGCAGAGCATTCAGAGGTCGAGACAGCAGGTGCGGTAGAGAGAGAGAGAGAGAGAGAGAGAGAGAGAGAGAGAGAGAGAGAGTCGAAAACAGCAGGTCCTGGACAAGGTAGAACGTCCGGCGAACAGGTCAGGGTTAAGACTGTTAAATGAAAATAGATAACACCTATTGCTCTTCTTCTCCAACAGACTATATCAGAGACTCTAATGGAATAAACTCATATTTAGTCCAAAATATCCATAAAATAAATAACATAGTGTACCTCCAAAGTTATCAATATAATCCACAAGTTCCTAATGATATATCACATCGGGGGTCACCATTCACTGTAGTGTAGTAATATTTGAAATGTGTGATATTATATATACATAAGATTATATATATTATAATATATATATATATGTATATAAGATCAATAACAAGAAGAACATAGCTGAGTTACAATAATAAGCAATGGAGAAATGTCTCAGAATGGGATTCTAAATACAAGTGTATTTAACGACGTTGTAAAATGTATGGATTCACATACAAGGCATAAGGCTGAAGTTACAATGCATTAACAAGCATCACAAGGCATTATTCCAAGCATGGAGAGAGCAGAGAGAGAGAGAGAGAGAGAGAGAGAGAGAGAGAGAGAGAGAGAGAGAGAGAGAGAGAGAGAGAGAGAGAGAGAGAGAGAGAGAGAGAGAGAGAAACAAACAAACAAACAAACAAACAAAGGGTGTAAGTATCTCACCAGTGTCGATCAGGAACATAAGAGAAGGAACAATGAATCTAAGACCCTTTTATATGCATCTGAGTTGATTGGATTTGTTCACCAATATTATTACTGTAAAGTTAACATCCAATCAGATATCAGACCAAGAGGATATAATCACAACAGAGCTCCTTCTCAGAGGTTTGTAAGTGTAATATTTGCTGTACATTTTTATTGTTTATTTCACTTTTGCCTATTATCTATTTCACTTGCTTTGGCAACATAATTATTTTAGCACGGATTAAAGTATTTTGGTTTTTGTCCTCAGATGGATGGATTAAATAGTATGACTTTACTCGTAAAGACAATGTGCAGAACACATTACAGACACTATGAGCATATGTAAAGCATTCTAGGCGTTGTTTTTGACCCCCTGTTTCAGACTGGCTATTTTGGCACAGAGTTTTGGGGGTTAGCACGGTTAGCACCGAAAAGTTGGTGCTAACCGTGCTCCGGATGGGCTAAGGTTGGTGCTAACCCTGCTCCGGATGGGCTAAGGTTGGTGCTAACCCTGCTCCGGTTGGGCTAAGGTTGGTGCTAACCGTGCTCCGGATGGGCTAAGGTTGGTGCTAACCCTGCTCCGGATGGGCTAAGGTTGGTGCTAACGTGCTCCGGATGGGCTAAGGTTGGTGCTAACCCTGCTCCGGATGGGCTAAGGTTGGTGCTAACCGTGCTCCGGATGGGCTAAGGTTGGTGCTAACCGTGCTCCGGATGGGCTAAGGTTGGTGCTAACCCTGCTCCGGATGGGCTAAGGTTGGTGCTAACCCTGCTCCGGATGGGCTAAGGTTGGTGCTAACCCTGCTCCGGATGGGCTAAGGTTGGTGCTAACCCTGCTCCGGATGGGCTAAGGTTGGTGCTAACCCTGCTCCGGATGGGCTAAGGTTGGTGCTAACCCTGCTCCGGATGGGCTAAGGTTGGTGCTAACCCTGCTCCGGATGGGCTAAGGTTGGTGCTAACCCTGCTCCGGATGGGCTAAGGTTGGTGCTAACCCTGCTCCGATTGGGCTAAGGTTGGTGCTAACCCTGCTCCGGATGGGCTAAGGTTGGTGCTAACCCACTTCAGAATGTGCAAGCGTGAACACTCGCTTAGCCCTGGGCTAAAATCTCCCTTAGCCCCGGGCTAAGGAGGCCCGCCTGACCACTGCCTGACCCTGACCCTGAGTCTGCCTGCCGTCCTGTACCTTGGCCTGCCTGCCGTCCTGTACCTTGGCCTCTGCTCTGGATTACTCACCTCTGCCTGACCCTGACCCCTGAGCCTGCTTGCCGTCCTGTACCTTGGCATGCCTGCCGTCCTGTACCTTGGCCTCTGCTCTGGATAATCGACCCTTGCCTGCCTTGACCTGTCATTTGCCTGCCCCTTTGGTTACAATAAAACATTGTTACTTCACACAGTCTGCACTTGGGTCTTACCTTATCCTGATAGTTCCTGTTTCATTCATATCAAATTATATCTGTTTATTCCTCTGAGACAGAGGTGGTTCCTGTTTTCATTCATATCAAAACATAATAACGCCCGAGTCCCTTCTCTTCTACAGTAGGTCCCCTGGGTATCTCTATCACACACACACACACACACACACACACACACACACACACACACACACACACACACACACACACACACACCACACACACACACACACACACACACACACACAGTATCTATGTCACAGCCTGCTATAGAGAAGAGAGAGAGAATACTAGTGACAACTATCCAGCTTTCATTTGACTGCAAGGCAGGACTTGACAGAGGAGGAGCTAACGAACGAGAGGACACTCAAAGCCTCATCACAGCCAGTCGGAACGACAACACAACAATGACATACGACATGTTCTGTACAATATAGTAAGATAACAGTGTTACAGGCTTATAGGCCCGGCTTGAACTGTGTAAAGTAGTGGTTGCCATTATTAAAACGGTGTGCCAGTCCGACATTTTACAAAATACTGGACTGGTAGTTTTTAGGGGCAATACCTCTATAAGACTAAAATAGAGAAAAAGAAAGAGAGCGAGAGAGAAAGCTCAGCCCAGCGGTGCCAGAACCAACCCAGCAAAGCCCAGCGGTGCCAGAACCAACCCAGCAAAGCCCAGCGGTGCCAGAACCAACCCAGCTCAGCCCAGCGGTGCCAGAACCAACCCAGCAAAGCCCAGCGGTGCCAGAACCAACCCAGCTCAGCCCAGCGGTGCCAGAACCAACCCAGCAAAGCCCAGCGGTGCCAGAACCAACCCAGCTCAGCCCAGCGGTGCCAGAACCAACCCAGCAAAGCCCAGCGGTGCCAGAACCAACCCAGCAAAGCCCAGCGGTGCCAGAACCAACCCAGCTCAGCCCAGCGGTGCCAGAACCAACCCAGCAAAGCCCAGCGGTGCCAGAACCAACCCAGCTCAGCCCAGCGGTGCCAGAACCAACCCAGCAAAGCCCAGCGGTGCCAGAACCAACCCAGCACAGCCCAGCGGTGCCAGAACCAACCCAGCAAAGCCCAGCGGTACCAGAACCAACCCAGCAAAGCCCAGCGGTGCCAGAACCAACCCAGCTCAGCCCAGCTCAGCCCAGCGGTGCCAGAACCAACCCTGCTCAGCCCAGTGGTGCCAGAATTATGTTTATGATTATAAGCATTGGGTTGAAAAACCCAATAGAATATCTACATACAGAATTCTGCAGAATAATCCTAAATATCCAAAAGAAAGTACCAAATAATGGATGCAGAGTGGAACTTGGAAGATTCTATTTAATTGTAAAGAAAAAGGACAGTAAAATGTTAACACCATTTGAAATTTAGCCCCAAAACATCCTTACAAGTCAAAGCACTAGAAACAATATTTCCCTATGTCAGCTGTTAGGAACACTAAACAACCCTATTGTCCAAACACACAGGGTGTTAAATCAATCGAACTGTTACAGAAATGAAAACCTATTTGACAAATTGGGAAAATGAAACAAAAAACACAGGATCAACTAAATTGCTATTTGGCCCTCTTAAGAAAACACAAACTGGCTAAATATCTCTACTCTGTCAGAGATACAAAACAGAGACACATCCTGACCAAATACAGGCTCGGTGACCTCCACTACAGAAAAATGTACACACAAAAAGACTTCCCAAAGACGATCGTCTATGTGGTCACCGCATAAAAGGGGAGGTAGAGACAGAGATGTACTGCCTCCTCCACTGTGAGAAATACTCCCAAATAAGATCATATTTAAAGAAAAAAAAATCTCAATCAATTCCCAACTTCTGTTAATTTAATAATGAGGTTGTGTATAGAACTTGTGTGTATATACTGAGATCATGTGACAGATCATGTGACACTTAGATTGCACACAGGTGGACTTTATTTATCTAATTATGTGACTTCTGAAGGTAATTGGTTGCACCAGATCTTATTTAAGTGCTTCATAGCAAAGGGGGTGAATACATATACACACACCATTTTTCCGGGTTTTAATTCTTTGTAATTTTTTGAAACAAGTCATTTTTTTCATTTCACTTCACCAATTTGGACTATTTTGTGTATGTCCATTACATGAAATCCCCCGCAAAAAAATTCATTTAAATTACAGATTGTAACGCAAGAAAATAGGAAAAACGTAAAAGGGGATGAACACTTTTTGCTAGGCACTGTACATGACTGCCATAGCCTGAGGGACATCCCGTGACCATTCATTCCCTGAAGTATTTACGTTGCATATACTGTGACCGTCATGCTAATGTAAATCTTTACATTTTTATAATCTTATTTTTATTTAATGAAATGTATCGACCGCAGTAGCGTTGTACCTGTATTTATATGTACTATTATTATTACTACTGACATTAACTGGATTTCATTATCCTCATTGCATTTCACTGGATTTACTGAAATACTGTACCACTATACTGCTTCGGCAATATCTACAAATTGTATTTCATGCCAAAAAAGCAATCTGAATTTGATTTCAAGAGAGAGTACAAAAGAGAGAGAGAGATAGGAACAGAGTGAGAGAGAGAGGAGAGAGAGAAACAGAGAGAGAGAAAGAGAGAGAGGAGAGTGAAAGAAACAGAGAGAGAAAGAGAGAGAGACGATAAATTCTACAACCACCTAATTGGAAGCGATTCCCAAACCTTCCATAACAAAGCCATCACCTACAGAGAGATGAACTTGGAGAAGAGTTCCCTAAGCAAACTGGTCCTTGGGCTCTGCTCACAAACACAAAAAGACCCCACAGAGCCCCAGAATAGCAACACAATTAGACCCAACCAAATCATGAGAAAACAAAAAGATAATTACTTGACATATTGGAAAGAATTAACAAAAAAACTGAGCAAACTAGGATGCTATTTGGCCCTAAACAGAGAGTACACAAACCTGACCACTGTGACTGACCCAAACTAAAGGAAACCTTTGGATATGTACAGACTCAGTGAGCATAGCCTTGCTATTGAGAAAGGCCACTGTAGGCAGACCTGGCTCTCAAGAGAAGACAATCTATGTGGACACTGCCCACAAAATAAGTTGGAAACTGAGCTGCTCTTCCTAACCTCTTGCCAAATGTATGACCATATTAGAGACACATATTTCCCTCAGATTACACAGATCCACAAAGAATTTGAAAACAAACCCGATTTTGATAAACTCCCATATCTATTCAGTGAAATACCACAGTGTGCCATCACAGCAGCAAGATTTGTGACCTGTTGCCACAAGAAGATCCAGGCTGTATCACATCCGGCCGGGATTGGGAGTCCCATAGGGCGGCGCACAATTGACCCAGCGTCGTCCCGTATTTGGCCGGTCTAGGCCGTCATTGTAAATAAGAATTTGCTCTTAACTGACTTGCCGAGTTAAATAAAACATTTTAAAAGAAAAGGTCAACCAGTGAAGAACAAACACCATTGTAAATACAACCCATATTTATGTTTATTGATTTTCCCTTTTGTACTTAAACTATTTGCACATAATATGACATTTGAAAATGTCTTTATTATTTTGGAACTTTTGTGAGTGTAATATTTACTGTACATGTTCACTTGCTTTGCAACGTAAACATATGTTTCCCATGCCAATAAACCCTTATATTAAAATTGAAATGAGAGAGAGCGAGAGAGAGGATCATTGAGTGGTTCAGCGGTTCTAGTTTGAATCCAGGTTGCATCCGGGTGTGATTGGGCACCCCATAGAGCAGCGCACAATTGGCCCAGGTTTGGCCGGGGTAGGCCATCATTGTAAATAAGAATTTGTTCTTAACTGACTTGCCTGGTTAAATAAATTTTAAATAATGACTCTCTCTCTCTGTTATATGGAATCATGTAGTAACCAAGAAAGTGTTAATCAAAATATATTTGAGATTCTTCCAAGTAGCCACACATTGCCTTGATGACAGTGAGATGCAGACTAGTTGAACGGATGATCTCCACATTTGTGGTTCCCACCGTGAAGCATGGAGGAGGAGGTGTGATGGTGCGGGGTGCTTCGCTGGGGACACTGTCAGTGATTTATTTAGAATTCAAAGCACACTTAACCAGCATGGCTACCACAGCATTCTGCAGTGATACGCCATCCCATCTGGTTTGCTTCTTAGTGGGACTATCATTTGTTTTTCAACATGACAATGACCCAACACACCTCCAGGCTTCGTAAGGGCTATTTGACCAGAAGAAAAGTGATGGAGTGCTGCATCAGATAACCTGGCCTCCACAATCACCCGACCTCAAACAAATTGAGATGGTTTGGGATGAGTTGGACCACAGAGTGAAGCAAAAGCAGCCAACAAGTGCTCAGCATATGACTGTTGGAAAATCAATCCAGGTGAAGCTGGTTGAGAGAATGCCAAGAGTGTGCAAAGCTGTCATAAAGGCAAAGGGTGGCTACTTTGAAGAATCTCAAGTATAAAATATATTTAGATTTGTTTAACAGTTTTTTGGTTACTACATAATTCTATATGTGTAATTTCATTGTTTTGATGTCTTCACTATTATTCTACAATGTAGAAAATAGTAAAATAAGGCAAAACCCTGGAATGAGTAGGTGCGTCCAAACTTTTGGTCAGTGTAAATCTATAAACCAATTGTTGTGCAAGCGAGACATCACACCCCAACACACACACACACACACACACACACACACACACACACACACACACACACACACACACACACACACACACACACACACACACACACACACACACACACACACACACACACACACACACACACACACACACACACCACACCACACACTGACTTAACCACACCATCAAATCATCCTCTAAGTATGCTGGACACTCACAGCACATATATGTACTACACCTATTACATCACAGAGCTGACATAGCACATAATGGAACACTCTACACTCTAATGGTAGCATGTCCTAATCACTCTACTCTCTAATGGTAGCATATCCTAATCACTCTACACTCTAATGGTAACATATCCTAATCACTCTACACTCTAATGGTAGCATGTCCTTATCACTCTACAATCTAATGGTAACATATCCTAATCACTCTACACTCTAATGGTAGCATATCCTAATCACTCTACACTCTAATGGTAGCATGTCCTTATCACTCTACACTCTAATGGTAGCATGTCCTTATCACTCTACACTGTAATGGTTACATATCCTTATCACTCTACACTGTAAAGATAACATATCCTTATCACTCTGCACTGTAATGGTAACATATCCTAATCACACTGTAATGGTAACATATCCTAATCACACTGTAATGGTAGCATATCCTAATCACTCTACACTCTAATGGTAACATATCCTAATCACTCTACACTCTAATGGTAACATATCCTAATCACACTCTAATGGTAGCATATCCTAATCACTCTACACTCTAATGGTAACATATCCTAATCACACTCCAATGGTAGCATATCCTTATCACTCTACACTCTAATGGTAACATATCCTAATCACTCTACACCATAATGGTAACATATCCTAATCACTCTACACTCTAATGGTAACATATCCTAATCACACTGTAATGGTAGCATATCCTAATCACTCTACACGGTAAAGGTAATATTTCCTACACTATTAAAAAAAACTGACTCAAAACCCCATCGTTATGTAAGTGAAACCATGAAAAGTAGTGTACCTAAGCTGAGATCTGCTGTTTGGAGGGTGTTTGAATATTAACCCAATGGACGTGATCTAATACACTGAATGCATTTTCATACAGAATGGGAGTACTCTGAAACACTCAAAGTGGTTCTTCAATTTGAATAGTAGGTGTTTAATAGAAGTGAAAACCATTGTGTTGGTGTTTCATATAAAAGGCAGCATCAAAACACAAAAAAAATATATTTTGGCAGACTTTGTCTCTCATAACATCCCATGGTTTTTGAAAAGACAATGGTTTATAGCGTAAATACTGATTTATGATGATTTTCCAGATACCATTTTAAAAGAAGAAACTCGGAATGTAATACTTTTCCAAGGGTCGATTATGGCAGGTTATAAAGGATGTTCCAATCAAAATACTTAGGGCTATGTACTCCTATAGCAGGAGTAAGATGAGATAACATGTATGAATTGGGTCATATGAGAAGGTGGATGTGAACCCAAGTCTCCTGCTTGTCAAAATATTGCCGTAGTCCGTTCAGCCGGTCTTCAGGACCAAACTCTTGTGCTGAACCACTCTTATTAAGTTCAGCACATGGGGCCCGAGTCAGACTTGAGATAAGTAGACTTAACATGGACAAGCATACCCATAACATGATGCAGCCACCACCATGCTTGAAAATATGAAGATTGGTTTTCAGTGACATGTTTTATTTGGGGAGAGAGAGAGAGAGAGAGAGAGAGAGAAAGAGACCGAGAGAGGAGATGAGAGAGAAGGGATTGAGAGACAGAAACACAGAGAGAGAGAGAGAGAGAGGGAGAGAGAGAGAGAGAGAGAGAGAGAGAGAGAGAGAGAGAGAGAGTGGGGGGTTGAGAGACAGAAACACACAGAGAGAGAGAGAGAGGGGGGAGGGTGAGAGACAGAAACACACACAGAGAGAGAGAGAGGGGGGGGTTGAGAGACAGAGAGAAGGAGAGAGAGACAGAGAAGGGGGGGTTGAGAGACAGAGAGAGATGACAGAGGAGGGGGTTGAGGGACGGGGGGGGGAGAGAGAGAGGGAGAGAGAGAGGGGGGTGGGCAGCCCAGAGAGAGAGAGAGAGGGGGGAGGGGAGAGCAGCCCCAGGAGAGAGAGAGAGAGGGGGGGTTGGGCGGGGGGAGAGAGACGAGAGGGGGGGGAGAGAGCGCGAGAGATGACAGAGGAGGCGGTTAAGGGACAGCTCTGGGGCCTAGCACCAAATTGAAGCCTTAGGGCTGTGGGTTGGCAGGGGCTAACTCTGCCTCTCTACCCAGATAGCTGTGGTTTGGCAGGGGCTAACTCTGCCTCTCTACCCATGCAGCTGTGGTTTGGCAGGGGCTAACTCTGCCTCTCTACCCAGACAGCTGTGGGTTGGCAGGGGCTAACTCTGCCTCTCTACCCAGACAGCCAGGGGATATCTCTACTTCAGGTTCTAATTCAGGGTCTAACTGAGACTACCTCAGGGGCTATCTCTATGTCTACCTCAGGGGCTATCTCTATCTCTACCCCAGGGGCTATCTCTATCTCTACCCCAGGGGCTATCTCTATGTCTACATCAGGGGCTATCTCTATGTCTACCTCAGGGGCTATCTCTATGTCTACCTCAGGGGCTATGTCTATGTCTACCTCAGGGGCTATGTCTATGTCTACCTCAACCTTAGGGGCTATCTCTATGTCTACCCCAGGGGCTATCTCTATGTCTACCTCAGGGGCTATCTCTACCTCAGGGGCTATCTCTATGTCTACTTCAGGGGCTCTCTCTATCTTTACCTCAGGGGCTCTCTCTATCTCTACCCCAGGGGCTATCTCTATGTCTACCTCAGGGGCTATCTCTATCTCTACCCCAGGGCTATCTCTATGTCTACATCAGGGGCTATCTCTATGTCTACCTCAGGGGCTATCTCTATGTCTACCTCAGGGGCTATCTCTATGTCTACCTCAGGGGCTATCTCTACTTCAGGGGCTATCTCTATGTCTACCTCAGGGGCTATCTCTATGTCTACTTCAGGGGCTATCTCTATGTCTACCTCAGGGGCTATCTCTATGTCTACTTCAGGGGCTATCTCTACCTCAGGGGCTACCTCTACCTCAGGGGCTATCTCTATGTCTACCTCAGGGGCTATCTCTATGTCTACCCCAGGGGCTATCTCTATGTCTACCCCAGGGGCTATCTCTATGTCTACCTCAGGGGCTATCTCTATGTCTACTTCAGGGGCTATCTCTATGTCTACCTCAGGGGCTATCTCTATGTCTACTTCAGGGGCTATCTCTATGTCTACCTCAGGGGCTATCTCTATGTCTACCTCAGGGGCTATCTCTATGTCTACTTCAGGGGCTATCTCTATGTCTACTTCAGGGGCTATCTCTACTTCAGGGGCTATCTCTATGTCTACCTCAGGGGCTATCTCTATGTCTACTTCAGGGGCTATCTCTACCTCAGGGGCTACCTCTACCTCAGGGGCTATCTCTATGTCTACCTCAGGGGCTATCTCTATGTCTACCTCAGGGGCTATCTCTATGTCTACCTCAGGGGCTATCTCTATGTCTACCTCAGGGGCTATCTCTATCTCTACCTCAGTTGCTATGTCTACCTCAGGGCTGTTGCATTGGCCTGATGCATGGAAACATTCTGATCTAGGGGAAGTACTCCAAAAACAGCAGTGGGTTGGGACTAGTAGTTGTGTTACACATATTTGAGAATGACAATAAAAAAAAATGTGGGTCCCAGAAGCCACTCAAAGATTGACATGACCAAAACATGTGGCCCACAGTTGTTGGACTCTGCTGGCATCTCAAACACTTGGGGTCAACATCTAGATATATTTTTTGGGGCAATCTGTCATTTCACTAATGGAGACGGTGCTAAACTTTGAACTGAATGAGCCTGTGCCTTATGCAAAAATGATGAGGTGTGGATATGCTCAGTACTATGTTGCCATATGTCATCGGGTAGCTGGCCACCCATGTCTTACTCCCATGCAGATGTTGTATTTGCCCAGGAAGGAAGATTAATGTTCTGTATTATGTTGAATAATCTGGAGATTGTGCCCTTCAGATACGGGTTAAGCACCTCTCGACTGGACACTTAGATGACTCGAGTGGAAGGAAATGTTTTTTTAGTAATGCTGCAAGTTTGCAGGTACTTCAAAACAAAGTGGGTAATGGAAATATTATAGTCAACCCTCAGCGTATCGAATGAGACAAATATGTTATCAACAAATAGGTCACAAAAAAAACACCACACCATTCCTATGCAGGAACTGGAATGCCGTGTCAATCTGCGATGTTGGGAAAAGATGCTTGGATGTTAATGGAGAGAAGCAGCTTGCTTGTTTAAGGCTAAAGTGATTTCGGAATTGGGGACCAGATTTTAAGGTAGTTCTTGACAATGGGATTCAAAACATGGGTGCCAAGGTTCATGGGCAGCGGGGAGCACAGGAACGAGACAGGAGAAGTTGGAAGGCTTGACTGCAGCTCCATGATAGTCCAAGGTGGACCATCATTGTTTTCAAATGTAGAAAGCCAATAAAAATATGTATATATATTTGCTGACCAGTAGCAGTGTAAACAACTGGAAAGGCCCAACCTGCCTGCGGGTTTAGGTCTCTCTAGATATACAGTACCAGTCAAAAGTCTGGACACACCTACTCATTCAAGGGTTTTTCTTTATTTTTACTGTTTCCTACATTGTAGAAAAATTGTGAAGACATCAAAACTATGAAATAACACATATGTAATCATGTAGTAACCAAAAAATTGTTAAAGAAATCTAAATATATTTTAAATCAAATCAAACGTTATTTGCCACACGTGTCAAATACAACATCTGTAGACCTTACAGTGAAATACTAACTTTTAACCAACAATGGAGTTCAAGAAAGAGTTAAGAAAGTATTTACCAAAAAAACTAAAGTAAAACATAATAAAAAGTAACAGAGTAAAATAACAATAACGAGGCTATATACTATGGGTAGCGGTACAGAGTAAGAGTGCGGGGGCACCGGTTAGTTGAGTTATTTTGTACATGTAGGTAGGGGTAAAATTGCTATGCATTGATAATAAACAGTGAGTAGCAGCAGTGTAAAAACAAATGGAGGAGGGGGGTGTCAATGTAAATGGTCCCGGTTGCCATATGATTCATTGTTCAGCAGTCTTATGGCTTGGGAGTGAAAGCTGTTATTAAGGAGCATTTTGGTCCTAGACTTGGTGTTCCGGTACCGCTTGCCGTGCGGTAGCAGAGAGAACATTCTATGACTTGGGTGACTGGAGTCTTTGACAATTGTTAGTGCTTTCCTCTGACACTGCCTGGTATATAGGTCCTGGATGGCAGGAAGCTTGGCCCCAGTAATGTATTGGGCCGTACGCACTACCCTCTGTAGCGCCTTACGGTCAGATGCCGAGCAGTTGCCATACCAGGCGGTGATGCAACTGGTCAGGATGCTCTCGATGGTGCAGTTGTATAGCTTTTTGAGGATCTGAGGACACATGCCAAATTTTTCAGTCTCCTGGGGGGAAAAGGTGTTGTCGTGCCCTCTTCACGACAGTCTTGATGTGTTTGGACCATGACAGTTCGTTGGTGATTTGAACATCAAGGAATTTGAAACTCTCGACCCTGCTAAACTACAGCCCCATCGATGTTAATGGGGGCCTGTTCTGCCCGCCCTTTTCTGTACTCCACGATCATCTCCTTTGTCTTGCTCACATTGAGGGAGAGGTTGTTGTCCTGGCACCACACTGCCAGGTCTCTGACCTCCTCCCTATAAGCAGTCTCATCGTTGTCGGTGAACAGGCCTACCACTGTTTTGTCGTCAGCAAACTTAATGATGGTGTTGGAGTCGTGTTTTGCCACACAGTTGTGGGTGACCAGGGAGTACAGGAGGGAACTAAGTACACACCCCTCAGGGGCCCCAGTGTTGAGGATCATCATGGCAGACGTGTTGTTGCCTACCCTTACCACCTGGGGGCGGCCCGTCAAGAAGTCCAGGATCCAGTTGCAGAGGGAGGTGTTTAGTCCCAGGGTCCTTAGCTTAGTGATGAGCTTTGTGGGCACTATGGTTTTGAGATTGCGTCATCTGTGCATCTGTTGTGGCGGTATGCAAATTGGAGTGGGTCTAGGGTATCCGGGATGATGCTGTTGATGTGAGCCATGACCAGCCTTTCAAAGCACTTCATGGCTACAGAAGTAAGTGCTACGGTGCGGTAGTCATTTAAGCAGGTTACCTTCCCTTCCTTGGGCACAGGGACTATGGTGGGTCTGCTTGAAACATGTAGGTATTACAGACTCGGTCAGGGAGAGGTTGAAAATGTCAGTGAAGACACTTGCCAGTTGGTCCACACATGCTTTGAGTACACGTCCTGGTAATCCGTCTGGCCCCGCGGCTTTGTGAATGTTGACCTGTTTAACCTCTTACATCTAGACGTTCCGCTAGCGGAACACCTGCTCCAATATCCAATGATAGGCATGGCGCGAATTACAAATTCCTCAAAAATACAAAAACTTCAATTTTTCAAACATATGACTATTTCACAGCATTTTAAAGATAAGACTCTCCTTTATCTAACCACAATGTCCGATTTCAAAAAGGCTTTACAGCGAACGCAAAACATTAGATTATGTCAGCAGAGTACCAAGCCAGAAATAATCAGACACCCATTTTTCAAGCTAGCATATAATGTCACAAAAAACAAAACCACAGCTAAATGCAGCACTAACCTTTGATGATCTTCATCAGATGACAACCCTAGGACATTATGTTATACAATGCATGCATGTTTTGTTCAATCAAGTTCATATTTATATCAAAAACCAGCTTTTTACATTAGCATGTGACGTTCAGAACTAGCATACCCCCCGCAAACATCCGGTGAATTTACTAAATTACTCACGATAAACGTTCACAAAAAACATAACAATTATTTTAAGAATTATAGATACAGAACTCCTCTATGCACTCGATATGTCCGATTTTAAAATAACTTTTCGGTGAAAGCACATTTTGCAATATTCTCAGTAGATAGCCCAGCCATCACGGCTAGCCATTTAGACACCGACCAAGTTTAGCCCTGATCAAACTCCGATTTACTATTACAAAAGTTTCATTACCTTTGCTGTTCTTCGTCAGAATGCACTCCCAGGACTGCTACTTGAATAACAAATGTTGTTTTGGTCCAAAATAATCCATCGTTATATCCGAATAGCGGCGTTTTGTTCGTGCGTTCCAGACACTATCCGAAATGGTAAAGAAGGGTCGTGCGCATGGCGCAATTCGTGACAAAAAAATTCTAAATATTCCATTACCGTACTTCGAAGCATGTCAACCGCTGTTTAAAATCAATTTTTATGCCATTTTTCTCGTAGAAAAGCGATAATATTCCGACCGGGAATCTCCTTTTCGGAAAACAGAGGAAAAATCACAAAGACGGGGGCGGTCAGGTCACGCGCCTAAGCCCACAGTCCCTTGATCGGCCACTTGAGAAAGGCGATAATGTGTTTCAGCCTGGGGCTGGGATGACGACATTCAGGTTTTTCCCGGGCTCTGAGCGCCTATGGACGACGTAGGAAGTGTCACGTTAGAGCAGAGATCCTTAGTAAAAGATAGAGATGGCAAAGAAGTTCCAGAAATGGTCAGACAGGCCACTTCCTGTAAAGGAATCTCTCAGGTTTTGACCTGCCATTTGAGTTCTGTTATACTCACAGACACCATTCAAACAGTTGTAGAAACTTTAGGGTGTTTTCTATCCATATATAATAAGTTTATGCATATTCTAGATACTGGGTAGGATTAGTAACCAGATTAAATCGGGTACGTTTTTTATCCAGCCGTGAAAATACTGCCCCCTAGCCATAAGAGGTTAAAGGTCTTGCTCACATCGGCTACCGAGAGCGTTATCACACAGTGGTCTGGAACAGCTGGTGCTCTAATAAATGCTTCAGTGTTGCTTGCCTCGAAGCAAGCATAAAAGGCACTTAGCTCGTCTGTTAGGCTCGCGTCACTGTGCAGCTCACGGCTGGGTTCCCCTTTGTAGTCCGCAATAGTTTTCAAGCACTGCCACATCTGACGAGGGTCAGAGCCGGTGTAGTAGGATTCAATCTTAATCCTGTATTGACGTTTTGCCTCTTTGATGGTTCGTCTGATGGCATAGCGGAATATCTTATTAGCGTCCAGAAAAGTGTCCTGCTCCTTAGAAGCATCAGCTCTAGCCTTTACCTTGATGCGGATGTTGCCTGTAATCCTTGGCTTCTGGTTGGGATATGTACGTACGGTCACTGTGGGGACGAAGTCGTCGACGCACTTATTGAGGAAGCCGATGACTGAGGTGGTATACTCCTCAATGCCATTGGATGAATCCCGGAGCATATTCCAGTCTGTGCTAGCAAAACAGTCCTGTAGCGTGGTTTTCTCCTTTCTCTCTGCTCAGACAGCCATGGCTCTGTCTCTGAGTCGTGTTGTGGTTTTCTCCTTTCTCTCTGCTCAGACAGCCATGGCTCTGTCTCTGAGTCGTGTTGTGGCAGATAATGACAGAGCTAACACCAGTTTGCTGTCAGTCTAATCTGTGGTTCCAACTGGCCACACCAGCTCATGTGTAGTTGAATGTAGCTTTAAGCAGATTACTTACTCATTATTCTCTTCTTTGCTCCATCTTCTCCTTCCCTCTCTCCTGCTTCTCTTCTTACCCCCCCCCCCCCCCCCCCCAATTCTCTCTAGTCAGAAATCCATGGGTTGGTTTGTATCGGAGTCGAATCAGTCAGGGTTGGCTGTCACTCTGCTCTGCAGTTCCAACTGGCTACATCATCTAATAACGGGCAGGGCAGGCTGCGTGAGAAATGTCACAGTGATCAGTCTAACTAACCTTAGGGCTCTGTGTGTGAGGACCAACTCTTGAACTGAATTGCTGCTTAAGGGCTTGTAAGAAAGCATTTCACGGTAAGGTCTACACCTGTCGTATTTGCCACATGTGACAAATACAATTTGATTTGATTTGAACTGCTGCATGCCAAGTAATAATTCCACACTCTACTGGTACCGGCTTGAGAACCTGCCAAGTTCTAATTCCACATTCTACTGCTGCCTGCTCTAGAACCTGCCAAGTTATAATTCCACTTTCTACTGCTGCCTGCTCTAGAACCTGCCAAGTTCAAATACCTCATTCTACTGATGCCTGCTCCAGAACATGCCAAGTTATGATCCCACATTCTACCATTGACTGCTTTGGAACCTGCCAAGTTCTAATTCCACATTCTACAGCTGCATGCAATAGAACCTGCCAAGTTCTAATTCCACATTCTACTGCTGCATGCTCTAGAACCTGCCAAGTTATAATTCCACATTCTACTTCTGTCCGCTCTAGAACCTGCCAAGTTCTAATACCACATTCTACTGCTGCCTGCTCTAGAACCTGCCAAGTTATAATACCACATTCTACTTCTGCCTGCTCTAGAACCTGCCAAGTTCTAATAACACATTCTACTGCTGCCTGCTCTAGAACTTGCCAAGTTCTAATACCACATTCTACTGCTGCCTGCTCTAGAACCTGCCAAGTTATAATTCCACATTCTACTGCTGCCTGCTCTAGAACCTGCCATATTCTAATTCCACACTCTACTGCTGCCTGCTCTAGAACCTGCCAAGTTATAATACCACATTCTACTTCTGCCTGCTCTAGAACCTGCCAAGTTCTAATAACACATTCTACTGCTGCCTGCTCTAGAACTTGCCAAGTTCTAATACCACATTCTACTGCTGCCTGCTCTAGAACCTGCCAAGTTATAATTCCACATTCTACTGCTGCCTGCTCTAGAACCTGCCATATTCTAATTCCACACTCTACTTCTGCCTGCTCTAGAACCTGCCAAGCACTAATTCCACATTCTACTGCTGCCTGCTCTAGAACCTGCCAAGTTCTAATTCCACGTTCTACTGCTGCCTGCTCTAGAAGCTGTCAAGTTCTAATTCCATGTTCTACTGCTGCCTGCTCTTAAACCTGCCAAGATCTAATACCACATTCTACTGCTGGCTGCTCTAGAACCTGCCAAGTTATAATACCACATTTTACTGCTGCCTGCTCTAGAACCTGCCAAGTTCTAATTCCACATTCTACTGCTGCCTGCTCGAGAACCTGCCAAGTTCTAATTCCACATTCTACTTCTGCCTGCTCTAGAACCTGCCAAGCACTAATTCCACATTCTACTGCTGCCTGCTCTAGAAGCTGCCAAGTTCTAATTCCATGTTCTACTGCTGCCTGCTCTTAAACCTGCCAAGTTCTAATACCACATTCTACTGCTGCCTGCTCTAGAACCTGCCAAGTTCTAATTCCACGTTCTACTGCTGCCTGCTCTAGAAGCTGCCAAGTTCTAATTCCATGTTCTACTGCTGCCTGCTCTTAAACCTGCCAAATTCTAATTCCACATTCTACTGCTGCATGCTCTAGAACCTGCCAAGTTATAATTCCACATTCTACTTCCGCCCGCTCTAGAACCTGCCAAGTTATAATACCACATTCTACTGCTGCCTGCTCTAGAACCTGCCAAGTTCTAATACCACATTTTACTGCTGCCTGCTGTAGAACCTGCCAAGGTCTAATACCACATTCTACTGCTGCCTGCTCTAGAACCTGCCAAGTTCTAATACCACATTCTACTGCTGCCTGCTCTAGAACCTGCCAAGTTCTAATTCCACACTCTACTTCTGCCTGCTCTAGAACCTGCTAATTTCTAATTCCACACTCTACTTCTGCCCGCTCTAGAACCTGCCAAGTTCCAATACCACATTCTACTGCTGCCTGCTCTAGAACCTGACAAGTTCTAATTCCAAGATCTACTGCTGCCTGCTCTAGAACCTGCCAAGTTCTAATACCACATTTTACTGCTGCCTGCTCTAGAACCTGCCAAGTTCTAATACCACATTCTACTGCTGCCTGCTCTCGAACCTGCCAAGTTCTAATACCACATTCTACTGCTGCCTGCTCTAGAACCTGCCAAGTTCTAACTCCATATTCTACTGCTGCCTGCTCTAAAACTTGCCAAGTTCTAATTCCATGTTCTACTGCTGCCTGCTCTAGAACCTGCCAAGTTCTAATTCCACATTCTTTTGCCTCCTGCTCTAGCACTTGCCAAGATATAATTCCACATTCTACTGCTGCCTGCTCTAGAACCTGCCAAGTTCTAATTCCACATTCTTCTACCTCCTGCTCTAGAACCTGCCAAGATATAATTCCACGTTCTACTGCTGCCTGCTCTAGAACCTGCCAAGTTCTAATTCCACATTCTACTGCCTCCTGCTTTAGAACTTGCCAAGATATAATTCCACGTTCTACTGCTGCCTGCTCTAGAACCTGCCAAGTTCTAATTCCACATTTTACTGCCTCCTGCTTTAGAACTTGCCAAGATATAATTCCACGTTCTACTGCTGCCTGCTCTAGAACCTGCCAAGTTCTAATTCCACATTCTACTGCCTCCTGCTTTAGAACTTGCCAAGATATAATTCCACGTTCTACTGCTGCATGCTCTAGAACCTGCCAAGTTCTAATTCCACATTTTACTGCCTCCTGCTTTAGAACTTGCCAATATATAATTCCACGTTCTACTGCTGCCTGCTCTAAAACCTGCCAAGTTCTAATTCCACGTTCTGCAACATATGATTCACTAACACAACCATACAGGTATAAGGGCCCCCTATAAGGCCCTGTGAACTAAACAGACATGGGTTCAAATACTAACCAGCTAGCACATTTGGTTCCTTGGAAGTTTTGGTAACGTATGTTTTTCGTTTCACATTGGTTGCGGGAACAAAACCATACATTTCCGGACCGGTACAACAGGACGTTTTTGGTGTGAACATTTTTCCTGTTCTGGGAACATTTATTTTTTAAGTTGCAGAGAGATTCTGAGAACATTTTAGTCTGGTTCCTTGAAAGTTTCCCATGTTAAATTTTTATTAACGCTCTGAGAAAGGAAATTACAGGATATTTGGAGATTTTTGAATAAGTTCCTGAAAACGTTCACTGAACGTTTCAATACAACTTTAATTAACACTGCTAGCTTATTTTGAGGTAACTTTTTTTTCACTCCAAACACAGAGAGGACATGAGAAAATGAATTTCCTTACCATTAGTCATGCAAACAAATGTCCTATAATCTACCGTTCTCTATCCATGGGATCAGTCCACTGAGGCACCAGGATGGAGCTAGCATGACATGTTTTCTTACTCATACAAAGCAGTTTTTTTTTTTTTTTTTTTTGTCTATTCAAACAGATCCCATTTCAAAGGAAACAAACACTCATTTTTGACCAGGTGTGGCCAAATAATGGGCACGACCAACACATCTGAATAGACTTAACAAGATACAGTATAGAGAGAGTTTTGTTGATGCTGAGAACGGAATGTATGTTTTTTAAATAACAATTCTTAGAACGTCCTCTGAACATTACTAGATTTTAAATGTGTTTTTTTTTTTTTTATGGATCGTTTTCTTAACGTTCTCGGGAACAATTTGATAACACGACTTTAAATAGAACCATGGGGAAAACTACAGGAAACATTATGCTGAAGTAATGAAATTCCCAAAGGAGAACGTTGTTTCTTAAACGTTCTCTGAACTATTTGAGATCATTACCAATGTCAAAACAGTTGGAGAACGTTCCAAGAACACTACCGAAATTGACATGAAATGTAACCATGTTTTGAACTCTTAGGAAATGTTCTGTTAAACTAATGAAATACAACGAAAATAATGTCAACTTCTTTAAATGAGAGGAAAATGTTCCAAAAGCCAACTATCCTGCACCAGTCTCTGAACGTTGTGGTAAGATCGTATGCAAAATAACCATAGGATAACCACGCTCCGTCATGCTCTAAGAAACATATGGTTCTCAGATGTTTTTGTGCTATCTGGGTAGGCTATTTTAAATCTTTCAAATGTTTTAACCGTTTGCTTCTTTAGCCTGCCTGAAGTGCCAAATGGGCAAAGTTAGCTGTTTTTCTACTGTTCTATTGGTCCATTGCACTATGCAAGCTCAACCAAATCCAGATAAACTACTTGAAAGTATTTCAAATAGTATTTGAACCCAGGTCTGGGAAGAAGAAGAAGAAAAAAAACAGACGTGTAGCTTTAAAGATGCTGTGGCTTCCTTCTTTTCTCAATTCCTGCTGAACATCACTCACATATTAAGACACGAGGAGCAGACAACTCCCCAGTTAAGACACGAGGAGCAGACAACTCCCCAGTTAAGACATGAGGAGCAGACAACTCCCCAGTTAAGACATGAGGAGCATTCAACTCCCCAGTTAAGACATGAGGAGCATTCAACTCCCCAGTTAAGGCATAAGGAGCATTCAACTCCCCAGTTAAGGCATAAGGAGCATTCAACTCCCCAGTTAAGGCATGAGGAGCATTCAACTCCCCAGTTAAGGCATGAGGAGCATTCAACTCCCCAGTTAAGACATGAGGAGCATTCAACTCCCCAGTTAAGACATGAGGAGCATCTAACTCCCCAGTTAAGACATGAGGAGCATTCAACTCCCCAGTTAAGACATGAGGAGCATTTAACTCCCCAGTTAAGACATGAGGAGCATTCAACTCCCCAGTTAAGACATGAGGAGCATTCAACTCCCCAGTTAAGGCATGAGGAGCATTCAACTCCCCAGTTAAGGCATGAGGAGCATTCAACTCCCCAGTTAAGACACGAGGAGCATTTAACTCCCCAGTTAATTAAGGCATGAGGAGCATTCACACACGTCCCTACTTCTAACTGTTGTTAAACCAATCTTCAGAAGGCGGCTACACCTCTCTGTAGAACTAACCAGATTGCATCCTATTTCCTATATAGTGCATTACTTTTGACCGTGGCCTATAGGTAGGAATAGGCTGCCATTGGGAAGCAGCCCATACTTCACTATCACAGTGAAGTTCACAATAAACACTATAAGAGCAAAGCATTGAATTCATTTGAACTACCATAATAAATCAACAAAAGTAGCCTATTTGTGTTCTGTTTATTGCAGTTCTGGGCATTAAAACAGTGAATAATAAAGTTCAGAACAGCCCAAAACAATAAAGATGATTTGCTGGCGGTAATAAAACGAAGAAAAAAAAAAGTAATGCAATGAAATGAAAACAAATAAAACTGTAAAATCAATTGAATTAGAGAGCTGTGTCCATTGTGGATGCCCTCTGCTCCCTCTACTATGAGTCAGAGAGCAGAACAGACACAGAACAGAACAGAGCAGAACAGACACAGAACAGAACAGAACAGAGCAGAGCAGAGCAGAGCAGAGCAGAACAGAGCAGACACAGAACAGAGCAGAACAGAGCAGAGCAGAACAGAGCAGAGCAGAGCAGAACAGAGCAGAGCAGAACAGAGCAGAGCAGAGCAGAGCAGAACAGAACAGAACAGAACAGAACAGAACAGAACAGAGCAGAGCAGAACAGAGCAGAACAGAGCAGAGCAGAGCAGAGCAGAGCAGAGCAGAACAGAACAGAACAGAACAGAGCAGAACAGAACAGAACAGAGTCGTCATTATGTCTTCCGTTCTCCTTATTTTTGCAGAGTGCAGAGTTGAGCTATTACTCCTTACAGTCTGTGATTATTTATCTAGCTAATGCCCAAATGGCACCCTATTCCACACATAGTGCACTACTCTTCACCAGGGCCCTGGGAGTCTTTGTCAACAGTAGTGCACTATAAATGGAATGGGGTGTTATTTGGGACTCAGATGTTACTTCTCTCTGTAGCTCCTGACTCAGTGAAATATTGAAGCCCAAACTGCTGTGATAGAAGGTGATGAATGTATGCAAGTGAAGTGAGGTGAGGCATGGTGAGGTCAGGTGTTACTGAGTTGCGGTGTTACTGAGGTGAAGTCAGGTGAGTGGTTACTGAGGTCAGGAGAGGTGTTACTGAGGTGAGGTGTTACTGAGGTGAGGTCAGGTGAGGTGTTACTGAGGTGAGGTCAGGTGAGCTGTTACTGAGGTCAGGTGTTACTGAGCTGAGGTGTTACTCAGGTGAGATGTTGTACTGAGGTGTGGTGTTACTGAGGTGAGGTCAGGTGAGCTGTTACTGAGGTCAGGTGTTACTGAGCTGAGGTGTTACTCAGGTGAGATGTTGTACTGAGGTGTGATGTTACTGAGGTGAGGTCAGGTGAGGTGTTACTGAGGTGAGGTCAGGTGAGCTGTTACTGAGGTCAGGTGTTACTGAGCTGAGGTGTTACTCAGGTGAGATGTTGTACTGAGGTGTGGTGTTACTGAGGTGAGGTTAAAGTTTAGTTTATTGGGATCCTCATTAGCTATTGCACATGCAGCAGCTACTCTTCCAGGGTTCCACATAAAATGTACAAATACATGACAAAGTACAGAACAGTTATAGACAAGAACAACACAAGATATTACATTATTTAAAACACATAATAAGAGCTACTGTAGCTGGCTATATCTACATAAGGCAGCAAGTACAGCTACAACTGTTACACACTGCTTAGCTACCTATTTTCTCTCAAGCAATTAGCTAATCCCAAACTGTAAATTAGCTGGCTAGTATATATTGACATACTGTGTATATTAGAAAGACACCAAGAGACAACAAAAATACTATTTACACACTATTAATATATACATATTCATATTCTTATATACATATTCATATTCTTATATACATATTCATATTCACATATACATTACAGTTAAATTAGATATTTAGAAAGTTGAGAGATGCTGTGATACAATATGTTTTTTTTAATCAATTTTTTTTGTTGAAAAGATAAAAGTGCTTTTTTGCCTGAGTGGGAGAACGTCCCACGATGACATGGCTCTATACATGAATGAGCGAAGCATTAAATCTGTTTTTTGGTTTGGGTACCGTGAAAAAATGCATAGTGTTGTGTTCGGTGGGCTATGTACAGTGCATTCCGGAAAGTATTTAGACCCCTTGACTTATTCCACATTTTGTTATGTTACAGCCTTATTCTAAAATGGAGGAACTTGTTTTATTTCCTCATCAATCTACACACAATACCCCATAATGACATCACAATACCCCGTAATGACATCACAATACCCCATAATGACATCACAATACCCCGTAATGACATCACAATACCCCATAATGACATCACCATACCCCATAATGACATCACAATACCCCGTAATGACATGTATGCATTCACTACTGTAAGTCGCTCTGGATAAGAGCGTCTGCTAAATGACTAAAAATGTAAAAATGTAAATGAGGTATTACTGAGGTGAGGTGTTACTGAAGTGAGGTCAGGAGAGGTGTTAGTGAGATGAGGTCAGGTAAAGGGTTTCTGAAGGGGGGATTTTACTGAGGTGAGGTATTACTGAGGTCAGGTGTTACTGAGAGCAGGTGTTACTGAGGTTAGGTGAGGTGTTACTGAGGTGAGATGTTACTGAGGAGAGGTGTTACTGAGGTCAGGTGAGCTGTTACTGAGGTGAGGTCAGGTGAGCTGTTACTGAGGTAATGTGTTACTGAGGTCAGGTGAGGTATTCCTGAGGTGAGATGTTACTGAGGTGAGGTCAGGTGAGGTGTTACTGAGGTCAGGTGAGGAGAGGTGAGGTGAGAGGAGGTGAGATGATAGGAGGTGAGGAGAGGTCATGTGAGGTGGGAGAAGGTGAGAGGAGGTGAGGTGAGGATGGGGTCAGGTGAGATTGGGGAGGCGAGGAGGAGATGTCAGGTGAGATGAGAGGAGGTGAGGATTGGTTAGGTGAGGTGGGGTGAGAGGAGGGGAAGTCAGGTGAGGTCAGGTGAGGTGAGGTAGAGGAGATGATGAGAGGTCAGGTGAGGTTAGGTGAGGAGAGTTCAGGTGAGATGGGGTGAGGTGGAGGAGGTGAGGTGAGATGAGGAGAGGTCAGTTGAGATGGTGTGAGGTAGAGAAGATGATGAGAGGTCAGGTGAGGTGAGGTGAGGTAGAGAAGGTGATGAGAAGTCAGGTGAGGTGAGGTAAGGAGAGATTAGGTGAGGTGAGGAGAGAACAAGTGAGGAGAGGTCAGGTGAGGAGAGGAGAGATCAGGTGAGGTGAGGTGAGGAGAGATCAGGTGAGGAGAGATCATGTGAGGAGAGAGATCAGTTGAGGAGAGGAGAGATCAGGTGAGGAGAGGAGAGGAGAGATCATGTGAGGAGAGGAGAGATCAGGTGAGGAGAGATCAGGTGAGGAGAGGAGAGATCATGTGAGGAGAGGAGAGATCATGTGAGGAGAGGAGAGGAGAGATCATGTGAGGAGAGGAGAGATCAGGTGAGGAGAGGAGAGATCAGGTGAGGTGAGGAGAGGAGAGATCATGTGAGGAGAGGAGAGATCATGTGAGGAGAGGAGAGATCAGGTGAGGTGAGGTGAGGGTCTGTACTATAGACACAGATTGGTGTATTTATTTTGGAACTGTGACGCCACTGAGTTCTATGTTGCTAATAAGATACACAGGATTTATTTAGAACATTTGCTAACAGTCTCAGGTCTTAATGATCCCTATCAGCAGTCTCTCACCCACTATGTTTAGACACAGCACGTCTATGCATACCGTCAAGACACATTCACCACCATTCATTAGTATTGTGGCTGAAACTGTGCACCAGTGGTAGAGATACCAGCGCCAACGCTCGGCCTAGTTCTGTTGCAGCCCACCTAATAGCACTTGGCTTTAATAATTGAGATTTTTTTTTTGGGGGGGGGGGGTGTTAAAGAGGATATGGATTTGGGAAAAATAATCTTGTGGATAATATTATACTAATCTAAAAATAGTCCAGAGAAAACACTGGTTAACATCTGAGTACAGAGGGTGGTGGTGATGAGGACAGGTGGCCAGGCCTGGAGAAGGATGTAGCATGCAGTGACAGAGAGAGAGAGAGAGAGAGAGAGAGAGAGAGGGAGAGGGAGAGTAGAGAGAGAGAGAGAGAGGGGGAGAGAGAGAGACAGAGAAGAGTAGAGAGGGAGAGAGGGAGAGAGAGAGACAGAGAAGAGTAGAGAGGGAGAGAGGGAGAGAGTAGAGAGAGAGAGAGAAGAGTAGAGTAGTGTAGAGTAGAGAGAGAGAGAGGAAGAGAGAGGGGAAGAGAGAGAGGAAGAGAGAGAGGGAGAGAGAGAGAGAGAGAGAGAGAGAGAGAGAGAGAGAGAGAGAGAGAGAGAGAGTAGAGAGAGGGAGTGGGAGAGGGAGAGAAAGAGAGAGAGAGAGAGAGAGAGAGAGAGAGGAAGAGAGAGGAGGGAGAGAGAGAACAGGGACAGGAATCCTAACCGGATATTTGTCCCAGTTTTCTTTCGGAACGTTTTGGACTCACTGTGGCCATGCTGATCACACACACAACAACGACGTCACATTGAAACTACACGGAGCTGGTAAATCTATTTCTGGAAAATGTATTCATTCTATTTAATTACCACAACAATTACATGAAAAACTACAGAATGACAAACCAAATAAATATGTATATCAGACTAGAGGAACATGGAGGTTCCTGTATATCAGACTAGAGGAACATGGAGGTTCCTGTATATCAGACTAGAGGAACATGGAGGTTCCTGACTAGAGGAACATGGAGGTTCCTGTATATCAGACTAGAGGAACATGGAGGTTCCTGACTAGAGGAACATGGAGGTTCCTGTATATCAGACTAGAGGAACATGGAGGTTCCTGACTAGAGGAACATGGAGGTTCCTGTATATCAGACTAGAGGAACATGGAGGTTCCTGTATATCAGACTAGAGGAACATGGAGGTTCCTGACTAGAGGAACATGGAGGTTCCTGTATATCAGACTAGAGGAACATGGAGGTTCCTGTATATCAGACTAGAGGAACATGGAGGTTCCTGACTAGAGGAACATGGAGGTCCTGTATATCAGACTAGAGGAACATGGAGGTTCCTGTATATCAGACTAGAGGACATGGAGGTTCCTGACTAGAGGAACATGGAGGTTCTGTATATCAGACTAGAGGAACATGGAGGTTCCTGTATATCAGACTAGAAGAACATGGAGGTTCCTGACTAGAGGAACATGGAGGTTCCTGTATATCAGACTAGAGGAACATGGAGGTTCCTGTATATCAGACTAGAAGAACATGGATGTTCCTGACTAGAGGAACATGGAGGTTCCTGTATATCAGACTAGAGGAACATGGAGGTCCTGACTAGAGGAACATGGAGGTTCCTGTATATCAGACTAGAGGAACATGGAGGTTCCTGACTAGAGGAACATGGAGGTTCCTGTATATCAGACTAGAGGAACATGGAGGTTCCTGTATATCAGACTAGAGGAACATGGAGGTTCCTGTATATCAGACTAGAGGAACATGGAGGTTCCTGACTAGAGGAACATGGAGGTTCCTGTATATCAGACTAGAGGAACATGGAGGTTCCTGACTAGAGGAACATGGAGGTTCCTGTATATCAGACTAGAGGAACATGGAGGTTCCTGTATATCAGACTAGAGGAACATGGAGGTTCCTGTATATCAGACTAGAGGAACATGGAGGTTCCTGTATATCAGACTAGAGGAACATGGAGGTTCCTGACTAGAGGAACATGGAGGTTTATTCTCTGTTTTCTCTCTGGTGTGGAAGAGAATGAGGCTTGACCACTTTGGCCAATCAAAACATTGAAAAAACAATCCTTAGATTTGCGTCTTCATTACGACCTTTTGCAGCATGCACATTTATCAGAGGCACAGCTGACATAGACAATGGCGACAAAACAAACAAGCATCAGTGATTTTTTTTTTTTTTTTTATGCAAAAGCTGCAGCATCTAGCCCTCAGCTCCCAATCCCACCACCTCAGCTCCAAATCCCACCACCTCAGCTCCCAATCCCACCACCTCAGCTCCAAATCCCACCACCTCAGCTCCCAATCCCACCACCTCAGCTCCCAATCCCACCACCTCAGCTCCAAATCCCACCACCTCAGCTCCAAATCCCACCACCTCAGCTCCCAATCCCACCACCTCAGCTCCCAATCCCACCACCTCAGCTCCCAATCCCACCACCTCAGCTCCAAATCCCACCACCTCAGCTCCAAATCCCACCACCTCAGCTCCAAATCCCACCACCTCAGCTCCCAATCCCACCACCTCAGCTCCCAATCCCACCACCTCAGCTCCAAATCCCACCACCTCAGCTCCAAATCCCACCACCTCAGCTCCCAATCCCACCACCTCAGCTCCCAATCCCACCACCTCAGCTCCCAATCCCACCACCTCAGCTCCCAATCCCACCACCTCAGCTCCCAATCCCACCACCTCAGCTCCAAATCCCACCACCTCAGCTCCCAAATCCCACCACCTCAGCTCCAAATCCCACCACCTCAGCTCCCAAATCCCACCACCTCAGCTCCCAATCCCACCACCTCAGCTCCCAAATCCCACCACCTCAGCTATCTTGGCTCCCTAAGATGACAGGACAGCTCCTCTCCCTGCAGCTGGTACCGCCACCGCGGCCCCCATAGGCCTGCTACCATCCGCTGATATATGGACAAACAGTACGTTAAGGAACAAACTGGAGGCATACCCCATGGATAGATTGTAAAGAAGGTAAGATGGGCCGTGAAACATGTCACACACACACACACCTGTCAGTCTACAAGTCTCAAGGCTTGAAACTTTTAAACGAACGGAGTTTATACACAGTAAGTCATAGTGGACAGAATCCAAATGATCCAACACGAGCAATCAAGGGCGTACAAAGAGTCACGACGTATCATTGACAATGCTAAAGAGGAGACTCTTGAAGAAAATGTGTGACAGCATGAATGTGTTGAAAGCCACCTGTGCTGTGTACTACTGTACAAGCGTTTATTCCTATCACTATAATCTTCTTGAGCTGCACATCATCAATATGGGGGGGGGTAAACATTTGGTATGGACTCTTCCTGAGATGCACAATTTTTTTTATTTGCGAGCACATAATTGAGATAAAAGGTAACATCTCAATATTAATAGATAAATCTGCTAGCCATAGAAACCAAACTACGTTGGTAGTTTATCTCAAATGCGGACCAGTGACCTACATTTTGTCTTTCTTGATCTTATCGAGCTTCCCGACGAAAAGCCAGATACTATTGTGAAACATTTATTGTTGAATTTTTTACCAAACTTTTTTCCCCCTCATTAATCTACACACAATACCCCATAATGATAAAGCAATAAAAAAAAAATGGAAATTGATGCTAATTTATACAAAATAAAAAAACTGAACTATCACATTTATATAAATATTCAGACCCTTTACTCAGTACTTTGTGGAAGCACCTTTGGAAGTGATTACAGCCTTGAGTCTTCTTGGACATGATGCTACAAGCTTGGCACACCTGTATTTGGGGAGTTTCTCCCATTCGTCTCTGCAGATCCTCTCAAGTTCTGTCAGGTTGGATGGGGAGTGTTGCTGCACAGCTATTTTCTGTTATTTCCAGAGGTGTTTTATCAGGTTCAAGTCCGGGCCACTCAAGGACATTCAGAGACTTGTTCCGAAGCCACTCCTACGTTGTCTTGGCTGTGTGCTTAGGATTGTTGCCCTGTTGGAAGGTGAACCTTTGCCCCAGTCTGAGGTCCTGAGCACTCTGGAGCTGGTTTTCATTAAGAACCTCTCTGTACTTTGCTCCATTCATCTTTGCCTCGATCCTGACTAGTCTACCAGTCCCTGCCTCTGAAAAACATTTCCACAGCAGGATGCTGCCACCACCATGCTTCATCATAGGGATGGTGCCATGTTTCCTCCAGATGTGATTCTTGGAATTCAGGACAAAGAGTTCAATATTGGTTTCATCAGACCAGAGAATCTTGTTTCTCATGGTCTGAGACTTTAGGTGCCTTTTGGCAAACTCCAAGTGGGCTGTCAAGTGCCTTTTACTGAGGAGTGGCTTCTGTCTGGCCGCTCTCCCATAAAGGCCTGAATGGTGGAGTACTGCAGAGATGGTTGTCCTTCTAGAAGGTTCTCCCATCTCCACAGAGGAACTCTAGAGCTCTGTCAGAGTGACCATCGGGTTCTTGGTCACCTGCCTGACCAAGGCCCTACTCGCCTGATTGCTCAGTTTGGACGGGCGGACAGCTCTAGGAAGAGTCTTGGTGGTTCCAAACTTCTTCCATTAAAGAATGATGGAGGCCACTGTGTTCTTGGGGACCTTCAATGCTGTAGAAATGTTTTGGTACCCTTCCCCAGATCTGTGCCTTGACACAATCCTGTCTCGGAGCTCTACGGACAATTCCTTTGACCTCATGGCTTGGTTTTTGCTCTGACATACACTGTCAACTGTGGGACCTTATATAGACAGGTTTGTGCTTTCCAAATCATGTAAAATCAATTTAATTTACCACAAATGGACTCCAATCAAGTTGTATAAATATCTCAATCATCAAAGGATGATCAAATTGTTTTATTTAATCCATTTTAAAATAAGGCTGTAACATAACAAAATATGGAAAAAGTCAAGGAACTCAGTCCAGCTTTAAACTTACTCTAGAAAGTTGTAATAGTAGAATGTACAAGGTGACATGTCTAAATCGGGTATTGCATCATCAGTTCATCTTGTCATGTCATTACAGACCTTAGAGAGATATTTATAACTTGTCAGAAATGTCCAGATCAACTAGCTCATGTCAGCTAACGTTCTATATAAAAAATAAAATGTAGCCCATTGATATTGTTGGAATTTTTTTGTCGCTCAAAAATCACATGAATACACATTAGAAATGTATAGAAATGCACAAAAAAAATTGCTTTAAAACTGCAAAATGTTAGTAGCAGCCCATGACAAGATGTGTAGAATTGGAGGAAATAAGCTTTAAACCTGCAAAATTCTCTCCACCAACAAGAGAACAAGAGGAGCGTGAACCTTTTCTGTCATCAACGTGATTGGGCGAGAGTGAAAAAGTTCAGGAACACCTGGTCTAAACCATAGACTGGAACTGGAGGTTTGTAGTATGAACCACTTTCAAATCTTCATGGACAAACTGTACACCGTATACAGTCGATCTCCCCAAAACCAGAACCAAATCGCTGAGTGCGCTGCCGAACTGCAGCAACAAGCTGGCCAAAAATAGAGAGCGTATTAGCAACACGCTGGGCAGCTGACTTCAAAGGACTCCGCGCTCACTTTGAGCCGGCCGAATCGGTCCCGAACAAGAACAGAAAAAGGATCTACACGCATATTCTCATCTGAGTGACATCAATCAAATCATTGGCATGCAGAAGCAGTTTGGACGTTTCACCAGTAAAAAAACAAAAAACAGCAAGAATTATCATTTCACAACTGACAGTGACGATGATTGTGAAATGAGATATGCCTAACTTGGTGTTTGAGGTTATTAAATATGAAGGGAAAAAAACACATTCTTGAGACAATATGAGTTGACACAGGCAGACGTTGTAGTTGGAGGATGCATTTTACGCGTATTCTATAACGACGGGCTTTTCAATAGGCTACATCTGTAGGTACAAACTTTGATTGAAGAAATTATGACATCATTTGCTTTTTTTTCCTTCTTCTCTTTTAAAAAATAAATAAATAAATAGCTCCGCTTAAACAATAGTACTACACCACTGAACAGTATGTCTAAAGAACATGACTGTTGTGTGTCTTCATTATGAATTCAAACCGTTTCAACACGGACTGCCTATTGGTTGAGATCAAATTCGTCTGCAACACATTCTCAGCGATATTTGCTGGAATAACATTTGACTGGTGTGTGTGTGGGGGGGGGGGGGGGGGGGGGTGAAATGCAAACCTATGCTTTGGATGCTTAGTCAACCAGTTCTGAATTGGATCATTGTGATCTGAGCAGGCCTGGCAGATAAGAAACGACAGTACAGGCTCCGGCATTTCTTTTAAACTCACCACTGTGGATGCAGTGAGGCAGGCAAGGGAGAGGGGCAGGAAGGGGGGGAGACAGGGAGGTAGGGAGGGAGGGAGGCAGGAAGGGGAGAAGACAGGGAGGTAGGGAGGGAGGCAAGAAGGCAGGCAGGGAGGTAGGGAGGCAGGGAAGGAGGCAGGGAGGTAGGGAGAGATGCAGGGAGCCAGGCATGCAGGAAGGGAGGGAGGTATGCCGGCAGGGAGGCAGGCAGTCAGGCAGAGGCAGGTAGGGAGTTTGACAGGCAAAGAATCAGAGAGGTAGGGAGGGAGGAAGAGTGGGAGGAAGGCAGAGAGGGAAGAAGGCAGGTAGGGAGGGTGGGTGGGTGGGTGGGTGGTAGGGAGGCAGGTAATGAGGCAGACAGACAGGGTCGGCTGAGGCTCTGTATTGAAAGCCTTGCAGCAGCCCACACCAACACAGTTCATTAATTCAAGGTCACCCTCGAAAGCCTATAATGCAGTATGATCACTGCCAGCCATGTTAGCATTGATTCAGTACTGGTACTCTGTGTATATAGCCATGTTATCATTGACTCAGTACTGGTACTCTGTATATATAGCCATGTTAGCATTGATTCAGTACTGGTACTCTGTGTATATAACCATGTTAGCATTGACTCAGTACTGGTACTCTGTGTATATAGCCATGTTATCATTGACTCAGTACTGGTACTCTGTGTATATAGCCATGTTATCATTGACTCAGTACTGGTACTCTGTGTATATAACCATGTTATCATTGACTCAGTACTGGTACTCTGTGTATATAGCCATGTTATCATTGACTCAGTACTGGTACTCTGTGTATATAGCCATGTTATCATTGACTCAGTACTGGTACTCTGTGTATATAGCCATGTTATCATTGACTCAGTACTGGTACTCTGTGTATATAGCCATGTTATCATTGACTCAGTACTGGTACTCTGTGTATATAGCCATGTTATCATTGACTCAGTACTGGTACTCTGTGTATATAGCCATGTTATCATTGACTCAGTACTGGTACTCTGTGTATATAGCCATGTTATCATTGACTCAGTACTGGTACTCTGTGTATATAGCCATGTTATCATTGACTCAGTACTGGTACTCTGTGTATATAGCCATGTTATCATTGACTCAGTACTGGTACTCTGTGTATATAGCCATGTTATCATTGACTCAGTACTGGTACTCTGTGTATATAGCCATGTTATCATTGACTCAGTACTGGTACTCTGTGTATATAGCCATGTTATCATTGACTCAGTACTGGTACTCTGTGTATATAGCCATGTTATCATTGACTCAGTACTGGTACTCTGTGTATATAGCCATGTTATCATTGACTCAGTACTGGTACTCTGTGTATATAGCCATGTTATCATTGACTCAGTACTGGTACTCTGTGTATATAACCATGTTATCATTGACTCAGTACTGGTACTCTGTGTATATAGCCATGTTATTGTTACTCATTGTGTATTTATTATTACATTTTTTAAATATTTTTTTTAATATTTTCTTTCTCTCTTCATTGTTGGGAACGATCTGTAACTAATAATTTCACTGTTAGTCTACACCTGTTATTTACGAAGCATGTGACGAATAAAACTTGATTTTATTTTATTTTAGAACATAGATGTGACATTCAGGGCCGTGATTGGTGGACTGAGAGACATGAAAAACAGCTTCTATTTTAAGAACATTAGACTGTTAAATAGCCATCAATAGCCGTCCTCCACCCAGTACTCTGCCCTGAACTTTAGTCACTGTTACTACCCGGCTACCACCTGGTGGTCTACCCTGCACCTTAGAGACTGCTGTCCTATGAATGCTGCCTTCAAAAAGTATGCTCCCCTTTACCTTCTCCACATTTTGTTGTGTAACAGCCTGAATTTAAAATGCATTTAATTTAGATTTTTGGGGGGGGTCACTGGTGTACACACAATACCCAATAATGTCAAAGTGGAATTATTACATTTGTCAATTTTTTTGTACAAATCAATTCAAAATGAAAAGCTGAAATATCAATAAGTATTCAATCTCTTTATTAAATAAGTTAATGACTAAACATGGGCTTTAAAACATCACAAAAAGTTGTATGGACTCACGCTGTGTGCAATAGTAGTGTTTAACATGATTTGTGAATGACTATCTCATCTCTGTACCCCACACATACAATTATCTGTAAGGTCCCTCAGTCGAGCAGTGAATTTCAAACACAGATTCAACCACAAAGACCAGGGAGGTTTTCCAATGCCTCGCAAAGAAGGGCAGACATTGAATTGAGCATGGTGCAGTAATAAATTACACTTTGGAGGGTGTATCAACACACCCAGTCACTACAAAGATACAGGTGTCCTACAGAAGGTTTCATTCTACTCCGGCAACTGAGTTAGTAAGGAGTCCTTCTTAACTCAGTTGCCGGAGAGGAAGGAAACCGCTCAGGGGTTTCACCATGAGGTCAACGGTGGCTTTAAAACAGTTACAGAGTTTAATGGCTGTGATAGGAGAAAACTGACGATGGATCAACAACATGAAGGTACTCCACAATACTAACTTAATTATTCGCCAAAAAATGTGGAAAAGCAATTCACTTTTTGACCTGAAAAGGAAGTGTTACGTTTGGGACAAATCCAATACAACACTTTACTGAGTACCACCCTCCATATTTGTAAGCATAGTGGTGGCTGCATCATGTTATGGGTATGCTTGTAATTGTTAAGGACTGGGGAGTCTTTCAGGATAAAATGAAACATAATGAAACATAATGGAGCTAAGCATTTCTAATGGAGGGTCTATAATGTAGGCTAGATGAATCAACTAGTTAGATATATCATCTCTAATGAAGGCTAGATGAGTCAACTAGTTTAGATATATCTAATGTAGGCTAGATTAATCAACTAGTTAGATATATCATCTCTAATGAAGGCTATCATCTCTAATGTAGGCTAGATGAATCAACTAGTTAGATATATCATCTCTAATGTAGGCTAGATGAATCAACTAGTTAGATATATCATCTCTAATGTAGGCTAGATGGATCAACTAGTTAGATATATCATCTCTAATGAAGGCTATCATCTCTAATGTAGGCTAGATTAATCAACTAGTTTAGATATATCATCTCTAATGAAGGCTAGATGAATCAACTAGTTAGATATATCATCTCTAATGTAGGCTAGATGAATCAACTAGTTAGATATATCATCTCTAATGTAGGCTAGATGAATCAACTAGTTAGATATATCATCTCTAATGTAGGCTAGATGGATCAACTAGTTTAGATATATCATCTCTAATGTAGGCTAGATGAATCAACTAGTTAGATATATCATCTCTAATGAAGGCTAGATGAATCAACTAGTTAGATATATCATCTCTAATGTAGGCTAGATGGATCAACTAGTTAGATATATCAGCTGATCACCTCATAGGAGGGCAAAGGGTCATGTGCTCCAGCACTCCTAGGGCTCCATCTGTGCATGTACCTGCTGGAATCTCATGAGTTCAACCTCTCATTTGGCTCTAATAAATTCATTATTTTACTATATGGTTATAAAATATGACTTTAGATTATTTTATTTTTTTTGTATATAAACAATATCTTAACCTCCATATGTCAGAGACATTGTAACACTTTCATTCGTGTTTTGGTCCAGCACATACACTACCTACACACCACCAGACAACTGTACAATAAAATTAATGTGTGAAAGCTGTCAGTTTGTAGAAAATTAAAAGATTACAACACAGAAAACAATTCGTAATTTTTAAATCTACGTGGTTGAATGCCTCATTACCCCCTCCCCAACTGCCAACGGTTATCCAAATGGAGAGAGAGAGAGAGAGAGAGAACATAATCCAGGCGAGAAAAAAACTGTAGCCTGCTCTTCTCTCCTGCAGCCTACTGTAGAAAGGGGTCGAAATTCGAGCCAGCACATCCTACATGGGATCAAAAACAAATCCCTTTTCTATTGCAGTCCACCACACCATATTGACCAACTGGTTGTCACCAAAGACAAATTCAATATTATCCTTTATGTTATGCAATTCATTTATTTATCAAACCCATATATGTGTTTTTTTTTTGAAAAATAAAATATGTTCAATGCCATGGAATGTAAGAATTCGTTTATTTCTGGCGAATATTGCCGCATAATTTGTGACTAAACAGCAACTTAAACGCGTCCTTACCAGTATATCAGCTTGTTATTATGAAGAATGGCTGGGGTCTTGTCTGAGGCGCAGTTGATGCACCACATTGTTGGTAACTAACTCACGTCTCGTCCGGGTGCATAAAAAAACGTTATTCCTTTTTGTAGTTAATTTGGCTCGACGCACGGACAGCCGCACGTAGAGAGACGCACGCCAATGATTCGCTCTGATACCATGCTTCTGTTATCTCAAGGTAGAGGACGTCGTTAACTCAAGAAGAGAGAAGAAGAGAAACATCGACAGTCCTCGGCTCAATCCCCATCAAACCTCTATAATTCCCCATCGTCCTCTCTTCCTCCCTCTAATTTCTTTGAATCTCTAAACGCGGCAGTTTCTATCTCTCTCTCTCTCTCTGGGCGCGCAGGGCTGCTGTCTGCCTGAGCAGAGCAGCGTGACACAGCAGTCACAGCAACAACACTACTGCTGCTCGTCTGATTTCAGGCTCCAGTCAACACTCTCATCAAGTGGGGGGGTGGAAGGGGGGGGGGGGGGTGTAGACATATTTTAATCTCTCTATGCTCTCCCAAGTGTTTTTTGTTTTTTTTCAATTGGAATACATCCTCAGATGAAAGACAGACATATTATAGTCCATGGACTAATATTATTTTATGATGAATTCATTTGAAAATAATTTATTTAGTTATTACAGCCCAATATACATTTTTTTTCCTGGGGCCCACACTGCCGTACTGTATGTAACATATAGCATTAGGCCTAGTCGACCTGTCCCTTCGTCTCAAAGACATTTTGCAGAGTGCAGTGAAACATGAACCTGAACTGAACGGCCTTGTCCCTGCATGGCTCCTACTGACAACAACAGAGGTACATCATCCACACCCAGGCTCTGTGCTGTGTGACAATGTAAAGTGACAATAGCCGAGACTAGAAACTAGCAGCTTGTTTTCCCCATGCATCACCTCTATCTCCCTCTCTCTCTCTCTCTGACAGAACCAGAGGGAAAGCTTCTCTCTCTCTCTCTCCCTGTCCCTCCACACACACACACACACACACACACACACACACACACACACACACACACACACACACACACACACACACACACACACACACACACACACACACACACACACACACACACACACACACACACACACTGAATTATTGCCTTGAAGACAACACTCTATAATTCATTATAAGCAGCAGTCTCTCACACTATCTCTCTCTCTCCACCCTCCTCTCTCTCTCTCTCTCTCTCTCTCTCTCTCAATTCAATTGAATTCAATTTAAGGGCTTTATTGGCATGGGAAACATATGTTAACATTGCCAAAGCAAGTGAAGTAGATAATATACACAAGTGAAATAAACAATAAAATGAACATTAAACATTACACTCACAGAAGTTCCAAAAGAATAAAGACATTTCAAATGTCATATTATGTATATATACAGTGTTTTAACGATGTGCAAATAGTTAAAGTACAAAATGGAAAATAAATAAACATAAATATGGGTTGTATTTACAATGGTGTTTGTTCTTCACTGGTTGCCCTTTTCTTGTGGCAACAGGTCACAAATCTTGCTGCTGTGATGTCACACTGTGGTATTTCACCCAATAGATATGGGAGTTTATCAAAATTGGGTTTGTTATCAAATTCTTTGTGGATCTGTGTAATCTGAGGGAAATATGTGTCTCTAATATGGTCATACAGGTTAGGAAGTGCAGCTCAGTTTCCACCTCATTTTGTGGGCAGTGTGCACATAGCCTGTCTTCTCTTGAGAGCCAGGTCTGCCTACTGCGGCCTTTCTCAATACCAAGGCTATGCTCACTGATTCTGTACATAGTCAAAGATTTCCTTAAGTTTGGGTCAGTCACAGTGGTCAGGTATTCTGCTACTGTGTATTCTCTGTTTATGTCCCAAACTGATCTGTTTCACCTGTCTTTGTGCTTGTCTCCAACCCCCTCCAGGTGTCACCCATCTTCCCCATTATCCTCAGTGTATTTATACCTGTGTTCTCTGTTTGTCTGTTGCCAGTTGGTTTTGTTTCGTCAAGCCTACCAGTGTTTTTCCTGTGCTCTTGTCTGTCTCTAGTTCCTGTTTTCTAGCTTTCCCGGTTTTGACCATTCTGCCTGCCTTGACCCTGAGCCTGCCTGTCGTTCTGTACCTTTCGGACTCTGCTCTGGATTACTGACCTCTCTCTGCCCTTGACCCTGAGCCTGCCAGCCTTTCTGTACCTTTCGGACTCTGCTCTGGATTACTGACCTCTCTCCGCCCTTGACCTGTCGTTTGCCTGCTCCCCTGTTTTTGTACTAAACTTTTGTTACTTCAACACTGTCTGCATCTGGGTCTTCTCCTGAGCCAGTTTAGGGCTAAATAACATTCTAGTTTGCTCTGTTGTTGTTGTTGTTGTTGTTGTTGTTGTTGTTGTTGTTGTTAATGCTCTCCAATCCAGCGTACAATCTGGCGAATTACAATGAATTAAAGTAACAGTTGTTGATGACCAGCTCCGTATATTCAAAACAAATTAACTCATTCTGTGTCACTCTGATAATGATTCCAAAATACAACACCAACTCCATATGTTGTAGCCTGAAGTGTGTGTGTGTGTGTGTGTGTGTGTGTGTGTGTGTGTGTGTGTGTGTGTGTGTGTGTGTGTGTGTGTGTGTGTCCTCCATGTGTCCTGGGTCCATACATAGGCCTGAAGGCATGTGTTACCATTATTACAGGCCAGCTTTGGCCTGATAGATTTCTCTACTCTGGATCTCCAGAGACTCAATGAAAACCATTTACTTACAAAACCTAAAATTAAATTAGCTAATATTATGTAGGTTTCTGAACGGTATTACTCCTAAACAATGCCTCTAATGGTAGAGTACTGAAGGTACAGATGCCATATCTTAATTTGATCATCCTGTTGTTGCAGGAAATGCAAACTTGTAGTGTGTTCAAGGTTTATAAAAAGGCTTCTAATTTTTGTAATTTCCACTTAAGATTTTCAGATTTGATTTGCTCTAACAAAAACTTTATCAACCCCTACAAAAAAAAAAAACATCTGTTGTTGCAGGATAATTTTCCTGCTGTGAGAAACTGGGTCAAATTAAGATAGGGTATCTGTAGGTGCTAGGTATGCTGGGGATTCAGAACAGCTTCAGGTACTGCTATAATTTCAATCAGGTTAAATAAATAAAAAACATTGTGAGGTGTTTTTTCCCTCTCTAAAGACCTCTTAACGGACAGCTGATTTGACAAAAATGAGTCATTTTCAATGTTTGTTGAGAGCCTGCATTTGTTAACAGATGCTATAACACAAACACATTCATCTAGACCTCGGTGCAGTTGCTCAAGTGTCATAACACAATAAATTCTGTTGCGCCGTATGTACAGTACACACAAGATACATGTAGAAATCAATCAGGAAAGAGAAGCAGGGGGACTGAGGAAAGAGAGAAGTAGGAGGACTGAGGAAAGAGAGAAGCAGGGGGCTGAGGAAAGAGAGAAGCAGAGGGACTGAGGAAAGAGAGAAGTAGGAGGACTGAGGAAAGGGAGAAGCAGGGGGACTGAGGAAAGAGAGAAGCAGGGGGGCTGAGGAAAGGGAGAAGCAGGGGGGCTGAGGAAAGAGAGAAGCAAGGGGGCTGAGGAAAGAGAGAAGCAGGGGGACTGAGGAAAGAGAGAAGCAGGGGGGCTGAGGAAAGGGAGAAGCAGGGGGACAGGAAAGAGAAGCAGGGGGACTGAGGAAAGGGAGAAGCAGGGGGGCTGAGGAAAGAGAGAAGCAGGGGGCTGAGGAAAGAGAAGCAGGGGGACTGAGGAAAGGGAGAAGCAGGGGGGCTGAGGAAAGAGAGAAGCAGGGGACTGAGGAAAGAGAGAAGCAGGGGGACTGAGGAAAGAGAGAAGCAGGGGGGCTGAGGAAAGAGAGAAGCAGGGGACTGAGGAAAGAGAGAAGCAGGGGACTGAGGAAAGAGAGAAGCAGGGGGACTGAGGAAAGAGAGAAGCAGGGGGGCTGAGGAAAGAGAGAAGCAGGGGGGCTGAGGAAAGAGAAGCAGGGGGACTAAGGAAAGAGAGAAGCAGGGGGACTGAGGAAAGAGAGAAGCAGGGGGGCTGAGGAAAGAGAAGCAGGGGGACTGAGGAAAGAGAGAAGCAGGGGGACTGAGGAAAGGGAGAAGCAGGGGGGCTGAGGAAAGAGAGAAGCAGGGGGGCTGAGGAAAGAGAAGCGGGGGGGCTGAGGAAAGAGAGAAGCAGGGGGACTGAGGAAAGAGAGAAGTAGGGGGACTGAGGAAAGAGAGAAGCAGGAGGACTAAGGAAAGAGAGAAGCAGGGGGACTGAGGAAAGAGAGAAGCAGGGGGGCTGAGGAAAGAGAGAAGCAGGAGGACTGAGGAAAGAGAGAAGCAGGGGGGCTGAGGAAAGAGAGAAGCAGGAGGACTGAGGAAAGAGAGAAGTAGGAGGACTGAGGAAAGAGGGAAGCAGGAGGACTGAGGAAAGAGAGAAGCAGGGGGGCTGAGGAAAGAGAGAAGCAGGGGGGCTGAGGAAAGAGAGAAGCAGGGGGACTGAGGAAAGAGAGAAGCAGGGGGGCTGAGGAAAGAGGGAAGCAGGAGGACTGAGGAAAGAGAGAAGCAGGAGGACTGAGGAAAGAGAGAAGTAGGAGGACTGAGGAAAGAGAAGCAGGGGACTGAGGAAAGGGAGAAGCAGAGGGACTGAGGAAAGAGAGAAGCAGGGGGACTGAGGAAAGAGAGAAGTAGGAGGACTAAGGAAAGAGAGAAGCAGGGGGACTGAGGAAAGAGAGAAGCAGAGGGACTGAGGGAAGACCAGTGGAACCCATGATGAATAAAATAACAGTTTCCTATGCCCCTCTTCTTTACTCCTCCATTTACATCCATCATTTATTCTCCCTCCCCGTTTTCCTATTCTCCTTTCATCTTCTATTCCTTCCCATTTTCCTCCCTATCTGTCCCTTGCACTAATCCACTCCACCTCCCTCTCCCTCCTCTCTACCATCCTGCTTTTCTTTTTATCATTCTGTCATTCCTACCCTCTTCTCAGCCTTTCTATTTCTCCTTCCTCTCCTCTCCTCTCCTCTCCTCTCCTCTCCTCTCCTCTCCTCTCCTCTCCTCTCCTCTCCTCTCCTCTCCTCTCCTCTCCTCTCCTGTCCTCTCCTCTCCTCTCCTCCCTCCTCTTCTTTCCTCTACTCCCCTCCTCTTCTCTCCTCTCCTTCATCTCCTCTGCTCCTTCATCTCCTCTCCTTCCTCTCCTCTCCTTCATCTCCTCCCTCTCCTCTTCTCCTTTGTCATTCTGTAATCAAGTTTAGCTGCAGGACGAGTCATACACAGAAGAGAGAGAGAGGGAGAGGGAGAGAGCGAGAGGGATAGAGAGAGTTAGAGACGGAGTAGGGAGGAGGAAGAGGTTGCTAAGAAACGGTTGCTGTGAAACTAAGGGGAGCGGTGCTGGAAGCGGCAGTCAAGAGTGTTGCCTTGGCGACTGGGGTTTCACACTATCCTGCTGGATTTAGCTGCAATATGGGAGGGCCTCCGACTGAACGTATCACACGAATGAAACGTATAAAACATCATATGACAGGTATAATATATCATATGACAGGTATATGACAGGTACAGTGAGGAAAAAAAGTATTTGATCCCCTGCTGATTTTGTACGTTTGCCCACTGACAAAGAAATGATCAGTCTATAATTTTAATGGTAGGTTTATTTGAACAATGAGAGACAGAATAACAACAAAAAATCCAGAAAAACGCATGTCAAAAATGTTATAAATTGATTTGCATTTTAGTGAGGGAAATAAGTATTTGACCCCCTCTGCAAAACATGACTTAGTACTTGGTGGCAAAACCCTTTTGGGAATCACAGAGGTCAGACGTTTCTTGTAGTTGGCCACCAGGTTTGCACACATCTCAGGAGGGATTTTGTCCCACTCCTCTTTGCAGATCTTCTCCAAGTCATTAAGGTTTCGAGGCTGACGTTTGGCAACTCAAGCCTTCAGCTCCCTCCACAGATTTTCTATGGGATTAAGGTCTGGAGACTGGCTAGGCCACACCAGGACCTTAATGTGCTTCTTCTTGAGCCACTCTTTTGTTGCCTTGGCCGTGTGTTTTGGGTCATTGTCATGCTGGAATACCCATCCACGACCCATTTTCAATGCCCTGGCTGAGGGAAGGAGGTTCTCACCCAAGATTTGACGGTACATGGCCCCGTCCATCGTCCCTTTGATGCGGTGAAGTTGTGCTGTCCCCTTAGCAGAAAAACACCCCCAAAGCATAATGTTTCCACCTCCATGTTTGACGGTGGGGATAGTGTTCTTGGGGTCATAGGCAGCATTTCTCCTCCTCCAAACACGGCGAGTTGAGTTGATGCCAAAGAGCTCCATTTTGGTCTCATCTGACCACAACACTTTCACCCACTTGTCCTCTGAATCATTCAGATGTTCATTGGCAAACTTCAGACGGGCATGTATGTGTGCTTGCTTGAGCAGGGGGACCTTGCGGGTGCTGCAGGATTTCAGTCCTTCACGGCGTAGTTGTTTTCTTGGTGACTATGGTCCCAGCTGCCTTGAGATCATTGACAAGATCCTCCCGTGTAGTTCTGGGCTGATTCCTCACTGTTCTCATGATCATTGCAACTCCACAAGGTGAGATCTTGCATGGAGCCCCAGGCTGAGGGATTTGACATTTTTTTTGTGTTTCTTCCATTTGCAAATAATCGCACCAAATGTTGTCACCTTCTCACCAAGCTGCTTGGCGATGGTCTTGTAGCCCATTCCAGCCATGTGTAGGTCTACAATGTTGTCCCTAACATCCTTGGAGAGCTCTTTGGTCTTGGCCATGGTGGAGAGTTTGGAATCTGATTGATTGATCGCTTCTGTGGACAGGTGTCTTTTATACAGGTAACAAGCTGAGATTAGGAGCACTCCCTTTAAGAGTGTGCTCCTAATCTCAGCTCGTTACCTGTATAAAAGACACCTGGGAGCCAGAACTCTTTCTGATTGAGAGGGAGTCAAATACTTATTTCCCTCATTAAAATGTAAATCAATTGATAACATTTTTGACATGTGTTTTCTGGATTTTTTTTTTGTTCTTCTGTCTCTCACTGTTCAAATGTACCTACAATTAAAATTATAGACTGATAATTTCTTTATCAGTGGGCAAATATACAAAATCAGCAGGGGATCAAATACTTTTTTCCCTCAATGTATAATATATCATATGACAGGTATAATACAACATATGACAGGTATAATATATCATATGACAGGTATAATACAACATATGACAGGTATAATACATCATATGACAGGTATAACACATCATATGACAGGTATAACACATCATATGACAGGTATAATACATCATATGACAGGTATATGACAGGTATAATACAACATATGACAGGTATAACACATCATATGACAGGTATAATACATCATATGACAGGTATAATACATCATATGACAGGTATAACACATCATATGACAGGTATAATACATCATATGACAGGTATATGACAGGTATAACACATCATATGACAGGTATAATACATCATATGGCAGGTATATGACAGGTATAACACATCATATGACAGGTATAATATATCATATGGCAGGTAGAATACATCATATGACAGGTATAACACATCATGTGACAGGTAGAATACATCATATGACAGGTATAATACATCATACGACAGGTATAATACATCATATGACAGGTATAATACATCATACGACAGGTATAATACATCATATGACAGGTATAATACGTCATACGACAGGTATAATACATCATATGACAGGTATAATACATCATACGACAGGTATAATACATCATATGACAGGTATAATACATCATACGACAGGTATAATACATCATATGACAGGTATAATACATCATACGACAGGTATAATACATCATATGACAGGTATAACACATCATATGACAGGTATAATACATCATATGACAGGTATATGACAGGTATAACACATCATATGACAGGTATAATACATCATATGACAGGTATAATACATCATATGACAAGTATAATACAACATATGACAAGTATAATACATCATATGACAGGTATAATACATCATATGACAGGTATAATACATCATATGACAGGTATAATACATCATACGACAGGTATAATACATCATACGACAGGTATAATACATCATACGACAGGTATAATACATCATATGACAGGTATAATACATCATATGACAGGTATAATACATCATATGACAGGTATAATACATCATACGACAGGTATAATACATCATATGACAGGTATAATACATCATATGACAGGTATAATACATCATATGACAGGTATATGACAGGTATAATACATCATATGACAGGTATAATACAACATATAACAGGCATATGACAGGTATAATACATCATATGACAGGTATAATACATCATATGACTGGTATAATACATGATGTGACAGGTATAATACATCATATGACAGGTATAATACATCATACGACAGGTATAATACATCATACGACAGGTATAATACATCATATGACAGGTATAATACATCATATGACAGGTATATGTCAGGTATAATACATCATATGACAGGTATATGTCAGGTATAATACATCATATGACAGGTATAATACATCATATGACAGGTATAATACAACATATGACAGGTATATGTCAGGTATAATACGTCTTATGACAGGTATAATACATCATACGACAGGTAGAATACATCATTGGACAGGTAGATTGAGTTGGGAGGGCCTCTGTCTTTACATACAGTATGAAATGTATGACAACAACAAATGTATGAAACACATTGATGTTAATGTCCAGTACGGAGAGAGAGAGACATTGTATTGAAGTAAATCATTAAATGCACAACCTTGAAGGTGGGTGTTACTGGTTGATGTTAACATCAATGGCTCCAAAAACAGCACAACTGTCACGCCCTGAACTGTTTTACCTGTCTTTGTAATTGTCTCCAACCCCCCTCCAGGTGTCGTCCATCTTCCCTATTATCCCCTGTGTATTTATACCTGTGTTCTCTGTTTGTCTGTTGCCAGTTCGTCTTCTTTGTCAAGTCAACCAGTGTTTTTGTGTCTCAGCTCTTGCTTTTTCCTGTCTCTCTTTTCTCATCCTCCTGGTTTCAGACCCTTTTGCCTGTCCTGAACCTGTACCCACGTGCCTGACCACTCTGCCTGCCTCTGACCCTGTACCCACCTGCCTGACCACTCTGCCTGCCTCTGACCCTGAGCCTGCCATGACGTCTGTTGCCTTTGCCCCTACTCTGGATTACCTACCCGTCGTTGTAATAAACATTGTTACTTCAACACAGTCTGCACTTGCGTCTTATCTGAAATGTGACAACAACTGTAAAAGCAAGTCCTAATTCAGTGTCTGGATTTTGTATCTGTTTACCCATCCCAACATTCAATTCACAAGTCATACATTTCCTCATTATGCAAATGAATGTTTATTTTACTGCTAATTCACTGAAGTTATGCTTATTCACTGAGTTTGTGAAGCTAAAATAGAAGCATCTGCTCATTTCCATAAAGATAAACACAGTAAGCAACAGCCAAAATATACACACACAGACACACAGACACACACACGCACACACACACACACACACACACACACACACACACACACCACACACACACACACACACACACACACACACACACACACACACACACACACACACACACACACACACACACACACAAACACACACACACACACACACACACAGACACACACACAGACACACACACACACACACGCACACACACACACACACACACACACACACACACACACACACACACACACACACACACACACACACACAAACACACAACACACACACACACACACACACACACACACACACACACACACACACACACACACACACGCTCACACACACACACATAAATCAAATCAAACTGCATTTGTGAAATGCTTACTTACAAGCCCTTAACCAACAGTGCAGTTCAAGAAAGAATTAAGAAAATATTTACCAAATAAACTAAAGTAAAAAAGTATAAAAAATTAAAACAATAACAAAGCTATATACAGGGGGTACCGGTACTGAGTCAGTGTGTGGGGCGACAGGTTAGTTGAGGTAATTTGTACATGTAGGTAGGGGTGAAGTGACTATGCACACACACACACACACACGTAAACACATTCACACATTCACACACACACACACACACACACACACACACACACACACACACACACACACACACACACACACACACATACACACACACACACACATGCACACATGCACGCACACACACGCAGATATATGCACACACACAAGCACACACATATACACACACATATACACACACACATGCACACAAACACACAGACACACACACGTGCACACACACACATACATACACACACACATGCACACATGCAGGCACAAACACACAGGAACACACACACACACACACGTGCACACACACAGCCAAAAGGAGATTTGCCTGTCTTCTACAGTACACCGTTATCCTTGTATAGTAGCTAACATACTGAAGTCCTGACTCAGTATAATATATGGAGAGAAGGTTCAAAATACTCCTTTTCAATTGGAAGATTTAAAAATACTCTGCTCTTGTACAGTCGTGGCCAAAAGTTTTGAGAATGACACAACTATTAATTTTCACAAAGTCTGCTGCCTCAGTTTGTATGATGGCAATTTGCATATACTCCAGAATGTTATGAAGAGTGATCAGATGAATTGCAATTAATTGCAAAGTCCCTCTTTTTGCCATGCAAATGAACTGAATCCCCCCTAAAACATTTCCACTGCATTTCAGCCCTGCCACAAAAGGACCAGCTGACATCATGTCAGTGATTCTCTCGTTAACACAGGTGTAAGTGTTGACGAGGACAAGGCTAGACGTCACTCTGTCATGCTGATTGAGTTCGAATAACAGACTGAAAGCTTCAAAAGGAGGGTGGTGCTTGGAATCATTGTTCTTCCTCTGTCAAACATGGTTACCTGCAAGGAAACACGTGCCATTATCATTGCTTTGCACAAAAAGGGCTTCACAGGCAAGGATATTGCTGCCAGTAAGATTGCACCTAAATCAACCATTTATCAGATCATCAAGAACTTCAAGGAGAGCGGTTCAATTGTTGTGAAGAAGGCTTCAGGGCTCCCAAGAAAGTCTAGCAACCGCCAGGACCGTCTCCTAAAGTTGATTCAGCTGCGGGATCAGGGCACCACCAGTACAGAGTTTGCTCAGGAATGGCAGCAGGCAGGTGTGAGTGCATCTGCACGCACAGTGAGGCGAAAGCTTTTGGAGGATGGCCTGGTGTCAAGAAGGGCATCAAAGAAGCCACTTCTCTCCAGGAAAAACATCAGGGACAGACTGATATTCTGCAAAAGGTACAGGGATTGGACTGCTGAGGACTGGGGGAAAGTCATTTTCTCTGATGAATCCTATTTCCGATTGTTTGGGGCATCCGGAAAAAAGCTTGTCCGGAGAAGCCAAGGTGAGCGCTACCATCAGTCCTGTGTCATGCCAACAGTAAAGCATCCTGAGACCATTCATGTGTGGGGTTGCTTCTCAGCCAAGGGAGTGGGCTCACTCACAATTTTGGGCAAGAAGGGGAATTGTTTGTCCTCTCTACGCTGCGGATTTGTAGGCATTAGGGTTGCCGGGCTACGTCCCGTTCCACTGTATTTAGGAGCTGTTCTCCTATTTTGTTTGCGTGTGCGCCCTGCCTTGTTGCGGCATTTTTTGACTATTTATTAAAGGTGTGTTTCACGGACCTCAGTCTCCAGCGCCTGACTTCACCCCTCCTGCTATTCAAGTGATACGTGACAAAAGTGTACAATTGGGGTTGAACAGTAGTCCTATGAATCTACCAATCCTCATGAATCATGGGACTGTAATGACAACGGTCCAGTCATCGTGAACCGTGCGCCAGGCTCCAGGTTTAAACTGCTACATATGGTCTGTGTTCCATAATGATTCCAATAGGTTACATGTCCTAAATTATTGCACAACTTGTAATACGTTAGCCTAATATGATCCACTATAGCTAGCGATCCTCAGGAACAACCACACCAACAGGACAGAGGAAATAAAGGTCAACTAACGATCTAATGGAATGATGAGGAAACTAACGCTAAAGAGACAGTTATAAATGTGAGGAAACTAACACTAAAGAGACAGTTATAAATGTGAGGAAACTAACACTAAAGAGACAGTTATAAATGTGAGGAAACTAACGCTAAAGAGACAGTTATAAATGTGAGGAAACTAACACTAAAGAGACAGTTATAAATGTGAGGAAACTAACACTAAAGAGACAGTTATAAATGTGAGGAAACTAACACTAAAGAGACAGTTATAAATGTGAGGAAACTAACACTAAAGAGACAGTTATAAATGTGAGGAAACTAACACTAAAGAGACAGTTATAAATGTGAGGAAACTAACACTAAAGAGACAGTTATAAATGTGAGGAAACTAACACTAAAGAGACAGTTATAAATGTGAGGAAACTAACACTAAAGTGACAGTTATAAATGTGAGGAAACTAACACTAAAGAGACAGTTATAAATGTGAGGAAACTAACACTAAAGAGACAGTTATAAATGTAAGGAGACAAACACTAAAGTTACAGTTATAAATGTGAGGAAACTAACACTAAAGAGACAGTTATAAATGTGAGGAGACTAACACTAAAGAGACAGTTATAAATGTGAGGAAACTAACACTAAAGAGACAGTTATAAATGTGAGGAAACTAACACTAAAGTTATAAATGTGAGGAAACTAACACTAAAGTGACAGTTATAAATGTGAGGAAACTAACGCTAAAGAGACAGTTATAAATGTGAGGAAACTAACACTAAAGTTACAGTTATAAATGTATGTGGGTATAACTGACAGTGGCTACCAATAGTGGCTAATATTTACAAATGATAACAAATTATATTTTTTTTAAATACAGTGAAAAGTCTGGGCAAGTAATTATAACATACAAGAAATCACAAATCAACTCGGTAGGTTTGGTGCTATATTGTCATTTGCCCATGGCTACAGAAGCCAAATTTCACCTCTGCAAGTTATAAGGCCTGTCACGTCCTGACCAGTGAAAAAAGTCATTTGCCATAGTAGAATGGTCAGGGCGTGGCAGGGGGGTTGTTTTTTGTGTCTTGGGGTTTTTGGTTCTAGGGGATTTTGTTCTAGTTTTCTATTCCTATGTTTCGTTTTTATGTTTGGCCGAGTATGGTTTCCAATCAGAGGCAGGTGTCTTTCGTTGTCTCTGATTGGAAGCCATACTTAGGCAGCCTGTTTTCCTTTGGGTTTTCGTGGGTGGTTATTTTCCGTTTAGTTATTGTAACCGACGGAACTGTTTTGTCGTTTGGTTATTTTTGTTTAAAAAGTGTTCTCTTAAAATAAATGAAGATGAGCACAATACACGCTGCGCCTTGGTCTAATCCTTTCGACGCCTGTGACGAGGCCAGCATTTCATAAACTTCACGATGACATGTTGATATGTTTCAGTTTGCTGCCATATAACTGGTTTCACATTGTCTTTAGTGATCCAAAGGGGATCTGGAGGCTGGTGGGAGGAAGACTGGCTCGTTGTAATGGCTGAAAATTGAATGGTATCGAGCACATTAAACACATGGAAACCACATGTTCCACTCCGTTCCATTTATTCCATTCCTCCTATAGCTCCTCCCACCAGCCTCCACTGTTGTATATAGAATTATAATAGTGATGACACGGTTATTTATTAAACCATACATCAGGTTCAAACTGCTTGGTTTGCCCACCGCACCATAACGATTGAGGATTCATTGCAACCCGCCACAAGCAATGTCTTTATTTACAATATTCATCCCGTGACCACACTGCTAATTCTGAAAAGTGAAAGCATGGCTGTGAGAGGGGTCGCCCAAGACCAATCTGTGAGTTAATTTGACCATTTGAAAAAGAGCTACTGCGTAAAATACTGCAAATGCGGGTTTGATTGAATTGAGCCTTTAATTAGCCTACATGTCTCTTTGGGGGGTTTTTTTACATTAAAGTGGAACTGACAGCATTTTAGCAACATGAAATCTTGTTTAAATCTGTTTATATACACCACCCAGAAAGAATATTACACTTTTTTCTAACATGCGAGCACTTACAGTACATATGTTCACGTTTTCATAAATTCATAGCATGTTTACGGAATGACGTAGAGTAAGGCATTTGTGAAGATTCTAGAGCACTATAGAGTGGAAAAGCGAACCATGTCTTTGGACAATTAATAGACACTGCAGGAAATAAAACGTATTAAAAACATCTGTCTCTTCCAGGACCGGAGTCTACGCAGACATAGCGCCATAGCCAATCAGAGCTACAGTAGGCCTTCATGGAAACACGCCATTTGCTACACAGGCCGGCCACCATTCACTTTGAACTGGACTGTGTGTTTAGAGGAAGTAGGGCCTGTCATCATTCACTATGAACTGGACTGTGTGTTAACAGGCAGTAGGACCTGTCATCATTCACTTTCCAACTGGACTGTGTGTTGACAGGAAGTAGGACCTGCCATCCTTCACTTTGAACTGGACTGTGTGTTGACAGGAAGTAGGGCCTGCCATCCTTCACTTTGAACTGGACTGTGTCTTTACAGGAAGTAGGACCTGCCATCCTTCACTTTGAACTGGACTGTGTGTTTACCGGAAGTAGGACCTGTCATCATTACCTTTGAACTGGACTGTGTGTTTACAGGAAGTAGGGCCTGCCATCCTTCACTTTGAACTGGACTGTGTGTTTACAGGAAGTAGGACCTGCCATCCTTCACTTTGAACTGGACTGTGTGTTGACAGGAAGTAGCAACAGTGTGACTTTAGATCATTAGAACAAATTCACCAAAAGCCACAAAATACACCTGAATGGATTTCTGCAAAATAATGTATATAAACACCACGGGAGTCCTCTTACATTTGGGAACTATCGATCAAACAACCATGAAAAGGTAGGCTATCTTTCTCTATTTGCAACATCAACAACAACAACATCAACAACTAATGCTAGCCAGAGCAAGATGAGCTAAAATCTAATGAAGGAACATTAGCTAAATCCTCAAAGATAGTTGGCTGTCAAAATTGCACTGATAAACGACGGGGAATAGTATGTAAGCATCCACGTCCTTCTGCAGCTTGCCTGCCAATGCATGCTTGTCCCAACCAAGCACCCAAGCTAGCTGGCTAAAGTTGGCAAGTTTGCTAGCTAGCTACTTCCAAACACAAATGATAGAACATCTCATTCTGACCATTTTACTCACCCTAGCACAGCTGGTTAGGATGTTTACATGTTTTCTAGAGTGTTCGTGACTTAACTATTTTTGGCTGACGTTTACTGACACCGGTCGTATTTAACGGGTGTTGCGCGTTCGTAAATTCATCAGTTATTCAACGCTCTGGCAAACTCAGACAAGAGTGCTCTGAAATCGGAATGAATAGCCAGAGTGAATTTGCGAACGCAAGAGATTATGCTAACTGGATAACAGTCGTTCAGTATAGCTAGCTAGCTAGCAAAGTGATATACATTTCTTGTTAGCTACCCAAATGAAACTTGCATCTCTAGCTCTGTAGCCACCAAAAAAAGTATATGATGGGAAAGTCAGTCACTCACCCACTACAATGACAGCTAGCTAATTTTAGGCTATGTGTTTTTAGCTTGCTAAATAAATAGATACGCTAGCCTATTAGCCACCTTATGACTGACTTGTGTTCGTTGCCCTTGCTAGTTTGATTGTATTGACATTCCCAGCCTTAGTTACATTCGTCCGTTTTTTTTGTCCAAAATATTGAGTCATTGAAACTGAAACAGTGGATCCCGAATGGAGGCAGCGATCAATGTACCAGGCCAGCTGCGATTTACAACCTGAGAGCAATATTTTTTAATGTATTGGTGAATTATATTAATCATGCATTGAACTGCATCACGTCTTTTCTGCCAACAATACCTTGGTGTACGTCACGGAATGTTGAGTCACATAGAACCTATTTTTAAAACCTCTTATGAAGTTGCTTTTGAAACAGAAATTGGGAATTAGATTTTTTTTTCTACTGATATTATGATTGTTTGTTTGTGTCATTACAGGAAGCCAATTATTAAGCCAATTATTAAGGTAACGAAACAATGTCATTAAATGTAATGATACGAAAATGTAGGTTACATCATCTAAATGTATAACAGTAAATTGTCAGTTAAATAAATATATGTGGTTATTAAAGTTTGTGATCTCCACCCCAAACGAGTAGCTGGCTGAGACATGTTACCTCATGCCTCAGTTCAAGGTCAGAAAACGTGTAGAGAGAAAAGTGCATAAAAAGGGAATTTTAAGTTCCCATTTACGTGCTCATAACTTAGGTCTGAATCGGCACAATATGAATGACATGCAGTTCTTTTGTTAGTTCTTCCAATTCACTGCTTTGACATCATACACATTAGTCCTCCTTTCTCCTATCACCTATCTCCTATCTTGATCTCCTATCTGTAGCTTTCACTCTCTTTCACCTCTCTCTCCCTTTCTTTCTTTCACCTCTCTCTCTCTCTCTCTCTCTCTCTCTCTCTCTCTCTCTCTCTCTTTCTTTCACCTCTTTCTCTCTTTCATCTCTCTTTCTCTCTCTCTCACCTCTCGCTCTCTCTCTCTGCTCTCTCTCTCTCTCTCTCTTTCACCTCTCTCTCTTTCACCTCTCTCTCTCTCTCTCACCTCTCTGTAATGCACTGCGCAAGCAGACACACGTGTGCAGGCAAATACATGTAGACACATATATCACGCTTCATGCATTCACACTGAGGAAATCGCTTGAAGTAGCCAACTGTTTATTCAACATAGTGAATTAACAATTCAACAGAACCACCCCACTCTGCCTCTTGTCTCGTGTTCTTTCTTTCTCTCCCTCCATCTCGCTCCCTCGTCCCTTCCTCCTTCCTCATCCTTCCCTTCCTCCTTCCTCCTCCCTCCCTCCTTCCTTCTTTCCTTCCTTCATCCTTCCCTCCCTCCCTCCCTCCCTTCCTTTCTTCACTACCTCCCCTACTTCCCTCTCTCCCTTCCCTACTTCCCTCCTTCCTTCCTTCCTTCCTTCCTTCCTTCCTTCCTTCCTTCCTTCCTTCCTTCCTTCCTTCCTTCCTTCCTTCCTTCCTTCCTTCCTTCCTTCCTTCCTTCCTTCCTTCCTTCCTTCCTTCCTTCCCTCCTTCCTTCCTTCCTTCCGTCCTTCCCTCCCTCCCTCCCTCCCTCTCTCCCTCCCTCCCTCCCTCCCTCCCTCCCTCCCTCCCTCCCTCCCTCCCTCCCTCCCTCCCTCCCTCACCCTGATGAGATAGAAGTGTATGGCTGTCTGTTTACATTCACTCCTCTTTTCTCCCAGTCTGTTCATCTCTCTGTCACTGCATTACGGCATTCTGTCACTCCATCCATCTCTTTCACCTCCTCTATCTTATTCACACGTTCTTAAAAAAAAAAACTGCTTCATGAAAACCCCCATCTATTGTCAGTCTAGCTCATGGAAAGATCTGTTTTTTTTCTGTTTTGCCAACTCATAAGGTCATTGTACAGCGACATCACCTGGCCTGGTCCCAGATCTGTTTGTGCTGTTTTGACAACTCATTAGGTCATTGTACCGAGATATACTGGTAGCCTGGTCCCAGATCTGTATTGATATTGACCATAGGAGTGGGCAAGACAGCACAAACATATCTGGGACCAGGCTAGCGACATGTTGGTTAGCACACAGTGCTTCTCTGGTACAACAACAGTAGATTCAGAGTAACTTCTTCTCTTCTCTCTGTGCTGTAGTTGCTGTGTGCTCACCACCACCACCACCACCACAACTGCTACCATACATAACACGACATAACACTACATAAAGCTACATAAAGACTATATAAAGCTTTATAAAGACACAGTGCTTCTCTGGGACAACAACAGTAATATTCAGAGTAACTTCTTCTCTTCTCTCTGTGCTGTAGTTGCTGTGTGCTCACCACCACCACTACCACAACCATACATAACACGACATAACACTACATAAAGCTACATAAAGACTACATAAAGCTTTATAAAGACACAGTGCTTCTCTGGGACAGCAACAGTAATATTCAGAGTAACTTGTCCTATTCTCTCTGTGTGCTAAAGCTGCTGTGAGCTCCCACCATATCTGCAGCCCTGCTTCCCAACATGCTAAATCATTGATTTGTTTGAGCATCTTACACTTCACTTCCCCCCTGGCCCCAGTGGACCCACGTGTATATTCGGATACTGTACATCTACATAACGCTACATAAAGCTACATAAAGTATACTATACATCTACATAATGCTATATACGGCTACGGAAAGACTACTATACATCTACATAATGCTACATAACGCTACATAATGATATATAAAGTCTACTATACATCTACATAATGCTACATAACGCTACATAAAGACTAGTATACATCTACATAATGCCACATAATGCTACATAAGGCTACATAAAGACTACTATACGTCTACATAATGCTACATAATGCTCTCTCCTCTGCTCTCAGCCTTCTAGACCTATCTGCTGCCTTTGATACTGTGAACCATCAGATCCTCCTCTCCACCCTCTCCGAGTTGGGCATCTCCGGCGCGGCTCACTCTTGGATTGCGTCCTACCTGACAGGTCGCTCCTACCAGGTGGCATGGCGAGAATCCGTCTCCACACCACGTGCTCTCACAACTGGTGTCCCCCAGGGCTCAGTTCTAGGCCCTCTCCTATTCTCGCTATACACCAAGTCACTTGGCTCTGTCATATCCTCACATGGTCTCTCCTATCATTGCTACGCAGATGACACACAATTAATCTTCTCCTTTCCCCCTTCTGATAACCAGGTGGCGAATCGCATCTCTGCATGTCTGGCAGACATATCAGTGTGGATGACGGATCACCACCTCAAGCTGAACCTCGGCAAGACGGAGCTGCTTTTCCTCCCGGGGAAGGACTGCCCGTTCCATGATCTTGCCATCACGGTTGACAACTCCATTGTGTCCTCCTCCCAGAGTGCTAAGAGCCTTGGCGTGACCCTGGACAACACCCTGTCGTTCTCCGCTAACATCAAGGCGGTGACCCGATCCTGTAGGTCATGCTCGACAACATTCGCAGAGTACGACCCTGCCTTACACAGGAAGCGGCGCAGGTCCTAATCCAGGCACTTGTCATCTCCCGTCTGGATTACTACAACTCGCTGTTGGCGGGGCTCCCTGCCTGTGCCATCAAACCCCTACAACTCATCCAGAACGCCACAGCCCGTCTGGTGTTCAACCTTCCCAAGTTCTCTCACGTCACCCCGCTCCTCCGCACACTCCACTGGCTTCCAGTTGAAGCTCGCATCTGCTACAAGACCATGGTGCTTGCCTACGGAGCTGTGAGGGGAATGGCACCATCGTACCTTCAGGCTCTGATCAGTCCCTACACCCAAAGAAGGGCACTGCGTTCATCCACCTCTGGCCTGCTCGCCTCCCTACCTCTGCGGAAGCACAGTTCCCGCTCAGCCCAGTCAAAACTGTTCGCTGCTCTGGCACCCCAATGGTGGAACAAGCTCCCTCACGACGCCAGGACAGCGGAGTCAATCACCACCTTCCGGAGACACCTGAAACCCCACCTCTTTAAGGAATACCTGGGATAGGATTAAGTAATCCTTCTAACCCCCCCCCCACCCCAAAAATATATAGATGTACTATTGTAAAGTGGTTGTTCCACTGGATATCATAAGGTGAATGCACCAATTTGTAAGTCACTCTGGATAAGAGCGTCTGCTAAATGACGTAAATGTAAATGTAAATGTACATAATGCTGCATAAAGACTACTATACATCTACATAACTACATGAGGCTACATAAAGACAACTATACATCTACATAACACTACATAATGCTACATAAGGCTAAATAAAGACAACTATACATCTACATAATTCTACATAAGGCTACATAAAGACCACTATACATCTACATAATTCTACATAAGGCTACATAAAGACTACAATAGATCTACATAATGTTACATAAGGTTACATAGCAACTACTCTCATCTGCATAACACTACATAATGTTACATAAGGTTACATAAAGGCTACTATTCATCTACATAACACTACATAACGCTACATAAGGATACATAAAGACTACTATACATCTACATAATGCTACATAACGCAGTATAAGGCTACATAAAGACCATCTAAAAGCACCACTAAATTCCAACGTGAATACCAAAGTCAGATATTTTGTTTATTCATACAACAATTTAATGTGTTATTACTGTGCTTCATCTATTAGCAAAAACCAAATGACCTGGATTACAGTCAACTGAGATTGCGTTAAAGTATATGATATAAGTGATCAACGATATGTTTTTAGACTCTGTGCAGATTATTATAGCAATTGTGAAGATTTCCACAGACCCTGCCACTCTTTCTATGATTACATAAAAATACATGTATTGTTACATTAAACATTCTAAAATTTAGCCATGAATGTGTTACTCATTTTAAGGTTGAATGTTACATTAGTTTGTAAGATAGCCTTAACGTGAGGTTATTTACAGTCTTACAAAAGTAATATTGAATTGTGATTGGTTGACAACGTAACCAAATATCAACATTTAAATGAGATGTACCTACTGCTTGGACTGTTCCATCTGTGCTTTAATTCCATTTTGTCTACACATTAATAATTGATATGCTGGATTCAATTTTCAATTTCAACTAAAAATCTAAGTTTAAGAATAGAACTAAATCAAATCAAATTAAACTGTATTTAATCCTATTCTATCCCTTTTTATTTTTTTTTGTCTAAATGGAGACGTGAATCCAACATATTTATTATTTAAACCCTAGGCCTATGCTGTATGTATTGTCTATTTTTAGTTGAACTCTGGGTTGAATTGAAACAATAGCTGTTGATGACTTTGCAAATGCTTTATAGGCCTTAATTTGTATCATTAATGATATATGATTTATAGATTATGGTTACATTTGCTCTGTTGAACCTACACTAAGGAATACATTCGATAACAACAGTGAATCTATTAACTAGAGATATCTCAATAATCATTTTCACAATAGCACATTGATAGTAGTCAGTGACAAAATTCATAGCTAAGCTAGGATTGGTTAAAACCCTGGATGGGAGACCAAAGGGATAGCTGTAGATAGATCAACTCTCCAGTAGGAGGTGCTGTAGATACATCAACTCTCCAGTAGGAGGTGCTGTAGACAGATCAACTCTCCAGTAGGAGGTGCTGTAGATACATCAACTCTCCAGTAGGAGGTGCTGTAGATACATCAACTCTCCAGTAGGAGGTGCTGTAGATAGATCAACTCTCCAGTAGGAGGTGCTGTAATGTAGACAGATCAACTCTCCAGTAGGAGGTGCTGTAATGTAGACAGATCAACTCTCCAGTAGGAGGTGCTGTAGATAGATCAACTCTCCAATAGGAGGTGCTGTAGATAGATCAACTCTCCAGTAGGAGGTGCTGTAGACAGATCAACTCTCCAGTAGGAGGTGCTGTAGATAGATCAACTCTCCAGTAGGAGGTGCTGTAGATAGATCAACTCTCCAGTAGGAGGTGCTGTAGACAGATCAACTCTCCAGTAGGAGGTGCTGTAGATAGATCAACTCTCCAGTAGGAGGTGCTGTAGATAGATCAACTCTCCAGTAGGAGGTGCTGCAGATACATCAACTCTCCAGTAGGAGGTGCTGTAGATAGATCACCTCTCCAGTAGGAGGTGCTGTAGATAGATCACCTCTCCAGTAGGAGGTGCTGTAGGTAGATAAACTCTTCAGTAGGACGTGCTGCCCTGCCATATTGTTTTTGTCTAATAGTAGATATTATGTTGAAGAGCTGACTTTGTTTCAGAGGTTCAAATTAAACATATACAAGGTTTGTCTAGGTTGTAACTTGGTTACCATACTGACATAATACTGTGGCTGAAATTTCACCCTCAAAACAAGTTTCGGACTTTTTTTTTTCAAATCCAATGTATTTTCCACGTAGATTCTACATCACAATACATTAACAAATTACGTTGAAACAACATTGATTTAACTAGTTTTTCCCCAGTTGGCAGTTTGGTTTTAAACCAGAGCATATAATGACTATAGAGAACAGTAAATGCACGTGCATTATTAGTATTGAGGTTTCACAGAATAGCCGCGTACAGTACAGTACAGTACAAGATGATGCAATGAGGATCTTACCGTCGTGCAGACAATGAAGAGTCCCATACAGACTGCTGGAGAGGCTGCAGGGTATATTACACACCCTGAAACAACCAACCCCCTTCTCTCTCTACCTCCGCCTCTGCCTCTCTCCCTCTCTCTCTAACTGTCACTCCCTACTCTCCACTCCCTCCTCTTCCTTCTCACTCCCTCCTCTCTCCTCTCTCTCCCTCCTCTCTCCTCTCTCTTCCTCCCTCCCCTCTCCTCTCACTCCCTCCTCTCTCCTCTCTCTCCCTCCTCTCTCTCCCTCCCCTCTCCTCTCTCTCCCTCCTTTCCCCTCTCTCTCCCTCCTCTTACATCTCCCTCCCTCCTCTTACATCTCTCTCCCTCTTCTTCCCCTCCCTCCCTCCCTCCCTCCCTCCCTCCCTCCCTCCCTCCCTCCCTCCCTCCTCTTACATCTCTCTCTTTCTGTCTCTCCTTCTCTCTCTGTCCCTCCTTCTCTCTCTCTCTCTCCCTATTCTACCCTCTCTCTCCCTCCTTCTCTCTCTCTCTCTCGCCCTCTCTCTCTTCTTCCCTCTCTCTCCCTCTTCTTCCCTCTCTCTCCCTAACTCTCTGTCTCTCTCCCTCTCTCTAAGTGAGGTCTCGAAGGAGCTGCATGACTGCATTCTTGACAAACCCTCTACACGGTGTGTGTGTGTGTGTGTGTGTGTGTGTGTGTGTGTGTGTGTGTGTGTGTGTGTGTGTGTGTGTGTGTGTGTGTGTGTGTGTGTGTGTGTGTGTGTGTGTGTGTGTGTGTGTGTGTATGTGTGTGTGTGTGTGTGCGTGCAAGCATATGTGCAAGCGTATGTTTGTATGTGAGTGAGTGAAAGTATTTCTGTGTGCTTCTTCACTATCCAGTGCACGCACAACACACACACACACACACACACACACACACACACACACACACACACACACACACACACACACACACACACACACACACACACACACACACACACACACACACGAACGTGGAGAGGGTTTGTTAAAAATGCAGTCATGCAGTCTCCTTGCAGATGTGCATTTGCTGCCTTGAAGACCCATGAGGTCTGTCAGAGCAGCCTGTTTGAAGTGCAGCTGCTTTTATAGGATAGTTCATATAGAAACCACGCAGTTATTCTCCTCTCAGGGCACAAACCTTATGGATTAATAAACACCTATTTACAGATAGTGTTACAAAATTCAGGTGGAACTTTCCCCAAAAATTGCCAGGTTTTCTAGAAATCCCATTTAGAGTACTCTGTTATGCTTATTTCCCTCTTGATTTGAGGAATCGTCTAACCGGGATACCTGGAATAACTGGTAATATTGGGAATGTTAACGGAATGTCGCAACCCCCTGTCTGTCACTAGAGGTTTAGGGATTAATCCATATGGATTGGTACAGAAAGGTATTTTCTAGAAAATGATCATGTAGGCTAATTCGTCTTTTCTCGTGAATCCAGAAGGAACTGAACTGCAAATTATAGGCAATTAGCAAGACACCCCCAATAAAGGAGTGGTTCTGCAGGTGGGGACCACAGACCACTTCTCAGTTCCTATGCTTCCTGGCTGATGTTTTGGTCACTTTTGAATGCTGGCGGTGCTTTCACTCTAGTGGTAGCATGAGACGGAGTCTACAACCCACACAAGTGGCTCAGGTAGTGCAGCTCATCCAGGATGGCACATCAATGCGAGCTGTGGCAAGAAGGTTTGCTGTGTCTGTCAGCGTAGTGTCCAGAGCATGGAAGCGCTACCAGGAGACAGGCCAGTACATAAGGAGACGTGGAGGAGGCCGTAGGAGGGAAACAACCCAGCAGCAGGACCGCTACCTCCGCCTTTGTGCAAGGAGGAGCAGGAGAAGCACTGCCAGAGCCCTGCAAAATGACCTCCAGCAGGCCACAAATGTGCATGTGTCTGCTCAAACGGTCAGAAACAGACTCCATGAGGGTGGTATGAGGGCCCGACGTCCACAGGTGGGGGTTGTGCTTACAGCCCAACACCGTGCAGGACGTTTGGCATTTGCCAGAGAACACCAAGATTGGCAAATTCGCCACTGGCGCCCTGTGCTCTTCACAGATGAAAGCAGGTTCACACTGAGCACGTGACAGACGTTACAGAGTCTGGAGACGCCATGGAGAACGTTCTGCTGCCTGCAACATCCTCCAGCATGACCGGTTTAGCGGTGGGTCAGTCATGGTGTGGGGTGGCATTTCTTTGGGGGGCCGCACAGCCCTCCATGTGCTCGCCAGAGGTAGCCTGACTGCCATTAGGTACCGAGATGAGATCCTCAGACCCCTTCTGAGACCATATGCTGGTGTGGTTGGTCCTGGGTTCCTCCTAATGCAAGACAATGCTAGACCTCATGTGGCTGGAGTGTGTCAGCAGTTCCTGCAAGAGGAAGGCATTGATGCTATGGACTGGCCCGCCCGTTCCCCAGACCTGAATCCAATTGAGCACATCTGGGACATTATGTCTCGCTCCATCCACCAACGCCACGTTGCACCACAGACTGCCCAGGAGTTGGCGGATGCTTTAGTCCAGGTCTGGGAGGAGATCCCTCAGGAGACCATCCGCCACCTCATCAGGAGCATGCCCAGGCGTTGTAGGGAGGTCATACAGGCATGTGGGGGCCACACACACTACTGAGCCTCATTTTGACTTGTTTTAAGGACATTACATCAAAGTTGGATCAGCCTGTAGTGTGGTTTTCCACTTTAATTTTGAGTGTGACTCCAAATCCAGACCTCCATGGCTTGATAAATTGGATTTCCATTGATTATTTTTGTGTGATTTTGTTGTCAGCACATTCAACTATGTAAAGAAAAAAGTATTTAATAAGATTATTTCTTTCATTCAGATCTAGGATGTGTTGTTTAAGTGTTCCCTTTCTTTTTTTGAGCAGTATATATATATATATATATATATATATTCCATTCGGCAGACACTTTTAACTCAAGCAACTGACAGTCATGTGTTCATCAGTGGAAGCTGCTGAGGGGAGAACGGCACATAATAATGGCTGAAACGGAGCAAATGGAATGGCATCAAACACCTGGAAACCATGAATTTGATGTATTTGATACCGTTCCACCTAATCCGCTCCAGCCATCACCACAAGTCCGTACTCCCCAATTAAGTTGCCACCAGCCTCCTGTGGTGTGCACACATTTTACATACGGGAGGACCAAGGAATCAACCGACAATCCTGGTATTGCAAGCACCATGCTCTAACAGCAACCAGGACCACTAGGACCACTGGGACCAACATGACCACTAGGACCAACAGGACCACTTGGACCAACAGGACCACTGGGACCAACTGGACCAACAGGACCACTGGGACCAACAGGACCACTGGGACCAACAGGACCACTGGGACCAACAGGACCAACAGGACCATTAGGACCAACAGGACCAACAGGACCACAAGGACCAACAGGACCACTAGGAACAACAGGACCACTAGGACCACTAGGACCAACAGGACCACTAGGACCAACAGGACCACTGGGACCAACAGGACCACTAGGACCACCAGGACCGACAGGACCACTAGGACCAACAGGACCACTGGGACCAACAGGACCACTGGGACCAACAGGACCAACAGGACCATTAGGACCAACAGGACCAACAGGACCACAAGGACCAACAGGACCACTAGGAACAACAGGACCACTAGGACCACTAGGACCAACAGGACCACTAGGACCAACAGGACCACTGGGACCAACAGGACCACTGGGACCAACAGGACCAACAGGACCACTAGGACCAACAGGACCACTAGGACCAACAGGACCACTGGGACCAACAGGACCACTGGGACCAACAGGACCATTAGGACCAACAGGACCAACAGGACCACTAGGAACAACAGGACCACTAGGACCACTAGGACCAACAGGACCACTAGGACCAACAGGACCACTGGGACCAACAGGACCACTGGGACCAACAGGACCAACAGGACCACTAGGACCAACAGGACCACTAGGACCAACAGGACCACTGGGACCAACAGGACCACTGGGACCAACAGGACCATTAGGACCAACAGGACCAACAGGACCATTAGGACCAACAGGACCACTAGGACCACTAGGACCAACAGGACCACTAGGACCACTGGGACCACTGGGAGCAATAGGACCACTAGCACCAACAGGACCAAAAGGACCACTAGAACCAACAGGACCACTGGGACCCACAGGACCACAGGGACCAACAGGACCACTAGGACCAACAGGACCACTGGGACCAATAGGACCACTAGGACCAACAGGACCACTGGGACCAACAGGACCACTAGGACCACCAGGACCGACAGGACCACTAGGACCAACAGGACCAACAGCACCACTAGGACCAACAGGACCACTGGGACCAACAGGACCACTAGGACCAACAGGACCACTAGGACCAACAGGACCAACAGGACCAACAGGACATACAGGAACAATTGGACCACTAGGACAAACAGGACCAATAGGACCACTAGGACAAACAGGACCAATAGGACCACTAGGACCAACAGGACCACTAGGACCATCAGGACCACTAGGACCAACAGGACCACTAGGACCAATAGGACCACTAGGACCAACAGGACCACTAGGACCATCAGGACCACTAGGACCAAGAGGACCAATAGGAACACTAGGACCAACAGGACCAATAGGAACACTAGGACCAACAGCACCACTAGGACCAACAGGACAACTAGGACCACTGGGACCAACAGAACCAGTAGGACCAACAGGACCACTAGGATAAACAGGACCACTAGGACAACTAGGACAACAGGACCAGCAGGACCAACAGGACCATTAGGACCAACAGGAACACTAGGACAAACAGCAAAAATAGGACCACTAGGACCAATAGGACCACTAGGACCACTAGGACCACTACGACCAACAGCACTACTAGGACCAACAGGACCAACAGGACCACTAGGACATACAGGAACAATAGGACCACTAAGACCACAAGGACCAACAGGACCACCAGTACCAACAGGACCACTAGGACCAACTGGACCACTGGGACCAACAGGACCAACAGGACCACTAGGACCAACAGGACCAACAGGACCACTAGGACCTACAGGACCACTAGGACCACTAGGACCAACAGGACCACTGGGACCACTAGGACCACTAGGACCACTGGGACCACTAGGACCACAAGGACCAACAGTACCAACAGGACCACCAGGACCACTAGGACCAACAGGACCAACAGGACCGACAGGACCACTAGGACCACAAGGACCAACAGTACCAACAGGACCACTAGGACCACTAGGACCACCAGGACAACTAGGACCACTAGGACCAACAGGACCAACAGGACCAGAAGGACCGACAGGACCACTAGGACCAAGAGGACCACTAGGACCAACAGGACCACAAGGACCACTAAGACCAACAGGACCACTAGGACCAACAGGACCACTAGGACCACTAGGATCACTAGGACCACTAGGACAAACAGGACCATTAGGACCACTAGGACCACTAGGACCAACAGGACCAACAGGACCACTAGGACCACTAGGACCACTAGAACCAACAGGACCAACAGGACCAACAGGACCACTAGGATCAATAGGACCTCTAGGACCATCAGGACCACTAGGACCAACAGGACCAATAGGACCACTTGGTCAAACAGGACCACAAGGACCACTTGGACCAACAGGGCCATTAGGACCAACAGGACCAACAGGACCACTAGGACCACCAGGACCACTAGGACCACTAGGACCAACAGGACCACTAGGACCACTAGGAACACTAGGACCAACAGGACCAACAGGACCACTAGGACCAACAGGACCACTAGGACCACTAAGACCAACAGGACCAACAGGACCACCAGGACCACTAGGACCACTAGGACCACCAGGACCACTAGCACCAACAGGACCAACAGGACCACTAGCACCAACAGGATCACTAGGACCAACAGGACCACTAGGACCACTAGGACAACAGGACCACTGGGAACAACAGGACCAACAGGACCACTAAGACAAACAGGACCACTAGGACCAACAGGACCAAAAGGACCACTGGGACCACTAGGACCACTAGGAGCACTAGTACCACTGGGACTACTTGAACCACAAGGACAAACAGGACCACCAGTACCTACAGGACCACTAGGACCACAAGGACCAACAGGACCACTAGGATCAACAGGACCACTAGGATCAACAGGACCAACTTGACCAACAGGACCACTAGGACCACTAGGTTCAACAGGACCAACTTGACCAACAGGACCACTGGGACCAACAGGACCAACAGGACCACTAGGACCAACAGGACCACTAGGACCAACAGGACCAACAGGACCACCAGGACCAACAGGACCAACAGGACCAACAGGACCACTAGGACCAATAGGACCACTAGGACCACTAGGACCACTAGGACCACTAGGACCAACAGGACCACTAGAACCAGTAGGACCACCATGACCAATAGGACCACTGGGAAGAATAGGACCGCTAGGACCAACAGGACCAACAGGACCACTAGGACCAACAGGACCAATAGGACCTCTAGGACCACTGGGACCACTAGGTCCACTACGACCAACAGGACCACTAGGACCACTAGGACCACTAGGTCCACTAGGACCAACAGGACCACTAGGACCACTAGGACCAACAGGACCACTGGAACCCCCAACTAGCAGATGTAATGAAGCTTTTTCCCAGTGATTTGTCATTTATTACCAGGCAAATATGAGACCATAAAGAAACTTAACCAATGCCAAACTGAACTTGAGCTATGTATGTGTAACTCTGCTTTTAGTATGTGTCATATGTAACTCTGTCATTGGTGTAACGTTGTCCTTGGTATGTGTAATATGTAACTCTGCTTTTAGTATGTGTAATATGTAACTCTGTCATTGGAATTTGTAATATGTAACTCTGTCCTTGGAATTTGTAATATGTAACTCTGTCCTTGGTATGTGTAATATGTAACTCTGTCATTGGTATGTGTATGTGTCATATCTAAGTCTGCCCTATATATGTGTCATATGTAACTCTGCCCTTGGTTTGTGCATTATGTAACTATGTCCTTGGAATTTGTCATATGTAACTATGTCCTTGGTATGTGGCATATGTAACTATGTCCTTGGTATGTGGCATATGTAACTATGTCATTGGTGTAACTCTGTCCTTGAAATTTGTCATATGTAACTATGTCCTTGGTATGTGTAACATGTAACTCCTCCCTTCGTATGTGTCATATGTAACTCCTCCCTTGGTATGTGTCATATGTAACTATGTCCTTGGTGTAACTCTGTCCTTGGTTTGTGTCATATGTAACTCTGCACTTGGTATGTGTCATATGTAACTATGTTATTGGTGTAACTCTGTCCTTGGTATGTGTAATATGTAACTCTGTCCTTGATATGTGTAATATGTAACTCTGCCCTTGGTATGTGTCATATGTAACGATGTCCTGGAAACACTTATCTCCCTCACTAGCTTTAAGCACCAGCTGTCAGAGCAGCTCACAGATCACTGCACCTGTACATAGCCCATCTATAATTTAGTCCAAACAACTACCTCTTCCCCTACTGTATTTATTTACTCATTTTGCTCGTTTGCACCCCATTATTTCTATTTCTACTTTGCACTTCCTTCCACTACAAATCTACCATTCCAGTGTTTTACTTGCTATATTGTATTTACTTTGCCACCATGGCCTATTTATTGCCTTTACCTCCCTTATCTCACCTCATTTGCTCACATTGTATATGTACTTATTTTTCTACTGTATTATTGTCTGTATGTTTGTTTTACTCCATGTGTAACTCTGTCCTTGAGGTAACTCTGTCCTTCATATGTGTCATGTGTAACTCTGTCCTTGGTATGTGTCTTATGTAACTCTGCCCTTGGTATGTGTCATATATGAGAGAGAGAAAGAGAGAGAGAGAATCTGCTCCTCTCTCTCTCTGTATGTGTTACATATGACAGAGTTACATATGTAACAGAGTTACTGTCACGCTCTGACCTATGAGAGCTGTTTTTTCTCTGGTTAGTTAGGTCAGGGTGTGATATGGGTGGGCAGTCTATGTTTTTTGTTTCTACGTTTTGTTCTTGTTTTTTCTATTTCTAGGTTGTGTTTTGTGATGATCTCCAATTAGAGGCAGCTGGTTCGTGTTGTCTCTAATTGGAGATCATATTTAAGTTGGGGTTTGTCTATGGGGTTTTGTGGGTAGTTGTTTTCCGTTTTGTGATTGTTGCCTGACGAAACTGTTTGCTGTCGTTTTTGTTTCCTTGTAAAGTGTTTCATTTTTTCATTAAATAAGAATCATGAGCACTCAACACGCTGTGCCTTGGTCCCCTTCATATGACGACTGCCGTTACAGTGACTTATTACACAGAGTTACATATTACACAGAGTTACATATTACACAGAGTTACTTATTACACAGAGTTACATATTACACAGAGTTACATATTACACAGAGTTACATATTACACAGAGTTCACTCTCTCTCTCTCTCTCTCTCTCTCTCTCTCTCTCTCTCTCTGTCTCTCTCTTTGGGGACGTTGCAGGGTTAAAGTGATTTAAAAAAAAATGCACAGCACTTAGTTAACTAGGTATATGCTCTCTTAAACGTCCGTAAAATGATTCTACCAAACTGAATGGGTCAGGGTTTAAGACCTGTAGCTAGCTGGGTAATGGGACTCAATGGGTCAGGGTTTAGGATCTGTAGCTAGCTGGGTAATGGGACTCAATGGGTCAGGGTTTAGGATCTGTAGCTAGCTGGGTAATGGGACTCAATGGGTCAGGGTTTAGGACCTGTAGCTAGCTGGGTAATGGGGCTCAATGGGTCAGGATCTGTAGCTAGCTGGGTAATGGGACTCAATGGGTCAGGGTTTAGGACCTGTAGCTAGCTGGGTAATGGGGCTCAATGGGTCAGGGTTTAGGACCTGTAGCTAGCTGGGTAATGGGGCTCAATGGGTCAGGGTTTAGGACCTGTAGCTAGCTGGGTAATGGGGCTCAATGGGTCAGGGTTTAGGACCTGTAGCTAGCTGGGTAATGGGACTCAATGGGTCAGGGTTTAGGACCTGTCGCTAGCTGGGTAATGGGACTCAATGGGTCAGGGTTTAGGACCTGTAGCTAGCTGGGTAATGGGGCTCAATGGGTCAGGGTTTAGGACCTGTAGCTAGCTGGGTAATGGGGCTCAATGGGTCAGGGTTTAGGACCTGTAGCTAGCTGGGTAATGGGGCTCAATGGGTCAGGGTTTAGGACCTGTAGCTAGCTGGGTAATGGTACTCAATGGGTCAGGGTTTAGGACCTGTCGCTAGCTGGGTAATGGGACTCAATGGGTCAGGGTTTAGGACCTGTAGCTAGCTGGGTAATGGGGCTCAATGGGTCAGGGTTTAGGACCTGTAGCTAGCTGGGTAATGGGGCTCAATGGGTCAGGGTTTAGGACCTGTAGCTAGCTGGGTAATGGGGCTCAATGGGTCAGGGTTTAGGACCTGTAGCTAGCTGGGTAATGGGACTCAATGGGTCAGGGTTTAGGACCTGTAGCTAGCTGGGTAATGGGGCTCAATGGGTCAGGGTTTTGGCAGTAAGCTAAACACCCCTCAGCCCTGGCAGTCCAGGTTGGCAAGCTTACAGTGCAGTGTCATCATGACTGGCAAACAGGAAGAGAGCCTTCACTTTGCAACTCTGAACTTAAAAACAGTTATTTTTGTAAAACATAGCTATGGAGGGACTAAGATAAGTGAGACTGGGTTAACATATTAGACTGGGTTAACATATTAGACTGGGTTAACATATTAGACTGGTTAACATATTAGACTGGGGTTAACATATTACACAGGGTTTAACATATTAGACTGGGTTAACCTATTAGACTGGGTTAACCTATTAGACTGGGTTAACATATTACACTGAGTTAACCTTTTAGACTGGGCTAACATACTAGACTGGGTTAACATATTAGACTGGGTTAACCTTTTAGACTGGGTTAACATATTAGACTGGGCTAACCTACTAGACTGGGTTAACCTATTAGACTGGGTTAACATATTAGACTGGGTTAACCTACTAGACTGGGGTAACATATTAGACTGGGTTAACATATTAGACTGGGTTAACATATTAGACTGGGGTTAACAAATTAGACTGGGTTAACATATTAGACTGGGTTAACATATTAGACTGGGGTTAACAAATTAGACTGGGTTAACATATTAGACTGGGTTAACCTATTAGACTGGGGTAACCTATTAGACTGGGTTAACATATTCGACTGGGTTAACCTATTAGACTGGGTCACCTATTAGACTGGGTTAACCTATTAGACTGGGTTAACCTATTAGACTGGGTTGACCTATTTGTTGCTTATACCATCATCTTAACTGAACAGTTTATTGCAGTGTTGAAAAAAGTACCCTGTTGTCATTTTTGAGTAAAAGTAAAGATCCCTGAATAGAAAATTACTCAAGTGAAAGTGAAAGTCGCCCAGTAAAATTCTACTTGAGTAAAAGTCTAAACTGAACTTTACTTTACTAAACTTTGTTTTAAAATGTACTTAAGTATCAAATGATGTCAAAAATCAGAAGCTTCTAAAGCCATGACATCATTTTCTGGAATTTTCCAAGATGTTTAAAGGCACAGTCAACTTAGTGTATGTAAACTTCTGACCAACTGGAATTGTGATACAGTGAATTATAATTGAAATAATCTGTCTGTAAACAATTGTTGGAAAAATTACTTGCGTCATGCACAAAGTAGATATCCTAACTGACTTGCCAAAACTATAATTTGTTAACAAGACATTTGTGGAGTGGTTGAAAAACGAGTTTTAATAACTCCAACCTAAGTGTATGTAACTTCACACTTAAGCAAACCAGACAGCACCATTTTCTTGATTTTTTAATTTACGGATAGCCAGAGGCACACTCCAACACTCAGACATAATTTACAAATGCAGCATGTGTGTTAAGTGAGTCCTCCAGATCAGAGGCAGTAGAGATGACCAGGGATGTTCTCTTGATAAGTGAATTGGACCATTTTCCTGGCATGCTAAGTATTGAAAACGTAACGAGTACTTTTAGGTGGCATGGAAAATGTATGGAGTAAAAAGTACATTATTTTCTTTGTAGTGAAGTAAAAGTAAAAGTAGATAGAAATAGTAAAGTAAAATAAAGTTATCCCAAAAAAACGACTTAACTAGTACTTTAAAGTATTTTTACTGAAGTACTGTACACCACTGGTTTAATGTAAACTAGTGTCAAGAGTTAAATAACTACGGTATTGAGCGCAACGTGCCCAGTGCTATGAAAGACAGGAAGCTAGGCCTCTGCTCTCTAAGCAGCCTTGAAAATACATATGTCTACCTAACATAACTATGGTCTTCACCATAATGTGCCCAGTGCTGTGGACATTAGGAAGCTAGGCCTACTAAACAAATATGTCTTCCAAACAGGAATAAAAATCATTCAATTGAGTTAGATTTACCTGTACAAAGACACAATGCACTCTGTGGATAGATAGCAGTAGATATAACTGATTTATATAGAACTGATTTTAGCGACGGTTTTTGTTCAGAGAAGACTTACCTAGCTAGTCAGCCAGTTCCAGCTACAGTACTAGTCAACCTGTGCTTGTAGCAGGGCTGGGGGACCAGAGCAGGAAGTCAGGGGATCAATCCATTTTTGTCTGGAGTCACTCAGTCGTTTTTTTCCTCTGTATAGAATCCCATGTCCTTCTGTTGAAATGAGTGGCTGTATTTTCACTGTCCCACCCCCACCCTCTCTCTCTCTCTCTCTCTCTCTCTCTCTCTTTCTTTCCCCACTCTCACTCTCTCTCCTGACGCTCCCGCCCGCCATCTTCTCTCGCTCTCTTTCACTAAGACTTTAATCAAATTATCCCTCCCTTCCCTTGACCTTGTCTTCAGGAGGAGCAGCTTGGAGTTATTCACACACAGACTGTGCACACACACACACACACACACACACACACACACACACACACACACACACACACACACACACACACACACACACACACACACACACACACACACACACACACACACACACATTCACACAGCCACCTGGACAAAAACCTATATCAGCCCCACACACACACACACACACACACACACACACACACACACACACACACACACACACACACACACACACACACACACACACACACACACACACACACAGCCATTGTTGTCATTAAAGGATATTCAAATTCAGCTATGAGGAAACATACAAATCATACTTCATTAGAATCATAGGAGTTTTAATCTTCATCAACATCACCAACATCATCTTCATCATCAGCGATATCAATCATAGTCATAATCATTGTTACATTCTTATAATTTCACTTGATTAAATACTTCATTTTTATTTCATAGCTTAAATACTTAAAGTATTTCATTTTTTTATAATATAATATGTATCATCCATTTCACTCTTTTTTTTACATAAGAATAAAGTTTAGCAGAAGATTGAAGAATGACAAAATATTTACAGCATGAGAGAGAGAAAGAGAGAGGGAGCTAGAGAGAGCTAGAGAGAGATAGTGAGCGAGCTAGAGAGAAACAGAGAGGGAGCTATAGAGAGAGAGAGACAAAGATAGAGGGAGTGAGAGAGAGAGAGAGAGAGAGAGAGAGAGAGAGAGAGAGAGAGAGCGAGCGAGAGAGAGAGAGAGAAGAGAGAGAGAGAGAGAGAGAGCGAGCGAGAAAGAGAGAGGGAGCTAGAGAGAAACAGAGAGGGAGCTAGAGAGAGAGAGACAAAGATAGAGGGAGTGAGAGAGAGAGGGAGCTAGAGAGAGAGAGATAAAGAGAGCGGTAGCGAGAGAGGGAGAGAGAGTGAAAGAGTGAGAGAGAGAGAGAGAGAGAGAGAGAGAGAGAGAGAGAGAATAGGCTGTTGACTGCATTCATTCCTCTCTATCAGGATATGTACTGTACTGAGGGCAGAGAGACAGACATGATGGCAGCCTTGAGAATAAAAACACTTAAACAAACCTCTGCATCTGTAGAATTCACATTTCATCTTGAATCACCGTGTCCTATATAAGTCCGTTTCTTTAACCTCACAGTTTGGATCTGGTACTTGGAGCTAATAGGGATTTGAATTAGATTCCCCGGCGAGCTACACGGTGCTGGGCTATGTGGTGGCCCAGAGTCAGTTGGCTGCTACAATCAGGACCAACGGACAGTCTGAAGCCTGACCGCATCACACTGACACAGGCCCAAACAACTGCCATCCGACTACAGAACTTATGCTTCTGTCTGTATTTCTTGCTGTTTGGGGTTCTAGCCTGGGTTTCTGTATAGCACTTTGTAAACATTGGCTGATGTAAAAAGGGCTTTATAAATGAATTTGATTGATTGATGCCTCAGCCACTGAAAAGGCTCTTCTTTTTGAAAAGGGTATTCGAGGAACCCCTCTGAAAAGGATATTCGAGGAGCTCGTGTGTAAAGGTTCAAACCATAACCTTTTTTCTGATGGGAGGGGTCCAATATCGAACCTTTTTAATAATATATTTTAGAGGTGGCAGCCTATGAGAAAATTGGAGGCATGGCTTTCTGATAGTTTTTTCTCTGAAACCGTTAAAGTACATTTGATTCCTGTTTATCAAGTTAAGTTCGTACACCGCAAATGTCAACGTTCCTTCAATATTCATGCATATCACATATACATTCCAACATAATATTAACATTGCTGATTACATGTAGTATTAAAGCGGTAACTATTCCAACTTTGGGATTTGCACAGGTTCTTGTGGAACTTGTACAACTCTGTTAGCCTTGTTGAAGCAACAAAACTGTCAGTGTTAAACATGTGTTGACAATACAACAAAACAGATGAACAGGAATGACATTTACTCTCACGGGTGGACAAAAAAAAAGATCTATCTTATAGCCACACCCTCACTAAGCCACACCTCCACTCCAGGGTTCCTCCAGGAACCTGTTGCTACATAGTAACATTGAAAAAATACTCAAAGAGACACATATTTGAACCATTGACTAGCAATGGTTTCCTTGAGGAACTCCAGGGGGTTCCTTAAAGATTTCCAGGGTTCCTCGAGTCACCACTAATTCTAAGAGTGTAGGGTTGCAAAATTCCGGTATCTTTCCCAAAACTTTCCCAAAAGTTTGGAAGATTCCTGGAATTACGAGGAAATCAGCAGGGAATCTGAGAATCCTGCAACCAGGGAATTTTGCAATTTTAGTAACTAATGTTGAAGTAATGATGTAACTAATGATGAAAGAATGCCAATAGTCTTGATATGTGAGGGAATCTCTAATAACATTTTAATTCATTAATAAACACGTCTAGAATCATGCAGTAGATAGAGGCATTCTTCTTCTGGTTAATTTTTTCATATAAAATCAATTGTATTTTAAATAAATAGTTTAAATAAATACTTGAAGGAAGATACTGTATTGTATAGGTGTCTTTAACCACACCAGTGTGGGCCTTCAGCCTCTGAGTTGTACACATGAATTACTTTCTAATTCTACGTCCTCTCACTGTCAACTGCGTTTATTTTCAGCAAACTTCAAATGTGTAAATATTTCTATGAACATAAGATTCAACAACTGAGACATAAACTGAACAAGTTCCACAGACATGTGACTAACAGAAATTGAATAATGTGTGCCTGAATAAAAGGGGGGGGGGGGGGGGGCAAAATCAAAAGTAACAGTAACAGTCAGTATCTGGTGTGGCCACCAGCTGCATTAAGTACGGCAGTGCATCTCCTCCTCATGGACTGCACCAGATTTGCCTGTTCTTGCTGTGAGATGTTACCCCACTCTTCCACCAAGGCACCTGCAAGTTCCCGGACATTTCTGGAGGGAATGGCCCTAGCTCTCACCCTCTGATCCAACAGGTCCCAGATGTGCTCAATGGGATTGAGGTCCAGGCTCTTCGCTGGCCATGGCAGAACACTGACATTCCTGTCTTGCAGGAAATCACGCACAGAACGAGCAGTATGGCTGGTGGCATTGTCATGCTGGAGGGTCATGTCAGGATGAGCCTGCAGGAAGGGTACCACATGACGAAGGAGAATGTCTTCCCTGTAACGCACAGCGTTGAGATTGCCTGCAATGACAACAAGCTCAGTCCAATGATGCTGTGACACACCGCCCCAGACCATGACGGACCCTCCACCTCCAAATCGATCCCGCTCCAGAGTACAGGCCTTGGTGTAACACTCATTCCTTTGACGATAAACGCGAATCTGACCATCACCCCTGTTGAGACAAAATCGCGACTCGTCAGAGAAGAGCACATTTTGCCAGTCCTGTCTGGTCCAGCGACGGTGGGTTTGTGCCCATAGGCGACATTGTTGCCGGTGATGTCTGGTGAGGACCTGCCATACAACAGGCCTACAAGTCCTCAGTCCAGCCTCTCTCAGCCTATTGCGGACAGTCTGAGCACTGATGGAGGGATTGTGCGTTCCTGGTGTAACTTGGGCAGTTGTTGTTGCCATCCTGTACCTGTCCCGCAGGTGTGATGTTCCGATGTACCGATCCTGTGCAGGTGTTGTTACACGTGGTCTGCCACTGCGAAGACAATCAGCTGTCGGACCTGTCTCCCTGTAGCGTCTTAGACGTCTGACAGTACGGACATTGCAATTTATTGCCTGGCCACTTCTGCAGTCCTCATGCCTCCTTGCAGCATGCCTAAGGCACGTTCACGCAGATGTGCAGGGACACTGGGCATCTTTCTTTTGTTGTTTTTCAGAGTCAGTAGAAAGGCCTCTTTAGTGTCCTAAGTTTTCATAACTGTGACCTTAATTGTCTACCGTCTGTAAGCTGTTAGTATCTTAACGACAGTTCCACAGGTGCATGTTCATTAATTGTTTATGGTTCATTGAACAAGCATGGGAAACAGTGTTTAAACCCTTAACAATGAAGATCTGTGAATTTATTTGGATTTTTACGAATTATCTTTGAAAGACAGTGTCCTGAAAAAGAGACATTTCTTTTTTTGCTGAGAATTACTTTCTACAATGCAGCATGTTGACATGACATGATCACTATTGTTATATATATATATATATATATATATATATATATATATATATATATATATATATATATATATATATTATAACAACCCCACTATGGTGATAGACAAACAACATCTCTCTCAATGCAGACCATTGTTTTAAGTCAGAAAGAGCGACGATTCCACCTGCACTGTCAGTTGAGGGACAAGTGTCGTGTAGGAGTGACGACTCATGACGTAAGACAGACAATTAATGCAGTCTGGTTTACTGGACGTATGTGCCTTAGAGTGGGGTAAACTGTTAATAGTAGGGTTGCAAAATTCAGGTTACTTTCCCACATCCTGGTTGGAGGTTCTATATGGAATTGTTTTAAGAAGGTCATACCAAGGATCATTTATCAATTTGATTTTGAATTTTAAGACACCTTGAAGAATCCCCAAAATATATATAAAAAATATTTGATGAAAAGTTTTTTGGGGCCTGCTATTAGCCAATACAAACTATGGTTGAATGGCAGGAACCTGGTTAACGAGATTTACCGGGATTTACTGCCCAAAACCACTCCTTTTTCCTGGGATAAATAACTGCGAGAATCCGGTAAATTATAATAATTAATTTATATGAACAGCATGGCGTGAAATGGAACTGTTAAATTATATGTGATGTCTAAATCTGTCTTCTCTACGGCCTCTGCATCTCAGACTGACGGCCCATCACAGAATGACAGCCCATCCCAGACTGACAGCCCATCTCAGACAGACAGCCCATCTCAGACTGACAGCCCATCTCAGACAGACAGGCTCAGACTGACAGCCCATCACAGACTGACAGCCCATCTCAGTTCACATGTAGATTTACAGTGTCATCTCATCATGGAGACTTGTTTCCTTGTGACAGGTTTGGCCTACATTTTGCTGCAGCGTAGTCTGTGCTACAGTAACATAAAGACTGAACGGCGTCTAATTTACCATCTCCATCTGGCTTTCGGGGGCCACCTTGTTGCAGCTGCAGAGTTTTAAAACTGCCTATCCCTCGAATATAAATCAGTCCATGCGTGAGCACTCTCTCACAGTCCTTCTCTCTCTCCATCAATTCCATTCAAATTGCATCCAAAATAGATCGTCCTGTTCTAGATTGATATATAGCCCTAGCCTACCTCTTTCAGGTAATATATTCAATGCAGTATTAGCCTTATAATTAGTTAATTGATGATGGGTTATGCATAACAAGCTTCTAACTTATATCCTCTGTCTCTTGCGCAATACCCAAAGCACCTGTGCTCCGCTGGTCTCTCCTTAAAAAACGTTCCTTAGCTCTTGGAGTCCCATGCAGGAAAATCGAGACTAGAATAGCTTGCTGGAGATTGTTTTTTTTTCTTGCATTTCTTATACCAATAGACTATTAGAAGAGGTAAGCAAGCTCTTGCTTGCTGAATGTTAAATACATTCGTCAATATAACTCCTGGGTAGTTGTCACGTCCTGACCATAGTAAGATGTCATTTTCTATAGTAGAGTAGGTCAGGGCGTGACAGGGGGTGTTTTGTGTTTTTTATTTCTATGTTTAAGTTCTAGTTTTTCTATTTCTATGTTGATGTTTTTTGGGTTGATCTCCAATTGGAGGCAGCTGGTCCTCATTACCTCTGATTGGAGATCATATTTAAGTAGAGGGTTTTTCTTCCTGGGTTTTGTGGTTGATTATATTTTGAGTAGTGTTTGTTTCTCTCTGCGTCACGGTTTGTTGTTTTGTCATATTCAGTTATTTATGTTTTGCAAAGTTTCACGGATTTAATAAAATGTGGAACTACAACCACGCTGCACTTTGGTCCGCTCCTTTCGACAGCCGTGACAGTAGTTTGAAAGAAGAGCGATGTTGGTAGACTATGGCAGTTATTAATTCAGACCCATAACCATTCAGACCCATAACCATTCAGACCCATAACCATTCAGATGGTGGTAGACTATAACAGTTATTAATTCAGACCCATAACCATTCAGACCCATAACCATTCAGATGGTGGTAGACTATAGCAGTTATTAATTCAGACCCATAACCATTCAGACCCATAACCATTCAGATGGTGGTAGGCTATAGCAGTTATTAATTCAGACCCATAACCATTCAGACCCATAACCATTCAGACCCATAACCATTCAGATGGTGGTAGACTATAACAGTTATTAATTCAGACCCATAACCATTCAGACCCATAACCATTCAGATGGTGGTAGGCTACAGCAGTTATTTACTCAGACCCATAACCATTCAGGCTTCGCGAAGAGAAGTCAAAGCCGTCTGCATTTAATTCTACTTTAGTTCTATATTATTCAAGGCTGTCATTAGAATGATGAAGATAAGGACAACGAAACGTATTTCATGTAACTGTTGAAAGTGAGGAAGGAATGAAGCAACAATAGAGAAAGAGGAGGTAGGCTAATAACATTAGGAGAGATATTATGAAAGGTATATACGTGTCAGCCTACTAATTATACAAATAGGATCTATTATATATAAAAAATGTAAATCAAATTCGCTAGCCTATACTTTTGACTTTGTAGGCCGCATGTGCTGCACCAAAATCCCATGATCTCCACCTGCTTTACCATGATTTGAACCATGTGCCTAATTCCAGTCCATATAATACAGTATAATACAATATAGTACAGTAATACAGTATAATACAATACAGTATAATACAATACAGTATAATACAGTACAGTATAATACAAGTTCACACTCCAAAAGATTAGCCTACTGGAGCTAGTTTAATGTATTTAACCAAGATAGCGTATAGCTAGCTACATCTATGTGCTTTCATGTTTTTCTTTCGTGTGTAATGTGCAGTAGCCTGTATCATATATGTATTGGATAACAGCACAATCATTTGGGCTTTTTTTGTTGTTGCTTGGGCTCATTAAATGTCTTTAACGTAGGACTCATTAAATGTATTAAATATATGTCTCATCGGGCTCAGGTAACATCAGGTTTGAATGTTCTATCAAAGCTCTAATCAAATCCACATAGTGCTTTTGAATGACATTTCCGGGTTTTGGGGATTTCTTCTCGGGATGGAACATTTGTTCTACTAAGCTATATGGAATTGTTTTAAGAAGGTCATACCAAAGAATCTTTTTGATATTTGATTTTTGATCTTAAGTATAAAAAAATAATATATAAAAAAAAAAATGATTTTATGAACATTTTTATTTGGCCTTAGTGCTATTAGCCCATTGAAACGCATTGAAAAACAAATTCACTACATGGAACAACAGGAAGTCCCCCCACCGCAAAAAAAAAAATCTAAAGGAAGTTTGTTCTGAAGTACCTGTCCTATAAGAATCATCATGCATTTTTTTTGTATTTAACATGTTCTTTTTTGTATTTAACACATTCTTTTTTTGTATTTAACATGTTCTTTTTTTGTATTTAACACGTTCTTTTTTGTATTTAACACGTTCTTTTTTGTATTTAACATGTTCTTTTTTTGTATTTAACACGTTCTTTTTTTGTATTTAACACGTTCTTTTTTTGTATTTAACACGTTCTTTTTTTTGTATTTAACACGTTCTTTTTTGTATTTAACATGTTCTTTTTTGTATTTAACATGTTCTTTTTTGCAATAAACAGTGTCTATACTGTATATATTTCCATTCATTTTTTTAAATGGTTCCCGGGAGACATTCAGATAAGTCTTGTGAGGCCTGTGGGCATCCTAGAGCATAACAACATGCCTACACAGAGGGGTCATATGAGTGTGTAGCCCAAACTTTCTGACGCTACAGACAGAAGTTACCGACTTCAGACGAGTCCCAAGACGCTCGTGTGGGTCACAGAGCAAAACGGAGAACACCATCGTGTTCGCGAAAGTCTCATCTTTCCATAGAGAAGTCATAATAGTTCAGACACTACAGAGGATTTAGTAAGAAGACCGATTTTTGAGATGTCTCATGGTCTGACAAACATCGCTCTAGCTCTGTCACCTTGCACAGCAGATGCGGAATTGCGACATAGGCAGATGTGCTGGATATAGACGCATCCAACGCAACAAAAAAAAAAGATATCTCTAGCGTAAACTGACAGATTATAATTGGGATGTTTTTATTATGCTAATTAGATTTCTGCGGTGGCGTGGACATTGACAAGCCCTTTCATTTCACTTCCATCGCCTTGGTAACAGAAGACAGGTGTGATACAGTGGTTGCCATGACAGCAACCAGAAACATGTGTGATAGAGTACGCAGCTCTCCTGTTCCTCTGTTCCGGCTGGAATCAGGGCACTAAATTAAATTACATTTCATTTTTTTTAAGCACTGGTGCTCCTAACTTTAAAAAGTTAGGAGCACAACATGAAATTTAGGAGCACCAGAAAATACGATTTTTGTTTTATTGATTGAGATGCAGCCTTATTGGGCCTATATGTTGTACCCTAGAAACGAATATGTAAAACTGTAAAGATATTAACTTCTTCTAAAAGCTACGACGTTGATACAAATACCTGTCATTGAAATTACAAAGTAATTTGTGGAATATTAGGTATTTCTCTATTAAGATGCATTACATAGAAAATGGTACACTGTCTCTTTGGGAAAAAAGTCAGGTTTGCGATGACGATGCAAGACACACTGTCACAGAAGCCAAGTTCACACGCTAGTCGGAACTAGAAAACTCTGAAATTAGTTTCTAGTCGGACATTTCCTGAGTTTTCCTAGTTTCGAACACAGCATCATTAATCGCTATCATCATTGATCTACTGACAAAGCTATCCCTTTTATTTTATTTCTGTCCCCCCCCCCCCCCCCCCCAAATGTTTGGATATAATGGTGAAAGTTACCAGGTTGTTAGCTAGCTAGCCAATGAGGTTACATGACTGAACAAAATGTAAACAAATGGATAACGACCCACGACAATGTTTATGAACGTTAAATGCAATCCTGGCGACGCCGCTATAGACTGGTTGGTTGGTTAGCAGCAAAACCGACACGTCTGTAACTACAGCCTTCCCTGTGGCTCAGTTGGTAGAGCATGGTGTGTGCAACGCTAGAGTTGTGGGTTCGATTCCCACGGGGGGCCAGTACAAAAAAAAAATATATATATATAAAAAATAATGTGTGAAATGTATGCATTCACTACTGTAAGGTGCTCTGGATAAGAGCGTCTGCTAAATGAGTAAAATGTAACTATGGAGCAAAACAGACAGGGTCGTCTTAGATTGTTGACAACAATGTAAACATTATTTTTTGTCTCCAATGTTTATTTAAAAACGAAATAAATGTGCACAATGATCACTTGTTGTCACGTCCTGACCAGTATAAGGGGTTATTTGTTATTGTAGTTTGGTCAGGACGTGGCAGACCGGGGTATTTGTTTAGAGTGTTCCGGGGTTTTTGGTTATTGTTCTGGTTTTGTATTTCTATGATTTTCTAGGTTGTGTATTTCTTTGTTGGCCTGGTATGGCTCTCAATCAGGAACAGCTGTACATCGTTGTTGCTGATTTGGAGTCATACTTAGGTAGCCCTTTTTTTCACGTGTGGTTTGTGGGAAGTTGTTTTTGCATAGCTGTGTGTAGCCTGCATTACTGTTCGTTCGTTTTCTTGTTTTGTTTTTTCAGTGTTCTAGTAAACGTTCAAATGAGCACTCATCCCGCTGCGCCTTGGTCCATTACATACGACGACCGTTACACTTGTCTCTCAAATACATTGTCGGTAGTTGTTGGTTAGCTAACCTAGCGAATTTGAGCCATATTAGCATTGACATGAAATATGGTCAAAACATCTCAAAATAAGACATTTATGATTCCCCACATGACAGTTTCTTGTCATTGTTGCTAGCTATCTGTCCATCCAGGAACCTAAACAAGACACAGACGTTGTCAGCCAATCCGTCCACAGGAAGATTAAAAATGTTGAGTCGGTAACATGGGTCAGATCTTTTCATCTAGTTAGTCAAACCGTTTTCTCTGTAGTGATTAGTGTAACCATGACCTTTTCAAATCTGCACTCACTTGATTCTCTAGGGCACTGGGAAACAACGGTACAGCCAAGCCTTATCACTACACCAAATATTAACAGGGGAGATTTTGTTTTTCCTAGTTCGAACAGTGCTCACAAAATCAAAACTCCTTGTCGCGCAGCAAAAAAAAAATATTTTGTCGGATTGGTCGCACTTTAGAGTCCTGGTTTGAATGTTCCTCGATTCAGAAGGGAACAAGCAGGGAAATCTGGGAATCCTCCAACTGGGATTTCTGGAAAACCTGGGAATTTTTTGGAAAAGTTAACCTGAATTTTGCAACTCTACTGTGAACATAGTCAAATCTCCGTCCATAGTACCTGCAAGAAGTCCACATCCAGGGACTGATCATGACATGATGAGCAAACAAGACAACACACTGACTGTACAGTGACTGACTGACTGATTACCATAGTGTCTTAACACTACTGCACTCTACTTAAGAACAAAAGAGGGAACAGGAAGCTAGAGATCCCTTAATGTGTATCCCAAATGGCACCCTATCGTCTATATAGTGCACTACTTTTTGGACCAGAACCCAAAGAGCACTGTATATAGGGAATATAGGGTGCAATTTGGGACATAGACCTTTACACTACGCTTCACTACACTGACTAAGTTAACCTAGCTGGTGTCTAGTTTAAGGAACTACTTACTGCACTAACTAACGCTACGTAATGTCACTCTGTAATGTTAAACAACCAGAGGTTTGGATAGTTCACGTCCTGTTCCTGGGACTGGAGTGCAGAGTAGCCTAATGTATCTGTACAACACAGGAGTAGGTTTTACTATCCAATAATATGTTACATCTCCTTGAGTTATTTCTAAGAATACAATGACTAAGAAACATGATGTTGTCATATACTCCGACAGTGGATAATATCATTACTGTCCATCAAAGGTTGTAGTGGTCTTTAGAGACAAGTTAAGGGGCCTACTGGACTCTAACCACCTCTATGGTAGTGTCCTGTATCTAACCACCTCTATGGTAGTGTCCTGTATCTAACCATCTCTATGGTAGTGTCCTGTATCTAACCACCTCTATGGTAGTGTCCTGTATCTAACCACCTCATTGGTAGTGTCCTGTATCTAACCACCTCTATGGTAGTGTCCTGTATCTAACCACCTCTATGGTAGTGTCCTGTATCTAACCACCTCTATGCTAGTGTCCTGTATATAACCACCTTTGTGGTAGTGTCCTGTATCTAACCAAATTTATGCTAGTGTCCTGTATCTACCCACCTCTATGGTAGTGTCCTGTATCTAACCACCTCTATACTAGTGTCCTGTATCTAACCACCTTTGTGGTAGTGTCCTGTATCTAACCACCTCTATGCTAGTGTCCTGTATCTGACCACCTCTATGGTAGTGTCCTGTATCTAACCACCTCTATGGAAGTGTCCTGTATCTATCCACCTCTATGGATGGTGGTGTCCTGTATCTAACCACCACTATGGTAGTGTGCTGTATCAAAACACCTCTATGGTAGTGTCCTGTATTTAACCACCTCTATGCTAGTGTCCTGTATATAACCACATTTGTGGTAGTGTCCTGTATCAAACCACCTCTATGGTATTGTCCTGTATCTAACCAAATGTATGCTAGTGTCCTGTATCTACCCACCTCTATGGTAGTGTCCTGTATCTAACCACCTCTATACTAGTGTCCTGTATCTAACCACCTTTGTGGTAGTGTCCTGTATCTAACCACCTCTGTGGTAGTGTCCTGTATCTGACCACCTCTATCGTATTGTCCTGTATCTAACCAAATGTATGCTAGTGTCCTGTATCTAACCACGTCTATGGTATTGTCCTGTATCTAACCACCTCTATGGTAGTGTCCTGTATCTAACCACCTCTATGGTAGTGTCCTGTATCTAACCACCTCTATGCTAGTGTCCTGTATCTAAGCACCTCTGTGGTAGTGTCCTGTATCTAACCACCTCTATACTAGTGTCCTGTATCAAACCACCTCTATGGTAGTGTCCTGTATCTAACCACCTCTATGGTATTGTCCTGTATCTAACCAAATTTATGCTAGTGTCCTGTATCTACCCACCTCTATGGTAGTGTCCTGTATCTATACACATCTATACTAGTGTCCTGTATCTAACCACCTTTGTGGTAGTGTCCTGTATCTAACCACCTCTGTGGTAGTGTCCTGTATTTAACGACCTCTATGGTATTGTCCTGTATCTAACCACCTCTGTGGTAGTGTCCTGTATCTGACCACCTCTATGGTATTGTCCTGTATCTAACCAAATTTATGCTAGTGTCTTGTATCTAACCACCTCTATGGTAGTGTTCTGTATCTAAGCACCTCTATGGTAGTGTCCTGTATCTAACCACCTCTATGGTATTGTCCTGTATCTAACCATCTCTATGCTAGTGTCCTGTATCAAACCACCTCTGTGCTAGTGTCCTGTATCTAACCACCTCTATGGTAGTGTCCTGTATCTAACCATTTCTATGCTAGTGTCCTGTATCTAACCACCGCTTATGGTATTGTCCTGTATCTAACCATCCTCTCATGCGTAGTTGTCCTGTATCTAACCACCTCTTATGGTCATTGTCCTGTATCTAACCACCTCTATGCTAGTGTCCTGTATCTAACCCACCTCTATGGCAGTGTCCTGTATCTAACCACCGCTATGGTATTGTCCTGTATCTAACCACCTCTATGGTAGTATCCTGTATCTAAACACCTCTATGGTAGTGTCCTGTATCTAACCACCTCTATACTAGTGTCCTGTATCTAAACACATCTATGGTAGTGTCCAGTATCTAACTACCTCTATGGTAGTGTCCTGTATCTAACCACCGCTATGGTATTGTCCTGTATCTAACCATCTCTATGCTAGTGTCCTGTATCTAACCACCTTTATGGTATTGTCCTGTATCTAACCACCTCTATGGCATTGTCCTGTATCTAACCACCTCTATGCTAGTGTCCTGTATCTAACCACTTCTATGGCAGTGTCCTGTATCTAACCACCGCTATGGTATTGTCCTGTATCTAACCACCTCTATGGTAGTGTCCTGTATCTAACCACCTCTATGCTAGTGTCCTGTATCTAAACACCTCTATGGTAGTGTCCTGTATCTAACCACCTCTATGGTAGTGTCCTGTAGCTAACCACCTCTATGGTAATGTCCTGTATTTAAACACCGCTATGCTAGTGTCCTGTATCTAACCACCTCTATACTAGTGTCCTGTATCTAACCACCTCTATGGTAGTGTCCTGTATCTAACCACCTCTATGGTAGTGTCCTGTATCTAACCACCTCTATGGTAATGTCCTGTATCTAACCACCTCTATGGTAGTGTCCTGTATCTAACCACCTCTATGGTAATGTCCTGTATCTAAACACCGCTATGCTAGTGTCCTGTATCTAAACACTGCTATGCTAGTGTCCTGTATCTAACCACCTCTATACTAGTGTCCTGTATCTAACCACCTCTATACTAGTGTCCTGTATCTAAAAACCTCTATGGTAGTGTCCTGTATCTAACCACCTTTGTGGTAGTGTCCTGTATCTAAACACCTCTGTGGTAGTGTCCTGTATCTAAACACCTCTATGGTATTGTCATGTATCTAACCACCTCTACGGTAGTGTCCTGTATCTAACCACCTCTGTGGTAGTGTCCTGTATCTGACCACCTCTATGGTATTGTCCTGTATATAACCAAATGTATGCTAGTGTCCTGTATCTAACCACCTCTATACTAGTGTCCTGTATTTAACCACCTTTGTGGTATTGTCCTGTATCTAACCACCTCTGTGGTAGTGTCCTGTATCTAAACACCTCTATGGTATTGTCATGTATCTAACCACCGCTATGGTATTGTCCTGTATCTAACCATCTCTATGCTAGTGTCCTGTATCTAACCACCTTTATGGTATTGTCCTGTATCTAACCACCTCTATGCTAGTGTCCTGTATCTAACCACCTCTATGGCAGTGTCCTGTATCTAACCACCGCTATGGTATTGTCCTGTATCTAACCACCTCTATGGTAGTATCCTGTATCTAAACACCTCTATGGTATTGTCCTGTATCTAACCATCTCTATGGTAGTGTCCTGTATCTAACCACCTCTATACTAGTGTCCTGTATCTAAACACCTCTATGGTAGTGTCCAGTATCTAACCACCTCTATGGTATTGTCCTGTATCTAACCACCTCTATGGTATTGTCCTGTATCTAACCACCTCTATGGTATTGTCCTGTATCTAACCACCTCTATGGTAGTGTCCTGTATCTAACCACCTCTATACTAGTGTCCTGTATTTAACCACCTTTGTGGTAGTGTCCTGTATCTAACCACCTCTGTGGTAGTGTCCTGTATCTAACCACCGCTATGGTATTGTCCTGTATCTAACCATCTCTATGCTAGTGTCCTGTATCTAACCACCTTTATGGTATTGTCCTGTATCTAACTACCTCTATGGCATTGTCCTGTATCTAGCCACCTTTATGGTAATGTCCTGTATCTAACCACCTCTATGGTAATGTCCTGTATCTAAATACCGCTATGGTAGTGTCCTGTATCTATCCACTTCTATGGTATTGTCCTGTATCTAGCCACCTTTATGCTAGTGTCCTGTATCTAACCACCTCTATGGTAATGTCCTGTATCTAAACACCTCTATGGTAGTGTCCTGTATCTAACCACCTCTATACTAGTGTCCCGTATCTAAACACCTCTATGGTAGTGTCCTGTATCTAACCACCTTTGTGGTAGTGTCCTGTATCTAACCACCTCTGTGGTAGTGTCCTGTATCTGACCACCTCTATGGTATTGTCATGTATCTAACCACCTCTACAGTAGTGTCCTGTATCTAACCACCTCTGTGGTAGTGTCCTGTATCTGACCACCTCTATGGTATTGTCCTGTATATAACCAAATGTATGCTAGTGTCCTGTATCTACCCACCTCTATGGTAGTGTCCTGTATCTAACCACCTCTATACTAGTGTCCTGTATTTAACCACCTTTGTGGTAGTGTCCTGTATCTAACCACCTCTGTGGTAGTGTCCTGTATCTAACCACCGCTATGGTATTGTCCTGTATCTAACCATCTCTATGCTAGTGTCCTGTATCTAACCATCTCTATGCTAGTGTCCTGTATCTAACCACCTTTATGGTATTGTCCTGTATCTAACCACCTCTATGGCATTGTCCTGTATCTAGCCACCTTTATGCTAGTGTCCTGTATCTAACCACCTCTATGGTAGTGTCCTGTATCTATCCACTTCTATGGTATTGTCCTGTATCTAGCCACCTTTATGCTAGTGTCCTGTATCTAGCCACCTTTATGCTAGTGTCCTGTATCTAACCACCTCTATGCTAGTGTCCTGTATCTAACCACCTCTATGGTAGTGTCCTGTATCTATCCACTTCTATGGTATTGTCCTGTATCTAGCCACCTTTATGCTAGTGTCCTGTATCTAACCACCTCTATGCTAGTGTCCTGTATCTAACCACCTCTATGGTAGTGTCCTATATAGGGGTAAGTAGCGCCTAGCGAACTATAATGCTGCTGGTCGTTTCATATTTCGATATTTACAGAATGTCTGGGTGAGGATCAGTGTGAGACCATGGTTACCATGGTTACCCTGTTATGATTAGATTTGTAACCCCATCTAGCCCCACCCATCCCTTGGCCTTGCAATAGCTTACTATTCACACTCAATATGAGTTGACTTACTATAAGTCTTACTGGGTTTTGGGGCAGACATAATGTTTATATGTGTCTATGCTGCAAACTAATGAAGGACCATACCATTTCGGTATTCTCTTATGAGAAAAGGGAAATCTAACTAAAATATGTTTCACTTTTAAATAAATATTTTTCCTTCAGATATTTTGCTCATAAAGCATAACTCTTTTGTTCACAAAACATTACAATATTTTTAAGTTTAAGGAGTCGCAAACTAAGAGCTTTTCTTGGCACTGAATCAGGAAGATTTGTGGTATTTCTCGTTTTTTTTTCTTCGTATGGTTAAAAATAGCGTTAAACTCACCATGTCCTCTCTCACTGAACGATAGAAGGGAAAGAGGAAGGTTCACAAGGAGATAAAGTAGAAGAAGAGTGAGATTTAAAGGTGGTAAGAGAGACAGCATACAGACAGACCAGAGGACAGTATAAAGGAAGTAGATATATATATATGAGCTACAGAAAGAATCTGAAGGGTTCATTTTCCGTTTTTTTTCTTTCTTTCTTCCATCGTCTCGTTATTAGTTGTGACCCCGGCCCGGCGCTGTAGGTCAGTTCTCTTCACGCACTGCCCAGGTCAGAGGTCATACTGCCTACGCTAAACTTCAACGGTCAGAGTCTGAGGGGTCAACCAATCAGGACTGCCTTGTGTCATTCATTTTTTGAGAGCGGAGTTAGGCAAGGTTATAAGGGTGACATGCTAGTAAGTACAGGAAAGGTAGGTACAGTAAAAATCTGGTAGGGGAGGGATTCAGTCCAGAGCTAGTCCAGATCAGAGATAGTCCAGACCAGATCAGTCCCCAAGTCCCAGACTACAGTTCAGTGTAGCTGAGCTCCAGCCTTGTCTCCAGCCAGGTTTGTGCGTTTTAAAAGTTTATTTCTTTTTCAAACTCCGACCAATGAGTTGTGTCCAGTTGTTGCCCTCAGCGTTTTTCGCCGTAATGTTGTTTGGAGGTTCAAGGGTAAATAACGGGGGAGGAGGGTCAAGTGATCGGCTGGTTACCTAGAGGACGGGCTACTGCACTCAGAGGCGGGGCAACAGAACTGATGTGTGATGTCATCATCTTCGTGCTCTCTGAGAGAGAGACAGTCCATGGTAGCATGGGTAGAGAGAGACAGACAGACAGAGAGACAGACAGACAGACAGGGGTTGAGACAGAAGCAAAGGGATGGGGAACACAGAAAAGCAGAGTGAGAGAAGGAAGGAAAGAAGGGAATATAGATAAAACACTAGTGTTATAACTCCTCCCCCTCTAGTGTTATAACTCCTCCACCTCTAGTGTTATAACTCCTCCCCCTCTAGTGTTATAACTCCTCCACCTCTAGTGTTATAACTCCTCCACCTCTAGTGTTATAACTCCTCCACCTCTAGTGTTATAACTCCTCCCCCTCTAGTGTTATAACTCCTCCACCTCTAGTGTTATAACTCCTCCACCTCTAGTGTTATAACTCCTCCACCTCTAGTGTTATAACTCCTCCACCTCTAGTGTTATAACTCCTCCCCCTCTAGTGTTATAACTCCTCCACCTCTAGTGTTATAACTCCTCCGCCTCTAGTGTTATAACTCCTCCCCCTCTAGTGTTATAACGCCTCCACCTCTAGTGTTATAACTCCTCCACCTCTAGTGTTATAACAGTAGTGGACCACTAGATGTCAGGCTTGCAGCATGGAGAACAGTCTGCTACAAAAGCTACAACACTGACATCTACTGCAAACCTGATCTATTAGGTTATACTAAACATTTTTTGGATTAAATACCATGTTTCCTTGCCTTAAGATATATTCATTAAATACCATGTCTCCTTGCCTTAAGATATATTCATTAAATACCATATCTCCTTGCCTTAAGATATATTGATTAAATACCATATCTCCTTGCCTTAAGATATATTGATTAAATACCATGTTTCCTTGCCTTAAGATATATTGATTACATACCATGTTTCCTTGCCTAAATATATATTGATTAAATACCATGTTTCCTTGCCTTAAGATATATTCATTAAATACCATATCTCCTTGCATTGCGATATATTCATTAACTACCATATCTCCTTGCATTGCGATATATTCATTAAATACCATATCTCCTTGCATTATGATATAGCTAATCTTCTATGCAATCCTGTGATGGAATGTCATAGGTTTCCAAACATCTTAATATGACTTTAAATTATATCCTAAGGGGGTTGGGATGCATAAAAATAGAAAAACAACAACAGGGAGGGAAGGAGAGGATGGGGCGATATGGAGAGGACAGGGGTAGAAGAGTGGAGTGGGGGGGGGGGGGAGGTTGTCGAAGGGTGTTTGGGTGCAATAAGTAGGCCTACATGTGTGAAGGAGATGGGGAAGGCCTTACACTGGGTTGCGGTCCAGCAGATAATCAGATCTCACAACAATGCCATGAGGAAGTGTTTACAATACAACTCATTGTCCAAGACAGTGTTTCCCAAAAACCTCTCCTCCAGGTACCCCCCCCACCCCCCCTCTCCCTCCACCAGCCAGTCCACTTCTTTCATATATTCCAGAAGAGCACAGCTGACTCAAAACAGACATGTAATCATCAAGCCCTTCATTAGTTACAATCAGCAGTGCTACTTCTGGAATACATAAACTAAATGAGCTGGATGGAGGTACTGGAGGAGAGGTCAAAGGTCAGGGCAACACTGTGTAGCTATAAAAAAAATAAAAAAAAATAGACAATCTGGAACTTAACCTTGGTCTCAGTCACTGAGAGTGTATCTGAGTTTGGATTGTGTGTGTCCTACCCGCTGGGAAGAGACGTCAATTCAATGTCTATTCCACGTCGGTTCAACCAGTGTGTGCCCAGTGGGTCATGACTACATAGACGCTATCTCTCATTCTCTCATAAGTTTGGTCTTCAAAGTTTTAGAAATAGGTAGTCAAAACTATTCTTGCATGTCTTGGATACAATTACATTTTATTTATTAACTTCCAATGAGACTAATAGTCAGAAGACATTACTGCATCGCAGATCATGTGACGATGCTATGTAAAATAAACACATCTATGTGTTTTTTTTTTTTTTGGTGTAAGAGAGATGGGTGGTGAAAGTCAGTCAGCTGTTGGCTACTGAAGCTATGATTCCAGATTCTAGATTCCAGATTCTAGATTCCGATAGAGTGTTATTAACTTTGTAACGAGGTAAATAATGTGATTCGTAACACCCGTACGGCGGTCGGTCATCACATCTAGAAACTGGAGCTAATTACACATTCCCGAGTCACGTTGTTAAAGGGATTCTCTGATACTTTGTGTACATTTTAGCCAGTATGTGCATACTACATCCCAGACTCTCTCTCTCTCTCTCTCTCTCTCTCTCTCTCTCTCTCTCTCTCTCTGCTCTGCTCTGCTGTAGGTGTATCATAGCTTGCTAGCTTGTCACTCATACGGTGAGGGGCTGAAGCTTATTGGTTGAACTCGAATTGCTAGTGGGCTACCCCCCCCCCCCGAGGTAGTGGGTGAAAATGGTGCAGCACAGCTTGCAGAAAAACAGTTGCTTTTAAACTAAGGATTTCGAGGCTAATTGAGGTAAGACAGTTATACTGCTCATAGATTATGTATGTATAAACTACACATTGACACATGCAGCCCAACGCGGCAAGGTTTAAAAAATAAATAAAAAATACTTAGCAGTCACCATAGTTACGGAGCATATGTCTTTAAGAACTACTAGGTGTCAGTGTACTGACAGAGACTGTCTTTGAGAGGGCTGGAGGACCCCAATGTGTTATCCGTGCTAATGCTCCAGACTGGTTAAGGTAACACGTCACTTTTATGGGTCCGTAATAAACCATTTAGAATGCATTTACTTACTATTAATTAATCATGACTCCCACATTTGTAAATGTTAGTAAGCTAGTTATTCACACATTTAAAATATATATATATATATATATATATATATATACATTTACACATGTGGGAGTCATGATTAAGGAACTATATATATATAGTTCCTTAATCATGACTCCCACATGTGTAAATGTTAGTAAGTATAAATAACACTTGAAATAACACTCTGAACTTATGAAACTGATAATAAAGCCCTTTTTTTTTGTGTAAAAGCTGTTTGAAAAAAATTGCCTGGAATTTCAGCCTGTTCAGATGCGATGGAACTTTTTGGCCCACGTCGTGACGTCACAATGCGATCTGATTATTATAGACCAATGACAGTTCACCGCACGATAAAGGGGTTGAGCTCTAGAGCAGCCAAATTAGCCAATCCAGGTTGTGTATATAAATATCGTCAAATCGTCAAACGCACGCACAATCAAACTGTGAGCATTTCAAGAATCAAATGAGGTTAATATTATAATATAATTTTTCGTTGAATAAAAAACACAGTGATTTATTAGACATAGAGTGATGATTAAAACATTTAATTACAAAGACTGCATGGGAGCTTTAAACATCTTGTTTTGGGTGCTTGAACGAATGTCTACCAAATGGCATGCCCATCTTTTTTGTGACAAATTACACTGGTCACTCAGAATATTTATGAAGTATTTTATTTGTAGCGTATAAATAGCGCTCACTTTAGATTAGGGACTGCAAAAAAATATATATACTGTACTAATGATTATAAATGTGAGAGTAATGATTAATAAATGCTTTCTAAATGGTTAATTACGGACCCTTAAAATAAATTGTTGCCCTGGTTGGGACAAGGAGGATGAAGGGTTTAGATCCAGCTCTGGGAGTCATGGGGGGTGATGGAGAGAGAGAGAGAGAGAGAGAGTGTGAGAGAGAGAGAGAGAGAGAGAGAGAGAGAGAGGGTGGGTGGGTGGTGGTGTGGGCTCTGGGAGTCATGGGGGGTGATGGGAGAGAGAGAGAGAGAGGAGAGAGAGAGAGTGAGAGAGAGAGAGAGAGAGAGAGAGAGAGGGTGGGTGGGTGGGTGGTGGTGTGGGCTCTGGGAGTCATGGGGGGTGATGGAGAGAGAGAGAGAGAGAGAGAGTGAGAGAGGGTGGGTGGGTGGTGGTGTGGGCTCTGGAAGTCATGGGGGTGATGGAGAGAGAGAGAGAGAGAGAGAGAGAGTGAGAGAGAGAGGGTGGGTGGTGGTGTGGGCTCTGGGAGTCATGGGGGTGATGGAGAGAGAGAGAGAGTGGGTGGTGGTGTGGGCTCTGGGAGTCATGGGGGTGATGGGGAGAGAGAGAGAGGAGAGAGAGAGAGGAGAGAGAGAGAGAGAGAGAGAGAGAGAGAGAGAGAGGGTGGGTGGGTGGTGGTGTGGGCTCTGGGAGTCATGGGGGTGATGGAGAGAGAGAAAGAGAGAGAGAGAGAGAGAGTGGGTGGTGGTGTGGGCTCTGGGAGTCATGGGGGTGATGGAGAGAGAGAAAGAGAGAGAGAGAGAGCGAGAGAGAGTGGGTGGTGGTGTGGTGGGGGCTCTAGGAGTCAGGGGAGTCTGAGAGAGAGGGAGTGGTTGGGTGGTGTGGGACGGGACGGGACAGGAGGAGGAAGGGGGAGTGGAAGACTGTGAATCTAGTGAGGGACTGATACTACGGAGTTGCACCGTTTCTTCTGAAATCCTGGTTGGAGGATTTCCGTGATTCAGAAGAGAATCTTCCAACTGGGAATCCTCCAACCAGGACTTCTGAAAACGCGGGAAACTGTGGGCATGTTTCCCGAATTGTGTAACCTTAGAGGGAGGATGGTAGAGTGGAGGAGATTAGTGGAGTATTGTGGGCCTACTTTATAGTGGGTATACTCAGGCCCTTACCTTGCCTGGTCGGAGTGCCTGGATGGGGGGAGGGCGCAAGGCGGCTTGGGCAGGAGCAGCCGGGCAGGGCAACAGTACTGGTGGTGGGTGGAGCTGGACTGACTGTTAGCTGTCAGACTGCTGTGGAGGGAGGAGGTAGGACTAGGAACAGGAAGAGTAGTAGTGACGGTAGTGGTGGTGGTGCTGGTGGTAGGAGGATTGGAACGAGAAGAAGAAGCGCAACAGGTGGAATAAGGTGTTGACCTGACAGAAAGAGAGAGAGATAGGGGGAAGAGAGAGAGATAGGGGGGGAGAGAGAGTGAGAAAGGGAGAGAGGGAGAGAGAGAAAGGGAGGGAGGGAGAGAGAGATAGCGAGAGAGGGAGAGAGAGAGGGAGAGAGAGAGGGAGGGAGAGAGAGATAGGGAGAGAGAGATAGGGAGAGAGAGATAGGGAGAGCGAGAGGAGAGAGAGAGATGAGAGAGAGATAGGTAGGTAGAGAGAGAGAGAGAGAGATAGGTAGGTAGAGAGAGAGAGATAGGCAGAGAGGAAGAGAGAGAGAGAGAGGGAGGAAGAGAGACAGGGACAGAGAGAGAGGAAGGAAGGAAGGAGATAGAAATAGAGAGAAGAGAGAAAAAATCAAGTCAAGATAGAAGGAGAAAAGAACAACATCCAGAAAGGCACACAGTAACCAGCCAGCCATAGACTAGACTACTAGTGTAGACAGAATTGTAGACTAGTAGTGTAGACTAGTAGTGCAGACTAGTAGTGTAGACTAGTATTGTAGACTAGTAGTGTAGACTAGTAGTGCAGGACTAGTAGGGCAGACTAGTAGTGTAGACTAGTAGTGTAGACAGTATTGTAGACTAGTAGTGTAGACAGTATTGTAGACTACTAGTGTAGACAGAATTGTAGACTAGCAGTGTAGACTAGTAGTGTAGACTAGTAGTGTAGACTAGTAGTGTAGACAGTATTGTAGACTAGTAGTGTAGACAGTATTGTAGACTACTAGTGTAGACAGAATTGTAGACTAGTATTGTAGACTAGTAGTGCAGACTAGTAGTGTAGACTTGTAGTGTAGACTAGTATTGTAGACTAGTAGTGTAGACTAGTAGTGTAAACTAGTAGTGTAGACTAGTAGTGTTAGAAACAGTAACCAGCCAGCCATAGACTAGACTAGTAGTGTAGACTAGTATTGTAGACTAGTTGTGTAGACTAGTATTGTAGTAGTGTAGACTAGTATTGCAGACTAGTTGTGTAGACTAGTATTGTAGTAGTACACAGTAAAAACAGAGAGGTTATACTGATATAAATTGAATCAAATGTTATTTGACACCGAATACAACTGCTGTAGACTTTAACGTTAAACGCTTGCTTACGAGCCCTTCCCAACAAAAATAAACACAAGAGAAATAAAATACACAAGAATGGAGCAATATACAGGAAGTACCAGATCACTGTGGAGCTATATACAGGAAGTACCAGATCACTGTGGAGCTATATACAGGAAGTACCAGATCACTGTGGAGCTATATACAGGAAGTACCAAATCACTGTGGAGCTATATACAGGAAGTACCAGATCAATGTGGAGCTATATACAGGAAGTACCAGTACCAGATCAATGTGGAGCTATATACAGGAAGTACCAGTACCAGATCAATGTGGAGCTGTATACAGGAAGTACCAGATCACTGTGGAGCTATATACAGGAAGTACCAGATCACTGTGGAGCTATATACAGGAAGTACCAGATCAATGTGGAGCTATATACAGGGAGTACCAGATCAATGTGGAGCTATAGACAGGGAGTACCAGATCACTGTGGAGCTATATACAGGAAGTACCAGATCAATGTGGAGCTATATACAGGGAGTATCAGATCAATGTGGAGCTATATACAGGAAGTACCAGATCACTGTGGAGCTATATACAGGAAGTACCAGATCACTGTGGAGCTATATACAGGAAGTACCAGATCACTGTGGAGCTATATACAGGAAGTACCAGATCAATGTGGAGCTATATACAGGGAGTATCAGTACCAGATCACTGTGGAGCTATATACAGGGAGTACCAGTACCAGATCAATGTGGAGCTATATACAGGCGGTACCAGATCAATGTGGAGCTATATACAGGGAGTACCACTACCAGATCAATGTGGAGCTATATACAGGGAGTACCAGTACCAGATCAATGTGGAGCTATATACAGGAAGTACCAGTACCAGATCACTGTGGAGCTATATACAGGGAGTACCAGTACCAGATCACTGTGGAGCTATATACAGGGAGTACCAGTACCAGATCAATGTGGAGCTATATACAGGGAGTATCAGTACCAGATCACTGTGGAGCTATATACAGGGAGTACCAGATCAATGTGGAGCTATATACAGGGAGTACCAGATCAATGTGGAGCTGTTTATAATATATAATAAATAAGGTATTTCATTTTATGAAATAAAAGACCACAGACTTGAACCCCATCGAACATCTCTGGAGAGACCTGTAAATAGTTGTGTAGTGACTCCCCCCATCCAACCTGACAGAGCTTGAGAGGATCTGCAGAGAAGAATGGGAGAAACTCCCCAAATACAGGTGTGCCAAGCTTGTAGCGTCATACCCAAGAAAACTTAAGGCTGCAATCACTGCCAAAGGTGCTTCAACAAAGTACTGAGTAAAGTGTCTGAATACTTTTGTAAATGTAATATTTCAGTTTTAAACTGTTTTTGCTTTGTCATTATAGGGTATTGTGTGTACATTAGATTGAAGAGGGGAAAAAAATATTTAATCCATTTTAGAATAATAATCCATGTCTCAATTGTCTCAAGGCTAAAAAATCCTTCTTAAAAATCCTGTCTCCTCCCCTTCATCTACACTGATTGAAGTGGACTTAACAAGTGACATCAATAAGGAATCATAGCTTTCACCTGGATTCACCTGGTCAGTCTATGTCATGGAAAGAGCAGGTTTTCAAAATGTTTTGAGCCACATTAGAATATATTTTTGTCATCGCGGGCCAGAATCATATTACAGGATTGTACATCATGTGTATGACTGTGTTTACAGATATATCTACTGTAAATCACGTCCAGATATGCTACTTATTAAACATGCACAGAAATAAACCACATCCATGTTCTCCTTTTGGTAGGTATTTTCATTATTAAACATGCAATGCACAACACAGATGGAAAAGTACACTGTGCATTCAGCACCACGGACAGAACTCTTGTTAAAGGATATGCACAAAAACACAAGAAAGAGAGAGAGCTCAACATTACATTTAAACTACTCAATCAGTGTGAGGAGTGAAGTCTCTGATGGGCGTTGACTAGAGCAGTGAAGTCAGGTATAGTTTCTGACGTCGCTATGTGCAGGATTGCAGAGAGATGAGAGTCAGTAAGAGATGATCTGTGCCATGACTCGTTATATTTCATCACTGAAAATGTCTGTTCACATACATAGGCTGACCCAAACAGTACAAACATCTTCTGAGCATGATTCTGCATCTTTGGAAAGTTTTGTTCATCGAGAGATGCATAGAACCTCGTCAGTGACATTGTTTTGAATAGTTATCCAATCACTGCATCAGACTGAAGATCGATAAGCTCAAGTTGCAGGTCAGTGGGAGCGTTATCCACATTGAAGGTGAAAGGAGAGGAAACCAACAGCATGTCATTTTCCAACACTTTGAAATCCTCAAAACGAGGAGAAAACTCACCGTTCAAAGCACGCAGCAGCGATGTATACTTCTCCTACTGGTCATCTGATAGGAAACAGACTAGTAGTGTTGGAAGGTGGGTGAGATTAATGGCTTCTACTTGGCGGGTCAGGAGGAGTAATTTTCCCTTGAAGGCTTTGACAAGGCTGTACATCTGATGTGCAAAAAGGCCCCTTCCCTTGTAGTTTGTAGTTCAGTTCATTCATTAGGGCCATGATGTCCACGGCGAAGGCAAAATAAGCCAAACATTCTTTATATTGCAGTTGAGGGAAATCCACATATTTTCCTTTCGTTTGCAAAAACTCAGCGATCTCTAACTTCAGGTCCCACACCCTTTTATAAGCACCTTCCCCAAACTCAGCCATCTCACGTTTGTGTGGTAGGGGAGATCTACGTGACCCGACTCGGTCTCTTCCAACAGTGAGACAAACTTCCTGTGGTTTAAAGATTTTGCTCTTCTATTGAAGTGTACCACTTTAGTGACTGTATCCACAACACGGCTCATTTTCAGAACACAGTTTTTGCTTCTACACCTGCATTGATTGGTGTTTTGGGGGTTTTAGGCTGGGTTTCTGTACAGCACTTTGATATATCAGCTGATGTAAGAAGGGCTATATAAATTGATTTGATCTACAGAGCACCTCCTGATGAATAATGCAATGCAGGAAAATAATTTTCTGATCTGGGTTCAGCTCAGCTACTTGATCTTGTATGCTTTAAAAAAGGCCAAAAAAATTCCCTGTCAAGTTTTGGCACCCATCAGTGGTCACACTGAATAACTTTACAAAACTCAGTCCCAACTTTGCCACACACTTATTAACCTCCTTCAATAAATCTTTCCCTGTGGTTGTGCTCTTCATTGACTGCACTGAAGCAAGCTCCTCTGTAATTTCAAAGTCTGGGGTTATGCCTCGTAACAATATCACGTGCATCACTGCTCTCATCCAGGACCAAGGAGAAATAGGTCAAATCCTTTACCTTGTCTTTCAACTGTTATTCCATATTCTCTGCGATGTTGTCAACATGCTGTGTCACTGTTCGTCTTGACAGGGAAACATTTTCAAACAGTTCTTTCTTGTCCCGGCAAAGTATTGCTGCAGAATCAATTAAACATTATTTTGTGAATTCGCCCTCAGCGAATGGATTGCTATGTTTAGCGAATTTTGTGAGACAGTACATAACAAGCTCTCGCAATTCCGTTGTTTGCTGAATGCAGTTTTGTGAAAAGTCCTTGCTGATTTTCCAACTGAGAAAGCAACTCTTTCGACGCACTTACCCTCTGCTCAGAAGACAGATTCCTATATTTCTCTGCATGCTTTGGCTGGAAGTGTCGGGGCAAGTTGTAGTCTGTCATGACAGGCCAAAGACAGGCTCTCTTTGCACACTAAGCACACAGCTTTCCCTGATACCTCGATAAAGAAATATTCCGATGTTCACTCTTGCTGGAACACCCTACATTCATTGTCTACTTATCTTTTCTTTGAAATCTTTGAAAAACAAATTTTTGCGCAATTTCTAGTGATGTGTGTGTCAGCCTGTCAGTCACTGTCTGTCCTCTTGCAGTTGTTATTTATACGTTCCTTCAAAATAAATGTCCCACAAGCGGTGGGAGTTAAATCATTACACAAAGGCGAGTATTCATTGGGCTTTTAAATTTGAATAAGAAATACCTTTTTTCAAAACTTTACAATCAAATTCTTTATGGGTCGGCCTTTGCCCAGGCCTGGTCTAGTGAGTGTGCATAGGATCAGTGCAAGATAGTTTGAGTACCATTAATTTACTATTAAGCAATCTGGCTATTTAGCAGTCTTATGGCTTAGGGGTAGAAACTGTCTCGGAGCCTATTGGTCTGAGAGCTGATGCTCCGTTAATCATTTGCTTTACGGTAGCAGAGTGAACAGTATATGTCTTGAGTGACTGGAGTATTTAGCGTTTCTTTGGGACCTCCTCTAAAACCACCTGATATAGAGTTCATGGATGGCAGTGTTGGAGTCGTGTGTGGCCACGCAGCCATGGGTGAACAAGGAGTACAGAAGGGGACTAAGCACACACCCCTGAGGGGCCCCTGTGTTGAAAGTCAGCGTGGCGGAGGTGTTGTTGCCTACCCTTACCACCTTGGGGGCGGCCCGTCAAGAAGCCCAGTGTCCATTTGCAGAGGGAGGGGTTCAGTTCAAGGGTATCTAGCTTGGTGATGGGCTTGGAGAGAACTATGGTGTTCAACACTGAGCTATAGTCTATGAACAGCATTCTCACATAGTTATTTCCCCTCTTGTCCAGGTGGGAGAGGGCAGGTTGAAGTGCTATTGAGAGTCATCTGTGGATCTGTTTGGGGCGGTATGTGAATTGGAGTGGGTCCAAGGTGTCTGGGATGATGGTGTTGATGTGTGTCATGACCAACCTTTCAAAGGCACTTCATAATTACAGATGTGAGTGCTACAGGGCAATAATTGTTTAGGCAGGTTACCTTGGAGCTCTGGGGAACAGGGACCATGGTGGTCAGCTTGAAATATGTTGGGATTACAGACTGGGACAAGACACTTGCCAGCTGGTCATGCTTTGAGAACATGCCGTGGTAATCTGCCTTGTGATTGTTAACCTGTTTAAACGTTTTGCTTGTATCGGCCACAGAGAGTGAGACAGTAATCCAGAAA